>NC_059164.1:2500000-3125000 GCF_019923935.1 Bubalus bubalis | reverse complement strand
CTCCCAGCCCAGTCTTCCTTCCTGAAACATAGGTATCACTATATCCATTCTCTTCTCATGAATGAAGCGATCTGTGATCAATTCTGTACTCTGCCATTTTGAGCTAGAGAGCTGGAGGGAAAGAATTGTAGACAACTCTAGATGGTGTTCCTGATCCTCTGTTAGGGCTTTATCAAACATCCTAAAAGTCTCAGAAAGTAAATTTGTATGGATGGTTCCAGACCATGAGGCCAAAGTTTCTGATATTTCTATCTCTGAAATCCTGATATATAGCCCATTACAGCAGGGTAAGTTATCCTACAGAAAATCTTCTACATATCTAAATCATCAAGTAAAACTTAAATTACAAAGCCCAATTGCAAATTAAAAAAAAATAATATTTTGATACTTTTCAAAGTAATGGCCTTGGTAATTGAGCTAACTTAATTAACAAATCATACTCATTAAAAATTAAAAATTTAGTATATTCCTTCCAAAATTTCCCCAAATGGTCAAAACTGAGTTCTTAGTCCTCAGGGTATTTCTGTGTGGGATATTTAAATATTTAAACTCAATTTTTTTCAATGTGTTCCAGTAACTGGGATATCATTATTAAGATCTCTCTAATAAGCAACACCACATAAAGATAGTAATACTCTAATGTAAACAAAGTCACTGCTTCCTGATCTAACACCTTATGGTTGAAGTGTCATTCTATAGAAAGACTTTATCTTTTTAATTTATGAATCTTTAATTGAAGCATAATTGATTTACAGTATGTATTGGTTTCTGTTAAACATCAACATGAATCAGCCATAGGTATACCTATGTCCCCTCCTTCTTGAACATCCCTCCCTACTTCCTCCCCATCCTACCCCTCTAGGTTGTTATGTACAGATCCCTTGAGGGTGAAAATGAAAGTCATTCAGGTGTGTTCAGCTGTTTGCAACTCCACAGACTATATAGTCCATGGAATTCTCCAGGCCAGAATATTGGGTGGGTAACCTTTCCCTTCTTCAGGGGATCTTCTGAACCCAGGGATCGAACCCAGGTCTCCTGTGTGGTAGGTGCATTCTTTACCAGCTGAGCCAAAAGGGAAGCCCTTAGTTTTTAAGAAAATAAACTACAAAGCAAGTAGAAAACAGAAGGTAGCTTCCATAGGTTTATCACCTTTCTTATTGTGTCATGAATATTTTAATATAGAGAGAGTTAGTTGGTTAAATAAAGATGATGCTTCTTTGTAGTAGAGGGATACAATCAGTGCTAGTGCTGAGTAAGTGCTTCCTAACTGTCAGATCCTGGACTAAGTGTTTTACCTGTCAACTCTGAGAACTTTTTAAAGGTTGTGCTATTATTATTTAATTTACTGCAAACTACCTTGAAATGTTCTAAATAGATGTGCTAAGTCACCTCCTCTGTCCATGGGATATCCCAGGCAAGAATACTGGAGTAGATTGCCACTTCCTTCTCCACGGGATCTTCCCAACCCAGGGATTGAACCTGAGCCTCTTATGTCTCCTGCTTTGGCAGGTGAGTTCTTTACCACTTAGTGCCACCTGGGAAGCCCTCTAAATAGACACCAGGGTATAAAGAAGAGAGGTCATTACTTGAAGTCACACTTATAAGGCTGGAAAATTGATGGAAATGACCACACTCAGAGTGTGGCCAACATAAGTAACTCAGCTTTTCTTGCCTTGATCAACACCAGAGGTGTCATCAGTTAATATACTGTACACCGTCAGCACAGGATTTCTGTGGTCATCAACATGATGAATGTTTGAAATTGTGGTATCATAGATAAAATTATGACACTCAATATGAGAACTGCTAAAATATTCCCCTTTCTTCCCTGAATAAAGTATAGAAATTTAATGAGCCTTAATACTTGCTCCTTTAGTTTTGCACTATTTTGATTACAGTTCTTCAGAGAAGTATAGCCGATAAGACAATAGAATACAAGATACAGGATATGCAAAGATGGATGGATAGAGAGAGAGAGAGACAGAGAGGTTTTAGGAAATTTACTCATGTAATTGTGGAGGCTTAGACAGAAGAGCCTGGTAGGCTGCAGTCCATGGGGTCTCGAAGAGTCGGACACGACTGAGTGACTTCACTTTCACTTTTCACTTTCATGCATTGGAGAAGGAAATGGCAACCCACTCCAGTGATCTTGCCTGGAGAATCCCAGGGACAGTGGAGCCTGGTGGGCTGCCATCTATAGGGTCACACACAGTTGGACACGACTGAAGCGACTCAGCAACAGCAAGCCCAAAATCTGATGCTGTAACCTATGAGGCTGGAGATTCAGGAAAGAGTTATAGTTTGAGTTCAAATGAAGTCTGGTTGGTGGTTTAGTCACTAAGTCGTGCCCAGCTCTTGCGACCCCATGGACGGTAGCCTGCCAGCCTCCTTTGTCCATGGGATTCTCCAAGCAAGAATACTGGAGAGGGTTGCCATTTCCTGCTCCAAAAGGAAGTCTACTGGCAGAAATTTTTCTTGCTCAGGGGATGTCAGTCTTTGTTCTAGTCAGAGCTTCAGCTGGTTGGATGAGGCCCACCTCATTATGAGGATAATCTACTTTACTCAAAGTTCACATATTCAAATTTTACTTTCATCCAAAATACATTTTTTAAAAAAAAACATTCAGAATACTGTTTGACTATTTGGAAACTGGCCTAGCTACATTGCCACAGATAATTAACCATTGTGAGCACTTATCTAGACATCAGATCATAGGATTTCTGCTTTATTGATTCTGAACCTAAGGGAAATAGAACCTAGAATATCATTGCAGGACATTTGAATTATTTTTCGTACAAGATTGTGATTGTAGTATGTGAAAGGACAAAGTGTTGAAACTTTGCCATGTGCATATATCAGTTCTACAAATTGTTTAATGTCTAGCTGGCAATAAAATATGCCTGTACATAACTGTGTAGAAGCACTTACTGAAATGTGCTTTTACTTTAAACTGATAGTGAGATTATGAGTATTGAATAAGCTGCAATTTAGCAAACTATCATTATATACCAAGAAACCCAGATTTGTGCTATTTCAAGCTTGCTTTGGAGAGTTAAATGACATTTAATATTCCCATTTGCAGAAAAATGAGGCCTAGAGAGGTTAAGTAACTTAGCCAATAAATAAAACTAATTAAAAGAAGTAGCTGGATTTAGACATTAGCTGTAAACTCCAACATCTACAATTTTAACCCTAAGACTAAACCTTTGTAGACATTTTAACCACATTTGATAAGAATATATGACTAAGGGAAAATGTGATGGATTTTGTAATGAAAATAGCAAGTTCTAAAGTTTTATGACAATCAATAAGTGGAAATATTGAGAGATGTTATCTCTATGTCCAAAAGATTGAGTGCTTAATTTGTGTCTTTTTCTTCCTTGTTTTTTCTGAATGTATTACAACAGACATGTATTTCCTCTAACATTGGTGTATCAAACAAAAAACACTTTAAGCACAAGTGAAGGCTTTAATCACAATTTAAAATACATACTAAAATCAGGCCATAAAGCAGTACTTTTTTTTAATTTAATTTTATTTTTAAATTTTACATAATAGTATTAGTTTTGCCAAATATCAAAATGAATCCGCCACAGGTATGTTTTAGAAAAAAGTCCCCAATTAATGTGATAAGATGAATAGCTTATCAAGTGGAGTTTTTCTTGAACATTTTTTAATAATTACTACATAAGTTCTATCTGAATATTTCTACTGTGAGCAGCATTATACTTTTCTAGGAGAAATGTTTAAATATTTTCTGTTGAGATACCCAGGAGACAGGCAGGTACCTAGTTTAGCCCTGATTATACAGTGTTTCCAGCGGGGTAGAAAATGGATCATTTTTTGCCCACATGAAGAGTCTCTCATTCCTCCAGGGAAAGCATATGAGAAAGGTGATCCACACTGTCTCAAATTAACTTAGAAGAATACTGCAGTTACGGAAAAAAAAAAAAATTTTACTAAATGATTTATAGGCATTCAGCTTAATATCAAGGGCATACAATTTATTTCGTCAAAGTTTTAATTTAATCTAACAGAATAATATTTATGGTCATCATAGAGGGAAACTGTTATTCCAGAACATGTGATTTGTCATTTATGTTTTCCAATCCTCCACTGATATACCAAAAACATTTCTCATATACTCATAATTGCATGACCTTAGATATGCTTCACATAATTATATGCTAAGAAATTTAATTAGATTATTTGATAAATTATGGTATGGAAAAAGTTAGAAAACTTTCATGATAGATGACAGCATATTTGACCTTTACTTCTATCACAGAGTTCCAAAGTATAAAATATGGCATTGCTTTAATTCCAGTGTGTGTACTGTGTGCACAATTCCTTAAGACAGAACTCAGTGTAATCATCCTAGATTTATGACATGATTTTTTGGCATTACTTTTCCACTATTTTGTTTGCATTATATCATTTTTCCTGTGTTCTTAATTTTTCTGCATTTTACATGTATAAAAAGTCACACTTTTGACATATAGTTCTATGAGATGTTACAAATGCCAAGATTTGCACAGTCCACACCACAGACAGCATGAAGCACAGCTGTAACTCCAAAGAACTCCTCCTGCAGCCCATTCATAACTCCCCTACCCTAATCCCAGCCAACCACTGATCTGTTCTGTTTCTGTATTTTTGGTTTTCATTACAATTTCTTTTTATTTTATGCTACTTAAGATTCTTCTCAGTATGGCTAAAATAAAAATACCAAATAAATAGAAATAAACTCTGGAGAGCTTTTCACGTAAACTTAAGACAACAGTGTATATTCCTTGCCACAGAAAACAGATGTAGAGTTAATTCAATATCCTTTGTTCCACACAGCTTCCAAGGTTTGGTTAAAAGCATTGCTCTCATTATGTCACCATAATCCCACCATGCCATAATCCATGATGGCATCATAAGCCATCACATTTATTTGCCTTCAAGTACAATGTACAATTTGTTGTTGTTTTTAAAACTTTTATTTTGAAATAGCTGTAGTTTCACACCCATTTGTAAGAAAAAATAGTACAAAAATACCCTTGATGTATTTGTGGAATATAAATAATACAATTGAACCTGGAATAACTCTCAAAGGCCAAGTTTATGCATGCAAAATGGTGTACATTGAGAAAACTTTCAACTATATTAGGAAAGGAAAATTTTACAAATTTGTCTCCATCCTCATGTACCTGTAAACACTTTTACCCTCTGTTTGATTGCATATATAAAACAAAAGAGACCCAAACTCCCACAATAGTAAAAAGCAAAATCAGAATTTTCTCTATGATTTTAAACAGAAAATTTAAAATTGCTTTACCATCTGAGTCTATTTATTATAGGCACATTATAGTTGATTTATATAAGTAACTTAAATCATTTAATCATCTTAATGATTATGCTTATCCTGAACTACTTCCTTGTCCAAACTTCAGTCAGGATCCTCTGAGCCTTCTTTTCAATGAGGTCTTTACTTTAGCCTTCTTGTCCATCCTCACTGAGACCAGATTTTGGCAAAGAATCCAAGTTAGTTTAGCCAGCTCCCTGCATTGATAACTAATGAAGTTCCACCCTTGATGTCTAACTTTTGGCTTGGCTTCAGCAAGTATCCTGTTAGGCAGGTTTAGCAAGAAGGCTTCCCAGGTGGTGCTAGTAGTTAAGGAACCTTCCTGCCAAGGCAGAATACCTAAGAGAAATGGGTTCAGTCTTTGGGTAGGGAAGATCTTCTGGAGGAGGGCATGGTAACCTACTCCAGTATTCTTGCCTGGAGAATCCCATGGATAGAGGAACCTAGCCAGTATGGTTCATGGGACCTCAGAGTTAGACACAACTGAAGTGACTTAGCATGCATGCATGCCCCTATCTTTGATGTTCCTTTTAGCAATATCCATCCACTGACCCTTCCCTCTGCTCTTCATCTGTGAATCCCCAGATGCTTTTGCTACACTCAGAGTAGAACTCATCTTTATGCTAAAGTCTCTCTCTGTTGTTGCAGTAGCTCACATGAAATCTTTTGCTGTCTTCAACAAGTATTCAGTGCAATTTTCTTTTATATGCTTTAATGGTTACTGGCATGGAAATGTTCTTATGTTGTCTTTGATCACTAACTGATTATTAATGGGAGGATGACTTTTCAAGGGCCAAGAGGCAGATGTATAAAGGAAATACCTCCAAGGAGTTGTCAAGAACTCCTAAAGTCTCCTGCAACCTCGAGAAAGGACAGATTTTGTTACAACCAGATGTTTGGATAAAGCTCTTCTGGCTGTTCCTCATTCTCCTTAACATAGGTGGAATGCCCCCTTCTCTGCCCTATGCCTCCATCATATACAGAGACATAGGAAAGAAAACAGCTAATCCACACAATAGCCCTCCTCTTTTTACTCTCTTCTTTTTGTTGTTTTAAGTTTTATTTTGACATAGTCATACATTCACATCTAATTGTAAAAGTAATGAATTTTATCTAATTTCCTCATGGTGACAACATATTGCAAAACTTCAATACATTACCATAACCAAGATGTTGACATTGATACAAATCATGAATTTCCTACAGATTTACCCATTTTACTTGTACTCACTTGAGTTTTTGTTTAGTTTTAGACTGTTTTCTGGGCTTCCCTTGTGGCTCAGCTAGTAAAGAATTCGCCTGCAATGCGGGAGACCTGTGTTCGATCCTTGGGTTGAGCTGATTCCCTGGAGAAGGGAAAGGCTACCCACTCCAGTATTCTGGCTTGGAGAATTCCATGGACTGTATAGTCCGTGGGGTTGCAAAGAGTCGGACATGACTGAATGACATTCATTTTCACATACTGTTTTCTGGGCTTCCCTGGTGGCTCAGATGTTAATCTGCTTACAATGTGTGAGACCTGGGTTTGACCCCTGGGTTGGGAACATCCCCTGGAGAAGGAAATAGCAACCTGCTCAAGTTGCCTGGAGAAATCCATGGATGGAGGAGCCCAGTGGGCTACAGTCTGAGGGGTCACAAAGAGTTGGACACGGCTGAGTGACTAACATACACCACACACATTGTGTTTTCCATAATACATTTGTTGAGGTATAATCCACATGCCATACATTCACTTTTTAACATGTGTGATTCCATACTATTTAGGATCTTCAGTGTTATGTAACCATCACTACTATTTCAAAAATTGTAATAACCCTCAGAAGAACCCCATACCCATTTACAATCACTCTTAATTTTTTCCTCTCACCAACCCACCCTCCCAAACTGTAATCTACATTTTGTCCCTGTAGATTTGCTTAGTCTTAACATTTCATATTAATGAAATCCTACAATAGGTGGTCTTCTGTGAGCAACTTATTTCACTTAGCATAATTTTTTCAAGGTCCATCCATGTATAGTAGATATACTCCATTCCTTTTTATGGTCTCAAAATATTCCAGTTATGGAGATATCACATTTTGCTTATTCACTTATCAGTTGATACCATTTGAATTGTTCCCACTTTTTGACTATTATCAAGGGCTTCCTTTGTGGCTCAGCTGGTAAAGAATCTGCCTGCAATATGGGAAACCTGGGTTCGATCCCTGGGTTGGGAAGATCCCCTCAATATTGGAAAGGCTATCCACTCCAGTATTCTGGCCTGGAGAATTGCATGGAATGTATCGTTCTTGGAGTCAAAAAGAGTCAGATACGACTAAGCGACTTTCACCTCACTTTGGTTATTATCAACATGTTGCTATAAGTAATAATATAGTTTTGTATGGACATCTATATGATATATCTTGGGCATATACCTTGAAATATGAGTGTCTGGTCACATTTTGGTAAATCTAGGCTAAGCTTTTGAGGAACTACCAAAATATTTCTAAAGCAATTAGTCTATTTACATTCTCATCAGTTGTCTTGTATATGAGATTTCTGGTTTATCCAGTTCCTTGCCAACCTTTGTTATTGCCTATCTTTTTTACTCACTGCAACTTCTGCTGTTTCCTGATAACATGAGAAGGAAAGAAGGGAACAGAATACCAGCTAGATTTGCCTCCCACCACCATCTCATTTTGACTCATTGATGCCATATTGAAATAGAGGTTTAGTGCTCAACTGAATCTAAGCTATGTGAGAACACAGTGAGAGGCTGAGTGCTAACTAGCCTCATTTTGCATCATCATGATCATTCTCACTTTTACAAGGTTAGGGTGGATGCTCAGTGAAGTCAAATGCTGAATGATCATATTTATACTTGTTGATGTTATGTTGGGTGAAGATTCAAATCATGTTGAAATCTGCCCAATCTATGCAGACAGTGTAATTGGAGGACTACCTGCTTCCACTAAGTAGAAGAGGGAAGATCAGCTTCCCAGCTTGTCCTGTTGGCACGGTCTAATAATGGCACCAGAACACTGCCTCCTAATTCTGCTGTTTGTAGGAGGGAGAAGATCAGCTTCTTACTTGGGCTTTTGACACAACTTCAGGGAACGTTTAACACCACCACCTGCTTCTATGGATTGGTGTGATGAAATGAAAGATTATCTCCTTCACCAACCACACTGAAACCACAGTGAGTTGGGGGAATTGGATGGAACTTCCATTTTCCCATGATGTTTGGAATAGGCTGGTATTGCTGAAGAGTTTTCTATTTGGTTAGTCCATTCTTTTGTCATCCTATAGCTAGAAGCAACAGGAGTTTCTTAGAGATATTTTGTCTGAGCCTGTAGGTAGTTCCAAGTTGACTCCTACAACGTCTTGTCCAGGATATAAGAAGCAATAAGAAACCCAGAGGGCTCATCATCATGTGATTTCTTATTTCTTGAGATCCCTGGAAAGCACCCCTTCTTTCTTTTCAGTTTTTCTATGCTTGTTTGCTGTGTTATGCCCAAGTATTTTTAGTTGTATGAGACAGAAACTGGAAGGAATGGAGGTACTCTAAGTTTTCTGAAGCTAAAAGCATCTGACATTGAATCTGATGGGGAATGTGATCCCCCCACTTTTCCACATTCTTTCCAGTTTTGACTGTGGTGCAGGAAGGAAGTCAGGGACAAAGAAAACACTGGGAAAAGGAGAGAGGAGAGAGACCCTGACATCCTTCTTTTGGTTTGATTGTGAGAGTAAGACTTAACCATAAAGCAAGTTGTTTCATGATCATATAACAAAGGACAATTTTGTTAAATAATTGAAACACTTAGGTAAAAGAAAAATCATGAAATTGTCTAAAAAACAAATCAGGCAAAAAATAAAATAAAAAAGAGAGAGATCAAATAGACCATTTCTAGAGGCAAATTGCAGAATTCAGGATTAAACTGAAGAAAATAGGGAAACTACTAGGGTGTTCAGGTATGACTTCAATCAAATCCCTTATGCTTATGCAGTGGAAGTGACAAGCAGATTCAAGGGATTAGAACTAGTAGACAGAGTGCCTGTAAAACTATGGATGAAAGTTCATAACATTTTATAAGAGATGGTGGCCAAAAGCATCCCCAAGAAGAGATATGCAGCAGGCAAAGTGGTTGTCTGAGGAAGCCTATCAAGTAAGAAGGCCTTGTAAGGGGAGTGAAAGGCTAAGGAGAAAAGAGAAGATATACCCATCTAAATGCAGAGTTCCAAAGAATAGGAAGGAGGGATAAGAAAGCCTTCTTAAGTGAAAAATGAAAAGAAATAGAGGAAAACAACAGAATTGGAAAGACTAGAGATCTCTTCAAGAAAGTTGGAGATACCAAGGGAACAGTTGATGCAAAGATGGGCACAATACAGGACAGAAATGACAACGACCTAACAGAAGCAGAAGAGATTATGAAGAGGTGGCAAGAAGAACTATAGAAAATGGTCTTAATGATGCAGATAAACATGATAGTATGGACACTCACCCAGGGCCAGACACTCTGGAGTGTGAAGTCAAGTGGGCCTTAGGAAGAGTTACTAGGAACAAAACTAGTGGAAGTGATGGAATTCCAGCTGAGCTCTTTCAAATCCTTACAGATGATGCTGTTAAAGTGTTATATTCAATATGCCAGCAAATTTGGAAAACTTAGCAGTTTTCAAAAGGTCAGTCTTATTCCAATCCCAAACAAAGGCAATGCCAAATAATGTTCAAACTACAATGTAATTGCACTATTTCATATGATAGCAAGTTAATACTCAAAATATTTCAAATTAGGATTCATCTGTATGTGAACTGAGAACTTTTAGATGTATAAACTGAATTTTAAAAAAGACAGATGAGCCAGATATCAAATTGCCAACATCCTTTGCATAATAGAAAAAGTAAGAGAATTCCAGAAGAAAACTTCTGCTTCACTGACTATGCTAAAGCATTTGACTGTATAGATTACACACACACACACACACACACACACAAACCTGTGGAAAATTCTTCAACAGATGGGAATACCAGACCACCTTACTGCCATATGAGAAACCTGTATGTAGGTCAAGAAGCAACAGTTAGAACCAGACATGGAACAATAGGCTGGTTCAAAATTGGGAAAGGAGAACATCAAGGCTGTAGATTGTCACCCTGATTATTTAATTTCTATGCAGAGTACATCATGTGAAATGCCAGGTTAGATGAATCACAAGCTGAAATCAAGATTGACTGTAGAAATATCAACAGCCTCATATATGCAGATGACATGACTCTAATGGTAGAAAGTGAAGAGGAACTAAACAGCCTCTTGATGAGGGTGAAAGAGGAGAGTGAAAAATATGGCTTAAAACTTAACATTCAAAAAACAAAGATCATGATATCCAGTCCCATCACTTTGTGACAAATAGATAGGGGAAAAGTGCAAACAGTGACACTTTATTTTCTTGGTATCCAAAATCACTGTGGATGGCGACTGTAGCCATGACACTAAAATATTCTTTCTCCTTGGAAAAAAAAAAAAAAGCAGTGACAAGCCTAAACAGCATATTAAAAAACAGACATTACTTTGCTTACAAAAGCTTGTATAGTCAAAGCTGTGGTTTTTTCAGTAGTCATGTATGGATGTGAGAAACAGACAATAAAAAAAGGTTGTGTGTGGAAGAATTGATGCTTTTGAACTGTGGTGCTGGAGAAGACTCTTGAGAGTCCTTTGGACAGCCAGGAGATCAAACCAGTCAATCCTAAGGAAATCAACCCAGAATATTCATTGAAAGGACTGATGCTGAAGCTGAATCTCCAATACTTTGGTCACCTGATGCAAACAGCTGACTTATTGGAAAAGACCTTGATGCTGGAAAAGACTGAAGGCAGGAGGAGAAGGGGTGACAGAGGATTAGATAGTTACAGAATTTGAGTAATCTCCAGGAGATAGTGAAGGACAGGACAGCCTGGCATGCTGCAGTCCATGATGTTGCAGAGAGTCAGATATGACTTAGTGACTGAACAACAAGAAGCAAAGAAAGAATGCCCCAATGAGTATAATTTATAGTGACAGTATTAGGGAGATACAAAAAATAGTGCTACCCTGCATATTTAAGTTCTATGCAGAGTACATTATATGAAATGCCAGCTGGATGAAGCATCAGATGGAATCAAGGTTGCTGGGAGAAATAACAGTAACTTGAGATATGCTGATGACACCACTATTATGTCAGAAAGTGAAGAGGAACTAAAGAGTTTCTTGATCAAGGTGAAAGGGGAGAGTGAAAAAGTTGGCTTAAAACTCAATATTCAAAAAAAAAACAAACATCATGGCATCTGGTTCCATTATTTCATGGCAAATAGATGGGGAAACAATGGAAACAATGACATACTTTACTTTCTTGGTCTCCAAAATCACCGTGGACAGTGGCTGCAGCCATGAAATTAAAAGATGCCTGCTCCTTGGAAGAAAAGCAACGACAAACCTAGACAGCCTATTAAAAAGCAGAGACATTACTTTGCCTACAAAGTTCTGTATAATCAAAACTATGATTTTTCCAGTAGTCATGTATGAATGTGAAAGCTGGACAATAAAAAAGGCTGAGCCTGGAAGAATTGATGTCTTTGAACTGTGCTGGAGAAGACTCTTGAGAGTTACTTGGACAGCAAGGAGATCCAACCAGTCAATCCTAAAGGAAATCAATCCTGGATATTCATTGAAAGGACTGATGCTGAAGCTGAAGCTCCAATACTTTGGACACCTGATGCAAGGAGCTGACTCATTGGAAAAGACCTTGATCCTGGGAAAGATTGAAGGCAGGAGGAGAAGGGGACGATAGAGGATGAGATGGTTGGATGGCATCACCAACTCAATGGACATGAGTTTGAGTGAGCTCCAAGAGATGGTGAAGAACAGGGAAGCCTGGCATGCTATAGTCCAATGGGTCACAAAGAGTTGGACATGACTGAACAACTTAACAGTCTGGGTAGCTAAACACATTCAACATATGTTATAAATCATAATGTATGCAACTGAATGTGGAAAGGAAAACAAAAAACAAAAAACTACTAGGAGCCTTGTGAATAAAATTTTTTTTTTAACACACTAGTAATGTAGATTAATAAATTAAAGATAGTCACCTCTTTCAGGACACTAAACATTTCAAGGATACTTTTAAACACAGAACAAAATAAGTAGAACACAGTTATACTCATGAGTTAAGTAAAGTGAAAGAAAATGACCTCAACCTAATCAATAATTTGATAGTTTTGGTTTCTATTTAAAGTATTCAAATATTTTATTTCAAATTCTAGTTATTAAAAAATAGAAGCTTTATAAGAAGTTTAGGGATTTCAAAAAATGAACAACTGAAACTTTTCCCCTCTTATGCCTACCTTAATTTAAATTCATAGGAAAATATGGCCTAAGTAGTGAATCTTCATCCAGTATTCTGTTCTAGAAACATAATATGTAGACTCTCCAGTGAGAATAACCTTAGATTTTGTTGAAGTGATCCACAAAATCCAATTTTTGAGCTCCTTTTCTGCAGCTTCAGTTTTGAAATGCAACCCACAGACTTCCAATTTTTCAAGAGAGTCTGACACATTTATTTATAATTTTAATTTATAAGAAGATAGTTTGTATAAAACCATAATCAAATAATTCAATAGGATTATATAATAAAAAATAGGCACAGTTTTGTACCAGATCAAAGTCTACAAAGTCCATAATAAGAGCTCTTAAAAGGTTTTGCTTTTGGTGCCATATAGCAATTTTATATGTTAATAACCTGATGAATTATTTTGAACTCATAAATAGATAGAATGAAAATTTGACAAATGATAACATATATACAAATTCAACAAATGAGTATTACAAATTATTTTGTTAAATTATAATTTAGTAATCTAATCTATATTCCATATATAACAATGTAAATATAACATTTAAATATCTATATACATGTGATTGATATATGTAAATATATAGTGCATATAATATGGTAGAGTAAATGTAGTTTCTTCTAAAAATGTACTTTAGATTTCACATTGGGAAAGTAAAAAAAAAAAAAAAAGTATACTCTGCAGGGAGCCAGCACGGGAGTTCCCACCCATGACAAGGTCATGCGTGAGAGCCCTGACAGGCAAGGCGAGTCAGGGCTCGAGGGGCCCCCCTGGATCTGCCTGAGCATCTACACCAAAACCAGAATCTGTCTGTTTTACCATTTTACAACTTTCACCACTCCTCTGACATTAACGGGGGGCGATCCCCAACCACCTTTCTCTGAAGGAAATCAACTTAGAGCTCTAGTTAATTAGCCTCCTGGGCATAATAGGAGTGTTTCAATCCAAACCCCTCGGATGACTCTCTAACTTGCTTGACAGGTTTATCCAGACTCCTACAGCTATGCATACGATTGTTTACAGTCTCCCAACCCGAGAGGCACGGGAAGCTTAAGATATTAAAATAGTATAGAGCCTCTCAGAGAGTTAGAAATTGTTAGAATAGAACTAGTAGAAGATTTCATTGTTGAGCCAATGCTTGCTGCCAAGTTTCCACATCCCCTATATTGTGTCCTTAGGAATATATTAATTATATATAATATAATTATTATATATAATTATAATTATTATATATAATATAATTAATGTAGTTGGTATATAGAAAAAATAAGTAGTGGCCTTGGTGTTAACAACTTTAGACCCATAAGGCAATAAATTCTTTCCTTGTTGTAAACCCACTGCACCTCTGACCTATAGGAATGCAATTTTATCTAATACCTTCAGAGGATGGCGCCAAACTTTAAAATAATTACTCTTAGAGAAAATAAGTCTTATGGTTGACAAACCTTTATCAGAGTAATAAAATGTTAACAGGCCGTCTGGCCAGAAGATGATGTAAATCACCTAAACCATTTGTATATGATAAGTTTGCAGAAAAGAAAGCCTGGTCTCAATAAGGATCAAAGACTGCTGACTTTGCATGATTTTACACCCCCTATTATCCTCTATGCACAACTTAAGGTATATAAGCTCCCTTTGAAAATAAAGCTATGGGCCTTGCTCACCGAAGCTTGGTCTCCCTGTGTTGTTCTTTCTTGCTTCCTTTTCTCTCCTTTTCTTCTCTGATCTTCCTTCAGGGTGACCGATCAGAGTGTGGGGGCTCTCTGAGACCAGTTACTTGCCTGGGCTTCTAAGACCCACTCGAGAAGGTGCCTAAGGTGGGGCACCTTCTGCTATTCGAGAGAGCGCCTGCGGCCTCTGTGGTCAGAGCAAACCTGATGTCACAGGTTTTATTGGCTTTCCGCGTAAACCAGTTAGTTCACCTCTGTCTTTTTCCTTTTCTCTATCCTTTAATCCCCAACGCCATCCTCCCAAGGGAATCCCTGGATCCAACCAGGGCTGGATCCCGGTAATACTTAATTTATCTGTACTTTTTTTTTCCTATTGCAAAATAATGTTAAATAAGCATATGTTCCCAACTTTTGTGAACTCGGAAAATTTGGGCTGCTTATATATTATTGTTCTGAGACTGTTTCAAAGTTGTAAAATGACGAAAATGTTTTAGAGTAAATCTCTAATCCTATACGACCACTTTTAGTCATTTTTTTTTCCAAGTAAACAATAAAATATACCCTTGGGTTCATCTTGGATTTGGTCTAGTCTTAAACTTTGTGGTAACATTTATAAATATTTAATCGTAAATCATCAGCATCAAAAATGAAGTCTTTTGGAAAAGCTATGTTTATCTTCATGTATAGGTATTATTATAATTAAAAAAAAAAAAAAACAGAGTTGGGCAGTAAAGTAATAAAGGCAGATTTTACTTAAGACTATTGCAGCTGTGGAGAAGTCTCACTAGAGAAGTGCTCAATTCTGAATACAGTCTGGGCCAGGGTCCCAGCCTCTGATATAATAATAAAAATAAAGTGCACAATAAATGCAATGCACTTGAATCATCCCATAAAACACCTACCCCAATCTGCTGTGTTCTGCAAAACCAGTGCCTGGTGCCAAAAGGGTTAGGGCAAGCAGGCAGCAGCATGGGAGTTAGTGGATGAAAATTGCTACAAGTAAACATCAAGGTAAGGGGGATCCTAGGTTAATTGACCAGACAGGCTTCTTGCTGAAGGCAGGCCAGAGTGATCAGACATCAGCTGGGAGATGGTGGGGTACAAGGAATCTGATCAGATATTGAAGATATCAAGAGTGTGAGGGTCCTACTAACCTGACTTGGAAGCATTCTTGCTAAACCTGAATCGGCCTAGGAGAAGGCTCAAAGCCTAGTCACAGTTTGGTCAAACAAAAAATCTTTGTGGCTTTGTACAATTCAGGATATATGTGCATACACACAAATCCACACACATACAGCCACTTGTCTTTATAGAAACAGCTATTTAGAAAGCATCACACAAAATAAAAAGTTATAATCTGTTACATAAATTTATAATAATTAATGAACAATAAGAGAAGTGGATATCATGCTTTTTAACTCCACAACTTATAAAATGCTTTGTTGTCTTCATAAGAATGAATTGGTTGTTGAATGGAAAGGAAATCAGGTATTTACCTGAAACATGAGTAGCTGAGATAAGCTTCCATTTCCTCAGCAACTGACTCTGGCTATAAATTTTATTGAACATGACTGTGATGATTTATGTGTCTTTTTTTTAATTATATAAGAGATATGCTGAGACTGCCTTGCAATAGTTTTGTAGTTATGTCATTATGTGAGTGTTAGAAACTCCTGTTGTTGTAGGTGATGATATATGATGAAGTTGCACACTCTTACCAGCCAACCCCTATTAAGTGAACAATGGACAGCAAACACAATATGTCTAATTATTTGTAGTGACCTGGGGAGTTTATCTGCACTTACTTCTATAGTCTTCACCTGATTTCCCTCCACCTTTCTACTGGAAGGCCAGTCATGGGTCCTTTGTTCAAACAAGTCTAGTTGATGCTCAGACCAAGTTAAAATGGGTCTCTTGACTTAGGAAAGTGTAATTATGCTAACATTAATATACCAATGTGCTCTTTGAAATACCACCAGTAGGGAGTTATTTTACTACTAAATAAATAAGGAAATTTATTTTTGGAAACAACTGAAGGGTGTTTTTCTGGAGCCTCTTGTTCCAACATATTTTTGGTTAGATAAATTGTGTCATATTTAGCATCGAGATGTATCTTGTGACTGATTCTTGCATTGGTTTCATGATAATCCAGAAGCCACTAAAGGCATAAGATGATATTGCCAGAGGACATTTTCCCATGTTTGGGGGAACACTCTGACTTAACCCAAGTTTTGAATACTAGAAATTTTGAATCTGCTTTCTTTTGTCTAGTATCTATTTAAGCTCATTTTGTCAAGTACCTGTTCATGATCTTTCCTCAAACTCTTTTACAATATTTTTCCTATGATTGCTAACAACTATGATTGCTAAGTTCATTCACTGTTTATCTCTTGTATCTATTATCAATATCTTTCTAAGTGTATCTTTTTCTGCATTATTCTTATTTTTTCATAATGCAGAAATTTTAAAAACCTTATGGACTCAGATTTCATTTTTTCCCCTATTATTCCTCTTCTTCTGAAAGTGAAAGTAAAAGTGAAGTCGCTCAGTTGTGTCCGACTCTTTGCAACCCCATGGACTGTAGTATGTAGACCGTAACCAGGCTCCTCCCTCGATGGGATTTTCCAGGCAAGAACACTGGAGTGGGTTGCCATTTCCTTCTCCAGGACATCTTCCTGACCCAGGAATTGAACCCAGGTCTCCCGCATTGTAGGCAGACGTTTTTTACCGTCTGAGCCACCAGGGAAGTGCTCTCTTCTTTTGATGGTCAACAAATTAAGATCTGTCTCTTCCTGAGACTACACAGCTATATGGATATTTTCTTTCAGCACTATTTTGCTTTTATATTAGATAGAGTTCGGCTGTATTATATATTTGGCTTTTCTTTATTGCTATTTATTATCTGGTGACTAAATCAGACACAAGCAAAGATGATCAATTATATCTTTGCTACTGTGCTTTGTTTAAATTTTCATTTTTTCTTTTGAAAAGCATATTTTATATATTTTCATAGTATCCTATTTGACATGCAATGGTCCATGAATGATATAAATTAATTGTACTTATATCATTAAAGTAATCATTCTACATTCATTAAAATACTTCCTCCCTTGAATTCAACTTGGTTTGCTATACTTCTAAAACTTTCGCTTGAAAGACAATATAGGAAAAGGTATGCTCAATTTAGCTTTTGTTTTTGAGGTGTCAAATATCAGTAAAAACCTACTTAGGAAAAATACTGTGACTTTTATCCCTATTATGTGTCCACTCTGTTGTTGAGATTTTCTTAACATTTCTAGGAGGATGACTAAATTCATTTATCCCATACATGCCAAATGAGGGTCAAATTAATGAAATATTTGAAGATATGAAATCCCCAGATTAATTAATTACTTGCTACTTACTGGCTAAGTGGCTAATTTGTGGAATCGCTATTGTACTGCAGATTTAAAAATCTAAATATGAATGGATAAACATGATGAAATAAGTTCTTACACTTCAATTACAGTGTTCATCAGCTTTACAAGGGATTAAACACATAAGTCCCTTCTTAGTGACTAGAAAAGAACTGTGAGGTCTTCCAAAAACAAAACTCTCCTTTCTAGGGAAAACAACTTTAACACTTCCTCACTTTTAGGCCAATTCTTGGCAGATTATTTGCATGTGTGCTGCTGAAAGGCTTCTCTTCTGCTGTATCTTCATCTCTGATTCCATTTCTTCCTGAATCACTTGTAAGGAATATCTCTGCACTGCTCAAAGAAAAAGTTAGAAGTAATTTTCATAATGGAATAAATAAAGCATGATTATAAGGCAGAGTAACTGCAATAAAATCACATTGCCTGATCTAATCAGGCAATGAACAGGTATTTATGGAACAACTTTTAAGAACTTCAAGTGAAGACTGGATTCTATAAATGTGACTAAGTGCCTGCTTTGCTTTGGGGAAAATATGACTATAACACAAGAATCACTCAGAGGATAGCAGTAGCTTAAGAACACTAAACTGAAAAGTACTCTTAGTACATGTAATATAAATCGATGATGGGAGGAACATTGTGTTTGGAAGTCATGTTCAAACCTTCCCAAAAGGGCAGACAAGCTTGAGCTTGTTCAATTCATTCCAAAGAAAATGTAGCTTGGGCAGAGATTATCTGTGATTTTAGAGCATGTATGGAAGAAATCTTTCGGGAATTTCTTACAAGCAGAGCAAGAGTTGTGATATTCAATTAATGATGTCTGTGTGTTCACAGGAAATCATTGCCCTCCCTTATTTAGCACTTTGATAGAATAAAACAAAAGAGCTAAATCACATTTTGGCATGGGTATTTGTATCATTTACATTAACAGAAATGATTCACTGGAAATGGCAACTACAGTTGTGCGGATCTGTATTAAATGATTTCTTCACTTACATTTAAGAAAATAAGATAGTACTATTTGATCAAAAAATCATTCCACTTAGCCTGTGAGGTAACAGTGCTTTTTAATGAGTAAAATATAAAAGTTTAAATATTTACAGTGTGTCTGGGAAATAGACTCAAAAAACTATTTGCACAACATCTAACTCTCTGGAAAAAGCAACTGGACCCAGTCCCAAATGCTTGCTCATCTTGCATCAGAACAATTAGGATGATTGCTTCCATTTGTGTTTTCCTTCCAATAACAATGAGCAATTAACTCAATTCAGACACTGTCCATGTGGAAACACATAAACTCCCACAGAGGAAGGGCTCAGTTTAAGACTGCACCCCCAGCACTTCACGTACCAGTTGTAAATCCAATCTTTTTCCTATAATTCTGACTGATGGACTGGGCTGGCGTGTCCCACAACCACCTCCTCAAGTTCAATTAATTTGTTAGAGCATCTCACAGAACCCAGACACATTCACCAACTAGATTGCCAGTTTAATATAAAGGACGCAACTCAGGAATAGCCAGATGGAAAAGGTGCAAAAGGCACAATACAGAGAGAGCACAGGGCTTCCATGCCCTCTGGACATGCCCTCTAACACTGTCTCCTAGTCATCTTCAATTCGTGGTTTTAATGGAGGTTTCATTACTTAGGCATGATTGATTCAATCATTGATCTCGCTTACTGGTGATTCAACTTCGGCAGCCCCTTTCTCTTCCCTGGAGGTGAGAGTGAGCTGACACCCCCACAAATTACAAGGTTTTCCTGGCAACCAGCCCCTCTCCTTAGGGGCTTTCCAAAAGTCACTTCATTAACATTGTGGGGGAAATGGAATTTTCTCTTCTACCTCTCTTGAGTTTTTGTGGCTAAACTAATAATAAAATTGAGATAAGACAGATTAATAGGAGAAAAAGATACGCATTTTAATCCATGCACATGGAGTTTGCATAGAAATGGGATCTAAGAAGTGATCAAAGCAGGCAGATTTTATATATATTTTTAGACCAAGAAACAATACTATTGCAAGAAATCGTCAGGACAAAGAAATTTAGCCTTTGAGTGCTTAGTTGAATTTGTGCTCGAGTTAGTTAATTAAAGCTGTAACAAGCTTCTTGGCCCTGAATTCTCTATCCCCAGTGATAAGAGCATCTTTCTACTTCAGATGCAGGGAGTGTTTCTTCTGGATGAGAAGTTGATTTCCTGCTTTCAGGGAGATAGAGAAGGCAGTCAAAGCATCTCTGTTGTATCAGCTGTTTAAGTAGCTTTAATCTAAAATAATTAATATGCCATTAAGGTACATTTTGGAACAGCCTATCCCAGACTCCCCAAGATGTAAACTCAGGTATGATTAAAAGGGACTTCTTACAGGAATAACAGGACATCCATTGCATCTTCTTCTTTATGATTCTGGAATGATGTGAGTAACTGAGCACAAAAAATAAAATATTATAACAAAATATGCTCCCTTTGCTTTTATCGCTTTGGAAATTCCAAGGGATTTAGGAGTCCACGCATTTTTAAAGCATAACTTACAGATTTTGGTAACTACTATAAAAGCATGAAATGTGAGAACATACAAAGTAGGGACCAACCGTACTTTGGGGTCTGATCTTTCCTTACTCTTCTCCTCCTACTCTTTGCTCTAATATTACAGGAAAATAAATGAGTGGAGATTAGACCCAACTCAAGTTGTTCACTATAGATGTCTATTCAGACTGATGGAGAAGAGACAGAGCTGAGGATAGGAACAGCCCCAAAGATCCAAAATGGGGAGTGGTGGGAGAACAAGGCCCAGGGCTTCCGCCTCTCACCGAGGTGGGGGCAGGAGCACAGCTGAGGCAGGAGAGGACCACAGAGACTACAGGGAGAGTGGAGCAACTGAGGAGCTGGGAAGTTGGGATTCCTCTTGAGTTGAAGCAGGGAATGGGCCCTCATCTCCAGATGAGGTGGAACACACGGGGCTTTTCTCGAGTTGTGGCAGGAAACTTGGCTTCATCTCGAGTTGTGACGGGGATCTCTGGGCCCCCTTGAGTAGCATGAAGGGAGTCAAGCCTCCTCTCAAGGCTTAGTTATGAGAAAGGACTAGGTGCGCAATGCTTGCTTGTCCTGCTACTTTAAATGATGTGCATTTATATCTTTCTGTATGTTAAAGCTTTAATCACATTAAAGTTCTAACCTCAGGTACCAACCCTAAAAGTGAACCAGCCCTAAAAACACCTCAATCTTGGGCTTCTTGTCTCCAGAACTGTGAGGTCTGCCATAGTACTTTATTATCACAGCCTAACAAACTAATACAGTAGCCCTTCTGAAATTTTAAATTTTGGATCAGAATTTGAACGTGTGATATTTATCAGCCATAAACATGTCTAGTGTTTATGACAAGTGTTTAGTTATAATTAAAATGCAAAATATGTTTAAAACAGTGTTTCCTTGAGTCTAGTCCACTGCATAATGGATCACCTGGATACACACTCTCAAAAGTACAAAGTATGTTTTTAACACTCACAGAGACCCATCAGATCTGTGTATGTTATTTATGACAAATTTATCTTAGTGATTTCATTTCATATCAGTTTTCAATCATAGGCCATGGAAATTTAGGGAAATAATATTCTAGTGGGTTTTTTAACTTTTTTTTTTTCTTTTCCCTACTGGATTAAAATAGAAAAATAGAGAAAAATTCAGATAACATTTCCTCTTAGGAGTTTCAATTTTAGCTGAAGGCAAATGGGTGCAGATTCATATGGTATATAATGAGTTAGAATGGCTATAACATAGGAGGTTGATCTTAGCCCAAAAGTGCATTTTCTGAATACTACATTTCAATTTCAATCTCTAAATGAATAACAAACAAGCAGACTCAAAATTTCCAAAGAAAAAATAGCTGTCTGTGTAAGAAAAAATAGAACAAATAAAGGCATATTGATAGTCCCTATGGTTAGAGAACAGGGCTGTGATCTAAGTGAACTTGCAGAGTTAAGCGTGAGACCCATCCATTTATCCCTCACCACAGTACCATGCAATAAATCCTGTAGATATTAAAAAGAACCCATGGCTCCTCTCCCCTCACCCATGAGACATCTGTAAAAAGTGTGCAAGCATGCAGAGGCATGCCCACTGTGGAAGTACATTTTCTAGATGTACTGCCAAGTTTTTTTTTTTTTTTTCCTCAAATAATTTGTATGGACTATTTTAACTCTCCTTTGAAGTTTAGAGTGTCAGAGCTTCTGACTGATTCAAGCAGGTGTTTGCATCTGTAAACTTTAGTTTTTCAGAATAGACAAAGTCATTATACTTTCTTTCGTTGAGTATTTGTCTAAGTGGATGTCAACTCTAGAAATAATCTACTGTGAATAGTAGCAGGGCAATATATAGAACTACCCTATCTCCATAGGATATGGAGAGAACATGAGAACCATCACATTCAAAAACATTCAATCAGTGAGTTTTCTTTCGGGTACTTTATCTAGATTGACAGAGGTTTAAAAACCTATGTCAGCCTGTATTTCCTGAGACATTGCTTTAGCATTCTGCATAGCCAGTGATGAATATGAGTGACATTGACTGTGTCAGATATATGAGTTACTATTACATCTACATGGTAACTGACTGGAGATCATCTTCTAGGTGGTGTGTATAGAGTTTCTGAAAATATTCCTATGTTGGTATTGTTACATTAAAAAAGAGCACAGAGATTCACATGCATGGCATCCTTGCACATAAGTAAGGTAACATGAAAAACAAAGGTTTAATTGAAGGGATGGACAAGCTGAAAACTGTGGGCAGGTGTGCAGTGATATCATTCAGAGGACATTAGGAAGCATTTAGGACTTTACCCTGTCTTGCTAACTGACCTATATACCTTAACTCATTTATTCTTAATCATAGTATTACTATTTACTCCTAATGTAATTTAATCCTAATTACATAGGATTACTATGATATTCATATTATAATCATCATTGTACAGGAAAGGAAACTGAGGATTTTAGGAGTTCAAGATTCTAGGCTAAATATACCTATTCAAATGGTCAAGTCAGAATACATTTCCCATCTGTCAGAAGACAAAGAGATATTCTCCCCACCCCCGCACCCCCCCCCCCAAAACAAAACAAAACAAAACAAGAAAAACAAAGAGAGATTTCTGCTTTGGAATTTAAACACCATGAGAAGAGAAAGCTTCAGGGGACTCAAAAATGAGAAACACTCTGTCTCTTATTGGTGTGAAAAATGCAAAAAATGCAAATTCAGTTAGCCAGGTGTTAATCAAGTTTTAAATATTTTTAAAAGTATGAGCTATGTGTGCACTCAACCATTATTAATGTGAACTATCAAATCACTTGCTGTAGTTTTAAATACTTTAAGTACACATGACAGGCTCTTCCCACAGTCTGTGCTGTCACAGAAAATTACCACGTGGAGGACCTGTAGGTGTTGCACAGCCTATTAAACTATAATTGTGGAACTGTAATTACAGCAGATGCACTACAGTGTCTGAATTATAGAAAACAACTTCCCCTTAAATCATAGAAGAGGAGCAGACTTTATGTACTTTCTGCTGCTAGAGGTGCAAAATTCACTTTTTCAACAAATGTGAAAAATTATTATATTTATTCATCACTGAAAATAAATACATTCATATCATAATCATAGCTGAGAAAAGAGTCACAACCAGAAACCCAGCGTGTTAAAAACATCCTGTTTTGGTAGCTAGTTTTTAGTTATGTATTGGTTTACAGGTTTTGACAATTGCTCTTGAGAAACCTGTATGCAGGTCAGGAAGCAACAGTTAGAACTGGACATGGAACAACAGACTGATTCCTAATAGGAAAAGGAGTACATCAAGACTGTATGCTGTCACCCTGTTTATTTAACTTATATTGCAGAGTACATCATGAGAAAGGCTGGGCTGGAAGAAACACAAGCTGGAATCAAGATTGCCGGGAGAAATATCAATAATCTCAGATATGCAGATGACACCACCCTTATGGCAGAAAGTGAAGAGGAACTCAAAAGCCTCTTGATGAAAGTGAAAGTGGAGAGTGAAAAAGTTTGCTTAAAGCTCAACATTCAGAAAACAAAGGTCATGGCATCTGGTCCCATCACTTCATGGGAAATAGATGGGGAAACAGTGGAAACAGTGTCAGACTTTATTTTTGGGGGGTCCAAAATCACTGCAGATGGTGACTGCAGCCATGAAATTAAAAGACGCTTACTCCTTGGAAGGAAAGTTATGACCAACCTAGATAGCATATTGAAAAGCAAAGACATTACTTTGCCAGCAAAAGTCTGTCTAGTCAAGGCTATGGATTTTCCAGTGGTCATGTATGGATGTGAGAGTTGGACTGTGAAGAAAGCTGAGCGCCGAAGAATTAATGCTTTTGAACTGTGGTGTTGGAGAAGACTCTTGAGAGTCCCTTGGACTGCAAGGAGATCCAACCAGGCCATTCTGAATGAGATCAGCCCTGGGATTTCTTTGGAAGGAATGATGCTGAAGCTGAAACTCCAGTACTTTGGCCACCTCATGCGAAGAGTTGACTCATTGGAAAAGACTCTGATGCTGGGAGGGATTGGGGGCAGCAGGAGAAGGGGATGACAGAGGATGAGATGGCTGTATGGCATCACTGACTCAATAGACGTGAGTCTGAATGAACTCCGGGAGTTGGTGATGGACAGGGAGGCCTGCCATGCTGAGATTCATGGGGTGGCAAAGAGTCAGATACGACTGAACGACTGAACTGAACTGAACTGAACTAATAAGGCAAATATATAAATATTCACGTTCCCCACATCTTCTCTCTTAAGATGTGAATTGTAGAAGCAAACAAGCCAACTGCCTAACTGGACAGATCAGCTTCATCAAACCTGCTGAAATTAGTGGTCTGTCAGATGCCTTTCAAACTGAAATGGGAAACTGTTTCCTCATTGATGCCAGCCCATCTTCACAGAAAGAGTATTTTAAAAATCACCTTATATTATGCTGAGAACTAGCTCTATATACCCTTCTAGGGGTTGCTTCTAAGCAAGAACAATGAAATTATTTTCTCTAGTACATGGTAGTATTTAAATATGTAAAGTATGTATTCAGAACACATCGCCTCAAAAAATGCCATTTGGCATAATGATTATTTTGAATTAAAGGTCCTTGAGAAACAACCTGTGCAAGATGGACACACTGAATCTCCTTTATCCCCCTGACATCAGGAGACAAATCTCCCATGTGAAAATTACCCTCTCTGTAGCAGGAGGGTAGAGGCATCTTTACGATCAGAGACAGGAAATTTAGGACCAAGAAATTTGTGCAAACAAACCTTGTTGCTTCTTCACCATTCTACTACCTTTATCCCAAACTCCTTTATTTGGGCAATTCTTCACAAAGTTTTTGTTTCTTTGTCTAAAAGGTATAAAAACTGCCTACTCTGGTCACTTCTTTGAGCCTTATCTCCTTGTGGAGTCTTAGTTATATGTATGTAATCAAATTTGCTTTTTTCCTGTTATTTTTTATATTAGAGGGATAAGAGGGTCTCAGCCTAAAACCGAAAAATGTATAGGGAAATTTATTTTTCCTCTTCTACAAAGTAAATTTATATATCTTATTTCTGTCATCTTTGTTATAGGCAACAGCCTTATTACATAACCTGTCCCTTATGAGGATCAAATGAACAACTCAAGAGAAATGTTTTATAGCTTCACCATGATGTAGGCATTCTAACACATAAATTTCATGTGGTGAAGTTGAAACTGTAGAAAGGCTGAATTTTGAAAGAAGTCGGAGGAGACACTCTATTGAGTGTATATATCATTTGAGGCTGAGTAGTAAGTAAATGTGAATTTTTTAAGACATAATTTGTATTATTTGTAAATAAATATTTTAAGAACTAATAGATGAAACTGAATGACAAAATTTACAGAAAGTTGAAAGAAATGATCAAAATATCAACATTTATAAGCATGAGGATTAAAAGTAGCTGTGACCTTGAAGTATCTGAGAAAATGTCACTATATTACAGAGTAAAGATAACATTTTTGCTTTGTATTGTTGGATATAAGTTAGACTTAAGGTGACAAAGGAACTTTACAAGTAACATTCTCTCTGAAATACATGGTTACCATGTTACCATGAAATACATGGCAACAAAAATGTCTTTATTTTTGGCAATGAACTGAACTGAACTGAACTCAGTTCATTTTTCCTATGAACTGAGTGGATTCTCCCTTAATCTACCCTATCCGCCACCATCTTTTTTCAAGTCCTTTGCAAGAACTTAGATGAACAACATTGTATTTTAATTTGTGTTTCCATCTTTTATTTACCCTCTTTTATTGAATTAATTTTGCTAATGTATCATTGTAAACAGGACACCAACCTACGAAACACATAGCTTTCTTTGCTAATGAGAGTTAGCATTCTTGGGAAGTGTCTGATTTTCATCAAAGGAGAAAAAAAAAAGCCATTTGCTGTCTACTGATTTTAGGCAAGGGACTATACTACTTTTATGGGTGTTTGTGAAGGTTAATGAAATTTCATTTTTAGCATGCTATGAACTATAGTGAGTTATTGAAATTGCTAGTATTATTTTAACTATACTTCTATGACCTTCAGATTTAGTTTTATATTTTATGTTCTGATTCTAAACTTTATTCTCAAGCTTACTTTTTTTGTTTCATTTTTCCTATTGATTTATAGTTATCTTATGGTATCACATAAACAGCCTACTCACAACTTTTCATCTGCACTATGCCAAAAGGGCTCTGATAAGTGATTCTTTTTAGGTATATCTTCATGGACATTCCAATTTCCCTCTACTTTTTACTATGCTATCTATTCTGCATATCAATATACTCAGCATGCTTTTGCTTTTCTTTCGTTGATATTCTGTTATAATTGACAAAATGATATGTACCTGTTTCATGTCCAGGGTAGACAGGGAAGGTGCAAAGTTGTCTTAATATATTTAATATCCCATGATCAAAATCACAGTCAATGCCTTCCTTGAGGCATCTAATGATTTAGGAAATAATTGTTTAGTATTTGATTATGGGTATATTTTTGTAATACATTTTTATCGATTTAAAAACAGATTTTTTTTTTTTTTAAGCATCCATTTAATATGCGAGGGACTTCCCTGGTGGCTGAGACAGTAAAGTGTCTGCCTATAATGCAGGGGAACCAAGTTCGATCCCTTGGTTGGGAAGATCCTCTAGAAAAGGAAATGACAACCCACTCCAATACTCTTACCTGGAAAATTCCATGGACGGAGGAGCATGGTAGGCTACAGTCCATGGGGTCGCAAAGAGTTAGACACGACTGAGCGACTTCACTTAATATGCAAGGAGCTACTATGGGCATTGGAATACAACAGTTATCAAAACCAATAAAAATCCTTAGCTTCATGAGGACAGATTATAAATAAAATAAGCAAATTAAATGTTGCATAGTGTAAAGTGATAAATATTATTAACGGGACTGAAGGTGAGAGAGGGCTGGAGTTTTAAGTAGAGGAGTGTGTGTGCTAAGTCACTTCAGCTGTGTCTGACTCTTTGTGACCCTATGGACTATAGCCTGCCAGGCTCCTCTATCCATGGAATTCTCCAAACATAAATACTGGAATTGGTTGCTATTTCCTCCTCCAGGGGATCTTTCCTATCCAAGGATTGAACCCCCATCTCTTATGTCTCCTGCATTGGCAGGTGGGTTCTTTACCACTAGCACCACTTGGGAAGCCCCAGAATAGTGTAGAAAAGGAAAAATAATTTTCCCTCTACCCTTCTCAGTGTTTGTCTGAGGCCCTATGTTATAAAGGACAAATTAATAAGAGAAAACCAAATAGCAGTTTATTCACATGTATACATAGGTATACATGTACACTTCATGCATACATGGGGCTTACCCATAAAAACTAAGTAACTGACCACGATGGGTCAGACTAACACCTTAAATACTATCTTCAGCTTAAAAAAAAAAAAAACAAAAACAAAAGATGTTGGAGATGTTGGAAGATTACAAAGAAAAGCAAAGGAAACAGCATAAGGTTTATTATGCACATTTAAGTTGTACCTTCTCCATTGATAAGAGTTTCTTGTGATTTAGTGTCATTCTTCGCCTTCTGGTACAAAAGTGAAAAAGTGAAAGTCGCTCAGTCGGGTCTGACTCTTTGCGATCCCATGGACTATACAGTCCCTGGAATTCTCCAGGACAGAATACTGGAGCGGATAGCCTTTCTCTTCTCCAGGGGATCTTCCCAACCCAGGGATCGAACCCAGGTCCCCCACATTACAGACGTATTCTTTATTGAGACGATTACAAATGAAGACTTTCTTTTCAAATGGCAAATGCCTTTACAAAAGGCAAAATTTCTACTCTGTTTTTAGAGTGTGTCTGGTATTACTCATAAAAATAATTATTTCAAAATGTTCTTTAGGCCAAAGAGGTGGTGGCATATTGTGGTACACTTTAGTAGTTGAGACAGATTTCATTGAGAAGGCAATATTAAGGAAAAGATTCAAAATTAGTCTGATACCTGGAGGAAGAACAAGGAAGCCTGACCTGTTCATGTTGTTTGTGAAGACCAAGCAAAAGACAGAAATAGGTGCAGTCCTCATCAATCTGAAGTCAGATTATGTAATTTTTTTTCTTTCAAGCCCTGTACACATTGATGTCTCAATGGTAAAGAATCTGTCTGTCAGTGCAAGAGACACAGGAGACTCAAGTTTGATCCCTGGGTTGAGAAAAACCCTGGAGAAGGAAAAGGCAACTGACTCCAGTATTCTTGCCTGGGAAATCCCAGGAACAGAAAAACCTGGAGGGCTACAGTCCATCAGATCACAAAAGAATTGGACATGATGTAGCAACTAAACAACAACAACAAATAATCATATTTTTAGTACTACTTTTTTGCATGAAATGGGGAGGACTTAGAGAAATTTTATTAGATATATACTATTATTTGACTTTATATTTAAAAAGAATATTCTGATAGCAATATTGAGCATCTTAAAGGAGAAAATGGCAGACACAAGGAGACAAGTTCAGAGACTACTGCCATAAGTCAAGAAAGGGATGATGGAGGCTTGAAAGGAGTAGCAAAGTGCCCGGATATTGAATATTACTTGAAGGTAGAGACCAGATGATGTTCTAACTGGTTGTATCGGAAATGTGGAAGAAAAATATGTCAAAAATGAGTATGTTTTCCATAGGAAACTGGGAAAATGGAGCTTGCACTGACTACAGGAGGAAGAGGAGAAGATGAGGAGTTACATTTTGGATATTCCATCTGGAAATCTGTTAGTCGAAGAAGATTCCAGAATTCATAGGGATTTTCAGGCTCAGTATATAGCTTCATAGCATGGAGTTTAAATTTGTAAGTCTGGATGAGATCATCCTAGAAGGATAGAGGGAGAAGATGAATGATTTAAATATTTATCCCTGACATACTTTAAGTGAATAAAAAGAGAAGCCATTACAGAAAAGTATAAAGATAAGAGAAATAACATTAGAATGAAAACCCCTAGCCAAGTTACAAAAGAAGAGATATATAGCCTATGTTAATGCAACTGATAGGTCTAGTCAGAAGACAGCTTGACTGTAGGATTTGGAAATGCTTATGGAGATAAGGAAAGTTAGCAAGGGGGAAAAAAGACTTTTAAATGAGTTTAAGAAAAAAGAAGAGAAGAATTAGACAATGAAAGTAGTGACAACATATTTGAGAAATTTTGATGTTGAAAATGATTTAGAGATTGAACCATGACAACAGAGTGGTATCAAGAGATGGTATGCTTTCTTGTGGGATGATAGATGTGATAGCCTGAATAGTGGCCCTCTAAAGACGTCCGAGTCTTAATTCCCAGAATCTGTCAATATGCTGCTGCTGCTAAGTCACTTCAGTCGTATCTGACTCTGTGCGACCCCATAGATGGTAGCCCACCAGGCTCCCCCGTCCCTGGGATTCTCCAGGCAAGAACACTGGAGTGGCTTGCCATTTCCTTCTCCAATGCATGAAAGTGAAAAGTGAAAATGAAGTGACTCAGTCGTGTCCAACTCATAGCAACTCCATGGACTGCAGCCTACCAGGCTCCTCTGTCCATGGGATTTTCCAAGCAAGAGTACTGGAGTGGGTTGCCATTGCCTTCTCTGGTCAATATGCTATTTGATATATATTTTAACAAACACAAAATCTGCAAGTATGATTGAATTAAAGAACTTTAAATGGAAAGAGGGCTTCTAAGGTGGTGCTAGTAGTAAAGAACCTGTTTGCCAATGCAGGAGACCTACGAGATGAGGGTTTGATCCCTGAGTCAATGGCACCCCACCCAACTCTTGCCTGGAAAATCCCATGGACGGAGGAGCCTGATAGGCTGCAGTCCATGGGCTCACTAGGAGTGGGACACGACTGAGCAACATGCATTGGAGAAGGAAATGGCAACCCACTCTAGTGTTCTTGCCTGGAAAATCCCAGGAACGGGGGAGCCTGATGGGCTGCTGTCTATGGGGTTGCACAGAGTCAGACACGACTGAAGCAACTTAGAAGCAGCAGCAGCAGGAAGATCTGCTGCAGGAGGGCATGGCAACCCACTCCAGTATTCTTGCTTGGAGAATCCCATGGACAGAGAGGCCTGGTGGGCTACAGTCCATGGGGTTGCAAAAAGTTGATGTGACTGAAAGATTATCTTGGATTATCTGGAGGCATTCAATATAATTACAAGATACTTAGGAGAAGGAGGCAGGAGAAGCAAAGTTATAAGAAGAAAATGTAGTGACAAAGTAGAGATGGGGGAATGTAAGGAAGGGGTCATGAATTAAAAAAAAAAAAATGCATTCAACTTTTTGGAGCTGGAAGAAACATGTAAATGGTTTATCTTCTAAACCTTGAAAAGTAACCAGCCATATCAAACACCTCAGCTCTAGAATTCTGATTTCCAGAACTTGAGATTTCAAACTGATGTTGCTTTAAGCCACTTGTCTTGCAGTAATTTGTCATAGTAGTGATAGAAATCTGATTCAAGGACGATAGCAGCAACTTTTTGTGTTGATGCGAATAATCCAGTCTAGAAGGGGAAGTCCACAAGACAGGATAGAGATTGGAGATTCGCCATACTGAGAGGCAAGGGTGAGAGAGTGAGCTCAGTGCACCATTAGAGGGGTGGGATTTTCTTACCAAAGTGGACAGCTTGTTTTTTGTTTTTTTTTTTTTTTAACAAAAGAAAGAATAGGCAAAGTATAAGGTGTTATATGGTGCTAACTAGGTCAATGTAATGGGAAAAATTTATAGGTGTTCTTTTCAGATTGCTTAGTTTTCATAGTACAGGGGAGGAAAAAGAGTTTTGCCTCTACCCTTGTAGGTTTTTGATTGAGATTCCCCCAGTAATAAGAGACAGATTAACAGGAAAAAAACAAACAGAAGTTTAATATTAATACCAGGTACATGGGAAAGATCCCTTGGAGAAGGAAATGGCAACCTACTCCAAAACACTTGCTTGGAAAGTCACATAGACAGAGGAGCCTGGCTGGCTACAGTCCCTGGGGCTGCAAGGAGCTGTACATGACTTAGCAGCTAAACAACAACACTTATTGGATACATGGGATAGACGCAGAAAACTGAGTGAATCCTCAAAATAGCCTGAACTATCACCTTAAATATCATCTTTAGCTAAAGATAAAAGATATTGGGGGTGGGGGTGGAGGATCATAATTGGAGCTTAGTAAGAAAAACACAGTAATCAAGGATAATGTTGTGATGCAGAGTGTCTTCTAGTTTAAAGTCATCTTTCCCTTTCCGGTCCAGAGAAGGATACACCATTCCAAATAAATATTTCCTGTATAGATGTACATGCTTCTTACAAAGGTAATATCTATTCAGTTTTCAGAGCTTCATCTGTGTCTGCTGTTTCTTAAAAATAACTAGCTTAGAATAATCAATATGCCAAAGAGGCATATTTTAATGATATATTTTTCTTCTCTTGAGTAGATTAGAAAGTCATCATGAGTTCTGCAGATATGTATTCATGATTGATGAGTGTTTGTGTTTAATAAAATCTGAAGTTTAGCCAATTGAGTGTTACAAGGTTTAAAAAGGAACAGTTTAAGTATGTATGTATAAGCCGTGAAGAGAGGACATCAGTATGTTGAGAAAAAATGAAATCTGTGGATTGTAGGTTATGGCAGGAAGGGCCCATTGAGGTCCTTCAGTGAAAGGCCAAGATATCCATACATTATTTCCTTTAAAAACAGAAGAATTATGAAATGTTTAGAGTTGTTGTTGTTCATTCACTATGTTGTGTCTGACTCTTTGCAACCCCATGGACTGCAGAACTCTAGTCTTCCCTGTATTTCACTATCCCCCAGAGTGTGCTCTACCTCACGTCCACTGAACTAGTGATAGAGTTGATCAATATTTAAATATCTTATAGCATTCAGCCCTACTCTAACTTGCATTTCACTATTATTTTGTTTAATTTAGACATGTGCAAGGCTGCCAGTGCTTGGAAACAGGAGTGGTTATTGAGCTATATACCTCCTAGGCCATGTATTTATTTATACGTATGCTCATTTATTCATTTCCCATTTATTTGTTTATCACATTCTTCAGTTGCATCCAACTCTTTGTGATATCATGGCACGCCAGGCTTCCCTGTCCATCATCAACTCCTGGAGCTTGCTCAAACTGTCCATCAAGTCAGTGATGCCATCAAATCATCTCATCCTCTTCATCCCCTTTTCGTCTTGCCTTCAGTCTTTACCAGCATCAAGGTCTTTTCCAATGAGTCAGTCCTTCGCATCAGGTGGCCAGAGTATTGGAGTTTCAGCTTCAGCATCAGTCTTTCCAATGAATATTCAGCACTGATTCCCTTTAGGATTGACTGGTTTGATCTCTTTGCATTCCAAGGGACTCTCAAGAATCTCCTCCAACACCAGTTCAAAAGCATTTATGTTTGGCAAAACCACTACAATATTGTAAAGTAAGTAGCCTCCAATTAAAATAAATACATTTAAAAAAAGCATCAATTCTTCGATATCAATATTAAAAAGGAGAGACATTATTTTGCCATCCAAAGTCTTTCTAGTCAAAGCTACAGTTTCTTCCTGTAGTCATGTATGTATGTAAGAGTTAGACCATAGAGAAAGCTGAGAGCCAAAGAATCATGCTCTTAACAAGTGTCTAATTTAGGTTCTGTGATGGACATAACCCCTGTCTGCTTGCATTGGGAGAGGGTCACAGAAGGGAAGATGAAAGTCCAAATGAAAAGAACCAACTATGGAATCACTAAAATGCATAGCCAGTAAGTCCAGTCTACTCTCATGGCTCAGGAAATAAGTCTCCAAATTGGATTAGGAGATTTAGGAAATTCTAGAAAAAGGAGAATCAAAGACCAGATTTGAAGCACTTGAAGTGGAGCTTGGAGCATGGAAGTAGAGACTATATTTTCCAATGTGTTTATCACAAAAAATTTAGTAGGACTTAATCTACAGATTGTATGATAATTATATATTTCAAGTATATTTAAAATATTTACATTTTAAAAAACAAAAGCAGGAATATATGTACTGATATACCTCAGATTTTCTATGTTATGTGTTTAAGCCAATATGATTTTTTTTCTGTCAAATCTAGTTTAAAAGGAACTTATAAAATAATTTTCCTAGAAGCATCTGAAAACCAAGGGATTTGTAAATGAGAGTTTTAAATGTTTACATTCAGGTCATAAAAAATTTAAAACTAATCATATTTCAGTGCTTAGAAAATGTATATAGATTTTGTGTATGTAAAATACATTCATTTATCTCCAGCAATATTTATCAAAACAGTGTACCAAAACATGTGACCTGAAGTATTCACCCTCTGGCTTTTAAATTAAGCTGATTAATATTATTAATCATTCTGTCTCCACAAAGCAAATGCCTGCTAAGACTTAAGCAACAGAAGATGTCTCAGATTTTAATACATTACGTATGTCTATTTTAAAATAATGTGTTGGTAACCAAGGCATACTACAAATTACAGAAGTTTACCTCATTTTGTAAACTGTTATCAATGGCAGAGAGCCATATGTCACCAAACTAAGACTTACTTCCTGTCAATTTGGAGTCACCTGGTCAGTACCTTGGAGCTCATTTGCCTGACAGATCCCTGCCTTACTCTAACAGGGAGGGAGGAGGGAGGAGTGTTCAGGATGGGGAACACGTGTATACCTGTGGCGGATTCATGTTGATATATGGCAAAACCAATACAATATTGTAAAGTTAAAAAATAAAATTAAATTAAAAAATAAATAAATGAAGGAGATCTTGCCACAATAATCCCCCTTTCACTAGTCACTTCCTGGTCTCTCTCCTTCCTGTCAAATGTTCTCATTCTGTACGTCTTCTTGGAGCTTCTTTCCATCTGTTACTTGAGATGCTGTCTGATTTACGAGTCATTGAACAAAGCCAATAAGATCTTTAGATTTTACCTAGCTGAATTTTTTTTTTTTTAAACAGATTTGTTGGAAGTGGTGAAACTAAAGGAAACTTCTTATTTCAGGACAACCAGAAAAGAATAGTACCCCTGAACTCCTAGAGTTCTTTGTCTTTTTCACCATTTCTAAAGGTAGTAGGTAAATTTCTCGTGGCTCTTTGCCTTGAGCTGTTGATATAATTGGGTTTTTGAGTCCAGGGCAAGGCAGACAGTTCCACCTGGAACCTGAGACCCTAGTTCTTGGTTAATGTTAAAATTCCATTTGTTAGAGTCTGCTGGCTTAGTCCCTAGTTGTGGTTTGTTGATTCCATACTCAGTTCCACAATGGGAATTACAGATAGTGTGCAACTTGGGCCTTTATTTGGCCAATCTACCAATATATATATATATATATATATATATATCTTTGGTTACTGCTGGTTTGTTATTGTGGCCATAAGACAAAGGTGGTTGCTAATTGGAATCTAGAAACCCAACAGTTGCAAAATTGAGAACTTAAGAGTTGTTAGAACACTTGATGCCCAACGCTAAGGCTATTGTGTTAGGATAAGTTGATGACAAAACAGGTTAAATTGTAACTGGGTTTACCCACTAACCGCAAGAAAATTTCCATGTAATCAGGTACAGTGTAAAAGACTTCATAATAACCAAACCCAGGGGCACCTCCCTCTTAGGTATTAATTTTGACACTAAAAACTACAAAGCTGGGCTAAAGAAATAAAATCCTCATATTCCAAACACTGGAGGACTCCACTTTCTTGCATACTAGCTTATTTTATATCTAAGCACAGTGGCCACATAAGCTATAGGTTATGCTAGTGGTAAATAACCTGCCTGCCAATGCAGGAGATGGAAGAGACAAGGGTTAGGTTCAGTCCCCGGGTCAAGAAGATCCCCTGGGGGAGGGCATGGCAATCCACCCCAGTATCTTGCCTGGAAAACCCCATGGACAGAGAAGCCTGGTGGGCTATAGTCCCTAGGGTCACAAAGAGTTGGGCACAACTGAAGTAACTTAGCATGCACACAAGAGCTGAGGCCTTATAAGCTATAAGGTGAAAGTGAAAGTGAAGTCGCTCAGTCATGTTCAACTCTTTGTGACCCCATGGACTGTAGCCTACCAGGCTCCTCCACCCACGGGATTCTCCAGGCAAGAACACTGGAGTGGGTTGCCATTTCCTTCTCCAGGGGATCTTCCCGACCCAGGAATCAAACCCAGGGATTAAACCCGGGTCTCCTGCATTGGAGGCAGACGCTTTAACTTCTGAGCCACCAGGGAAGTCCTTTATAAGCTACAAAAGTGGCAAAATCTTACTGAAGACAACCAAGAATTACAACCACCATTATGGGGAATGCCCCAATTAGACAAGGTCTTTCATTGAAGAAATGTACTTGAAAATGAATGCTCCCTAAACACAGAATGGTTTAATCTTCAGTCTTCTGAAGTAGTTTCATTAAAAATTTTGTTCCAAAAGGCTAATGAAAATTAGAGGCAACAGTAGCTAGAGCAACACCTGGGCCTCCTCCGTTGTACCCTCCAAGGGGTCCCTCATCAAAACACTGGTCCAGAAATCATGTTTCACTTTCCATCAATTGGGATACGGGGGCGGGGGGGAGGGGTGTGAGGGGAAATGCTTAAAGGTTTTATGCAAATCCTACGGTACCAATTTAAGTACCTTCATATTTGCCTTCACAGGAAGGTCCCTGTAAGGGTCGCTTTCTGGGTGGATGGAACTCTGACTAGTTCTCTGATACACTGTTCCCAGTAATCCCCTTAAATAGTCAGTTCAGTTCAGTTCAGTCGCTCAGTCATGTCCGACTCTTTGCGGCCCCATGAATCGCAGCACGCCAGGCCTCCCTGTCCATCACCAAACTCTCGGATTTCACTCAAACTCACGTCCATCAAGTCGGTTATGCCATCCAGATATCTCATCCTCTGTCATCCCCTTTTCCTCCTGCCCCCAGTCCCTCCCAGCATCAGAGTCTTTTCCAATGAGTCAACTCTTCACATGAGGTGGCCAAAGTACTGGAGTTTCAGCTTTAGCATCATTCCCTCCAAAGAAACCCCAGGGCTGATCTCCTTTAGAATGGCCTGGTTGTATCTCCTTGCAGTCCAAGGGACTCTCAAGAGTCTTCTCCAACACCACAGTTCAAAAGCATCAATTCTTCAGTGCTCAGCTTTCTTCACAGTCCAACTCTCACATCTATACATGACCACTGAAAAAACTATAGCCTTTACTAGACAGACCTTTGTTGGCAAAGTAATGTCTCTGCTTTTCAATATGCTAAATAGTCAAGTGGGTGCCTAAATCTTCCTTTCTTTTGGCTCTTTTTGGGAGTGGCTCTGGATCTTGGGAGGGCTGTATGATTTGCACACTCTTTGGGGACTCCTCTCACATCCAGTTCAATACTGTCATGAATATTTATTAGGTACTCTTTCATCTGAAATCTGACAAGATATTTGAAAATATTTTTAAAAGTAGCTTTATGGACAAAACTTGACAAAGTCAGAAGCTGATATTCAGAGTCTGATAGGAACTTAGTCAGGCCTCCTCCCCTGAGTTAATGTGCCGGGGGCAGCAGGTAGGGGGCTGGGGTGTATCCCAAGACAAAGCTTCAATCTAGAATATTGGAATCTGGTGACTTCCATCCTACTTGACGATCTTCTCCCTTATATACAGGAGCCAATTTAAGATTATATAGTCAGATGAATGAGTAGTCCTTCTGAAGTTATTTAGGCTGTAACCCAATTTTCTGAGGAATTAAGAAGAGCTGCCCTTGTCTTTCACATCAAGTCTTTCTAGGACCACAGTTGTGGCTACAGAAACAATTCAAAGCCCATCTATATTTTTTACCAAACCCCACCTATTTACCTCAAAAGGCTTGTATGTATTATAAAATTATGGCCTTACAAAACAAACTCCTTCTTAGGAGAGATAGCATTCTTTCTCTGTGCTTTTGAGATATTAATATTCTGCCTAGTCTTCACCAAGAAGGCCTTATCTAGGTCATTCCTTGACATGTAAACTTCAGAGAGGTAACTCTTTCAGAAGGAAAGAAGAGGGAGATTATATTTGAAACAGATAAATGAAAAATCATAATTGTCTTCTATACAAATATTAATAAAAAACTTTGGCCACCTGAGCAGACAACCTTAATTTATTTCATCAGTCAGAAACATGCTTAGTTTTAAATGTTCAGGAGCTAATGAATTTCACATTAGTATACACATTTCATGGCTAAAATTTTAGAATGAAACATATTGGTCTTTGTTTGCAATTGTCTGCAAGTTTATATATGGCTATATATGCATGTTGTAAATGTGATTGTTTTACCTCCAGATGGTATTGCAAAAATTAACTTGTATAAGAGCTCTACTTATGACCTAAAGAAAAATAATCATTATCAAATTAAATATCTCTATACTCATAAATACTGAAAGTAAACCCAATGTTTTCCAAGTTCACATGATCAAGGATGCTTGGTAAAAAAAAATCTAGTTTAAATTTAGTGTAATTAAAAAAGATATGCCTTTATAGTAATCACTGAATGTAATGGAGACATACAAGTTTTATCCTACCTGGGTTTATAAATAAGTTCAGGCTCTTTGTGTTATGACATTTGTCAGTAAGAAAAATAGCTTGAACTGATGGCTGACTTTTTTTAATGTTTCCTGAATGTTTTATGAGTATTCTTGTACACATGAGTACTTAGTCATGTTCAACTCTTTGTGACTTCATGGACTATACCCTGTCAGGTTCCTCTGACCATGGAATATTTCCAGGCAGGAATACTGGAGTGTGTTGCCATTTCCTCTTCCAGGGGTTCCTCCTGATCCAAGGATCAGAACATGCCTCTTGCATCCACTGATGCAAGCTGTTCTCTGTATCTATTTGCTTTGTTTTGTTTGTTTTCCTTCTTTACATTTCACATATGAGTGAATCATACATTATTTATCGAACTAACATTTCATTTACCACTTAGGTACATTCACACGGTAGTGAATGGCAAGATTTGGTTTTCTTTTGTTGTTGTTGTTATGGCTGAACAGCAGAATATCAGTTCAGCTCAGTCACTCAGTCGTGTCTGACACTTTGTTACCCCATGGACTGCAGCACTCCAGGCCTCCCTGTCCATCACCAACTCCTGGAGCTTGCTCAAACTCATGTCCATTGAATTGGTGATGCCATCCAACCATCTCATCCTCTGTTGTCCCCTTCTCCTCCTGCCCTCAATCTTTCCCAGCATCAGGTCTTTTCCAAGGAGTCACCTCTTTGCATCAGGTGGCCAAAGTTTGGTGATTCAGCTTCAGCATCAGCCCTTCCAATGAATAGCCAAGACTGATTTCCTTTAGGATGGACTGGTTGGATCTCCTTGCAGTCCAAGGGACTCTCAAGAGTCTTCTCCAACACCACAGTTCAAAAGCATCAATTCTTCGGCATTCAGCTTTCTTCACAGTCCAACTCTCACATCCATACATGACCAATGGAAAAACCATAGCCTTGACTAGATGGACTTTTGTTGGCAAAGTAATGTCTCTGCTTTTTAATATGCTGTCTAGGTTAGTCATAACTTTTCTTCCAAGGAGTAAGCATCTTTTAACTTCATGGCTGCAGTCACCATCTGCAGTGATATTGGAGCCAAAAAAAAAAAAGATAAAGTCAGTCACTGTTTCCATTGTTTTCCCATGTATTTGCCATGAAGTTATGGGACTGGATGCAATGATCTTAGTTTTTTTAATGTTGAGTTTTAAACCAGCTTTTTCTCTCTCCTCTTTTACTTTCATCAAGAGGCTCTTTAGCTCTTCCTCACCTTCTGCCATAAAGGTGGTGTCATCTGCACATCTGAGGTTATTGATATTTCTCCTGGCAATCTTAATTCCAGCTTGTGCTTCATCCAGCCCAGTGTTTCTCATGATGTACTCTGTATATAAGTTAAATAAGCTGGGTGACAATATACAAGCTTGACGTACTCCTTTCCCAATTTGGAACCAGTCTGTTCTATGTCTGATTCTAACTGTTGCTTCTTGACCTGCATACAGGTTTCTCAGGAGGCAGGTAAGGTGATCTGGCATTCCCATCTCTTGAGGAATTTTTCTTCTTTTGTGTAGTTTGTTGTGATCTATATATATATATATATATATATATATATATATATACACACACACACAAACACACACAGACACAAAGATGGCCAACAGGCTTATAAAAAGATGCTCAGTAAAACTAAATATATATTTTTTAAAAGCTTCTCAAAAATAATATTTGAAATAAAGTTTTTCACCTTGAACTAACCTTGAAAATTTTCAGAGGTGCCCAGAATGTAGCAAAAGATTTGTTTTAACTCCTTATAAAAGCAGAAATGCTAAAATAATTATATTGATATCAAATACTTGGGAAACATTATTAAATAAGAAATAATAATTATGCTATGTTCCCATAAACAAGTGTTATTAATATAAATGTTCCATAAATTGCATGAAATTCCAAGAAATATTGTATTTCCTGTTACAATGTTTTCAGTAATAATTCTAGTTTTTTTAATTTTATATATAACAGGAATAACTAAATTTTCTTATAAAATTCATTATGAATTTCCCTAACCATGACTATTTTTAAGACTTTGTCATTTATAAAAGGTTATTTTACTCTAATACTTTCACAAAAGTGTTCCCACAAAAGTAATTTTTCTTTAAGGAGATTCATGAAAAGAACTTTGACAAGTACAGATTTCTGATAGCTTTAAGATCATAAAAGCTGAACTGTGGTAAGAATTTACAGAATTCATAGAAAAACTGAATTCAGATAAAACAAATATTAATCACATTGAGCTGAATGAACAGAGGAATATGATTATAATTTTGGTGACTTTTTGTTTGAGTCATTGTTTAATTTTTATGTTTCCACATTTAAGGAAATCTTATAACTTAAAAAATATACCTTCATAAACATAGGTGAAAATTAATTTTTTCTCCCTATATAATCCCCACAGAATTTAGAAACTTTTAATTATCTTTTTCATGGTGATGTAGTTAGATATTTTCATAAGTTCAATAAGAATATGCTCACCTTGTAACTGGACTCAACTGGAAACAATGTTTACCTTATCAAAGCTTTGACTGGAATGTCATATTAGAGAGAAAGGTACATAGACTTGGATATGACCAGACCACTGTAAGGCATTAAGGTGAATTTACAGAACCTAAAAATCCTAGGAAAAGTTGGCTGGTACCTTGTTTATGATTCCTGAGAGTCTTACCAGGTCAGCAAAAAAGGTCACTACTTGGCAGATCCAGGGACCTCAGCATATGTTGGGGCCCTCAAGAAGACAGAACTTCCCCAAAATATCATCTTATTGCAGGCAAAATCTTGGCTTGACATCTGGGCCTCAGAAGTTTTTGAGAGATCATTTTGAGATTTCTTTTTTAAAAAGTTGAGGCAAAGCAGTCTGAAAAATAGCTTATAAGTTAAATAAATACTGTTCTTGCTGCACTTCTGGAAATAATCAAGCCATGTTTAATGTAAAAAACTAGTACTAGGATTGTCTTTGGTAAAAAATGAAGATGACATCTCCCAGAATATTGGAAATAAAAGCAAAAATAAACAAATGGGACCTAATTAACCTTAAAAGCTTCTGCACATCAAAGGAAACTATTAGCAAGGTGAAAAGACAGCCTTCAGAATGGGAGAAGATAATAGCAAATGAAGCAACTGACAAACAACCAATCTTGAGAATATACAAGCAACTCTTCCAGCTGAACTCCAGAAAAATAAATGACCCAATCAAAAAATGGGCCAAAGAACTAAATAGACATTTCTCCAAAGAAGACATACAGATGGCTAACAAACACATGAAAAGATGCTCAACATCACTTATTATCAGAGAAATGCAAATCAAAACCACTATGAGGTACCATTTCACACCAGTCAGAATGGCTGCAATCCAAAAGTCTACAAGCAATAAATGCTGGAGAGGGTGTGGAGAAAAGGGAACCCTCTTACACTGTTGGTGGGAATGCAAACTAGTACAGCCACTATGGAGAACAGTGTGGAGATTCCTTAAAAAACTGGAAATAGAACTGCCTTATGATCCAGCAATCCCACTGCTGGGCATACACACTGAGGAAACCAGAAGGGAAAGAGACACGAGTACCCCACTGTTCATCGCAGCACTGTTTATAATAGCCAGGACATGGAAGCAACCTCGATGCCCATCAGCAGATGAATGGATAAGAAAGCGGTGGTACATATACACAATGGAGTATTACTCAGCCATTAAAAATAATACATTTGAATCAGTTCTAATGAGGTGGATGAAACTGGAGCCTAGTATACAGAGTGAAGTAAGCCAGAAAGAAAACCACCAATACAGTATACTAATGCATATATATGGAATTTAGAAAGATGGTAACAATAACGCTGTGTATGAGACAGCAAAAGAGACACTGATGTATAGAACAGTCTTGTGGGCTCTGTGAGAGAGGGAGAGGGTGGGAAGATTTGGGAGAATGGCATTGAAACATGTAAAATATCATGTATGAAACGAGTTGCCAGTTCAGGTTCGATGCACGATACTGGATGCATGGGGCTGGTGCACTGGGACGACCCAGAGGGATGGTATGGGGAGGGAGGAGGGAGGAGGGTTCAGGATGGGGAACACCTGTATACCTGTGGTGGATTCATTTTGATATTTGGCAAAACTAATACAATTATGTAAAGTTTAAAAAAAAAAATCTTATTTCCCTAAGCAGGAATTGAACCTGGGTCACAACACTAAAAGTGGCAGGTCCCAACCACTATACCAACAAGAAACTTCCCTTCTCTCACTTCCTGAGCATTCTGTTCCAAGGTTTTACACCATGAAGATCTTCAGGATTCTTTTGTTCAGTTTTTCCTTTTTCTCACCCAGAAAGATAGTGCCACTGTTCACATATCTCAGAGCATTGCAAAGAGGGGTGATCCAGCCTCTAAACAACTGTTATACTTGTCACAATGTTGGGGATTCAAAGTCTGCTACTCACAATATTCTCCCTGATGTCCAATACTTCATGTTTTCTAGAATAAACCCAGTCCCCTTTCTATTGTGTCAGACTCCCTAATGCAGGAGATCCTTTTATCTGCCTCTGGTTAACAACCTTAAATCTGAGGAACATTTGCCCAGCTTCTGAGAAAAGTTAGGGACACAAGACAAGGCAAAAACAGAATAAAACACCTGTGTGGTCTACAGATCCTTAGATTTTACTGGTCTCCGTGCCTGTCACCTTTCCAGACTTAAGCTTCAACACAGACCCAAATGGGAAGCACTGGGAGGCATTCATGACTGAAAATTAGTTCCCTTTGTCAGATCCCTAGTGCACTGGCCCTGGTGGCTCAGGCGGTAGTGTCTGCCCACAATGCAGGAGCCCTGGCTTCCACCCCTGGATCAGAAGATCCTCCGGAGAAGGAAAGGGCAACCCGCTCCAGTACTCTTGCCTGGAAAATCCTGTGGACAGAGGAGTGTGGTAGTGTCTGCCCACAATGCAGGAGCCCTGGCTTCCACCCCTGGATCAGAAGATCCTCCGGAGAAGGAAAGGGCAACCCACTCCAGTACTCTTGCCTGGAAAATCCTGTGAACAGAGGAGTGTGGTAGTGTCTGCCCACAATGCAGGAGACCTGGCTTCCATCCCTGGATCAGAAGATCCTCCGGAGAAGGAAAGGACAACCCACTCCAGTACTCTTGCCTGGAAAATCCTGTGGACAGAGGAGTGTGGTAGGCTACAGTCCATGGGGTCGCAAAGAGTCGGACACAACTGAGTGACTTCACTGTCTTTCACTGCACTGGCTAGGAGTGAGTGCCAATGTGGCTATGACCAGAAATCAGTCTCTGATTAACTCATGAAGATGTTTCAGAATCTACTGATGAATCAATAACTGCCCAGCAAAAATCCTCACACTCTCTGGCTGGAGTTATTTTTGTTAACAGGAAAGCCATTGATCATCTTATAGCTGAGGAGGGAAGTATCTGTGCTGCAGCCAATACTACCTTTTACACATGGCTTGGGACTTCAGGAAAAGTTCAGAGTAAGCTGTATAACATCAGTTAACAAGCCACTTGACTTAAGAAAGTGATTCCTTCAAAGAAATCTTTGACATTTGATTTTGATTGATTTGTGTCCTGGGTCCATGGCCCCAAAGTGCACTCCAGATATTGGAAATCACCCTGTTTTTAATAGTCAGAATAGCCTCCCTGGTGTACCATATTCTCTCAAAAACTTTAAATGTCTGTTCACAGCTGCTCACCACCAAGCAAATGATCTCCTTCAGACTAAAGTATCGGAAAAGGAACATGAAGAAAGACCAACTTAGAATGTGAGCTTGACATTTTGACCCGTAAATGCCACAAAGAGATTCAAAAAAGAAAAAAGAAAATGTGGCCTGTGACTACACAGAAAGATTTAGAAAAAGCTGCTAAACTTCAGAGCAGTAGCTAGGAGTAGCATTCAGTTCAGTTCAGGTCAGGCGCTCAGTCGTGTCTGACTCTTTGCAGCCCATGGACGGCAGCACAAGTAGCACTAATGGCTGAAATGTGACCACATCTCTCAGTAAGGCTGTCTGATCAAAAGAGTATAGGAGGATTGTTAAAAACAAGACAATGGTCCCCAAGGGAAATCTCTGATTCTAAGCCCCACATCACCAAATGGAGACTTCATTATAATTTCAGCTCTCCCAGAAATGGAATCCTAAATCAGTCAATCAGGAATCACTTGATCACCACTACTAGTGAGGTAACTGCATGGTAGACACCTGCCGTCCACTAAGGGAAGCAACCTTACCATAACTAATCTGCTTTCTGCTGGTATAATTTACTTATTCCTTAACCCCTTCAATTTATAAATGTATTTCATTTTATATAGCTCCTTTCTCTGCTAGATGGGATACTGCCCAATCATTAAGCATTGAATAAAGTCAATTAAACCTTTAAAACATACTCAGTTGAATTTTTATTGTTTTGTATTGTGTTATATCACTGTTTCTTAGCAATATGAAAAGAGTTGAAATTCTAGATTAATTGAAAATTTAAACAGGGATCTGAAGAACACAGAATACTGTTAGGGCACAAAGGATCACTTAGTTTTCTTTTGGGGAGAAAACATATTGTTTCACCATAGCCCATCTGAATTTAAGGGTTAAGCTCTCATTCCTTAGGGTACATAAAAGAAATAGGTCATATCACCATAATTCTGTTAAAAGGGCCATTTAGTTTTATATCAGTTGCTTTTTCTCTCTTGTCCAAGTGACTCCAGCAAATGTATGACTTCTGCAACATTCTACTTATAATTCTTAAAGCTGCTCTTTTACCCTGGGCATGAACATCTGATTCCCCAAGATGGCTTTAAATCCAATAATGCATCTATCACAGGGAAAACAAATTAAATGGGGTACGTTTGCAGATAAGCAAGGACGCTCCTGACTCGGACTGGAAGGAATAATGTTAATCCCATTACAAATATTGTGCAGGATGTCATGTAAGGAAAACAGATGAGTTTTTCAACTCTAGTTTCTATTTGTCATCCTACACTGTCAGGATCAGCCAGGGTGGCTTAATATCTCCCTTGTAATACTCTCTCTGCATAGCAGTGGGATTCATAGAGCAAGAGTCAGATGTGCAGGGGACTGTGAGATCTGCAACTGGAAAATTCTCAAGAAAAACTGATGCAGATTTATATTCAGTGCATTAGGAATTCCCTCCATGGCCCTCTCTCCCACATGGAAACTACATATTAAGGAGAGATAAAAGTCAACTATAGTCACCTATTCCATGGTGGAGGGAATATTCAGGGTGTCTCAGACTGAGATAATTTGGTTCTACCAGACAAAATGTAAGGTTTCTTGTGATTGTTCTTTAGGGCAGGAGGGTAGTTATTAATCTGGGAAGCCCCTCTGCCCTCCATCCTCTTGTTTGATTATAGGGGTTTATATTAGAGTAGATGCTTCTTTTCAGTACCACACATGTAGGTTGTGAGATTATAATTGTAATAACTGGTGATCACACTTAAAAGTCATTCATTAACTTAACCCATGTAAAAGACTGATTTAACTTACCAAATATTTAAAGCTAAAACTAAAAATTCTGTGCCTGAACAGAGCTGCCATAGTAGTTAAAAAGAACATTAGTTTTAATGAATATTCTTTTAAATTATATTAAATGATTTTGAACAGTTATAGTATTTAAAAGAAATATTTTTGCTAAAAAAAAAAAAAAAGTACTCAAGTCCCCTTGCCAAAGATGTCTAGATTCTAATCCCTATTATGTGTAGATATGCTACTGTACATGGCAAATGGACCTTTGCAGACATGGACCTTGAGGTGAGGAGGTTATTGTGAATTACTTGGCTGGGCCCAGTCTAATGACATGAGTAAAGAGAAGAAGAAAAGATTGGAAGGATGAGAAGGACTTGACCTGCCAGAGGAGGGAATCACAAGATGACCAGCCTCTAGAAGTGGAAAGGAAAAAACAGGTACTTCCCTACAACTCCCAGAATAAAATGTAGCCCCACCAACATGTTAATTTAGCCATTCAAGACCCACACTGGATATCTGACCTAAAGATTCATATAATAAAGTTGTGTTGCTTAACCCACCAAGAAATATAGTATTAAGTTATATTCCTTACCCATTCTTGCTAAATTATATGATGATGTAAAATAGTGAATTTTCAAACAATAATAATCCACAGAAGAGTACAATCTATAAATAATATGAATATCCAGAAACCTGTTTTGAATATGCTAGTATGGTTGCATACCCTCTTCCCATGTATATCGCTTCATTGGAGATCACTGACTGAATAAGAAGTTCTTTGAGTGTAATAATAGGAGAGTAGAACTGCACTACAAGTGAGCTAGATGCTCAGAGCCTTTGGCCAGGCTTACCACGTGTGCATGCACACATGAGTGTCTGTGTATATGTGTGTATGCACATGTGTACACCTGTGTGTGTGCCTGTGTTCCTGGGACTGATCTGGAGCCCTGGGGGGCACAAGCACATCCATGATCTGTGAACTCTAAAGCTTATAAAGTTTGGAGGCAGGTGGGCACACTGTGAGAAAGAAAGCCTTCTATCCACATTTTTACCAAGACACATGACCATGGAATCACATTGAGTGCTAAGGTGCATCCTGGGGCACTGGAATAGTGGTGTGAAGGTGAGGGGAGATGCAGCTTAAGCTTCATTATCTTCAGAGAAAACTCTCCTTGGCTAACTACCACTTGGAAACATTCCCTCTGCTATTCAAGACTCAGGCACTGCAGCTCTTGCCCTTTCCTGCTAGGTAAATGTTATACCTGTATTAACTAACTTCCATGAGTTTCAGTTTACCATCCTTAAACAGATTGTTCATTTAAGAAATGCCATGAAAATTAGAGAAAATACATATACAGTGCTAAATAATTGTATTTAACATTGGCCTGAGAAATAGATGCTCATTTCCAGTGGTCATGTATGAATGTGAGAGCTGGACTGTGAAGAAAGCTGAGAACCGAAGAATTGATGCTTTTGAACTATGGTGTTGAAGAAGACTCTTGAGAGTGCCTTGGACTGCAAGGAGATCCAACCAGGCCATTCTGAAGGAGATCAGCCCTGGGATTTCTTTGGAAGGAATGATGCTAAAGCTGAAACTCCAATACTTTGGCCACTTCATGCAAAGAGTTGACTCATTGGAAAAGACTCTGATGCTGGGAGGGATTGGGGGCAGGAGGAGAAGGGGACGGCAGAAGATGAGATGGCTAGATGGCATCACTGATTCGATGGACGTGAGTTTGAGTGAACTCTGGGAGATGGTGATGGACAGGGAGGCCTGGGGTGCTGTGATTCATGGGGCCACAAAGAGTCGGACACAACTGAGCGACTGAACTGAACTGATGGCTTTTCAAGTAGTCATGTATGGATGTGAGAGTTGGACTGTAAAAAAACTGAACACTGAAGAATAGATCCTTTCAAATTGTGGTGCTGGCGAAGACTCTTGAGAGTCTTTTGGATGGCAAGGAGATCAAACCAGTCAATCCTAAAGGAATCAACCCTGAATATTTATGGAAAGGACTGATGCTTAAACTGAAACTCCAGTACTTTGACTACCTGATGTGAATCACCAGTTCATTGGAAAAGACCCTGATGCTGGGAAAGACTGAAGGCAAAAGGAGAAGGAGTGATAGAAGACTAGATGGCTGGATGACATCACTGACTCAATGCACATGAGTTTGAAAAAAACTCCAGGAGATAGTGAAAGACTGGAAATATTGGTGTGCTGCAGTCCATAGGGTCACAAAGAGCTGGACAACACTTAGTGACTGAATAGCAATAGTACTCTGACTTTGGTTGTACCATAATAGTACAGATAAGAAACCTGAAGAAGAAAGACTGCAGAGACTTAATTAAGACTATTTCTCCTCAAGCTTTATTCATTGATTTTTCAAAGTGGTGTTTTTTTTTTTTTTTTTTTTTTTTTTTTTTTACCTGCAGCATACAATTCCAGGATGTGGGGATGGGAGGATGAGGCTAGAAACAATAGTGATTATGAATTTATTCAAATTATGCTAATTGAACATTGAATGCCTGCAATAAGTGAGAGGGGATGCTATAGACACTGTCAATAATGAACAGGACGAGGATCCTTAGACCAGGGAAATGAATGTTCTAGAGATGCTATGTCTCCCACTGTAAAACTGAAGGGGCCATAAAACAGGCTTTAGTTTAAAGAAAAAAGAAATTAAAAAAATAGCCTGTAACCAAAAATTAAAGGAAATTCTGATTAGAATTATAGGGAAAGTTTTCATAGGGCAGACCAGATAAATATCAAAATACATATGCTTATAGGTGTCCATGTATACACATACACATACACTAGACATATATATGTGTATATGCATTTGTATATTCTGATACTTATGTATGATGTGTGTATATACAAATCTGTGTCTATTTTCATCTATTTCTAGATGAGTAACCTTAGGAAATTTAATTAACTTCCGTTTCCTCAACAATAAAATGAAGCTGGTAATCACACCTAACTCACAGGACTTTTTGTTGGGAAGATTAAGTGAACTGATACAAGAAGCATTAAGATGTGGTGTTGTCTGTCCAGACTAAACCCATTATACACAGTCGTTGCTGTAATTAACACTATTGTTATCACACTGTGCCAGGTAATGCACATAACACTTGTCCCTGTTAACAAAATGTGGAGTCCAACATTTCTAGACTTTCATTGCCTTTATGCTATGAAAAGGAATTACTATGTCCTGATAAAACTAAATTTAATTTTAAAACTCCATAAACACAATTAAAAATGGTGTGGAATGAGGAAAACAATTGGATACCTAAGGAAAATTGCTGCTTCTTCCAGTGCCACGTGGAGGCTCAGACCTCTGCATTTCTTTCTGGTGGATGGTCACTCCCAGACTGTCTGGATGTGATGTTTACACAGCACGTTCAACCGTGTAGCACTAGCATCTTCAAACAGGAATTACGTTTGGGATCTGATCAGAACTGGGGATGGCAGAGCAAAATTGATACAGATGATGGTGTAATGTGCTCAAAGAATGTGCTTGAAACAGGATTTTGAAACCAAGTTTTTTTTTTTTTTTTTTTTTTCCTCCCTTCTGCTGGAAGATATCATAAGAGTTATCCAACTCTGCATCGTTAAACTGGAATAACAAGACAGCTAAAAGTGAATTTATCTGTGTGGGCAGTCATTTTGGACTACTTCATGGATCGCACCATATGTTAGCTACAGTTGGCATTCCACTGGGGATTGCAAATGTTTACAAAGCTTTGAGGGAGAAATTCTTTTTGCTGCAGGGTCCAGCATGTGGGGAAGCTTGCCATGAAAAGATGATAGAAAGGTATGCTTTTTTATCAAATATATTTTCTATACTCTTGTCCCATATTTAAAAGACCTTACATATTGAAGATGATTTAGACACTGAATATAAAGTGTGGATTTTCCATTTCCTCCATTTGGCTCCCTCTCTCAGCTTGTCTTCACACATCATTTTGAAATTTGTAGATGGAATGGGGAAAGAACATGTTCAGAATCATATGAGTTTTTGTTCTACAGAAGTTGTCATTTCAAGCTCTTTTCAGATTTTTTTAGGATTATATTTTTGAGTCCTTTCTAATCAGTTGATATGCCAACAAGAAAGAATTTGTACTCAAGAAGACATAAAATATATCATAATTGTTGAATTGGAACTAGAAAGTGAAAAAAAAAATCCTATATGTTATCAACTCTTTCCATGAAGTATTTGCTACATAAACTTACCAGGTAGATTTTGCCAGGGAAAGAAATATTTCTTTTTCCCATTTTCCCATGACATTCTCCAAAGTGTACCAGTTTAAAATAGAAATTGTATGTTCACCCTAGTTACAGACTGCATTATTTCTTTCAGCCCAATTCTCATTTTTAATGAGACCACAGTTACCAGGCAACTGTGTTATCACTGAAGACTGAGCCCAGCTCAATCCAGAATAATGGACCTTGAAAATTTTCAGAATGCAACATGGAGGAACAGAATAAGTGACTTGTAGTACTCTTGCCTGGAAAATCCCATGGATGGAGGAGCCTGGTAGGCTGCAGTCCATCGGGTCGAGAAGAGTCAGACATGACTGAGCAACTTCACTTTCAGTTTTCACTTTCATGTATTGAAGAAGGCAATGGCACCCCACTCCAGTACTCTTGCCTGGAGAATCCCAGGGACAGGGGAGGCTGGTGGGCTGCCCTCTATGGGGTTGCACAGAGTTGGACATGACTGAGGCGACTTAGCAGCAGCAGCAGCAGCAGTAGTATGGAAGCCATTTATCTTGGTGTGTGTGTGCTTGGTCACTTCAGTCATGTCCAACTCTCTGCGACCCCATGGACCATGGCCAGCCAGGCTCCTCTATCCATGGGACTCTCCAGGCAAGAATACTGGAGTGGGTTGCTATTTCCTTCTCCAATGATAAAGTATGAAGTGAGTGAAGTGAGTGAAGTGAAGTTGCTCAGTCCTGTCCGACTCTTGGAGACCCCATGGACTGTAGCCTACCTGGCTCCTCTTTCCATGGGCTTCTCAAGGCAAGAGTACTGGAGTGGGTTGCCATTTCCTTCTCCAATTAATTTCGTACTTATAACTTACATTCTTGGGCCTTTGTTTTCTTACTTATGAAATTAAGAAATTGGAAAAAAAAAAGTTTCCTATGCATACATGAGAAGGGATCTAACTACAAAACTTTGTGTTCCCTTCTCATTAGGCAGGGTTCTGGAGATGTGGGTCTCCAAGTTGGACTACATTTCCCAGCCATCTTTGCATCTATCAGAGTAATGTGATTAATTTTCCAAATAGAGTGTGAGTGAGTCTCTGTGTTTCACTTTTGGGAAAAGTATTATAAAAGTTCAAGGAGCCATGGCTGCGTGGGCACAGGAGGGCCTAGAGGAGCTATCCCACATTGAAGGTCAGGAAGGGCGGCGGTGAGGAGATACCCCTCGTCCAAGGTAAGGATCAATGGCTGCACTTTGCTGGAGCAGCCTTGAAGAGATACCCCACGCCCAAGGTAACAGAAACCCAAGTAAGACAGTAGGTGTTGCAAGAGGGCATCAGAGGGCAAACATACTGAAGCCATACTCACAGAAAACTAGTCAATCTAATCACACTAGGACCACAGCCTTGTCTAACTCAAAGAAGCTAAGCCATGCCCGTGGGGCAACCCAAGATGGGCGGGTCATGGTGGAGAGATGTGACAGAATGTGGTCCACTGGAGAAGGGAATGGCAAACCACTTCAGTATTCTTGCCTTGAGAACCCCATGAACAGTATGAAAAGGCAAAATGATAGGATACTGAAAGGAAAACTCCCCAGGTCAGTAGGTGCCCAATATGCTACTGGAGATGAGTTGGAGAAATAACTCCAGAAAGAATGAAGGGATGGAGCCAAAGCAAAAAGAATACCCAGCAGTGGATGTGACTGGTGATAGAAGCAAGGTCCGATGCTGTAAAGAGCAATATTGTATAGGAACCTGGAATGTCAGGTCCATGAATCAAGGCAAATTGGAAGTGGTCAAACAAGAAATGGCAAGAGTGAATGTCGACATTCTAGGAATCAGCGAACTGAAATGGACTGGAATGGGTGAATTTAATTCAGATGACCATTATATCTACTACTGTGGGCAGGAATCCCTCAGAAGAAGTGGATAAGCCATCATGGTCAACAAAAGAGTCCAAAATGCAGTACTTGGATGCAATCTCAGAAACGACAGAATGATCTCTGTTTGTTTTCAAGGCAAACCATTCAATATCACAGTAATCCAAGTCTATGCCCCAACCAGTAATACTGAAGAAGCTGAAGTTGAACGGTTCTATGAAGACCTACAAGACCTTTTAGAACTAACACTCAAAAAAGATGTCCTTTTCATTATAGGGGACTGGAATGCAAAAGTAGGAAGTCAAGAATCACCTGGAGTAACAGGCAAATTTGGCCTTGGAATACGCAATGAAGCAGGGCAAAGACTAATAGAGTTTTGCCAAAAAAATGCACTGGTCATAACAAACACCCTCTTCCAACAACACAAGAGAAGACTCTATACATGGACATCACCAGATGGTCAACACTGAAATCAGATTGATTATATTCTTTGCAGCCAAAGATGGAGAAGCTCTATACAGTCAGCAAAAACAAGACCAGGAGCTGGCTGTGGCTCAGACCATGAACTCCTTATTGCCAAATTCAGACTTAAATTGAAGAAAGTAGGGAAAACCACTAGACCATTCAGGTATGACCTAAATCAAATCCCTTATGATTATACAGTGGAAGTGAGAAATACATTTAAGGGCCTAGATCTGATAGATAGAGTGCCTGATGAACTATGGAATGAGGTTCATGACACTGTACAGTAGACAGGGATCAAGGCCGTTCCCATAGAAAAGAAATGCAAAAAAGCAAAATGGCTGCCTGGGGAGGCCTTACAAATAGCTGTGAAAAGAAGAGAAGCGAAAAGCAAAGGAGAAAAGGAAATATATAAACATCTGAATGCAGAGTTCCAAAGAATAGCAAGAAGAGATAAGAAAGCCCTTCTTCAGCGATCAATGCAAAAAAATAGAGGAAAACAACAGAATGGGAAAGACTAGAGATCTCTTCAAGAAAATCAGAGATATCAAAGGAACATTTCATGCTAAGATGAGCTCGATAAAGGACAGAAATGGTATGGACCTAACAGAAGCAGAAGATATTAAGAAGAGATGGCAAGAATACACAGAAGAACTGTACAAAAAAGATCTTCACGACCCAGATAATCACGATGGTGTGATCACTGACCTAGAGCCAGACATACTGGAATGTGAAGTCAAGTGGGCCTTAGAAAGCATCACTACGAACAAAGCTAGTGAAGGTGATGAAATTCCAGTTGAGCTATTCCAAATCCTGAAGGATGATGCTGTGAAAGTGCTGCACTCAATATACCAGCAAATTTGGAAAACTCAGCAGTGGCCACAGGACTGGAAAATAACAGTTTTCATTCCAATCCCAAAGAAAGGCAATGCCAAAGAATGCTCAAACTACCACACAGTTGCACTCATCTCACATGCTAGTAAAGTAATGCTTAAAATTCTCCAAGCCAGGCTCCAGCAATATGTACACCATGAACTTCCTGATGTTCAAGCTGGTTTTAGAAAAGGCAGAGGAACCAGAGATCAAATTGCCAACATCCACTGTATCATGGAAAAAGCAAGAGAGTTCCAGAAAAAACATCTATTTCTGCATTATTGACTATGGCAAAGCCTTTGACTGTGTGGATCACAATAAACTGTGGAAAATTCTTCAAGAGATGGGAATACCAGACCACCTGATCGGCCTCTTGAGAAATTTGTATGCAGGACAGGAAGCAACAGTTAGAACTGGACATGGAACAACAGACTTGTTCCAAATAGGAAAAGGAGTTCGTCAAGGTGTGTATTGCCACCCTGTTTATTTAACTTATATGCAGAGTACATCATGAGAAACGCTGGGCTGAAAGAAACACAACTGGAATTAAGATTGCTGGGAGAAATATCAATAACCTCAGATATGCAGATGACACCACCCTTATGGCAGAAAGTGAAGAGGAACTCAAAAGCCTCTTGATGAAAGTGAAAGTGGAGAGTGAAAAAGTTGGCTTAAAGCTCAACATTCAGAAAACGAAGATCATGGCATCTGGTCCCACCACTTCATGGGAAATAGATGGGGAAACAGTGAAAACAGTGTCAGAATTTATCTTTCTGGGTTCCCAAATCACTACAGATGGTGACTGCAGCCATGAAATTAAAAGACACTTACTCCTTGGAAGGAAAGTTATGACCAACCTAGATAGCATATTCAAAAGCAGAGACATTACTTTGCCAACAAAGTTCCGTCTAGTCAAGGCTATGGTTTTTCCTGTGGTCATGTATGGATGTGAGAGTTGGACTGTGAAGAAGACTGAGGTCTGAAGAATTGATGCTTTTGAACTGTGGTGTTGGAGAAGACTCTTGAGAGTTCCTTGGACTGCAAGGAGATCCAACGAGTCCATTCTGAAGGAGATGAGCCCTGGGATTTCTTTGGAGGAATGATGCTAAAGCTGAAACTCCAGTACTTTGGCCACCTCATGCGAAGAGTTGACTCATTGGAAAAGACTCTGATGCTGGGAGGGCTTGGGGTGGGAGGAGAAGGGGACGACAAAGGATGAGATGGCTGGATGGCATCACTGACTCGATGGGCGTGAGTCTCAGTGAACTCCGGGAGTTGGTGATGGACAGGGAGGCCTGGCGTGCTGCAATTCATGGGGTCGCAAAGAGTCGGACACAACTGAGCGACTGATCTGATCTGATTATAAAGGTAGGTATACTTCTTCCACATGAACTTCCACATGTAAAAGCCTAGGTTAGAAAAGACATACACACCAAGGAAACCAGAATTGAAAGAGACTCATATACCCCAATGTTCTTAGCAGCACTGTTTATATAGCCAGGACCTATAAGCAACCTAGATGTCCATCAGCAGATGAATGGACAAGAAAGCAGTGGTACATATACACAATGGAGTATTACTCAGCCATTAAAAAGAATACATTTGAATCAGTTCTAATGAGGTGGATGAAACTGGAGCCTATTATACAGAGTGAAGTAAGCCAGAAAGAAAACACCAATACAGTATACTAATGCATATTTATGGAATTTAGAAAGATGGTAATGATAAACCTGTATGTGAGACAGCAAAAGAAACACAGATGTATAGAAAAGTCTTTTGGACTCTGTGGGAGAGGGAGAGGGTGGAATGATTTGGGAGAATGACATTGAAACATATATAATATCTTATATGAAATGAATTGCCAATCCAGGTTCGATGCAGGATACAGGTTGCTTGGGGCTGATGCACTGGGATGACCCAGAGGGGTGGTACAGGGAGGGAGATGGGAGGGAGGGTCCAGGATGGGGAGCACATGTACACCCGTGGCAGATTCATATTAATGTATGGCAAAACCAATACAATACTGTTAAGTAATTAACCTCCAATTAAAATAAATAAATTTAAATTAAAAAAAAAAAAAAAAGACAGAGGCTCCAGGGATCAAATTACCAACATAGAGAAAGCGAGGGAATTCCAGAGCGGGGAAAAATCTACTTCTGCTTCACTGACTACACTAAAGGCTTTAACTCTGTGGATCACAGCAAACTGGAAAATTCTTAAAGAGATGGGAATACCTCACCTTACCTGCTTCCTGAGAAACTTGTTTGTGGGTCCAGAAACAGCAGTGAGAACCGGACATGCAGCTGGTTCAAAATCGGGAAAAGAGTATAAGACTGTCTATTGTCATTCCACTTATTTAACCTACGTGCAGTCTACATAATGTGAAATGCCAGGCTGGATGAAACACAAGCTGGAATCAAGATTGATGGAAAAAATGTCAACAACCTCAGATATGCAGATGTGCTCAGTTGCTCAGTTGTATCTGACTCTTTGCAACTCCATGGCCTGTAGCCCACCAGGCTCCTCTGTCTGTAGGATTTTCCAGGCAAAAATACTAGACTGGGTTTCCATTTCCGACTCCATAGATATGCAGATGATGCACTCTAATGGCCAAAAATGAAGAGAAACTAAAGAGTCTTTTGATGAAGGTGAAAGAAGAGAGTGAAAAGCTGGCTTGAAACTCAGCATTCAGAAAAACAAAAAACAAACAAACAAAAAAACACAAACTAAGATCATCATATCTGGTCCCATCACTTCATGGTAAATAGAAGAGAAAAAATGATAGATTTTATTTTCTTGGGCTCCAAAATCACTACAGACAGTGGGTGCAGTCATGAAATTAAAAGATGGTTTCTCTTTGTAAGGAAAGTCATGAAAAATCTTGACTGTGTATTAAAAACCAAGGACATCATTTTGCTGACAAAGGTCCATATGGTAAAAGCTTTAATTTCTCCAGTAGTCATGTATGGATGTGAGAGTTGGAGCATAAAGAAGGCTGAGTGCTGAAAAATTGATGCTTTCAAATTGTGTTGCTGGAGAAGACTCTGGAGAGTCCCTTGGACTGCAAGGAGATCAAACAAGTCAATCCTATAGGAAATTCTCCCTGATTATTCATTGGAAGGAATGATGCTAAAGGTGAAGCTGCAATATGTTGGCTACCTGATACAAAGAGCCAACTCATTGGAAAAGACCCTGATGCTGGGAAAGACTGAGGGCAAGATGAGAAGGTGGTGGCAGAGGATGAGATGATTAGATAGCATCACTGAGTTAATGGACATGAACTTGAGCAAACTCTATGAGACAGTGAAGGCCAGGGAAAACTGGCATGCTATAATCCATGGAGTCTCAAAGAGACAAGACTTAGGGACTGAACAACAACATCAACAAAATACCTCCTCCACTTTTTTCCCCCCCTCCCATCCTCTGAGTTAATATCAAGGAATCTCAAGTCCTAGAGAAAACAGAACACAGATTGGAGAAGACCTTGAACCTGGAATGAGAATGAGCAAAGCTACTTACCCACTAGGACCATTTGTGATAGTATACTAATAAGAAATTGTTTTTAATTTTGTTCAGCCACTGAAGTTTCCATCTTTATTTCAACAGCAGACAACAAATCATAAATTCCTTGTCATTTTTCCATGTAACGTGAACATTGACCAATCAGCTGCAGATATTTCCATTGAAACTTGCATCCTTTCCAGTCACAGGGTTCCCAGATGCTGAGGAGGCAACTCTGTCTTTTTCCTCACCTCGGAAATACTTTTATGTGGCTTACATATGGGACCCTCTCTCTCTGAGCTCTTTTAAGTTTAGAACTAATGTTAAAACAATTATTGGATCAGTGACATTGGCGATGAGGTCTTACTCTGTTAAATAATGCAGTAGTCAATGTTATAAGAAAAGGTTAAACACAGTAAGGTTGAGAAAAGAGAAATATTTCTCTTTGATCAACTCATGTTTCGAGGCTGTCAAAAAATTAAGTTAAAAGATGGCAGAGGGCTGCCCTTATGGCTCAGTGGTAAAGAATCTGCCTGCCAATGCAGGAGAAGTGGGTTCCATCCTTGGTCTTGGAAGATACCACATGCCTCGGAGCAACTAAGCTGATGTGCCACAACTACTGATCTTGTGCTCTAGAGCCCGGGAACCACAACTACTGAGCCCATGCACTGCAACTACTGAAGCCCACAGGCCCTAGAGCCAGTGCTCCACAAAAGAGAAACCACCACACTGAGAAGCCTGCACAGTGCATAGTAGCCTTTGCTCTCTGCAACTAAAGAAAGCCCACTGAAAGCAATGAAGACCCAGCATAACTGTATATATATTTCAATATGGAAGATATTTAGAAATAACAAAGAGAAGTTTTACAGAGAATCCTTCACTGTCCATTGAAAGATTCATTCAAACAATTATCAGTATAAGTTCTTGCTGTAAAGATCAGAATTAGAAACACTTCTATTGATACTGAGAGTAGAAATCATGGAGTTACAAGATCAGAGAGAGTTGCACTGCCTGGTAGGAGAAGAAACACCATATGCTGAAATGAGTAACAATATGGATTCATATCTATGAGTTAAGATCAGAAATAGATAGAGACAGAAATAAAACCCCAAAATGAAAATCTTCTTCCATGATTTCTTGAAAGTGAAAATACAATTTTATAAGATACAGTAAAATTCACATTTGAGGCACAGAAAGAAGAAGAAAGAAATAGGTTTAGCACACATTCTTTAGGATGTAGCCAGTTCCATGTGGAAACACCATGTTCGGGATGCTTAGTTTATGTAAAATTTTACCATAAAATATGGGTTTAGTGATTTTGTATATCATGTTTGTATTTTTATAACTCAAATTTAAAGAAGTGTTTCAAGTATTTGTAGAGCATTCAAGAGATGCCCTTTGGCAACTGCAAAAGCTCTGATACAATTGTTGTTGTATGTTCACTAAGTCATGTCCAACTCTTTGCGACCCCATGGGCTATAGCCCACCAGGCTCCTCTGTTCATAAGGTTTTTGGTGTATAGGTGAAGAGCCATGTGCGTGCACGCACACGCACGCACACACACACACACACACACATTTGTGGATATGAAACATTTAAACTAAAACATAATTTTTCACAAGAAACTTCAGATGATTTTCCTTAAATGTTTTAAGAAATTAATATTTTCTGTTTAGAGAGAATTAAGGGAAAATTACAGTGTGGAATTGCATAGTGCAGTTAGTCAGTCGCTCAGTCATGTCTGACTCTTTGCAACCCCATGGACTGCAGCACTCCAGGCCTCCCTGTCCATCACCAACTCTCGGAGCTTGATAAAACTCATGTCCATTGAGTCGGTGATGCCATCCAACCGTTTCATCCTCTGTCATCCCCTTCTCATCCCACTTTCAATATTTCCCAGCATCAGGGTCTTTTCAAATGAGTCAGTTCTTTGCATCAGGTGGCCAAAGCATTGGAGTTTCAGCTTTAGCGTCTGTCCTTCCAAAGAATATTCAGGACTTATTTCCTTTAGGATGAACTGGTTGAATCTCTTTGCTGTCCAAGCTACTCTCAAGAGTCTTCTCCAACACCAAATCATGGTGCATTCATTGATATTATATAATTGACTGACAAGATTGAAGGACTCTGCATAGAAGAGAAGCATTGCCCTCTGATGACTGGAATACAAAAATATTAGACCTCAGGGTGGAGATTATAAATAAATTATATGTATAAGCTATTTTTTATTACATTATAGTAAATTTTTTTTATAGTCCAAGCTGTCCAAAAATGAAAAGAAAGCTGTATCTGTTTTCAGTGCTAATAAAAGAAAATATCGTTATTTTTTTCTGAAACTGACCACTGAAACTACCTAGACAAAATTACCATATGGTCACGGAACAAGAAATGGAAAAAAACTTTAATTAAAAAAATTAAAGTTGATTTTTTACAAAGGAGACATTTTTCTTATGGTAGTGACTTATTTCTGTCTTCAAAGAATGCTGAGTCTCCCTCTTGCTGTTACTCATTGGAGTGATGTTTGCAAGGAGCTAATCAAATGAGATTTGTCACCTAACCTCAGGCTAGGACAAGTTTGAAATTTGTTAGAATGAGTGGATAGAATTCAGGCATCCATTGACTTCCAAGTTTAAGTGATAGAGGCCATCAATCACTGATACTGCTTGCTTTTCCTTTGAGTGTAAGTGTTGAAATGAAGGGAGGTAAATCTGTATCTTGTTTCATAATTTAGTATTTATAACTGGCAAAGGGGAAGATAGCATAAAATGCCCCCTTGACTACTACCACTGTCCTGCTGATATGTTTCCTGTCTTGCTGAGAAATTAGGCCAAGGTAGTCAATTAGTCTGAAAATTCCTAAATGCAATCTCTAATGTGGTTACATAAGTAAGCCAAGGAGTTATCGCACACACACATAACAAAAAGTTAAAGAGGAAACTGAACTTATTCAGCAGGGCTCTGTTAGTGTTACTCTTTCTGTCGTGTCCAACTCTTTGTGACTCCATGGACTGTAGCCAGCCAGGCTACATCGAATTCTCCAGGCAAGTGTACTGGAGTGAGTAGCTATTCCCTTCTCCAGGGGATTTACCTGACCCAGGGACTGAACCCTGGCCTCCTGCATTACACGTAGATTCTTTACCATCTGAGCTACCAGGGCTGAGTTCTCACTAAAAACTCCATTAATGACTGCTATTCCTACAGTCAGTAACCAATGAAGAATCATTGAATAATATTTTTGGTGCAAATAAACTACCTTTGATGAAATTTGCCCGGGTTCAGCCCAGGTGGATCCAGGGAATTCAAAGAGGAGATAGCATTGGCGATCAGGAGACAATAGCTTAATTAAGTGTTAATTAGAGATATAAAGACTGGTTAAATAGGGATAGCTCAGTGAAAAACTTCAGTGGAGAAAAGAGGCTGAATAACTTGGTTTACGTAGAAAACCAATAAATCTCCAAGACAAGGAGTTTGCACCACCTACATAGGCCACAGGGGTCCTCCCATTCTCCTGAAGGAGAGGAGACACTAAGGCCTCCCCAGTCAGATCTTAGAAGCCCAGGCAAAATTAGTAGGCTTGGAAAGCCTCCACTCTCCAGATGGGAATTCAGCCAGAAGGTGAGAGAAAGAATGACATGGGGAGACTAAGCTTTGGTGAGCAAGGCCTGCACTTTATTTTCCAAAGTAGTTTTTGTACCTTAAGTTGTGCATAGAGGATAATGGGAGAAGGGGTAGAGTCATGCAAGGTCAGCAGTCCTTGATCCTTATGGAAACCAGGCTTTCCTCCTGCAAACTTATCATATGCAAAAGTTTAGGTGATTTACATCATCTCTGGCCAGGAGGCCTGTTAACATTTTGTGACCCTTTCTTTAGAAAACTTATTTTTCTTTAAAGGTGATTATTCTAAAGTCAGGCGCCACCCTCCGAAAGCATTAGATAAAGGTGCATTCCTATAGGGCAAAATTGTGGTGGGCTATAACAGGAAAAGAATTAACTCAAGGGTCCAAGGTTACAAACATTAAAGCTACTACTTACATTCCTATACACCAACTATATTAATCAATACACTCCCAGGGACACAGTAGGTAAGGGATATGGAAACTTAGCAGCAGACATTGGCCCAATAAATGAAAACCCTTCACCAATATAATTTCTAATCAACCCACTATACTATACTAATAATCTTCTAACTGCTCAAAAGAATCTGTATTTAGAAAGTTTAGAACATCTCATGCCTCTCACTGTTGGGAGGCTGTGAACAATCACATGTGGCCGGAAGAACCTGTTCAGGCAGGCTAGAGAACTTCCAAAGGAGTTTGTGAGCCAAAACACTTTTGTCATTCCCAGGAACTTTATTAACTGGAGCTGAAAGTTAAATCTTTTTCAGAGAGAGAGAGATGGTGGTGGGGGACAGCTCCCAGTAAAGTCAGAGGTGTAGGTGAGAGGGCAAAGCAGTGAAGTGGCAGACTCTGGTTTTGGGGGTAGATGCTCAAGAATTTCCAGGGGACTCCTAAGGCTCGATCCCACCTTTGCATATGCTGAGCCTCCTTCCTCATGACCTTTGCCATGGGCAGAGTTCCTCACACTGGCTCCCGGCATATATATATATATATAAATATAATATATATATATATATATATATATAATTCTTAAATATAAATAAACTAAAAACAGAATCAAATATCTAATAGCCTTTATGCAAATTCGCTAAAATTCCTCTAAGTGCTCTAAGAAGATATTGCTAAAAAAAGAGTGTGGATGGCTATCAAGCCATCAGCCACCACAGTATCACTCCACTCCTTGATCACTGGAGAAGGCAATGGCACCCCACTCCAGTACTCTTGCGTGGAAAATCCCATGGACGGAGGAGCCTGGTAGGCTGCAGTCCATGGGATCGCTAAGAGTCAGACATGACTGAGCGACTTCCCTTTTACTTTTCACTTTCCTAGATTGGAGAAGGAAATGGCAATCCACTCCAGTGTTCTTGCCTGGAGAATCCCAGGGACGGGAAAACCTGATGGGCTACAGTCTATGGGGTCTCACAGAGTCAGACACGACTGAAATGACTTAGCAGCAGCAGCCCTGATCACTTGCCATTTGATGGGGTCCAGGATCAAGAAAGCAGGATACTGGTCCAAGATAACTAAGGTGCATACCAAAAGAATGATTTCAATGAACCCAGACTCTTGATCCTTTCTGATCTAGGGTGTCCTCGGCTTCCAGCTTGAAGTGGAGCTTCAGTTCCTGTCCAGAGACTGAGGTCAGCCTGCAGACGTGAGAGCACTGAAGACTAAATGCTAGACCAGTGGTCATTGACAAGGTTTAGAGGAAGAGAATACCCACAAAGACAGAAGGTAAGCAAACAAGTAAAGTGTTTTATAAGAGGGAAGAAAATAACAGGCAAAGCCTTTGACTGTGTGGATCACGGCAAACTGTGGAAAATTCTTAAAGAGATGGGAATATCACCTGACCTGCTTCCTGAGAAATCTGTATGCAAGTCGAGAAGCAACAGTTAGAACTGGACATGGAAAAACAGACTGGTTCCAAATCAGGAAAGGAGTATATTGTCACCTTGGAGTATATTGTCAAGGCCATATATGACCACCCTGCTTATTTTTATATGCAGAGTACATCATGAAAAATGCTGGGCTGGATGAAGCACAAGCTGGAATCAAGATTGCCGGGAGAAATATCAATAACCTGAGATACGCAGATGACAGCGCCCTAATGGCAGAAAGTGAAGAACTAAAAAAGCCTCCTGATGAATGTGAAAGAGGAGAGTGAAAAGTTGGCTTAAAGCTCAACATTCAGAAAACTAAGATCATGGCATCTGGTCCCATCATTTCATGGCAAATAGATGGGGAAACAATGGAAACTGTGAGAGACTTTATTTTCTTGAGCTCCAAAATCACTGTGGATGGTGACTGCAGCCATGAAATTAAAAACAAAACAAAACAAAAAAAACAACGCTTGCTCCTTGCAAGAAAAGCTATGACCAACCTAGATAGCATATTAAAAAGCAGATATATTACTTTACCAACAAAGGTCCGTTTAGTCAAAGCTATGGTTTTTCCTGTAATCATGTATGGATGTGAGAGTTGGACTATAAACAAAACACTGCTGAAGAATTGATGTTTTTGAACTGTGTTGTGGGAGAAGATTCTTGAGAGTCCCTTAGACTGTAAGGAGATCTAACCAGTCAATTCTAAAGGAAATTAGTCCTAAATTTTCATTGCAAAGACATGCTGAAGCTGAAACTTCAATACTTTGGCCATCTGATGCGAAAAACTGACTTATTGGAAAAGACCCTGATGGTGGGAAAGATTGAAGGCAGGAGGAGAAGGGGATGACAGAGGATGAGATGGTTGGATGGCATCACCAATGAGATGGACATGAGTTTGAGTAGACTCCAGGAGTTGGTAATGGACAGGGAAGCAGTCAATGGGGACGTGGCTGAGTGAGTAAACAACAACAACAAAAAAAACATTTTAAATGCTTTATACAAATACATATTAACAAGTGCAATTGCTAAAAATATTCAAAATATCCAAATTCAGTTCAATCACTCAGTTGTGTCCGACTCTGTATAATTTTGGATAAAAATCTAAAAAAGTCTGATTTTGGATAAAACCCAAAAACTGTGTATAAATTGAATGGAGCATAATTATGGAGAATTGATTATTATATTCTTTTTGGTTTTTGTTATTTAGAAACAAACCTTTAATTGGGAACAGGGAAGGCATGACCTGGTGAGATTAGCTCTTTTACTGGCCAAGACACCTGATCTGCTTAAAGGGTTCAGGCTGGGGCTGGGCAGGAGTGTAGAAGAAAGTTCATAACTGCTGTCCTGAGTGCCAGGTATGGAGACACAGATGCCAACAGCATGCAAAGAAGGAGCATAGGGGATGCAGAGCTGAAGCTGGGGCATGTATATATGTGCATGTTCACATGTGTGGTAATGTAGATACACGAGCCCAATGCACACAGAATCTGCAGGATACCTCCAAGTTTGAACCAGGGAGAGGGTCAGGGGTAAAATGCTTCAAATCTCTGACACTCCCATGGACTGAGAAAATATCAGAAAAGGGGTACACACAGGTGTGTACTGAATGCCCAGACCTAGCTCTGCTTCTGCCACTCAGACTTGCTGTCTAACCTGAGACAAGTTACTTAGCCTCTCTGTGCCCCAGAAAGATTCTCAAGATGATCTCAGGTGTCTTTAGAACATCTGGCACCCCTTGACTTCTTCTTGGGTCCTTGAAATGCTTAGCCTTTGTCCAGCTCACTCTCCCCATTACAGTCACCTATGATGACCTGTACTCACCCCATCTAATTTTGATGCTGTGGACCTCTTGACAAAAAGTTTACATTTTCACAGTTGCAAGTAGAAGCTACTGTTACCATTAAACAAAGAGATGTTCTATTTTGAAGAATTATCAACAAAAAGAAAAAGGTTCCCATTTTATTTGCATAGAATTGAGGTCATCATCAAATAAGAAATCTGTATTGCTACCAAAACCTCAGATACTTTCTGGAACAGTCTTCTCAACACATTTTTATGGTAAAAAGACACATTTCCCAATGCTTCCAAGACCTGTACTTTATAAAATGAAATAAAATTTAGTGTGATAAAAAGATATACAAGTAGAAGTCCTATTTTTAATGATTATGTTCAAAAGGAAAAAAAAATGTTATTTCCTCAAGATGCTACAAATGTTTCTAAATTTTGCTCTACTTATTCTATAACAGATGGGAAAAGAAATGTTTGAGAACCTACACTTGTCATCAGGCTATGTTCTAACCAGCAAGCTACTTCTTGTTTCAGAAACATTTTTAAGCATTTTATTTCTCACTACATGTTGTTTTGATCAGAATTTTGATAAAACATAGATAAATTTTCTTTTTAAACCAAAATTATTTGAGCTTGAATTTCAAAGTCTATATTGCTAATTGAATAAAAGCTTTTGGGGAGTCAGCAAAATAGTATTTTTGAAACTTGGATAGTAAATAATTTATCTTAGTGGAGGACCAAAGGTTTTTCTTAAAGACAACTTTAGGTATCTAAGGGGCTTCCCAGGTGGCACTAGTGGTAAAGAACTCGCCTGCCAATGCAGGAGACATAAGAGATGCCATTTGATTCCTGGGTCAGAAAATCGCCTGGAGGAAGGCATGGCAACCCACTCAGTTTTCTTGCCTGTAGAATTCCAAGGGACAGAGGAGTTTGGGGGGCTACAGTCCATAGGGTCACAAAGAGAAGGACATGACTGAAGTGACTTTGCACTCACACATGCATCATATTTAAAACTCTGATAATACTTGACAGGAATTTAGAAACTATTTTAAACAGAAAAATAAGAAATATCATTTATCTAATGGTTGCCTCAAGCCAAAACAATGCCAGTTTTAAGTGATACTGTTTCCTGATACACTCACCAGCATTTGAGCACTGCTGGTGTAAGAACAAACTGAGCTCTGCTAGGAGTTTATTTGTCCATTTTAATATTAAAGAGTGTGTATCAGATACCTGCTGTGGCCATTTTATTTTATTTTCTGAAAAGACTTAGATAATAGAATCACACACTTCTTGAATACACTATTAATTACTGATAATGTTTTGCCTCTCCACCTTCTCAGGCAGGAGACTGTATATTCTATACTGGAATGATAAAGATGGCTGTGCCTGGCCATGGCCTTATGTGAGAATAAACACCTCTGTAAGAAAGTCATCTCCACAGTATGTTTTGATCCAGGCTCTGCAAAAGCCCCAGGTCAGTAACAAATGCACAGAATTAATCTACTGATTCTAAGAGGAAAATGGAAAATTTCTAACCCTCTTCTTACTCAGAGTCTCATCAAGCTGTTAATGTTGCAATGACAAATATTGGACAAGATACACTCAAAATTCCTTTGAATTTCATAGGAGTTATTAGATCATACAGGAGGTATGGTAATTTTCATCATTTGAAAACAGGAGAGTGTGCATCTGAACTCCCAGCAGTGAGTTCCTGGTGCTCTGTGAGATAAGGATGATTGTAAATGTTTAATACTGCTGAAAATTTTAAAACTTGTTTTTCAACTTTGACAGTATGTGAAATCATGTTTGAACATAATTTTTGCAGCTGTCTCCTTAAACTCCCAAACTTTGATAATATTCTGTTTTTGGAAATTTACCAGGGAGAGCACTAGCAATCACAAAATAGTTGTTTTCCCATTCCCATGACCTTCCACAGAACCATCAATCAATCCCTGTGACCGTTAATTATAAAGAATGTGTTATTCCTCAAATATCTAGTGTACATGTGGAAAATATCTAACGTGTTTGGTTCAGTTCAGTTCAGTCGCTCAGTTGTGTCCGACTCTTTGAGACCCTATGGATTGCAGCACGCAGGCCTCCCTGTCCATCACCAACTCCCGGAGTTCACCCAGACTCATATTCATCGAATCGGTGATGCCATCCAGTCATCTCATCCTCTGTCGTCCCCTTCTTCTCCCGCCCCCAAACTCTCCCAACATCAGAGTCTTTTCCAATGAGTCAACTCTTCGCATGAGGTAGCCAAAGTAATAGAGTCTCAGCTTTAGCATCATTCCTTCCAAGAACACCCAGGACTGATCTCCTTTAGAAGGGACTGGTTGGATCTCCTTGAAGTCCAAGGGACTCTCAAGGTCTTCTCCAACACCACAGTCCAAAAGCATTGATTCTTCAGAATTTAGTTTTTTTATAGCCAAACACTCACATTGATACATAACTACTGGATAAACCATAGCTTTGACAAACGGAACTTTGTTGGTAAAGTAATGTATCTGCTTTTTAAAATGCTATCTAGGTTGGTCATAGCTTTTCTTTCAAGGAGCAAGTGTCTTTTAATTTCATGGCTGCAGTCACCATCTGCAGTGATTTTGGAGCCCAAGACAGTAAAGTCCGTCACTGTTTCCATTGTTTCTACATCTATTTGCAACGAAGTAATGGGGGATATGGCCACCTCATGCGAAGAGTTGACTCATTGGAAAAGACTCTGATGCTGGGAGGGATTGGGAGCAGGAGGAAAAGGGGACGACAGAGGATGAGATGGCTGGATGGCATCACTGACTTGATGGACGTGAGTTTGAGTGAACTCCAGGAGTTGGTGATGGACAGGGAGGCCTGGCGTGCTGCAGTTCATGGGGTCGAAAAGAGTTGGACACGACTGAGTGACTGAACTGAACTGAACTGATGGGACCAGATGCCATGATCTTAGTATTTTGAATGTTAAGTTTTAAGCCAGCTTTTTCACTATCCTTTCATTTTCATCAAGAAGATCTATATATAGTTCCTTTTCACTTTCTGCCATAAGGTGGTGTCATCTGCATATTAGAGGTTATTGATATTTCTCCTGGCAATCTTGATTCCAGCTTGTGCTTCATCCAGTTCAGCATTTCTCATAATGTACTCTGAATAAAAGTTAAATAAACAGAGTGCAATAAATAGCATTGATGTACTCCTTTCCTGATTTGGAACCAATGTATTGTTCCATGTCCAGTTCTAACTGTTGCTTCTTGACTTGCATACAGATTTCTCAGGAGGTAGGTAAAGTGGTCTGATATTCCCATATCTTGAATTTTCCACAGTATGTTGTGATCTACACTGTCAAAGGTTTGGTGCAATCAATAAAGCAGAAGTGTATGTTTTTTCTGGAATTCTCTTGCTTTTTTGATGATCCAGCGGATGTTGGCAATTTGATCTCTGGTTCCTCTTCCTTTTCTAAATCCAGCTTGAACACCTGGAGTTTCTTGGTTCATGAGCTGTTGAAGCCTCATTTGTAGAATTTTCAGCATTGCTTTGCTAGCATGTGACATAATTGCAGTTGTGCAGTAGTTTTAACATTATTTGCCATTGTCCTTCTTTGGGAGTGGAATGAAAAGTGACCTTCTCCAGTCCTGTGGCCACTGCTGAGTTTTCCAAATTTGCTGGCATGTTGAGTGCAGCACTTTCACAACATCATCTTTTAGTATTCGAAATAGCTCAGCTGGAATTCCATCACCTCCACTAGCTGTGTTCATAGTGATGCTTCCTAAGGCCTACTTGACTTTGCATTCCAGGATGTCTGACTCTAGGTGAGTGATCATACCATCATGGTTATCTGGGTCATGAAGATCTTTTCTGCATAGTTCTTCTGTTTATTCTTGTTCCCTCTTCTTAATATCTTCTAGCTTTGTTAGGTCCATACCATTTATGTCCTATATTATGCCCATTTTTTCATGAAATGTTCCCTTGGTATCTCTAATTTTCTTGAAGAGATCCCTAATCTTTCCCATTTTATTGTTTTCCTCTATTTCTTTGCACTGATCACTGAGGAAGGTTTTCTCATGTCTCCTTGCTATTCTTTGGAACTCTGTATTCGAATGGCTATATCTGTCCTTTCCTCCTTTGTCTTTAGCTTCTCAGCTCGTGGTTTAGTCGCTAAGTCGTGTCCGACTCTTGCGACCCCCTAGACTGTAGCCCACCAGGCTCCTCTGTCCATTGGATTTTCCAGGCAAGAATATTGGAATGGATTTCCTTTTCCAGAGTATCCTCCTGACCCAGGAATTGAACTGGGTTTCCTATATTGCAGGCGGATTCTTTACCAACTGAGCTATTAGGGAAGCCCTTTATTCCTCAGTTATTTGTAAGACCTCTTCAGACAACCATTTTTCCTTTTTGCATTTCTTTTTCTCTGGGATGGTCTTGATCACTGCCTCCTGTACAATGTCACAAACCTCTGTCCATAGTTATTCAGGTAGTCTATCAGATCAAATCCCTTGAATCTCTTTGTCACTTCCACTGTATAATCAATCATAAGGGATTTGATTTAGGTCATACCTGAATGGTCTAGTGGTTTTCCTTTCTTTCTTCAATTTAAGTCTAAATTTGGCAATAAGGAGTTCATGATCTGAGCCTTAGTCAGCTCCATGGTCTTGTTTTTGCTGATTGTACAGAGCTTCTCCATCTTTGGCTACAACGAGTATAATCAATCTGATTTTGGTGTTGACCAGAATTTCAGAGTAGACCCTTCAAAAAGATCCAACTATATGTGGTCTACAAGAAGCACACTTTAAATATTGACACATTGTATATTAGAAGCAAAGAAGTGAAAAGTGATAGGTATATTATACTACAAAATGTTTATCTTAAAAATATATATATTTGGTCATTCAGATGAATGATGTATGGTTCTTATATATATTTGATCTTTGTTGATGGTTCAGGGTTCATAGCTCGACACATTTCTGGAATTTCCTGAGTGATTAGAACAATGGGAGCATCTTTTGTCCCAATATTTAGTCTCTCATCTTTACTTCCTGAAACAACTTCAGACTCATAAAAGCAAAATGAGTATATCTCCTTATTTATAACAAGTCCCTTTCTAATACAACTAAGTTTATGTTAATGGAGTGACTTTTAGAAAATGCAAAAGGATGATTGCTGGCTGCCAGGGAACCAATGAACAGAGGGTTGGAACTTCCAGTTCCACCGTTTTGACTTCTGGGGAGAGGATGTTGAACCAATTGCCTACAGGCAATGATTTAATCAATCATGCCTAAGTAATGGGCTTCCCTGGTGACAGCAAAGTATCCACCTACAATGCAGGAGACCTGGGTTTGATCCCTGTTTCAGAAAGATTCCCCTGAAGAAGGGAATCGCTACCCACTCCAATATTGTTGCCTGGAGAATCCATGGACAGTGGAGCCTGGCAGGCTACAATCCACGGAGCTGCAAAATGTTAGACAGAACTGAGCAACTAAGCACGCATGCTCACCTGCGTAATGAAGCCTCCATAAAAACACAAAAAAGACTCTTCTGAGAGATTCTAGGTTGGTGAACCCACGGATATTTGGGGAGGATCACATATTCCAAGAGAACATGAAATCTCGGTGCTGTCTTCCAAACACCTTGCCCTATGCATCTATTCCACCTGGATGTTCCTGAGCTATATTTATTTATAATAACCCAGTGATATAGTAAGTAAATGTTTCTTGAGTTTTGTGAGGAGTCTAGCAAATTAATCAGTCCCAAGGAGGGGGCTGTTTGAAGCTCTGGTCTATAGCTGGTTCAATAGAAGCTCAGGTGATAACCTGAGCTTGTAACTGGCACCTGAGGTTGGGGACTGAATCTTTGACCTCTGGAATCTGGTGCTATCTCTGGATAGATAGCATCTTAATTGAGTTGAATTGTTGAACACTTTGCTGGTGTCCAACTATTGTTTGGATGTATAGGAAACCCCTCTCTCCATATTGAAATCAGGTGTTAGAAATTTTTTTTTTAATTTTATTTTATTTTTAAACTTTACATAACTGTATTAGTTTTGCCAAATAGGTGTTAGAAATTTTATGTGCTCATACTAATCCAAAGAAAGCTGGGATAGCTGTATTAATCTCAGATAGAAGAGACTTCAAGGCAAGGAAAATTATCTGGGATAAATAGACATATTGTATAATAATAAAAGGGTCAGCTCTCCAAGAAGATATAGCAATCCTTAATGTATAAACACCTACGAGTAAAGAATACAAAATATGTGAGACAAATTGATAAAACTATAAGGAGAAATAGATAGGAAACTTCAGCATTCCTCTATCAGAAATGGACTTCAGCAGCAGACAGAAAACCAGTAAGGATACCATTGAGCTTGACAGAACCATCAGTCAACTGAATTTAATTGTCATCTATAGGCTGCTTTAGCCAACAACAACAGAGTATACATTCTGCTCAGGCTCACATGGATTATACTTCAAGATAGATCACAATCTGGACACTACAACACATCTTAACAAACTTAAAGGAATGAAAGAATATCCAGCAATCTGTACTAATATATTTATATGAAAAGTTAATTGTCTTATATGTTATAGACTGACAATTATCAACTAGTAAAAGTATTCCTTTTTTTCTATGATTAATTTTTAAGACAGAAGTCCATACTTATTGTGCTTCTTTCAGTGTATAATTCTTAAATTTAAATTTATGACCTTACTGAAAGAGACAAATATCTCATAAAAAATACCAAATAATTTAAATGGAGTGTAAGGAGTATACTCCTTAAATATTGAGAGTTTATAGTGACTCTTTCTAAAAAAGTACATTATGGAAAGGGGAAAAAAGAGTTATTTCACAATGAAGAAACCTGGTAAATATCACTTCAATCAGGTGATCTAGATCAACACCAATAGTGATATGATGCTAATGGTATGTAAACTTTACATGATGTGGTGAAAATGGTACTTTTCCTCTGTGATCGTCCTCCTAAAAACCTATGGCTTAGCCTAACCATGATAAAAGCACTAGACAAATTCCATTAGAAGTGCATTCTACAAACTGCCTGACTAGTACTCCTCAAAGTCATCAAAATTAAGAAAAGTCTGAGAAAAAGTTACTCTCAAGAGGAGCCTAAGAAGATTTGACAATTAAATATGTGGTGTCCTGGATAGAATTTTAGAACATTAAAAAAAGAATAGATAAAAACTAAGGAAATCTAAATAAAGTATGGGTTTTAGATGATGATACTGTATTCATTTTGATTCATTAGTTATAACAGCTATACTAATGCAAGACGTTAATAATAGAGGAGTCTGGATGTGGGACACATTGAACTACCTGTACTAATCTCTCAATTTTCCAATAAATGTAAAATTATTCAAAATATTCAAGTTTACTTTTTTTTACTTTATTTTTTTTAATTTATTTACTTTTTTATTTAAGGATAATTGCTTTATTGCTTTTCAGAATTTTGTTGTTTTCAGTCAAACATCAACATGTTTACTTTTAAAAGGGAGATTTTATCAATACATCCAGAAAATATTTTCTCAGTTCTACTACTTAATTAGTGGATATATTAGTAACAAAAAGGTTTTTCCTAACACCATACAACATACATTGTAGAGTTGGACATTAAAAATGATGCAGAAGTTGTGTATTTTAAAGTTACAATGAAAAGTGAAAGTGAAGTCAGTCAGTCATGTCTGACTCTTTTCGACCCCATGAACAGTAGCCTACCAGGCTCCTCCCTCCATGGGATTTTCCAGTCAAGAGTACTGGAGTGGGTTGCCATTCCTTTATCTGCCATTCCTCCAGAGGATATTCCTGACCCAGGGATCAAAGCCGGGTCTCCCACATTGTAGGCAGATGCTTGACCATCTGAGCCACCAGGAATATTACAGTAGACACTAGTATCAAAAGTAGTAACCTATTATGGAGAGACTAAAGGAAGTATATAAACATAGTGAAAGACTATCACATGGTTTTAATTATACTTGAAATATGCCTCCGCCTGCTGGGTAGATAATCAACTTCTAGGCCAAGGTGTGAAAACAAGGGGCTTCCCAGGTGGCACCAGTGATAAATAACTTGCCTCCCACTGCGAGATGTAAGAGATGAGGATTCAATCCCTGGGTCAGGAAGATCCCCGGAGGAAGGTATGGCAACCTACTCCCTCTGTCTTGGAGACTCCCATGGACAGAGAAGCCTGGTAGGCTACAGTCCATAGGATCACAGAGTTGGACACTGGCGAAGCAACCCAGAAGGTGCACACACACACTAGTGAAAACAAGGAGTCCTACTGGCTGATGCTAAGTCACTTCAGTCGTGTCCGACTCTGTGCGACCCCATAGATGGCAGCCCACCAGGCTCCCCCGTCCCTAGGACTCTCCAGGCAAGAACACTAGAGTGGGTTGCCATTTCCTTCTCCAGTGCATGAAAGTGAAAAGTGAAAGTGAAGTCACTCAGTCGTGTCTGACCCTTAGTGACCCCATGGACTACAGCCTTCCAGGCTCCTCCATCCACGGGATTTCCCAGGCAAGAGTACTGGAGTGGGGTGCCATTGAGTCCTACTGGAAGTTTCCTTAAATCATTCTGGTAAAAAGAGATGGGGCTTAGACTTGGGAATAAGCATTGGAATGGGAGAAAATGCCAAAGAATGCTCAAACTACCACACAATTGCAATCATCTCACACGCTAGTAAAGTAATGCTCAAAATTCTCCAAGCCAGGCTTCAGCAATATGTGAACCATGAACTTCCTGATGTTCAAGCTGGTTTTAGAAAAGGCAGAGGAACCAGAGATCAGATTGCCAACATCCGCTGGATCATGGAAAAAGCAAGAGAGTTCCAGAAAAACATCTATTTCTGCTTTATTGACCTTGCCAAAGCCTTTGACTGTGTGGATCACAATAAACTGTGGAAAATTCATCAAGAGATGGGAATACCAGACCACCTGATCTGCCTCTTGAGAAATTTGTATGTAGGTCAAGAAGCAACAGTTAGAACTGGACATGGAACTACAGACTGGTTTCAAATAGGAAAAGGAGTACTTCAAGGCTGTATATTGTCACCCTGTTTATTTAACTTATATGCAGAGTACATCATGAGAAACGCTGGACTGGAAGAAACACAAGCTGGAATCAAGATTGCCAGGAGAAATACCAATAACCTCAGATATGCAGATGACACCACCCTTATGGCAGAAGGTGAAGAGGAACTCAAAAGCCTCTTGATGAAAGTGAAAGTGGAGAGTGAAAAAGTTGGCTTAAAGCTCAACATTCAGAAAACAAAGATCATGGCATCTGGTCCCATCACTTCATGGGAAATAGATGGGGAAACAGTGGAAACAGTGACAGACTTTATTTTTCTGGGCTCCAAAATCACTGCAGATGGTGACTGCAGCCATGAAATTAAAAGACGCTTACTCCTTGGAAGGAAAGTTATGACCAACCTAGATAGCACATTCAAAAGCAGAGACATTACTTTGCCAACAAAGGTTCATCTAGTCAAGGCTATGGTTTTTCCTGTGGTCATGTATGTATGTGAGAGTTGGACTGTGAAGAAGGCTGAGGGACGAAGAATTGATGCTTTTGAACTGTGGTGTTGGAGAAGACTCTTGAGAGTCCCTTGGACTGCACGGAGATCCAACCAGTCCATTCTGAAGGAGATGAGCCCTGGGATTTCTTTGGAAGGAATGATGCTAAAGCTGAAACTCCAGTACTTTGGCCACCTCATGCGAAGAGTTGACCCATTGGAAAAGACTCTGATGCTTGGAGCGATTGGGGGCAAGAGAAGAAGGGGATGACAGAGGATGAGATGACTGGATGGCATCACTGACTCGATGGATGTGAGTCTGAGTGAACTCCGGGAGTTGGTGATGGACAGGGAGACCTGGCGTGCTGCAATTCATGGGGTCGCAAAGAGTCGGACACGACTGAGCGACTGATCTGATCTGATCTGTTCATAGAAAACTATTGATTTTTTGTATAATCTTGTGTCTGCTTTATAATAGCACTAATAAAATTTTATTTGCTTGTCTTAACTTTTCTAGATAGATAATTATATAAAGTTGATTGTTAATTTTGCATATTAACGTGCCTGTGCTTAGGAATGCCAAGATAGTTGCTTAAAAACTATTTCTAAGTGTGTCTGAAAGAGTATCTCTGGAAGAGATTAGCATTTGAATTGGTAGACTAAATAAGGAAGATCACCTTCACCAATGTGATGGGCATCATCTAATTTGCTGAGACTTTAAATAGAAGAAGGCATTAGAGCAAGTTTAAGTTTCTCAAGTTTCTCTGCTTGAGCTGAAACAACAGTGCTCCTGGATCTGAACCTCTGTACACAGACTAAATCTTACCCCATTGTGGCCTATGGTTCCCTAGCTTGTCAATGACCGATTTTGGAACTTTCAGGCTTCCATAATCAAATGAGATGTTTCCTATAATAATTTTATCTCTCTCTCTTTATATTTAAATATAATATTTGCTCTGATTCTCTGAGGAACTGTGACTAATACAAACAGATATACAAATGTTTAATGCCCTTTCTCTTCCCTTATTTTAAAAGCTATTAGACTTACTCTACCTTGTTTATGTATAATTCTCAAAGAGTTAAAAAAAAAATCATGACCTTCATACAAATCAGATTGAATATTTGTCCAATATTTTATCCATTTCATTATTTAGTGAGGAATAGAGGTCTATACAGTCTATCAGTAATGATATTAAAGACATATTGAACAGTTACAGCCCATATTCTACAGCTCCTCTTTCACAGGGAACCAAGGCAAAGTCCCCTCCCAACTTTTAAGCATTGCCTCCAGTCCTGCCTTTCCAGGGAAACTTGGAAGCCTGGAGTCCATGTGACAACACTTTCTAGCATAGAACTCAGTCTCCTGCCTCATCCAACAGTAGAGCCCATCTTATGGTTTTAGCCAGTTGTCAAGCACAGCTGTGGCCTTGCCCAGGCTGGCAGTTCAGCCAGTGGGCCCACCCAAAGGGAGCCTTGCCTGAAGTCCCCCTTGACCAGGAAGCCTGGACAGTGACCTACATGACCACAGAGCACATCAAGCCCAAACCAAATTCAGGGTTGAGTCAGTAACCTTCTTTGACCAGAAATCAGAGCTAGCAACCCCACCCACCGTCAGAGCACAGTTAACAGCCTTGTCCAAATTTGGGGGACTACCTGCATTCACTTCATTATAGAGCAAAGACTGAGGACTTATCTAATTATAAAGGCCAGACTGGAGCCCAGCCTGAACGTGGGCTCCAGCCAGAGAACAGACCGGGGTGCCATTCATCCAAGGAGCATTGCCAGAGCCCAGTTAAAGCCTGGCCTAATCACAAATTTGAATCAGAATCTCTGGTCTGTCAGGAAACACAGCCTATGACCCCACAAAAACAGAAACGATTTAAGAGCCAGTGATGACTGAGGTTCTACTTGACTGTAAAACCCAGCCATCAGTGAAGTTCAACCAGCGAGTTCAGTCAGCTTCCTGTCTGACCTAAATGTGCACATAGTGGACCCAAAGAAGTCAAAGCTGGATGAGTCCCACTGGCCCATGGATGCTACGAACTGTCTCACCTAGAATCCAAAGCTCTGCTGACTGGAGAAATTACTACTTTGCTGAAGCAAATGTGGGAAGGCTGCAAGAGAAGGCCACCTACTCAAATGTACAGATATCATCTCAAAGATGTAAAAATCAAGGATGAACAATTAAACATGACACATCCTCCCCCTAGAAAAACTAATAAAGCTCCAATGTGGGTGTGTGTGCTTAGTCAGTCAGTTGTATCTGACTCTGTGACCTTATCGACTGTAGCCCTCCAGGCTCCTCTGCCCATGGGATTTTTTCAGGCAAAGATGCTAGAAAGAGTTGGTGCCATTCCAGGGCATCTTCTCTACCCAGGGGTTGAAGCCGTGTCTGCTGTGTCTTCTGCCTTGCAGGCAGATTCATTGCTGACCCATCAGGGAAATCCCAAATCTCCAATAATTGACCTTAAAACATGGAAATCTATGAAGTGTCTGACAAAAAATTGAGAACAATTGTCTTAAAGAAGTTCAATGAATTAAAGAGAAAACACAGGCAGGAAACTGCAGAAAATTAGAAAATTGATAAGACAGATAAGACAGTAATGAAATAAAGATGCAAATAATTGGAAAGTTATCCTGTGTTTACAGTTTGGAAGAATTAATATCGTTAAAATATACATACTAAGCATACCTCTATAGATTTAAAGCAATCTCTTATCAAAATTCCACTGGCATTTCACACAGAGTTTGGAAAAGCAGTCCTAAAATTTGTATGGAACCACAAAAGATGGCAAACATCCAAGCCAATCTTGAGAGAAAACAAAATTAGACGTATCATTCCTCATGATTTCAAACTACATTATAAAGGTGTACTGTTAAAAATAGTTTGGTACTGGTTTAAAAACAGACACATAGATTAATGGAACAGAATCAAGATCCTAGAAATAAACTTATGCATTTATTAATGCAAATAAACTAATATTTGGCAAGTACTCTATGGGAAATGGATATTTTCTTTAATAATAGTGCTGGAAACCTGGGTAATTAAATGTCAAAGAATGAAATTGAACTTCTTTGTTACATCATTCCCAAAGTTAACTCAAAACAGATTTAAGACTTAAATATGAGAGTTGAAATCATAAAACTCCTAGAAGAAAATATGAGGAAAATGATTCTTAACATTAATTTTAGAAATTATTTTTTGAATATTACACCTAAAACACAAGCAAAAGAAGAAATAATAAGGAAATGAGGCCACATCAAAGTAAAAAAAAATCCATATCAAAATAAACAATCAATAAAATGAAAATATGATGTATGGAACTGGAGAAAATATTTTCAAGTACAGGCTTAATATCCAAAATATATAAGAAACTCAGATATCTAGATAAGGAAAAACCCAAATAATCCATTTTAAAAATGGACAAAAGAACTGAGAGGAATTTTTTCCCCAAAGAAAACGCATAGATGGCCAACAAGAACATAACAATATGCTAAATATCACTATTCATCAGGGAACCATAAATCAAAACCACAATAGGTATTATTTCAACCTATCAGCTTGGTCATTATCAAAGAGGAATAAAGGTTGCTGGTAAAGGTATGAAGAAAATAAAACCCTTTGGTTCTATTGGTGTATATGTAAAATGGTGTAGCCACTGTGTAAAATAGCATGGACGTTCATCAAAACTCTTAAAAAAAAGAACTACCATGTAATCCATTAACCTCACTTCTGGGTGCAGAATCATCTTTCATTATCAGTGGGGGAATTGATTCCATGACAAAACAGACACCAAAATCTACTGATGCTCGAGTCCCTACATTTGTCCTCTTTATCCAAGGAATCCACATGTGCAGACTTAATTAACTGCAGATCCAATAGCCCAGAGAAAAGGCACGTGCTATTATTATCCAAGTCAGTTGGTTAAATCCTTGTGTGCACAACTTGCAGATACAAAGGGGACAACTGTATCTCTATTTTTTTAAATCTGCCTATCAATGAACCCATACAGTTCAAACCTGCATGATCCAAGGGGCAACCATATATTCAAATGGAATGGAATTCAGTATCCCTAAGAGTTATATCTGTATCCCCATGTTCACTGCAGCATCTTTCAAGATGGTAAAGATCAAGAAGGAGTGATATCACACACAGACACATGCACACCCATAAATACACACAACCTAAAACAAGCACATCCCTTCTGAATTAGTACAACAATAAGGTCCTGAGGTCATGAGGCACATCTCAGGGAGGGTCCTCTTGAGGCTCACCTGCCTCAAATCCCACACTCCTTAATAAATCAATAACCTTTGGATAGTTTTTCAAGTAAGAGAAACTCAAATATTTGACTATGAGCCCATGTCCTCAAGCTGCCGTGGTTCATCAGCCATGTTCTCACACCTAACAAATATTAGCCACACTATTGCACAGACTGAAAATCATGTGTGCATATATGTATGTGTGTGGATGTGTGCTTGTGTGTGTAAAGGTGAATTTGATATGTTCTTAAACTCTATTGCAAAAAAGCCAAATACCTGCAAACTAGGTTCCTCCTGAAAGTCATTTGGGATTGACTGTGAAGAAGTTCTAAACTTGAACACAAGTTCTGTAATGTCAAGTGTTTCTCCCAACATTGATATGGAAAAGGGCTGAAAATTTTTCTGCAGTACTTCTGTTCCTTCTTTCCTGTAACAGTCAAGATTACCCAGGATATGCCGAATGTTAATAACTACAATGACAGAATTGCCTAATCAATTAACAGCCTAAAAGAAGGTTTGTGAGAAAAGAATGAAATAGTTTTCTTTGGATACTGGAATCTTTAAGAGAGTGTTGTAGATCTAGAAAGGAAAATTATACTTCATTGGTGTTCAGCTAACTTTATTTTATTACTGAGATTATAAAAAGAGACATAAAATTTGTTTTAAATATTTGTACCTTCCATTTGCCTTTTACACTATGTTAATTTCAATACTTGTATCTTAAAGGTGTTTATTTTGGTCTCTTTTGATTCAATTCAGTCATGTTGGACTCTTTCCCACCTTATGTACTGCAGCACTCCAGGTTTCCCAATCCATCACCAACTCCCAGAGCCTACTCAAACTCATGTTCATCGTGTCTGTGATGCCATTCAACCATCTCATTCTCTGTTATCCCCTTCTCCTCTTGCCTTCAGTCTTTCCCAGCATCAGGGTCCTTGCCAATGTCCTTCGCATCAGGTGGCCAAAGTTTTGGAGTTTCAGCTTCAGCATCGGTCTTTCCAATGAATATTCAGGACTGATATCCTTGAGTTTAATCTCCTTGCTGCCCAAGGGATCTTCAGGAGTCTTCTCCAATACCGCAGTTCAAAAGCATCATTTCTCCAGTGTTTAGCTTTCTTTATAGTTCAACTCTCACATCCATACATGACTACTGGAAAAACCATAGCTTTGACTATATGAACCTTTGTCGGTAAAATAATGTCTCTGCTTTTTATATGCTGTTTAGATTTGTCATAGCTTTTCTTCCACAGAACAAGCATTTTTTAATTTCATGGCTGCATTTCCATAGTTTCCCCACCTATTTGCCATGAAGTGGTGGGACCAGATGCCACGATCTTAGTTTTTTGAATGTTGAGTTTTAAGCCACCTTTTTCACTCTCCCCTTTCACTTTCATCAAGAGGTTCTTTAGTTCCTCTTTACTTTCTGCCATAAGGGTGGTGTCATCTGTATATCTGAGATTATTGAGATTTCTCCCAGCATTCTTGATTCCAGCTTGTGCTTCATCCAGCCCAGCATTTTGCATGGTGTACTCTGCATATAAGTTAAAGAAGCAGGGTGACAATATACAGCCTTGACATACTCCTTTTCCTATTTGGAACCAGTCAGTTGTTCCATGTTCAGTTCTAACTGTTGCTTCTTGACCTGAATACAGATTTCTCAGGAGGCAGGTAAGGTGGTCTAGTATTTCCATCTCTTTAAGAATTTTCCAGTTTGTTGTGATCCACACAGTCAAAGGGTTTAGCATAGTCAATGAAGCAGTAGCTGTTTTTCTCTTCTTGGTACTTGTCCTCAAAATGATATATTCCTATATTCGTATATGCATAAGTTAAATTCTGAGTACAAGATTACCTTTATGAAAAATCAAAATAACACTTGTTTAGAAAAGACTCTGTTTTCTTTCCAATGTGATATTTTTCAGTTATTAGTATCTTTATCCATTCTGGATAGTGTTACATCAATACCACAGATAAAAGACACATGTTTTTATTATCCAAGTCAGTAGTCTCAAATATTTTATTGTTTTAAGATATCTGAATTAGCATAATTCCATCACTAATAGTAATTCAGTACAGGAATAACTTTCAGTTGCTCAGATTTATTTCAGAATGTGAAATGTCTGTGTAGTTGGAAAAAAAATAAATTATTCAAAGTCACTTAATTACAAATAATTACATATGAATATAGTTTTCTTTTCTTATTTTATTATCAACTTCAAATTTAGAACAACTTTCTTTATACCTACATTAGGGATATATCCTGCTTTACTTTTCATTATTGTGTTATTTTCATCATTTCATAATATAAAAAAAAAAAATAGACTTCTCTGGTGGCTCAGACAGTAGAGCATCTGCAGGAGACCCAGGTTCAATCCCTGGGTTGGGAAGATCTCCTGGAGAAGGAAATGGCAACCCACTCCAGGATTCTTGCCTGGAGAATCCCATGGATGAAGGAGCCTGGTGGGCTACAGTCCATGGGATCACAAAGAGTCGGACAAAACTGAGCGACTTCACTTCACTTCACTTCATAATAAAAATAAACAACTTTGAAAAGTTTTTTAAGATACTGTTTCTCCACTAGAATGTACAGACTGTAACATGACAGAGCTAAGTATTCTCCTCTCTAAGAGTTGCTGTCATGTAGGGAAAGTGATGAACTTTTGAGACCTAATGGCAGAGATGTTGATAGCACAGGTGACAGAGAGGCAAGAAAGAAAGTGTGGCTTACTGTGCGTTTTTCTCCCCCAAGCTATTTTCCACATGGTATGCTATAGTCCCATAGCCTCAGAAACATTTACGTATGAACTGTTTCCATCCCAATTCCTTAAAAGCTTTAATATTTCTTCATTATTTTATTTGAGCCTCATTTCTCTTGAGTGTCTCTGAGATATGCCGTCCCTGGTTTAAGAGTCATTTGTCTTGGGAAGCCAATGGAATTCTATATCCCATTGTAATATTTTACCCAGGCTAATTATATGATATATAATGTCCTTTCTGATCTCTTATTTTCTGTGAGAATTTAAGAAAAATGGAGTTGAAGGTAGATGAGGGACAGAAAAGCAGCATCAGAATAATAATCTAGGTTTCCAAACATTTGACTTGAGCTTATTGATATATATGTCCCTGGAAACACATACTTTTCAAAAATGCGTTCTTTTAAAAATGAAAACATTTATACAAATACCTAAAAATACATGTGAAAAAGTTAAAACAATAAAATAAATCTTTCAATGGCCACAATGCATGCTTTTTTTAAGGTATTCCTTATATTTGTGTATATATTTATTTAAAACAGATTGTAAAAAGTAAAATAAAATTTTGTACATAGTTCTAAAAAAGGATACTGTTTCTCAACTTAGAATTTGTGTTTGATCCAACAGTCCTAAAAAGATATTGACAGTTTTTCATCATGTACCTAGTTTGTCCGAAGACGTGACAAATCACTTCAAAAGTTAGCAGTTGTTTTTGTGAAAAACAAATATGATTTAGTTTTAAAAGTTTGAAACCAACAAACTCACACTGTGAAAGTCACAGTTTATTGTATTTTTCCCAGTAAAGATATGATTGATTTTGCTCTACTAGGATGTAAAAGCAGAATTCGGGGAATTTAAGTATTATCTACCAGATGTTGGTTCCACTAAGCTATCTTTTTAGCTTATGTTAGGGGCTTCTGATCACAGTTGGCTTGCAATTAACACATGGCAAGCTTACTCGGTGCCTCTGATACCAGCAGATGAGCCCAGCTCAGGGAAGCAGAAGACATAGCACTGGGGAAATCTTAATGGGCCGGTACACATGTAGGCCTTCAGAAATATGTTATAATAGTTGACTCAACTATAACTATGCTAGAATTGCATTGACTCAGTTGCAGTTAAAGGATTGCACACATGGGCCTCCTCTAGGTCAGAAGACCAAGGCAAGTCCCCTGACATTTGCCTTGAGCCTCAAGGAGTTATTTAATGACCTTCACCAGTGTACAGATCTAACACTAAGGGTTGGTACTGCATAATCTAAGGGTTTCCCAAGAAACAGTGAGGTGTATGACCAGGTAAGGGCTTCCCTGGTGGCTCAGATGGTAAAGAATCAGCCTGCAATGTGGGATAGCTGGATGCAGTCCCTGGTCAGGAAGATCCCCTGGAGAAGGGAATGGCTATCCACTCCAGTATTCTTGTCTGGAGAATTCCATGGACAGCAGAGCCTGAAATAAGGTCTGTATCTTTTGATCTGCCATAAACTCAGTCCCTACTGTATTTGACATCATGTAGTTGTATCAACAATAATAAGCTAAACAAAATAGTTTTAAGGAAAGATGCAAAACAATAGAAACATAACTCATCAGACAACTTTAAAAAATAATTTTAAAATATAGTCAGATCAATTTATTACTCATCCTACGCAGTTCCCCACTTCAAGTCTCGAGGCATCAGTCTGTCAGAGGGGTTGCTTTAGGGTTTTATGTAGATCACCTGAATTGAGATCCCAACTCGAGTTGTACAAACTTAGGCAAAGGTGGTGCTAGTGATAAAGAATTGGCCTACTAGTATAGCTTCTCAAGGCAAGGATGCTTAAGTGGTTTGCCTGGAAGGACTGATGCTGAAGCTGAAGCTCCAATACTTTGGCCACCTGATGCAAAGACTCAACTCATTAGAAAAGACCCTGATAATGGGAAAGATTGAAGGCAGATGAAGAAGAGGATGACAGAGGATGACATGCTTGGATGGTATCATCAACTCAATGGGCATGAGCCTGAGTAAACTCCAGGAGATGGTAAAGGACAGGGAAGCATTGCATGCTGCAGTTTGTGGGGTTGCAGGGAGTCTGACACAGCTGAGCAACTGAACAACCAGTACGGATACACAAGACATGTGGGTTTGATCCCTGGGTCTGGAAAATCACCTGGAGTAGGAAATGGCAACCCACTCCAGTATTCTTGTCTGGAAAATGCCATGGCAAGAGGAGTTTGACAAGTTACAGCCCATGGGCCACAGAGGATCAGATACCATTGAGCAACTAAGCACATTTTACTTTTATCTTCTATAATACGGATAATAATTGTACCTATTTACCAAAGTTACCAAGTGGCCTAAGTGAGTTAATATTGCAAAGTGATTGACAGATGCCTGGCACAAAATAGATTTTGCTAATCATTAATCTAATTATCAATAAGAGGTTGGGAGGACAGAGATACAGGGTACTTCTGGGGCACAATTAGTTATTCTGTGGGTGGAAGATGTTCTAATGTTGAGAATCAGGAATGATAAATCCATTGATGAGTCACTATATGTCTTTTATTTTTTATTTATTTTTTTTATTTTATTTTATTTTTTATTTTATTTTTAAACTTTACATAATTGTATTAGTTTTGCCAAATATCAGAATGAATCCGCCACAGGTATACATGTGTTCCCCAATGTCTTTTAGAGTTGTCTATACTGGACATCATTATTGGCTGCCCTTTTGAGGAAAGAGCCTGTTTCACACACAATAGAAGTTGTTTCTTTAGGTTTCCCCTAGCAACAAAGTTAGTTCTCCCTCTATTACATATTATGTATGGTGGTTCAAAGGAAACTGAAAAATAAACCTGAAAAGAAAATAATCAGGTTTCATCACCTCATTAAAAAGCAACAACAACAAAAAATAGTTATCTAGGGACTGCAGCTATTATAACAAATGGAAGGGTGAAGCGGGATTATTTAGAAAGAATTGTGTATGGCTTTTGCATATGAAAGTGATATCATTGACCTCTGCCAGTGCATTCTGTAATGATATATTGTTTTTATAATACTGGGAATGGATTTTGAACTATTTGATAGACTGTTTAGCTCCTTAACGGCTGCCTCAATTTGCTGCTTCTAAGAACAATCCCTATTCAGAATATGGATGTTCACAAACTTGAAATACATTTGCCACACCTGTTCTGAGCACAAATTGATGCACATGCATGTATCTGGCCATACTCTTCTTTTTTTTTAAGTGTCCTTAAGAGACAGATTAAGTTTTACTTTACAGGAAGGAAAACTAAGGCAGGTTGAAGTACACAGAAAATATTTGGTACAGAAATTCTTATCTATGGATACACAATCCAATATTTTTTACACAGACAAAAGCACATATACTAAAGGCAAGTCCTAATCAATATCTCAGTCAATCAATCTCTCCCTCTCTCTCTAACCTTATACTTCTTAAGCCACCTAATGTTCTGAGGCATTGCTTTAGAAAGGGGTTTCTTGTAACTCCTTGTCTATTAGATGATATAATTGAGATACTGAGTCTCTTTGGCTCCTAGTAAACACTAGGAGATTCTTTGTACTAGGATTCCCTAGTATCAGGACCCTAGTACATTTCTTAGGTCTGTATTACTAAGGTATACAATATCCTATGTCTCAACTTTTTTTTTTTTTTTTGCTATCTTCTCCCATATCGTATTCCAGCCGCAGTATTCTAATTAAAAATGAAATGTGAGCTGTGTCAAATCCACTATAGTGTTTTTTACCTTACATTGGATTGATGTTTAGTTGCACAATAAACTTTGCAAAGAATATATATCAACCCCATGTATGCATATGTGTGTACACCTCGCTTCTCCTTGCTTACTTACACAGTTGTCATTTCTAGACTGAGATGTAATAATTGAAATTTAACAAATTTTTACTGAACAAATAGATGCCCAGATATCTGGGTGTATGTGTCCGAAATATTTTTATCCAGTTATCAATTTGCTCTTCTCAGCAGAATTTAGAACTTCATTTGTACCTTTATGATGTACAAAATAATGATTTTTTGACCACTTATATTCTATATTTTCTTATATTCATGGGACAGTGAGAAAAATTAGAACATTGTAGTGAAACATATATCAGACTGCATTGTAACCGGTAATATTTTTGTTTATGTTGTATGGTGGTTGTGGTTCTTGTCGGCATGTATATAGGTATGTGTTTAAATATTCTTGCTAGGAAATAAAATGTTGACAATTCTATGTTAGTCCTCAAATCTTTTATTGAAGCTTTACTGGTTATAAATCCCTAACTCTAGAAACCACTATGCTATACAAAAACGTGATATTAGCTATCCTAGCGGGGCTAAATGGTTTGTATTCAGCCATTGTCTCCTGTTCACACCTGTTCTCTAACATATTTGGACTCTTTCTAATCAGGAGAAAATCTACTTTGCTGTAAGCCTGCACCTTACCCAGTCTGAAAAAATGGAGAATTTTCTTTTTTTTCCAATTAGGTGGCAAGTGGTTTGCTGAAGAGCATCTGAAAATTAGTCATGGGACAACGCCCACAGAAGTGAGCCTGTTATCTTCCATGATTGCAATTCAGGGCCTGTGAATTCCATTTTGTGTCAGCTAGAAAGTTTGGGTGAGCTAAGTATCTTTTAAAGTTTATAGGTACAAATGAAATTGGCACTTTGAAAATGATCCCAGAGCATAAAGACAGTTGCATAAAAAAGAAAGCCACCCTTTCTAACTTCAGCTTCTATAATTATTTTGACAAAGTGAATCTCTCCCAGTTTTAAAGAGAGCAGCTTTGAAGGGAGTGATGCCTTTATAAAATGAATTGATGAGAAATTTTGATAAGTTACTGAGGTAAACAGCAGCTATATTTGACTGAAGGAAATAAATTGTCAGGTAGCACAAAACCTGGATTCAATGACATATTTGCTAAAAACAATAATTAAGGCAGGACTCTGAGATATATACAGGGATAAAAAAGATTCAAAAAGAGACTTCCCCGATGGTCCTGGAGAAGGGAATGACTACCCATTCCAGTATTCTTGCCTGGAAAATTCCATGGACAGAGGAGCCTTGCAGGCTACAATCCATGGGGTCACAAAGAATGTCATGACTAAGTATACACATTTGCTTGCTCCCAGTGGTTAAGATGGAGAAGGAAATGGCAGTCCACTCCAGTGTTCTTGCCTGGAGAATCCCATGGACAGGGGAGCCTGGTGGGCTGCCGTCTATGGGGTCACACAGTGTTGGACAAGGCTGAAGCGACTTAGCAGCAGCAGCAGTGATTAAGAATCTGCCTTGCAATGCTGGGGGCATGGGTTCAATCCCTGGGTGATGAAATAAGATCCCACATGACTCAGAGCAACCCTACATGAGACAACAAAGATCCTGCATGGCACAACTAAGACATGGCACAGCCAAATAAGGAAATAAATAAATATACATACATATTATACACACACATAATTGGGCAACTATCTTAAAAAGAATCATATAGTGGTGTTTAAACTATTATCATGTGATCCTGTGTTTCTTTGGGGAGGGTCATCTAAACACAAATAGTAAAAAAAAAAAAAAAAAAATTGTAAAAATTAAATTACACTAACTTGTTTATACTGTGGACCCATGGGCATGTAGTGGGTCTGAATAATGATGGGCAAGTTGATGTAATGTTCTGCACCTAATTTCTCCTTTCCTGTGAAATAGGAAGAATAACAGAAACACACAGATTTGTTAGAAGGATTAAGCAAGTTGGTATGGAAAAAAAGTGCCTAAAAGACTGTCTGCATAGTAAGTACACAATAACTATTAACAGCATGGCTATTACTGCCTTGCAGATCCCTCTCCTGGCATCTCTCTGCAGCTGTTTCTCATCACTATGGCAAAAACAAAGCACCAGGTTTCACAAGAATCACTCAAAGAATTAAGAAGCACTCTGCAAAAGACACTCTACTTCACTAAACTAGAAGTCATTGACAGACTGAGGAAACTCTTAGGCATGTTTTATATGACATTAAAATTACAATGGCCCCCATTGAAAGAATTTAGGAGAACCCCAATTTGCAGCCAGAGTTGGAATGTCAGATACCATGGGTGGATGTTAACTGCTTCTGGAATTGCTGGGATCTCTTCTACTGCCCATCCTGTGGTCTGCCTCTCCTCTGTGTGTTGAACAAATATTAAAGACTATCTATTTGAAGGCAACATGCCCTGAGTACTCATGTCTTGTTCACTGGTAATCAAGAATTGTGTTCATTAAAATAAAGATAAACACATCTGGAATCGGGAGTAAAGAGGCCTGGATTATCTGACAGTAGGAAGTGTGGGATGTTGACCGTGTGAGGGCAAATAAATACCTTTAGTATTTCTCAATGAAATATGTGAATTAAAAGAAAAAGCCAAAATAAGGAATAGAAAATAAGCTAGGGGATAAAGAAAAACAATGAGTTTGGCATTTAAAATTACATGCAATTTAGAGAAGGAAGAGATGGCTGTGTCACAGAGCACAGCTGTCTGCAGAGCACTCAGGAGATGCTTTAAGTCTGCAAGAGGAGACAATCCCACCCAACCACGTGGGAGGTGCAGAGCTGCTGTGAGACAGAGCACCGTGCAACTTAACAAGGTACTGATTGCAGAGTCTGATGAGTAAGTCACTATCTTATCCTTGTGTGAGTTCACTCATCTTTAAACTCAGGAGGAAGTGACTCCTATATATACATAATTGTTTTTCCACTCCCCCACTCTACCCCATATTTTTCCATATATATTTTTTATGTTAGATATGTTTTCCCAATGATTTAGAAAATATCCTTATCTGACATAGAAAGGATCATTCAAATCCCAGTGACATTCCTGCTCTGAGTTATTTTCTTGCATTTTATTATAAGTCAGAGATACTTAATATATACAGTAACTGAGAGCATAAAAATTAATTAACCTATGTGAATTCTACTTCTACATAATATTTCATATATTTGATTAATAAAAGATGTAAACATGTGGCTTTATCAAGATGCACTTTAAATATATTGTGCCAAAGCAAGTATCATTTAGAACTTTTTTTGAAAGCCACTTGTTTCAAGGAGTAAGCCAATGTTTTAGAAGGAATTTATCAGTAATGTGGAAATTGACAATGACAGTCACTGACAGTTTTAACTACTTAGTCATTTTTCAGTGATTGGTACCTGAAGTTGGATGAAGACTACTAGGTTTACGCATGGCATAGATTATGTATCTAGGTTTGAGTTTAACCCAAATTCTCAAATTTAAAGTAACACATTTCTAAGGATGGATGGGCAGCAGGGCTCCTGGAACTGTCCACTGCCATGCGATGAAAGTGGGGCACTTCCTGGAATATCCATTAATGTAAAGTCAGTAAAATATTTTAGTGCTAAACAGATATGATATTGAAGAGAATGTAAATTTTACTTTTCTTAAGCAAAAATCGTTTTTTAAAGAAAACATAAATTTTGGCCAGCTAATTCCCTCTGAACTCTGAAGTTATGCATTTGAAGGAACAGTTTTGAGTTTTAAGTTTTAAAAAATTTATTGAAGTATGATGTCTTAATTTCTGCTATGCAGAAAAGTGATTCATATATATATATATATATATATGTAAGGGTGAAAGTGTTAGTCACTCAGTCGTGTCATGTCTGACTCTTTGTGATCCCATGGATGTGTGTGTGTGTATACACACACACATTCTTCTCCATTAAGGTTTGTCTTAGAATGTTGAATAGAATTCACTTTATTATATAGTAGGACCTTGCTGTTTATCCATCCTATATAAAATAGCTTGCCTCAGCTAACCCCAAACTTCCAATCCTTCCCACCCCGCCTCCCTCTTGGCAATCACAAGTCTGTTCTCTATATCAGTGAGTCTTTGTTTCTTAGCTATGCTCAGGTGTGTCATATTTTAGATTCCACATTCAAGTGATGTCATATGGTATTTGTCTTTCTCTAACTTACTTTGCTTAGCAGGATTATCTCTAAGTCCATCCATGTTGCTACAGAGTGGCATTATTTCATTCTATTGTATGGCTGAGGAATATTCCATTGTATATATATACAGCAATTCTTTACCCATTCACCTGTTGATAGACATTTAGGTTATGTTCATGTCTTGACATTACTTTGCCAACAAAGATCTGTATAGTCAAATCTATGGTTTTTTCAGTAGTCATGTGAGAGTTGGACCATAAAGAAGACTGAGTGCCAAATAATTGATGTTTTCTTTTTTTTTTTTAATTTTACTTTATTTTTAAACTTTACAAAATTGTATTAGTTTTGCCAAATATCAAAATGATCTGCCACAGGTATACATGTGTTCCCCATCCTGAACCCTCCTCCCTCTTCCCTCCCCATACCATCCCTCTGGGTCGTCCCAGTGCACCAGCCCCAAGCATCCAGTATCGTGCATTGAACCTGGACTGGCGACTCGTTTCATACATGATATCATACATGTTTCAATGCCATTCTCCCAAATCTTCCCACCCTCTCCCTCTCCCACAGAGTCCATAAGACTGTTCTATACATCAATGTCTCTTTTGCTGTCTCGTACACAGGGTTATTGTTACCATCTTTCTAAATTCCATATATATGCGTTAGTATACTGTATTGATGTTTTTCTTTCTGGCTTACTTCACTCTGTATAATAGGCTCCAGATTCATCCACCTCATTAGAACTGATTCAAATGTATTCTTTTGGTGCTGGAGAAGACTCTTGAGAGTTCCTTGGACTGCAAGAAGATCAAACCAGTCAATTCTAAAGGAAATAAATCCTGAATATTCATTGGAAGTAATGATGCTGAATCTCTAATACTTTGGCCACCTGATGTGAAGAGCTGACTCATTGGAAAATACTCTAATGCTAGGAAAGACTGAAGGAAAGAGGAGAAGGGGATAACAGAGGATGAGATGGTTGAATGGCATCACTGATTCAATGGACATGAGTCTGAGAAAACTCTGGGAGACTGTGGACAGAGAAGCCTGGCACGCTGCAGTCAATGGGGTTGCAGAGTAGGACATGACAGAGTGATGAACAACATGTCCTGACTATTGTAAATAGTGCTACTATGAACATAGGAGTGCATATATCTTTTTAATTACAGTTTTTTTCTGTGTATATGTCCAGGAGTGGGATTGCTGTATCATATGCTGGTTCCATTTTTTTTTCTATTTTTTTTAATTTTATTTTATTTTTAAACTTTACATAATTTTATTAGTTTTGCAAAATATCAAAATGAATCCGCCATTATGAGGAAACTCTATATTGCTTTCCATAGTGACTGTCGCAATTTACATTCCCACCAACAGTGTAAGAGGGTTCTCTTTTCTCCACACTCTCTCTAACATTTGTTATTTGTAGACATTTTAATAATAACCGTTCTGACTGGTGTGAGGTCATTGTAGTTTGTAGTTTTGCAGAACTACAGTGTAGTTTTGATTTGCATTTCTCTAATAATTGGTAATCTTGAGCAATTAATCATGTGCCTATTCGTTTTCTGTTTATCTTATTTGGAGAAACATATTTTTTGCCTGGGTTGCAGGGGATTTGAGGAGTCTTCTCTGGAGAAAGAAATACAATAAACAGATATACAATAAAGTACAAAAGGGAGGAAATGGGAGGTTGGGACAGATCTTTTCAAGTGCTATTGAAACCTACAAACCATAAGAAAATGAATTCTGAATATATAGGAATAAAAATATGAAAGAATATGAAAGATTATATAATAATGAAATCAGTAATCTACAAAATGTCATTGAAAATTGGGAGAAATGGACCAACGCTTTCAATATTCTGAAAGATAATTATCCCAAGAAATGTATACCCAAATAAACTATATGTAAAATATAACGTTAAAGACCTTTTCACTAATGAAGATATATATGTAACACACAGCCCATGTATCTTTTCTCAGAAAGTCCCTAGGTATTTGTCTCCAAACTACTGCACAATTGCACTCATCTCACACGCTAGTAAAGTAATGCTCAAAATTCTCCAAGCCAGGCTTCAGCAATACATGAACCGTGAACTTCCAGATGTTCAAGCTGATTTTAGAAAAGGCAGAGGAACCAGAGACCAAATTGCCAACATCTGCTGGATCATCAAAAAAGCAAGAGAGTTCCAGAAAAACATTTATTTCTGCTTTATTGACTATGCCAAAGCCTTTGACTGTGTGGATCACAATAAACTGTGGAAAATTCTGAAAGAGATGGGAATACCAGACCACCTGATCTGCCTCTTGAGAAATTTGTATGCAGGTCAGGAAGCAGCAGTTAGAACTGGACATGGAACAACAGATTGGCTCCAAATAGGAAAAGGAATACATCAAGGCTGTATATTGTCACCTTGCTTATTTAACTTATATGCAGAGTACATCATGAGAAACGCTGGACTGGAAGAAGCACAAGCTGGAATCAAGACTTCCAGGAGAAATAACAATAACCTCAGATATGCAGATGACACCACCCTTATGGCAGAAACTCAAGAGGAACTAAAAAGCCTCTTGATGAAGATGAAAGAGGAGAGTGAAAAAGTTGGCTTAAAACTCAACATTCAGAAAATGAAGATCATGGCATCTGGTCCCATCACTTCATGCGAAATAGATGGGGAAACAGTGTCAGACTTTATTTTTTTGGGCTCCAAAATCACTGTATATGGTGACTGCAGCCATGAAATTAAAAGGCGCTTACTCCTTGGAAGAAAAGTTATGACCAACCTAGGTAGCATATTCTAAAGCAGAGACATTACTTTGCCAACAAAGGTCCATCTAGTCATGGCTATGGTTTTTCCAGTGGTCATGTATGGATGTGAGAGTTGGACTGTGAAGAAAGCTGAGCACTGAAGAATTGATGCTTTTGTACTGTGGTGTTGGAGAAGACTCTTGAGAGTCCCTTGAACTGCAAGGAGATCCAACCAGTCCATTCTGAAGGAGATCAGCCCTGGGATTTTTTTGGAGGGAATGATGCTAAAGCTGAAACTCCAATACTTTGGCCACCTCATGCGAAAAGTTGACTCATTGGAAAAGACTCTGATGCTGGGAGGGATTGGGGGCAGGAGGAGAAGGGGATGACAGAGGATCAGATGGCTGGATGGCATCACTGACTTGATGGACGTGAGTCTGAGTGAACTCTGGGATTTGGTGATGGACAGGGAGGCCTGGCGTGCTTCGATTCATGGGGTCGCAAAGAGTCAGACACAACTGAGCAACTGAACTGAACTGAACTTAGGAGAAGAAAAGATTAGGATAAGGAATCTTCAAAAGAGGGATTCGTACACATTTGAAAATTGTAATTGGTAATCTGATCATCGCATCTATATAAAAACCTGAGAGCATAAAGAATGAATGCTAAAACATGTGGAGGACTCTAGATCCATCCATTTTTCTACAAATGACCCAATTTCATTTCTTTTTATGAATGAGTATATTCCACCATGTTTATATACTGTATCTTCTTTATCCATTCATCTATTGATGGATATCTATGTTGCTTCCTTGTCCTGGCTATTTTAAATAGTGCTGCAATGAACATTGAGGTGGCGTGTGCTTTTTGAATTATGTTTCTCTTAGGTATGTGTTCAGTAATGGACTTGCTGAATCATACAGGGAGCTCATCTTGGTATTCTGTGTGACCTAGATGGGTGGGAAGAGGGGATATATGTATACATAAACCTAATTCACTTTGTTGTACAGCACTGTAAAGCAACTACACTCAATTAAAACAAACAAAAAAAAATTGTTGGAGGGAGGGCTCCAGGAAATAATATTTTTAGTCTTTATTTTTATTTTCTATTTTTGCTCATATTTACTTTTCAAAAGACAAAGCTTCCATTCTCTTAGGTAAGAAAGCAAGGGACAAGTCAGAGATATCAGGACACAGATACCACACTATCAGTGCTTCTGCAGCCAAGTAGGGAAAGGGATTTAGTGTTCCACAATTCACTATTTAGATTGTTATTACTATCTCTATTTTCAGCATTATCCATCTACCAACAGCTCAAAAGTGCCTGGAATTTAATCCAAGCTGTTTAATGAAGAAAAAGAGGACACAAGGAAGTTGGAGTCACTGAAAATATATTAAAATAATTGGAGTGGAAGATTCCAGGCCTAATTAATTTTTATGAGAGACTACAGGAAATGATCTGTTGAATCATTAAAAAGCCAAAAGAGTTCCAGAAAAAACATCTATTTCTGCTTCATTGACTATGCCAAGGCCTTTGACTGTGTGGATCACAACAAACTGTGGAATATTCTGAAAGAGATGGCAATACCAGACCACCTGACCTGCCTCTTGAGAAACCTATATGCAGGTCAGGAAGCAACAGTTAGAACTGAACATGGAACAACAGACTGGTTCCAAAGAGGAAAAGGAGTACATTAAGGCTGTATATTGTCACCCTGCTTATTTAACTTACATGCAGAGTACATCATGAGAAACGCTGGGCTGGAAGAAGCATAAACTGGAATCAAGATTGCTGGGAGAAATAACAATAACCTCAGATATGCAGATGACACCACCCTTATGGCAGAAAGTGAAGAAGAACTAAAAAGCCTCATGATGAAAGTGAAAGAGGAGAGTGAAAAAGTTGGCTTAAAGCTCAACATTCAGAAAACGAAGATCATGGCATCTGTTCCCATTACCTCATGGTAAAAAGATGGCAAAACAGTGGAAACAGTGGCAGACTTTATTTTGGGGGGCTCCAACATCACTGAAGATGGTGATTGCAGCCATGAAATTAAAAGACACTTGCTCCTTGGAAGAAAAGCTATGACCAACCCAAGGTGAAGCTGAAGTTGCTCAGTCATGTCCGACTCTTTTCAACCCCATGGACTATAGCCTACCAGGCTCCTCCATCCATGGAATTTTCCAGGCAAGAGTACTGGAGTGGGTTGCCATTTCCTTTTCCAGGGTATATTCCCAACCCAGGGATAGAACCCTGCCTCCCGCATTGCAGGGAGATGCTTTACCATCTGAGCCACCAGGGAAGCCCTGACCAACCTAAACAGCATGTTAAATAGCAGAGACATTAGTTTGCTGACAAAGGTCTAGTCAGAGCTATGGTTTTTCTAGTTGTCATGTATGGATGTGAGAGTTGGACTATAAAGAAAGCTGAGCACCAAAGAGCTGATACTTTTGAACTGTGGTGTTGGAGAAGACTCTTGAGAGTCCCTTGGACTGGAAGGACATCCAACCAGTTCATCCTAAAGGAAATCAGTCCTGAATATTCATTGGAAGGACTGATGTTGAAGCTGAAACTCCAATACTTTGGCCACCTGATGAGAAAAACTGACTCTTTGGAAAAGCCCCTGATGCTGGAAAGATTGAAGGTGGGAGGAGAAGGGAATAACAGAGTATGAGGTGTTTGGATGGCATCTCTGACTCAATGGACATGAGTTTGGGTGAACTCCGGGAGTTGGTGATGGACAGGTAGGCCTGGCGTGCTGGAGTCCATGGGGTCCCAAAGAGTTGAAACATGATTGAGCAACTGAAATGAACTGAACTGACAGGAAATGAATTGGAAAGTTAAAAATCTAAAATAAATAAATTTAAATTAAAAAAAAAAAAGTTTATTTTCAAAGGATTGTTATTCAGTCACTCAGTCATGTCTGACTCTGGAACCCCATGACTGAGGCACACCAGTTTTCCCTGTCCTTCACCATTTCCTGGATCTTGCTCAAATTGATGCCCATTGAGTCATTGATGCCATCCAACCATTTCATCCTGGGTTGTTCCCTTCTCCTTCTGCCTTCAATCTTTCCCAGAATCAGATTATTTTCCAATGAGTTGTCTCTTCCCATCACATGGCCAAAGCATTGGAGCTTCAGCTTCAGCATCAGTCTTTTTAATGAATATTCAGGGTTGATTTCCTTTAGTAGTTACTGGTTTGATCTGACAGTCTAAAGGACTCTGAGAGTCTCCTCCAACACCACTGTTCAAAAGTGTCAATTCAATAGAACTGCCTTATGATCCAGCAATCCCACTGCTGGGCATACACACTGAGGAAACCAGAAGGGAAAGAGACACGTGTACCCCAATGTTCATCGCAGCACTGTTTATAATAGCCAGGACATGGAAGCAACCTAGATGTCCATCAGCAGGTGAATGGATAAGAAAGCTATGGTACATATACACAATGGAGTATTACTCAGCCATTAAAAAGAATACATTTGAATCAGTTCTAATGAGGTGGATGAAACTGGAGCCTATTATACAGAGTGAAGTAAGCCAGAAAGAAAAACACCAATACAGTATACTAACACATATATATGGAATTTAGAAAGATGGTAACAATAACCCTGTGTACGAGACAGCAAAAGAGACACTGATGTATAGAACAGTCTTATGGACTCTGTGGGAGAGGGAGAGGGTGGGAAGATTTGGGAGAATGGCATTGAAACATGTAAAATATCATGTATGAAACGAGTTGCCAGTCCAGGTTCGATGCACGATACTGGATGCTTGGGGCTGGTGCACTGGGATGACCCAGAGGGATGGTATGGGGAGGAAGGAGGGAGGAGGGTTCAGGATGGGGAACACATGTATACCTGTGGCGGATTCATTTTGATATTTGGCAAAACTAATACAATTATGTAAAGTTTAAAAATAAAATTAAAAAAAAATTATAAATAAATAAATAAACTGCCAAAAAAAAGAGTGTTAAAAAAATAAATAAATAAAAGGACTCTGAGAGTCTCCTCCAACACCACTGTTCAAAAGTGTCAATTCTTCAGCTCTTAGCCTACCATATGGTTCAAATCTCTCATCCATGTATGACTACTGGAAAAACCATAGCTTTGACTAGATGGACATTTGTTGGCAAAGTGCTATCTGTGCTTTGTAACATGCTGCCAGGTTTGTCATGCTTTCTTCCAAGGATCAAGCACCTTTTAATTTCATGCCTAAAGTACCATCTGCAGTGATTTTGGAGCCCATGAAAATAAAGTCTGTTTCTGTTTCCATTGTTTCCCCACATCTAGTTGCCATGAAGTAATGGGACCTGATGGCATGATCTTCGTTTGAATGTGGAGCTTTAAGCCAGCTTTTCACTCTCCTCTTTTACCATTATCAAAAGGCTCTTTAGTTCTTCTCTTTCTGCCATAAGGGTGGTTTATTGATATTTCTCCTGGAAAACTTGATTCCAGCTTGTGCTTTATCCAGTCCAGCATTTCACATGATGCCCTCTGCATATAAGTTAAATAAGCAAAGTGGCAACACACAGCTTTTATGTACATCTTTCCCAATTTGGAACCAGTCCATTGTTTCATGTCCGGTTATAACTGTTGTTTTTTGACCTGCATACAGGTTTTGCAGGAGGCAAATAAGGTGGTCGGGTATTCCAATCTCTTGAAGAATTTTCAAAGGAGAAAATGCTTCAAATGGAAATATTGGATGAACACAGTTGATGAAAATTACATGTGTTTCTTCCTCACCCATTGTAACTATTTCTTCTGCTCTATCTTACACACAGTTCATCTTCTTTATTTCACAATCTCTCTTGTAATTTGGATTGTTATATTGTCATCCTGAATTGCTGGATTGATTACTTTATTGGTTGTCAGCTCCATCTTTAAAATCACTAGTTAAGTTTCTCATTTTTGAGCAAACATTTTGTTCTTCTATATTATCTGAAATTGCAGCCTATTGACTTCTTGATTTACAACTTTTTCATTGTGCTTATTTTTTCTTTATGCTTTTCTGTTTATGCAGCTTCTACTTTATATGACTTCTACTAAAAAGAAAATGCCAATACTCTAAACCATGTTGCTTAGCTTTTAAAAAATATTGTAAAAAAGCATAAACTTTATCTTGAACCACTTTTAATTGTGAGTTTTCCTGGTGTCTCACCAGTGAAGGATCTGCCTGTTAATGTAGGAGATATGGGTTTGATTCCTGGGTTGGCAGCATCCCCTGGGAAGGGAGAAAATGTCAGTCCACTCAAATATTCTTGTTAAGAAATCCCATGGACAGAGAAGCCTGGTGAAGTACAGTCCACAGGGTCTCTAAAAGTCAGACACAACTTAGAAACTAAACAACAACAACATTTTAAAGTATACAGTTTGGTAGTAGTAATTGTAGTCATATTACTATTTATCAAAATCTAGAAATTCTTCATCATACAAAACTGAAACTATACTGCTCAAAAAATGGCTCCCCATTTTGTTCTTACTTCAGCATCTGGCAGTCTTCATTTGACTTTCCATTTCCTTGATTTTCACTATTCTAAGTATCTTACAAAAGTGGATCAAATAGCATTTGTCATCTTCTGACTGACTTATTTCATTGAGCATAATGTCCTCAAAGTCCATCCCTGTTATAGCAGGTATCAGTACTTCCTTTCTTTTGAAGGCTGAATAACATTCCATTGAATGTATATACCATACACTGTATTCTTTATTCATGTATTTATGTGTTCATGTATTGATTTCTTTAATCATGAATTCATGTATTTCGGCTGCTTCCAGTTTTTGCCTCTTGTGAAAAATGCTTCAGAGAACATTGCTGAGCAAATATCGCTTCAAGATCCTGCTTTCACTTATTTTAAATATAAACCCAGATGTAGGAGAACTCAATCATGTGATAATTCTATTTATAACTTTTTGAGGGATTGCTATACCTTTTTCAATAGTGAGTGCACCCATTTTATATTTCCACCAGCAGTGCCAAAGGGATTCAATTTCTCCACATTGTCATCAGCACTTGATATTTGCTGGGGAATTTTTGTTTATTTTTGATAGTGGCCATTATAATAAGTGCAAGGTAGTAAATCATTCTGGATTTGATTTACATTTCAATTTTCAGCAGTAATTAATGATAGTAAGCATCTTTTTATATTTTTATTGGCCATTTGCACGTCTTAATTGGTGAACTGTCTAGCTAGATACTTTGCCCATTTTTTACTGTGTTTTTTTTTTTTCTTTTAGTTATTGTTTTTGAGTTGTAGGACTTTGCACACTGTGGATGTTAGCCTCATATCAAATATATTATTTGAAATTATTTTCTCCCATTCTGTAAGTTGCCTGTTCATTCTGATGATTGTTTCCTTTTGCTATGCAGAAGTGTTGGGATTATTATGTTTTTTTTATGTTTCTCTCTACATTTATATTTACTTTTGTTGCCTGTGTTACAGACAAAAATTTGTTACTAAATACAATGTTATGAAATTTTTCCTAATGTTTTTTACCAGAGATTTCTAGTTGTTGGTCTTATTTCTAGGTCTTTACAAATTAGTTTTGTATGAGCCATACAGTAAGAGTGCAGTTTCATTCTTTTGCATGAGGATCTGCAGTTTTCCAAACATCTGTTGAAGAGACTGTTCTCATTTTATGGTCTTAGCATCCTTCAGAATATCATTTGATGACATATGTGAGGTTTTATTTCGGACCATTTTTTTTCCTTTGGTTCATGAGTCTGTCTATATGCCAATAGCTCACTTTTTGATTACTATAGCTTTATAAAATGTTTTGATATTAGAAATTTGAAGCCTCCAACTTTCCTGTCTCCTGAGAAATCTGTATGCAGGTCCAAAAGCAACAGTTAGAACCAGACATGGATGAACATACAGGTTCCAAATTTGGAAAGGAGTATGTCAAGGCCGTATATTGTCACCCTGCTTATTTAACTTATATGCAGAGTACATAATGTGAAATGCCAGACTGGATGAAGCACAAGCTGGAATCAAGAATGCCGGGAGAAATATTAATAACCTCAGATATGCAGATGACATCACCCTTATGGCAGAAAGTGAAGAAGAACTAAAAAGCCTCATGATGAAAGTGAAAGAGGAGAGTGAAAAAGCTGGCTTAAAACATAATATTAAAAAAACTAAGATCATGGCATCTGGTCTCATTACTTCATGGCAAATAGATGGGGAAACAGAGGAAACAGTGACAGACTTTATTTTCTTGGGCTCCAAATCACTGCAGATGTTGACTGTAGCCATGAAATTAAAAGCTGTGTGCTCCTTTGAAGAAAAGGACCAAACTAAACAGCATATTAAAAAGCAGAGACATAACTTGGCTGACAAAACTCCATCTAGTCAAAGCTGTTTTTTCCAGTAGTCATGTTTGGACGTGAGCGTTGGATCATATAAAGAAAGCTGAGAGCTGAAGAACTGATGCTTTTGAAATGTGATGTTGAAGAAGACTCTTGAGAGTCCCTTGGACAGCACAAGGATTAAACCAGTCAATCCTCAAGGAAAGCAGCCCTAAATATTCATTGGAAGGACTGATGCTGAAGCTGAAGCTTCAATATTTTGGCCACCTGATATGAAGGACTGACTCACTGGAAAAGAGCCTGATGCTGGGAAAGATTGAGGGCAGGAGGAGAAGGGGATGACAGAGGACAAGATGGTTGGATGGCATCACTGACTCCATGCACATGAGTTTGAGCAAGATCCAGGAGTTGTTGATAGACAGGGAAGCCTGTAGTGCTCCAGTTGATAGGGTGACAAAGATTCCAAAACAACATTATACTTTTGAGACAGTTTTCCTCTATTCCTGGTTTATTGGGTGTTTTTATCATAAAACCATACAGAATTTTGTAAATTTTTACATAAGTTAAGCTGATCATGTTTCTTTCACATGGTTAATGTGATATATTGCATTGATTAATCTGTGAGTGCTAAACCATTAAAAAAAATTCCATGTCATCAATTTTAATATCTTCCTTTTATTTTTCATTTTATTCATGAGTCATTTCTATCTTTTTCTTAGTCTAGCTAAGGGTTTGTGAATTTTGTTGGCATTTTCATCATGAGACCTAAACTCAAGTTTTGTCAATTCTTTTCTATTGTTTCTATTTTATTTATCTTACTATTTATTTATTTTACACATAAGTTTTTTCTTCTCTTTCTAGTTTCTTGAAGTGTCACTTTAGGTTGTGGAATTAAGATCCTTTTTTTTTTTTTTAAATAAATCGCTATTGCTCTAAACTTCCCTACTAACACTGCTTTTGCTATATCTCAAAAGTTTTGAAATGTTATGTATTCATTTTTGCTTGTCTTGAGGTATTTTTCAATTTTTCTTGCAATTTCTTTTTTGATCTATTAAGAATGTGTGTTTTAATGTCTATCTAATTGTGATTTTCCCCATTTTCCTTATCTCGCTGATTCCTAACTTAATTCCATTGTGGTCAGCAATGATATTGTTATAGTTTAATCTTTTAAAATTTTGATGTAAATATTTAAATGTTGATTTAAATTATTTTTGTTTTATTATCTAATATTGAATAATATAATTGCATGTTATATAATTATAACATTGTACAATTATATTATTATAAATAAATATTAATTATTTAGTATTTAAAGAAATATTTGAATTTAGAGTTAAATATATTAAATAATGTATTTAGAGTTTTTTTCTTCTTTTAATCCATTCAGCCAAACTATATATTTTGATTGGCAACTTTAAACCATTTGCATTTAATTACTGATAGAATATATTAGTAATTCTTTTCTATATGTGTTATACTTGTTTTGTCCATATTTTCCTCTTGTGGTTCCTTCCTTTGTATTTTGTTGATTTGTTTAGTGACATGCTGCGAGTTCATTCTCATTTTCTTTTTTGTACCTTCTATTTCTATTTTCTCTGTGGTTACTGTAGCAATTAGTTAAAATATCTTAACATCATACTACCTATTTTAGGCTGCTCAATACTTAATTTTTATTGCATATAAGAATTATATTATTTTACATCTCTCTTGCCTCACATTTCATCTTTAAATTTTATGTATCTTTTAACATTAGTTTATACCTTTTCTTTATATTTTTCTTTCAAATTCTATTCAAAAATTAAAAGTGATTTATGCACCAATTTAATCACACAGCTTTTTATGTTTGCCTGGTTTTTACTTTCATCAGACACACACACACACACACACACACACACACACACACACATATATATATGTGCTTTTGTCTTGCTCTCTGTCATCCTATGGACTGAAGAACTTCTGTTAACATTTTCAGTAGGAAAGATCTAGTGATAATAAACTCCCTCAGCTTTTGTTTACATGGGAAAATCTTCATTTATTTTTTGCTTTTAAAATATAATTTTGTCATAAATAATACCATTTGTTGGCATTTTTTCTTTCTTTCAGCAGTTTGTATATGCTACTCACTTCTCTTCTGCAAAGTTTCTGGTGAGACCTTCCCTTCTAATTTTATGGAGGCTGAATTTTGTGACAAGTCACTTTCTCCTTGATGCTTTCAAGATTCTGACTAACTTTTATAATCTTGGTATGTCTTGGTGTAGGTCTTGCTGCTGCTGCTGCTAAGTCACTTCAGTCGTGTCTGACTCTGTGCGACCCTATAGACGGCAGCCCACCAGGCTCCCCCATCCCTGGGATTCTCCAGGCAAGAACACTGGAGTGGGTTGCCATTTCCTTCTCCAATGCATGAAAGTGAAAAGTGAAAGTGAAGTCGCTCAGTCGTGTCCGACTCCTAGCGACCCCATGGACTGCAGCCCACCAGGCCCCTCCATCCATGGGATTTTCCAGGCAAGAGTACTGGAGTGGGTTGCCATTGCCTTCTCTGAGGTCTTCTTGAGGTAATCCTAATTGGAATTCTTTGAGATTCTTGAATATGGGTGGCTATTTACTTTCTCAAATTTGAGAAAATGAGTCAGGGAGAGGCATCAGGTTTATTATCATTGAAGGGAGAATATTACATTTCAACCTGACCTAGCTGGCTATTAACTGGACTGTTAAAGTAGTTTTTAACAACAGTTTAGCTTTTTCATTAGTTTGTTTTACCCTATAATCAGGGAGGAGAATGAACCTACATACTATTTAAATGTTTTCCTGCAGGACCTCAGCCTCTGACCAGGCCTATTTAAAAATATCAGTCTTGTGTAATCAAACATTGGGGATTACATGTTGTTATTGTTGTTGTTGTTTAATCACTAAGTTACGTCTGACTCTTTTGCAACCCTGTGAACTTAGTTTGGCATTATGGTGAGCTGTTGAGTCAACAAATATGTACTGATTTCTGCAACTTCTGAATATTCACCTAATAGAGAAAAATGAAGCAAAATGCATACAAAAAACATACATGAACAAGTTTTTTATTGTTAAGTAATGGTCAAATCAAAATAATATTTTACCTTTATACAGTATGTAAAATTTGTTATGGACACTCGTATATTTAACTGCTGAAAGTAACAGATGTCTTGAATCCACATATTCCAGATATTTTAAAGAATTCCCAAGGCAAACTTATTCTTGCTGCAAATCACAGCAATGGGACTGCAAGAAACTGCTTTTCTTAGGAGCTCTCCATACCCTAGAACAAGACTGTAGACATTTGGGGCATCCTTGGAAGAAAAAGTTAAGATTTCCAAATCAAAACTAGAGTGTGGATAATCTGATATAGGTGAAAAAAAAATACATTGCAAGGAAGAGTAAATTATATATAAATCACTTTTGTCTGATGTTTTTTAAACATATTAGAATTATTGTTTTTTTTAAATTTCCTGGGTTGGGAAGATCTGCTGAAGAAGGGAAAAGTTACCCACTCCAGTATTCTGGCCTGAAGAATTCCATGGACTCTATAATCCATGGGGTGGCTAAGAGTCGGACACGACTGAGTGACTTTCACTTTCAAACATCTTAAACCTTCATTTTTTTGCCTTTCTATATTTTCACCTACATATATATTTTCTGAGTAATAATTGATTTTTATATTTTGATTAATAGTTTACCTATTTTTTTATGTTTTACTGTGGGGTTTATTTTTTAATTCAATTTTTATCAAAGTGATATATATTACAATTAAATTCAAACAAGAAAAACTCTTTAAAATTTCTCACAAAAAATCTGTGTCAATCCTTTTCCCAGCCCTCACACACTTGTGCTCCACAGATATAATATTTTCAACACTGATAGAAATGTCTTCTAATATTTACATTTATAATTTAAATAGAATGCCTCTACTGAAGATTTTTGTTGGTTATAAATTTATACTATTATGCCATTACATTCATTTATTAATAAATATAATAATATATTTATTATTGACTTGTTATTTTGGAAAGTAAGCATCTGGTTTATCTATACCTTCATTCACACACATACCTCCCACTATATGTATGTATGTTCAGCCACTCAGTTGTGTCTGACACTTTGCAACCCTATGGAGTGTAGCCTTCTAGGCTTGTCTGTCCATGGGATTTTCCAGGCAAGAATACTGAAGTGGGTCGCCATATCCTTCTTCAGGGGATCTTCTTGATATAGGGATAGAAGCTGTTTCCCTCTGTCTCCTGCATTGTCAGGCAGATTCTTTGCCACTTTACCACTGAGCCTTCCACTACTATGTTTATAATGCTTCCTAGTAGTTATAAAACAATTTTTGGTTATCATAGCCAATGTTTTTATTATGGCAACATAAACAGGTTTATGGTAAGACATGAAGTGAGGCTTATATTTTTTTCTAATGCACTTTGATTTCCTTTGGAATAAATAATATCTTATTTTTTATTATTGATGTATTTTCTATGCATCTATGAGTAATTTATTTCCAAATATTTTAACAAAATGTTATGTCTTTTTTTTACATGTAGAAATATATCTGGAACTCTGTTCATGTGACTTTGTGTATGTGTGTGTGGCAAATACACAAGATGGCTACCTAACTTCTAAGGCACAAAATGAAATGAAAGCTTGTTACTTTGCTCAAAAGCATAAAAAGTTTCACCAAAGGAACTAAAATATATATAAAGCCCATTCTTTAAAAGACATGCCATTACTTATAAAACACAGTAACAGTATTAATTGTGAATTATTGCCTAAACGTATAAAATATGTTTACGTATAAAGGTATCAGTTCATTTCAGTCGCTCAGTCATGTCCGACTGTTTGCGACCCCATTAATCGAAGCACACCAGGCCTCCCCGTCCATCACCAACTCCCAGAGTTCACTCAAACTCATGTCCATCGAGTCGGTGATGCCATCCAGCCATCTCATCCTCTGTCATCCCCTTCTCCTCCTGCCCCCAATCCCTCCCAGCATCAGAGTCTTTTCCAATGAGTCAACTCTTTGCATGAGGTGGCAAAAGTATTGGAGTTTCAGCTTTAGCATCAGCCCTTCCAATGAACATCCAGGACTGATCTCCTTTAGAATGGACTGGTTGGATCTTCTTGCAGTCCAAGGGACTCTCAAGAGTCTTCTCCAACACCACAGTTCAAATGCATCAATTCTTCAGCACTCAGCTTTCTTCACAGTCCAACCCTCACATCCATACATGACCACTGGAAAAACTATAGCCTTGACTAGACGGACTTTTGTTGGCAAAGTAATGTCTCTGCTTTTGAATATGCTATCTAGGTTGATCATAACTTTCCTTCCAAGGAGTAAGCGCCTTTTAATTTCATGGCTGCAATCACCATTTGCAGTGATTTTGGCGCCCCATAAAATAAAGCCTGACACTGTTTCCCCATCTATTTCCAATGAAGTGATGGGACCAGATGCCATGATCTTCGTTTTCTGAATGTTGAGCTTTAAGCCAACCTTTCATTCTCCTCTTTCACTTTTATCAGGAGGCTTTTTGGTTCCTCTTGACTTTCTGCCATAAGGGTGGTGTCATCTGCATATCTGAGGTTATTGATAATTCTCCCTGCAATCTTGATTCCACCTTGTGCTTCTTCCAGCCCAGCGTTTCTCATGATGTACTCTGCATATACGTTAAATAAGCTAGGTGACAATATACAGCCTTTTCCTATTTGAAACCAGTCTGTTGTTCCATGTCCAGTTCTAACTGTTCCTTCCTGACCTGCATATAGGTTTCTCAAGAGGTATGTCAGGTGGTCTGGTATTCCAATCTCTTTCAGACTTTTCCACAGTTTATTGTGGTCCACACAGTCAAAGGCTTTGGCATAGTCAATTAAGCAGAAATAGATGTTTTTCTGGAACTCTCTTGCTTTTTCCATGATCCAGCAGATGTTGGCAATTGGATCTCTGGTTCCTATGCCTTTGCTAAAACCAGCTTGAACATCAGGAAGTTCACAGTTCACATATTGCTGAAGCCTGGCTTGGAGAATTTTGAGCATTACTTTACTAGCCTGTGAGATGAGTGCAATTGTGTGATAGTTTGAGCATTCTTTGGCATTGCCTTTCTTTGGGATTAGAATGAAAACTGACCTTTTCCAGTTCTGTGGCCACTGCTGAGTTTTCCAAATTTGCTGGCAGATTGAGTGCAGCACTTTCACAGCATCATCTTTCAGGATTTGAAATAGCTCAACTGGAATTCCATCACCTCCCCTAACTTTGTTAGTAGTGATGCTTTCTAAGGCCCACTTGACTTCACATTCCAGGATGTCTGGCTCTAGGTGAGTGACCACACCATCGTGATTATCTGGGTCATGAAGATCTTTTTTGTACAATTCCTCTGTGTATTCTGGCCACCTCTTCTTAATATCTTCTGCTTCTGTTAGGTCCATACCATTTCTGTCCTTTATCGAGCCCACAAAGATTGCATGAAATGTTCCTTTGGTATCTCTGATTTTCTTGAAGAGATCTCTAGTCTTTCCCATTCTGTTGTTTTCCTCTAGTTCTTTGCATTGATTGCTGAGGAAGGCTTTCTTATCTCTCCTTGTTATTCTTTGGAACTCTGCATTCAGATGCTTGTATCTTTCCTTTTCTCCTTTGCTTTTTGCTTCTCTTCTTTTCACAGCTATTTGTAAGGCCTCCCCAGACAGCCATTTTGCTTTTTTGCATTAAACGTATAAAAAACGTGGAATATTACCTAAACATATAAAATACAAAATAATATTTCTGGTACCATTATTTTAAATAGTATAAGTAAAATTTAAATTGTATAAGTAAATAATATTACCTTATTAATGTAACAACTTGACTACAAGATTTTACTGGATCTATTTCCTAAAATGTCATTTATTACTTCAAATCATATATGGTTTTTGCAATGTCTTTTTTGATCAATATAACTGAAAATTATTTTGGTCTGTCTTGGGAAATACAAGATCTTGGTAATTTTTGATAATTTTTAATTTTAATAAAGATCTTTCTATTAATTCAACTGCTAAGAGTCTTTTATAAGCCATGACAACATTAGAATACATTCTGATAAATCATTTCATATGATAAATTTTAATGTAAGGATGCTGATATTTCTTATGGGATAATTTTTCTAAAAAAATTAATTCTTCAAACAAATCAGTTTTATATAAGTCTGAGTTTAATTTTAAATGCAATTTTATATGGCATTTTAATATTTAATCTGTTCTCTTCTGCAACTTGTGGTAATTGCACTAGAAATAAAAATAGCTTCATGATATTGATATAATTCAACATTCATCTGTATGCCTTTATTGCCATGTCTTGTACTGTAAAAAAAACTCTTTGATATAAAAATATTGTTGTTTTCTATCAAGTGTAATAATCTTACTTTCTCTCTCTAAATTGAGTGTTTTTTGTGATGTTGTACTTTTTTTTTCTTTCTAGCACAACTATGTTTTTGTTAATTTTGTTTTTTTATTTTAATTTGAGGATAATTGCTTTACAATTTTGTGTTGGCTTATGCCAAACATCAGCAGGAATCAGCCATAGGTATACACATGTCCCCTTCCTCTTGAACCTACCTCCCACATCCCACCCCATCCCACCCTTTAAAATTGTCACAGAACACCAGATTTGAGCTCCCTATGTCATACAGCACATCTCCACTGGCAATCTAATTTTACATAAAATAATATATATGTGTCAATGCTACTCTCTCAAAAACTGCCCCATGTAGAGTGCCTCCTTGCCCTAAGTTAATGCTGTTATCTTTGTTGCTACTGGGACTCATCTGAGCTCAGGTCTGCCGGGAGCCTGCGAGAGACATTCCACTCGTGACAAAGGTCATGAGGAAGGAGGCTCGGCATACGCAAAGGCGGGATCGAGCCTCAGGAGTGCCCCCGGATATTCTCAAGCATCTACCCCCAAAAAACCAGTCTGCTTACTTTATTGCTTTGTGCTCTCACCTCTGACTTTACTGGGGGCTGTCCCCCACCACCATCTCGCTCTCTCTGTCCAAGAGTTAACTTACAGCTCCAATTAATAAAGTTCCTGGGCAATTAGGAGTGTTTAAATCTAAACCCCTCAGATGGCTCTCTAACTCGCCTGACAAGTTTACCCGGACACCTACAGCTATGCATATGATTGTTTACAGTCTCCCAGCCTCGAGAGGCATGGGAAGCTTAAGATATTCAAATAGCTTAGAGCCTCTCAGAGAGTTATAAACTGTCAGAATAAAACTAGTAAAAGGTTTCATTGATGAGCCAATGCTTGTTGCCAAGTTTCCACATCCCCTGAATTGTACCCTTGAATATGTATTAATTAATAGTTGGTATGTAGAAAAAATAAGTAGTGGCCTTGGTGTTAGTAACTTTAGACCCTTAAGGTAATAAATTCTTTCCTTTGTAAACCCATTACACATCCGCCCTATAGGAATATAATTTTATCGTCGAAAGATGGCGCCAAACCTTAAAATAATTACTCTTAGAGAAAATAAGTCTTACGGTTGATAAGTCCTTGTCAAGAGTCATAAAATGTTAATAGGCCTTCTGGCCAGAAGATGATGTAAATCACCTAAACCATTTGTATATGATAAATTTGCAGGAAAGAAACCCTGGTTTTTGATAAACATCAAAGACTGCTGACTTTGCATCCCCTATTATCCTCTATGTGTAATTTAGGGTATAAAAGCCCCTGTTGAAAATAAAGCTATGGGCCTTGCTCGCCAACGCTTGGTCTCCCCATGTCATTCTTCCCTTTAACTTCCAGCTGAGTGTCCATCTGGAGCGCGGATATCCTCTGCGGCCATTTATTTGCCTGGGCTTCTAAGACCCACTGGAGAAGGTGTCTAAGGTGGGGCACCTTCCGCTATTCGAGAGGGCGCCTGCAGCCTCCGTAGTCAGAGCTAACCTGGTGTCACGGGTTATATTGATTTTCCGCATAAACCAAGCCACTCAGCTTCTTTCTCCACTGAATTTTCCTACTGAGCTATCCTCATTCTATTACTCTTACATCTCTAATTAACATATAAATAGTCGCCTAGGCCGTCTCTCCTTCGAATACCCTGGATCAGCCGGGGCTGGACCCCGGCACAGGTCCAGCACTCGGACTGCTCCAAGTGGGCACACTGTACCTCCAGTTCAGCTGCTGTGTGTGCACATTGCCATGCCCAGGGCCTCAGCCAGCATGTCACGTGATGCTGCCTGGCAGATCACTCCTGCTCTCACACATGCCCCCTAGGTCTATATAGACTTCCCACTGAAACACAAGTTCAGAGAGAAGCTATCAAAAATGTAATGACTGAAAAACGGAACATTAAAAAGTGAACAGGGAACTGAGAGCTTACAAAAAAGGGAAGTGCATACTGCTCAAACTGTGTGTGCATGAAGCCAGTTATGAGTTGGGCTAATGTCTATCTAGTCAGTAAAACACAGGCTAAGTATTCATTATGTTTACAGCTTGCATCCATAGTGATTGGGCTGGCTTTGCTTCTAATTGCTCAATGCTATTGGCTTATGACTTGTTAAATAGTCTGAATACCACCCTAAATGTCTTTTCATTCCCCAGCTACAATCTGGCTGTTTCTCTAAAAACCAGCTGCCAGATTTTGCCCTGGAGCTTCTCTTCAGCATCATGATAGAAATTCTTGCCACTTGATCCCACCGCTTGCTCCTTGTTTTACTCCCTAGCTTTGGTGGACCATTTCTTCTGGTAATCTTTGAGGAAGGATACAATAGCATACCTGAAAACATCTATCTTTTTCTTTACTTCTGTTTTCCTTAATTCATAATTTGACTGCTATAGATTTCTAGTTTGAAAGTTTTTTTCCTATAATTTTGAATAAATTATTCTTTTGGCTTTAAGTTTCTGTGGAGTCTAATGACATTTCTATGATTTATCTCACTCTTCAACTTACGGGAGTATATAAGATGTGATTTAGCTGCCTATCACTGGAAAACCTCAAACACTAATGCCTTCAGTAGAATACACCGAATTTCTCTTTAACATAGTGAAGGTATACCAGTAATATCAAATTAGAGCCTTTGCCAAGGGCATCATTTTACCCTTGTTGCTGTTCAGTCACTAAGTCATGTCTGATTCTTTGCAACTCCATGGACTGCACACTCAAGACTTCCTTGTCCTTCACTGTCTCCTGGAGTTTGCTCAAACTCATGTCCATCAAGTCAGTGATGCCATCCAACCATCTCATCCTCTGTCTTCCCCTTCTCCTCCTGTCCTCAATCTTTCCCAGCATCTGGGTCTTTTCCAATGAGGTGGGCCTTTGCATTGGAACTTTAGCATCAGTCCTTCTGATGAATATTCAGGGTTGATTTCCTTTAGGATGGACTGGGTGGATCTCCTTGCAGTCCAAGGGACTCTCAAGAGTCTTCTCCAACACCACAGTTCAAAAGCATCATTTTACATTAATTACCTCTATAAAGTTTCTATCTCCAAGTTCAGGAGATTAAGATATTAACATATGAGTGGAGGGGCACAATTCTGTCCATGAGACTCCTCCCCTTTGCCCTCCAAATTCATGTCTTTCTTACGTTCAGAATGCTTTCACCCTATCACAACAGCTACCAAAGTCTTACTCCATTACAGAACCAACCCTGATTTCAAAATCTCATCTAAGTATCACCTAAATCAAGTGCAGGTTAGATGCAAGCTGTGACTCATCCAGAGGGAACATTCCTCTCTAGCTATGAACCTGTCAAACTGAGTCAGTTATCTGGGTTTACACATCACAGTATAGAGATTCTCATTCCAAAAGGGAAAACAGGAGAGAAGAAAGGGTTCCAAGCAAGTGTGAAACCTAGGATGACAAATTCCATTAGATTTCAAGGCTTGAGAATATGGACCTTTACTCCCTTACCTGTGGTGGCAGTGGCAGATTTGCCAACCTCTAGACCACCTTCAGGGATACGTTTCCCTTTCCTTGAGAGATAATTCATGTTTGTAGCTCTGTTGGCTCATTCTCTATACCACCAGGAGTCTGATGACTTCCATAAATTTTGCCCTATTTTTATCTCCTTTAGTTCAAGCAATAGCATTTCTTTTGCAAAATTTTTCTCAAAAAACTTGTTGGTCTTCCATGTATTTCATAGGAGGTCAAGCCATCAAACTTTAAGTTCCTCCTTTTGTCTTTCCTGTATACCTTTGATCTCTATGCCTGGCTTCTGAGATGAATTATTTTATCTATAAGTTACACAATATAATCTTTTTAGGAAATGGAGATCCAATTAAATGTTGATGTTTTCTCCGGAGCACCCTTTCTAACTTTACACAATACAAAGAGGTTGAGAATTTCACAAATCTTAAGTTATGGTTTCTTTTTACCTGATGATTTCTTCTTCAACTTATCTCACTCCTCTTATATTTTAATGTAAGCAACTACAGAAAATCCAGGCTGTGCCTTTTTAATATTTTGCCTAGAAACCTCCTATCCAACTTGATTGTCTACAGGATAGACTGTCCATAAAGTAGTAGAAGAAAATTTGACCAGGTTGTTTACCACTTATAACAAAAATCACCTTTCCTTCAGGTTGTAATAATAGAGTCTTCCTTTGATCTGTGATGCCACAAGAGGGAACTTTAATGGTTACACTTCTACCAAAGTTCTGTCAATGATGATATATGTGTATCACTAAAGCAATAGAAAATTACTCTAGTCCTCCTCTTTCCTTTCTGGGCTCTCACCAGAATCTTCTTTGAAATCCTATTTCTACCAACTCTCTTTTTGAGGCTGTCTAGAAGGTGGTCCACTGGAAAAGGGAATGGCAAACCACTTCAGTACTCTTGCCTTGAGAACCCCATGAACAGTATGAAAAGGCAAAATGATAGGATACCGAAAGAGGAACTCCCCAGGTCAGTAGATTCCCAATATGCTACAGGGGATCAGTGGAGAAATAACTCCAGAAAGAATGAAGGGAAGGAGCCAAAGCATAAACAATACCCAGTTGTGGATGTGACTGGTGATAGAAGCAAGGTCCAATGCTGTAAAGAGCAATATTGCATACATACCTAGAATGTTAGGTCCATGAATCAAGGCAAATTGGAAGTGGTCAAACAGGAGATGGCAAGAGTGAACATCGACATTCTAGGAGTCAGTGAACTAGGATGGATTGGAAAGGGTGAATTTAACTCAGATGACAATTGTATCTACTGCTGTGGGCAGGAATCCCTTAGAAGAAATAGAGTAGCCTGCCGGGAGCCGGCATATTGCATATTGAGTGCAGCACTTTCCAAAGCATCATCTTTCAGGATCTGGAATAGCTCAACTAGAATTCTATCACTGCTGGGAGCAGCGTGAGGAACTCCGCCCATGGCAAAGGTCATGAGGAAGGAGGCTCGGCATATGCAAAGGTGGGATCGAGCCTCAGGAGTCCCCCTGGAAATTCTCGAGCATCTACCCCCAAAACCAGAGTCTGCCTACTTTCTGCTTTGTGCTTTCACCTACACCTCTGACTTTACGGGGGGCTGTCCCCCACTACCTCTCTCTGAAAAAAGAGTTAGCTTACAGCTCCAGTTAATAATTCCTGGGTGTGACAGTGTTTCAACCTACAAACTCCTTTGGAAATCCTCTAGCCTGCCTGAAGAGGTTTTTCCGGCCACATGTGATTGTTCAGAGCCTCCCAACTGTGAGAGTCATGAGATCTTTTAAACTGTCTAAACACAGATTCCTTTGAGTAGTTAAAAGATTGATTAGAAATTGTATTGGTGAAGGGTTTTTCACTTGTTGGACCAATGTTTGCTGCTAAGTCTCCGTATCCCTTACCTGCTGTGTCCCTGGCAGTGTATTGATTAATATAATTGGTGTAAGCAGTAGCTTTAATGTTTGTAACCTGGGACCCTTGAGTTAATTCTTTTTCTTGTTGTAGCCCACCGCACCTTTGCCCTATAGGAATGCAACTTTAATGCTTTTGGAGGGTGGCGCCTGACTAGTCACCTTTAGAGAAAAATAAGTTTTCTGAAGAAAGGGTCTTAAAATGTTAACAGGCCTCCGGGCCAGATGATGATGCAAATCACCTAAACTTTTGCATATGATAAGTTTGCAGGAAGAAAGCCTGGCTTACTGCATGACTCTACCCCTTCCCCCATTATCCTCTATGCATAACTTAAGGTATAAAAACTACTTTGAAAAATAAAGTGCGGGCCCTTGTTCACTGAAACTTGGTCTCCCCATGTCGTTCTTTCTCTCACCTTCTGGCTGAATTATTCAGCCTCTTTTCTCCACTGAATTTCCTCACTGAGCTATCCTTATTCTATTACTCTTTATATCCTTAATTAAAGTTTAATTAAGCAGTTGTTTCCTGATCCTCGCCAAGGCCGTCCCCGCTTCGAATTCCCTGGATCCACCGGAGCTGGACCCCGGCAGTAGCCATCATGGTCAACAAGAGAGTCCAAAATGCAGTACTTGTATGTAATCTCAAAAACGACAGAATGATCTCTGTTCGTTTCCAAGGCAAACCATTCAATATCACAGTAATCCAAGCCTATGCCCCAACCAGTAATGCTGAAGAAGCTGAAGTTGAATGGTACTATGAAGACCTACAAGAACTTTTAGAACTAACACCTCAAAAAGATGTCCTTTTCATTATAGGGGACTGGAATGCAGAAGTAGGAAGTCAGCAAAAACCTGGAGTAACAGGCAAATTTGGCCTTGGAATACAGAATGAAGCAGAGCAAAGGCTAATAGAGTTTTGCAAGATAAAGCACTGGCCATAGCAAACACCCAAAGGACACAAGAGAAGACTCTACACATGGACATCACCAGATGGTTGACACCGAAATCAGATTCATTATATTCTTTGCAGCCAAAGATGGAGAAGCTCTATACAGTCAGCAAAAACAAGACCGGGAACTGACTGTGGCTCAGATCATGAACTCCTTATTGCCAAATTCAGATTTTAATTGAAGACAGTAGGGAAAACCACTAGACCATTTAGGTATGACCTAAATAAAATCCGTTATGATTATACAGTAGAAGTGAGAAATAGATTTAAGGGACTAGATCTGATAGATACAGTGCCTGATGAGCTATGGATGGAGGTTCATGACATTGTACAGGAGACAGGGATCAAGACCATCCCCATGGAAAAGAAATGCAAAAAAGCAAAATGGCTGTCTGGGGAGGCCTTACAAATAGCTGTGAAAAGAAGGGAAGTGAAAAGCAAAGGAGAAAAGGAAAGATATAAGAATCTGAATGCGGAGTTCCAAAGAATAACAAGTAGAGATAAGAAAGCCTTCCTCAGTGATCAATGCAAAGAAATAGAGGAAAACAACAGAATGGGAAAGACTAGAGATCTCTTCAAGAAAATTAGAGATACCAAGGGAACATTTCATGAAAGGTGGGCTCAATAAAGGACAGAAATGGTATGGACCTAACAGAAGCAGAAGATATTAAGAAGAGGTGGGAAGAATACACAGAATAACTGTACAAAAAAGATCTTCACGACCCAGATAATCACGATGGTGTGATCACTCACCTAGAGCCAGACATCCTGGAATGTGAAGTCAAGTAGGCCTTAGAAAGCATAACTATGAAAAAACCTAAGGGAGGTGATGGAATTCCAGCTGATCTATTTCAAATCCTGAAAGATGATGCTGTGAAAGTACTGTACTCAATCTGCCAGCAAATTTGGAAAACTCAGCAGTGGCCACAGGACTGAAAAAGGTCAGTTTTCATTCCAATCCCAAAGAAAAGCAATGCCAAAGAACATGCAAACTACCGTACAATTGCACTCATCTCACACACTAATAAAGTAATGCTCAAAATTCTCCAAGCCAAGCTTACACAATACATAAACCATGAACTTCCAGGTGTTCAAGCTGGTTTTAGGAAAGGCAGAGGAACCAGAGACCAAATATCCAACATCTAGTGGATCATGGAAAAAGCAAGAGAGTTCCAGAAAAACATCTATTTCTGCTTTCTTGACTATGCCAATGCCTTTGACTGTGTGGATCACAATGAACTGTAGAAATTTGTGAAAGAAATGGGAATACCAGACCACCTGACCTACCTCTTGAGAAACCTATATGCAGGTCCAGAAGCAACAGTCAGAAGTGGACATGGAACAACAGACTGTTTCCAAATATGAAAAGGAGTACGTCAAGGCTGTATATTGTCACCCTGCTTATTTAACTTCTATGCAGAGTACATCATGAGAAACGCTGAGCTGGAAGAAGGACAAGCTGGAATCAAGATTGCTGGGAGAAATATCAATAACCTCAGATATGCAGATGATGCCACCCTTATGGCAGAAAGTGAAGAGGAACTAAAACACATCTTGATGAAAGTGAAAGAGGAGAGTCAAAAAGTTGGCTTAAAGTTCAACATTCAGAAAACGAAGATCATGGCATCTGGTCCCATCACTTCATGGGAAATAGATGGGGAAACAGTGTCAGACTTTAATTTTGGGGGCTCCAAAACCACTGCAGATGGAGACTGCAGCCATGAAATTAAGAGACACTTACTCCTTGGAAGGAAAGTTATGACCATCCTAGATAGCATATTCAAAAGCAGAGAAGTGAAAAGCAAAGGAGAAAAGGAAAGATATAAGCATCTGAATGCAGAGTTCTAAAGAATAGCAAGGAGAGATAAGAAAGCCTTCCTCAGCGATCAATGCAAAGAACTAGAGGAAAACAACTGAATGGGAAAGACTAGAGATCTCTTCAAGAACATTAGAGATACCAAGGGAACATTTCATGAAAGATGGGTTCAATAAGGGACAGAAATGGTAGGGACCTAACAGAAGCAGAAGATATTAAGAAGAGGTGGCAAGAATACACAGAACTGTACAAAAAAAGATCTTCATGACCCAAATAATCATGATGGTGTGATAACTCACCTAGAGCCAGACATCCTGGAATGTGAAGTTGCCAACAAAGGTCCATCTAGTCAAGGCTATGGTTTTTCCAGTGGTCTTATATGCATGTGAGGGTTGGACTGTGAAGAAAGCTGAGCACCGTGAATTGATGCTTTTGAAATATGGTGTTGGAGAAGACTCTTGAGAGTCCCTTGGACTGCAAGGAGATCCAACCAATCCATCCTAAAGGAGACCAGTCCTGGGTGTTCATTGGAAGGACTGATGCTGAGGCTGAAACTCCAATACTTTTGCCACCTGATGTGAAGTGTTGACTCATTGGAAAAGACCCTGATGCGGGGAGGGATTCGAGGCAGGAGGACAAACGGGACGAGGATGAGATGGCTGGATGGCATCATCGACTCGATGCACATGAATTTGGGTAGACTCTGGGAGTTGGTGATGGACAAGGAGGCCTGGTGTGCTGCAATTCATGGGATCGCAAAGAGTTGGATAAGACTGAGTGACTGGCATACATGTGTTCCCCATCCTGAACCCGCCTGTGGTGGATTCATTTTGATATTTGGCAAAACTAATACAATTATGTAAAGTTAAAAATAAAATAAAAAAAATAAAAAAAATATATCATTTTGCCTAAAAAAAAAAAAAGACTGAGTGACTGAACTGAACTGAACTGAAGCCATTTTCTAACTTGAACCTTACTATTCATCCAAACTTTACCCATTAGCCAATTCTGAAACCACATCCACTAGCATAAATGGTTGGATAACATTACTAACTCAATGGTATGAGTCTAAGAAAACTCAGGGAGAGAGTGAAGGACAGGGAAGTTTGGCATGCTGCAGTTCATGGGGTTGCAAAGAGTCTGACATGACTTAGTAACTGAACAACAACAATTTGTTACATCAGCATCCCAATTATCTATAACAAAATCTGTGTTCGTTTGTTAGGACTGTAATAGTAAAATACCACAGTGGCTTATACAATAGAATTTTATTTTTTCACAGTTCTTGGAGTTAGAAGTTTAAGGTCAAGTTTTCAACAGGGTCAATTCCTTCTGAGGCCTTGTTCCTTGGCTGGAAGATAGCTGTCTTCTCTATGTGTCTTTATAGGGTTTTCTCACGTGTGGTTTTGTGTCCTCATTTCATCTTCTCATTTAGATACCAGTTACATTTTGGGTATAACGACCTTGTTTAACCTTAATTATCTCTATAAGAAACTATCTCCAAAATACAGTCACATTTTGAGATATTGGTAATTAGGACTTATGAATTTCAGAGGACCCAGTTCACACCAGAAAAAAAAAAAAAAGTCAATGTTTGCTTCCTTGTTTTATTTTGGTTTACTTTTTTATGAAGTGATGTCATGGGCAAAATTTCATGGCATTTATCTAGCTTTCAAATTAACTCACCGATGTCTACTGAAGCATTAATTTGTACCATGTATTATACCAATGAGACAAGATTTGATATTAAAAGAAATATAATTCTTACTCTTTATAAACTGTATGCTAATCAAATGTGCAGCTATGGATACAAATGGCTATAATGGCATAAACTGCACCACTGGTGCCATGATAAGGTTCATTGTAGCTCAGCAGAGAGTATGATGAAATTTTTTTGATGTATCAGCAGAAAAAAAGGTAGTCAGGGAAACGGTATTAAAGTAAGCACTATTCAAGCAAAGTATTGGAACAATAAGAACAACAGAATTCCATCAGATATGAAGGATGGAAAGCTTTTTTTTTTTATCCTGTGTGGCCATGTTAAAGAATGAGTTTTAACTTCTAAAGAAGAGTCTTTTGATTCCAGAGATTTCCATTTTTATGACTATATTTTATTATTCAGTATCTTAGGGGAATTTCAAGGGTAGAATTCAAAATAGAGTTCAGAATGTTAAAACTTTTAAAAATAATTAACTAGAGACATGCTTCAGAGTGTACATTTAGAAAGGAGTAGAGCAAAACCTTAAAAGCACCATGACGTATTCACTAATCAGAACTGACTGCTCATACATTTGGATTTTTTCTTTAACCATCCTATTAATGGATGGAATTCTCCCATCAAACCTTGTTTTCTTAATATTTTTAGGCCATTTTTTTTTAAATGAAAAGATACTGCAAGGTATTATTAACTCTTCTTTTATTAGAATAATTTCTTTGCAACCCCATGGACTGTAGCCTACCAAGCTTCTTCGTCCATGGAATTTTCCAGGCAAGAGTACTGGAGTGGGTTGCCATTCCCTTCTCCAGGGGATCTTCCCAACCCAGATATTGAACCTGGGTTTCCTGCATTGCAAGTGGACGCTTTACCATCTGAGTCACCAGGGAAGTCTCAATTTTTATTTTATTTATGTCTAAATATTTCATGCTATTTAGTCAGGATATATATTTAGTCTTCATGATCATCTACACAGACAGCAGTAAGAACAATTATTTTAAATATACTTATTATTATATTGGGACTTACCTGGTGGTCCTGTGGCTAAGATTCTGCACTTCCAATGCAGGGAACTCGTTTGATCCCTGGTGAGGCAACTAGATCCCACATGTGCATCTAAGACCTAGCACAGCCAAATAAATAATTTCAGTGGGGGGCGTCCCTAATGGCTTAGACAGTAAACAATCTGCCTGAAATGCAGGAGACCCTGGTTCACTACCTTAGTTAGGAAGATCCCTTGGGGAAGGGAGTGGCTAATTCACTCCAATATTCTTGCCTGGAAAATCTCATGAAGAGAGAAGCCTGAGGGCTACAGTCGATCTGGTCACAAAGAATTGGACATGACTGAGCAAATAACACTAACTATAATACTGCTTGTTAATTTGTGTATAAAGCACTCTTGACTTTTTGCTTGCTTAGTTTTTAACAAATTATTTAAAAATTGGTCAAATCATAAAGTTCCCAAAGCTGTGAATATTTAAATGCATTTATTATTTTCATAGAAAATATTACATTGTAACTAGGTTTATTCCTGTGAAATTATGCCACCTGAATATATATTTGGAGTTAACTATGCATCTGGTCCCATCACTTCATGGGAAATAGATGGGGAAACAGTGGAAACAGTGTCAGACTTTATTTTTTTGGGGCTCCAAAATTACTGCAGATGGTGATTGCACCCATGAAATTAAAAGATGCTTGCTCCTTGGAAGGAAAGTTATGACCAACCTTGATAGCATATTGAAAAGCAGAGACATTACTTTGCCAACAAAGGTCTGTCTAGTCAAGGTTATGGTTTTCCCAGTGGTCATGTATGGATGTGAGGGTTGGACTGTGAAGAAAGCTGAGTGCTGAAGAATTGATGCATTTGAACTGTGGTGTTGGAGAAGACTCTTGAGAATCCCTTGGACTGCAAGGAGATCCAACCAGTCCATTCTGAAGGAGATCAGCCCTGGGATTTCTTTGGAGGGAATGATGCTAAAGCTGCAACTCCAGTACTTTGGCCACCTCATGCAAAGAGTTGACTCATTGGAAAAGACTCTGATGCTGGGAGGGATTGGGGACAGGAGAAGGGGATGACAGAGAATGAGATGGCTGGATGGCATCACCAACACGATGGACATGAGTTTGAGTGAACTCCGGGAGTTGGTGATGGACAGGGAGGCCTGGCATGCTGTGATTCATGGGGTCACAAAGAATTGGGCACAATTGAGCGACTGAACTGAACTGAATGCAGTGTTATCAAATCCCAAAGAAAGGCAATGCCAAAAAATGATCACAACTACTGCACAATTGCACTCATCTCACACACTAGCAAATAAGGCTCAAAATGTTCCAAGCCAGGCTTCAAAGGTACATGAACTGTGAACTTCCAGATGTTCAAGCTGGATTCAGAAAAGACAGAGGAACCAGAGATCAAATTGCCAACATCTTTGGATCATTGAGAAAGCAAGAGATTTCCAGGAAAAACATCTACTTCTGTTTTATTGATTACACCAAAGCATTTTACTGTGTGGATCACAACAAACTGTGGAAAATCCTTAAAAAAAAAAATGGGAATACCAGACCACCTGACCTACCTCTTGAGAAATCTGTATGCGGGTCAGGAAGCAACAGTTAGAACTGGACATTAAACAGACTGGTTCCAAATCAGGAAAGGAGTACACCAAGGCTGTATATTGTCACCCTGCTTATTTAACTTATATGCAGAATACATTATGAGAAACGCTGGGCTGGAGGAAGCACAAGCTGGAATCAAGACTTCAGGGAGGGAGAAATATCAATAACCTTAGATATGCAGATGACACCACCTTATGGAAGAAAGTGAAGAGGAACTAAAGAGCCTCTTGACGAAACTGAAGGAGAAGAGTGAAAAAGTTGGCTTAAAGCTCAACATTCAGAAAACTAAGATAATGGCATCTGGTCCCATCACTGCATTGCAAGTAAATGGGGAAGCAATTGAAACAGTCTTTTTTTGGGGGGGGAGGGGGGACTCCAAAATTACTGCAGATGGTGACTGCAGCCATGAAATTAAAAGACAGTTACTTACTGGAAGAAAAGTTATGACCAACATAGACAGCATATTAATAAGCAGAGACATTACTTTGCTGTCAAAGGTCTGTCTAGTCAAAGCTATGGTTTTTCCAGTAGTCATGTATGGATGTGAGAATTGGACTATAAAGAAAGCTGAGCGCTGAAAAATTGATGGTTTTTAACTGTGGTGTTGGAGAAGACTCTTGAGGGTCCCTTAGACTGCAAAGGGATCCAATCAGTCCATCCTAAGTGAAATAAGTCCTGAATATTCATTGGAAGGACTGATACTGAAACTGAAGCTCCAATATTTTGGCCACCTGATGCAAAGAGCTGACTCATTTGAGAAGACCCTGATCCTGGGAAAGATTGAAGGCAGGAGGAGAAGAGGACAACAGAGGATGAGATGGTTGGATGGTATTGCTGACTCAATGGACATGAGTTGAAGTAAACTCTGGGAGTTGTTGATGGACAGGGAGGCCTGGCATGCTGCAGTCCATGGGGTTGCAAAGTGTCAGACACAACTGAGTGACTGAACTGAAGTGAACTGATGTAATGTTATATACTCCATAGAATTCCTAATTTAGCATGAAGAGGTAAATTTAAACTCTATAAAACTTTATTTTCATTTTTTGATTTAAAAGAGATATATATTTACAAATGCCTAAATAACTAGATTATATAAAATTGTCAATACATCATGAAGAAGGGTCCATTAATTGTATAATTTTTGTTAAATATTACCCTTATTAGACCACCAATTTTATTTTCCCTTTATTAAAAAAGGTTTGCTGAATTTATTTTTTATATGAACTCATTACACAAATTAAAACAGCAATGGTATGGACCTAACAGAAGCAGAAGATATTAAGAAGAGATGGCAAGAATACATAGAAGAACTGTACAAAAAAGATCTTCACGACCCAGATAATCACGATGGTGTGATCACTGATCTAGAGCCAGACATCCTGGAATGTGAAGTCAAGTGGGCCTTAGAAAGCATCACTATGAACAAAGCTAGTGGAGGTGATGGAATTCCAGTTGAGCTATTTCAAATCCTGAAAGATGATGCTGTGAAAGCACTGCACTCAATATGCCAGCAAATTTTGGAAAACTCAGCAGTGGCCACAGGACTGGAAAAGGTCAGTTTTCATTCCAATCCCAAAGAAAGGCAATGCCAAAGAATGCTCAAATTACCGCACAATTGCACTCATCTCACACGCTGGTAAAGTAATGCTCAAAATTCTCCAAGCCAGGCTTCAGCAATATGTGAACCTTGAACTTCCTGATATTCAAGCTGGTTTTAGAAAAGGCAGAGGAAGCAGAGATCAAATTGCCAACATCTGCTGGATCATGGAAAAAGCAAGAGAGTTCCAGAAAAACATCTATTTCTGCTTTATTGACTATGCCAAAGCCTTTGACTGTGTGGATCACAATAAACTGTGGAAAATTCTGAAACAGATGGGAATACCAGACCACCTGACCTGCCTCTTGAGAAACCTGTATGCAGGTCAGGAAGCAACAGTTAGAACTGGACATGGAACAACAGACTGGTTCCAAATAGGAAAAGGAGTACATCAAGGCTGTATATTGTCACCTTGCTTATTTAACTAATATGCAGAGTACATCATGAGAAACGCTGGACTGGAAGAAACACAAGCTGAAATCAAGATTCTCGGGAAAAATGTCAGTAACCTCAGATATGCAGATGACACCACCCTTATGGCAGAAAGTCAAGAGGAACTAAAAAGCCTCTTGATGAAAGTAAAAGTGCAGAGTGAAAAAGTTGGCTTAAAGCTCAACATTCAGAAAACGAAGATCATGGCATCTGGTCCCATCACTTCATGGGAAATAGATGGGGAAACAGTGTCAGACTTTATTTTTTTGGGCTCCCAAATCACTGCAGATGGTGACTGCAGCCATGAAATTAAAAGACGCTTACTCCTTGGAAGGAAAGTTATGACCAACCTATATAGCATATTGAAAAGCAGAGACATTACTTTGCCAACAAAGGTTCGTCTAGTCAAGGCTATGGTTTTTCCAGTGGTCATGTATGGATGTGAGAGTTGGACTGTGAAGAAAGCTGAGCGCCGAAGAATTAATGCTTTAGAACTGTGGTGTTGGAGAAGACTCTTGAGAGTCCCTTGGACTGCAAGGAGATCCAACCAGTCCATTCTGAAGGAGATCAGCCCTGGGATTTTTTTGGGGGGAATGATGCTAAAGCTGAAACTCCAGTACTTTGGCCACCTCATGCGAAGAACTGACTCATTGGAAAAGACTCTGATGCTTGGAGGGATTGGGGGCAGGAGGAGAAGGGGATGACAGAGGATGAGATGGCTGGATGGCATCACCGACTCGATGGACATGAGTTTGAGTGAACTCTGGGTTTTGGTGATGGACAGGGAGGCCTGGCATGCTGCGATTCATGGGGTTGCAGAGAGTCGGACATGACTGAGTGACTGATCTCATCTGATATTCAAATCAGTGGCTAAAGATTATTCAAGTTAGTATTCTAAATCAACTTACAGTGCTTTTGTTGTGTTTATTTTGGTGAACGATTCCACAATCTATGATTCACTTGTCTCAGTGTAATGAGATAATTATATAAAATTTGATATGGTCTCACTCTGATTTGGGGCTTTCTGTAATTCAGGAGAAATATATGTCTACAAAGGGTATATGAACACATAGTAACAAATAAAATGACAAAGTTTATGAATATATATATATATATATATATATATATATATATATATCTCCAACCAGTCCATCCTAAAGGAGATCAGTCCTGGGTGTTAATTGGAAGGACTGATGTTGAAACTGAAATTCCAATACTTTGGCCACCTGATGGGAAGAGCTGACTCATTGGGAAAGACCCTGATGCTGGGAAAGATTGGAGGCAGAAGAAGTGGACAACAGAGGATGAGATGTTTGGATGGCATCACCAACTCAATGGACATGGGTTTGGGTAAACTCCGGGAGTTGGTGATGGACAGGGAGGCCTGGCGTGCTGCAGTTCATGAGGTCACAAAGCGTAGGACATGACTGAGGGACTGAACTGATCTGAACTGATACATATGTATTATTATTATTATATATATTTGTTTATATGTATTATATGTGTATATAATGTTAATTTCCACATATCTTTATCTTAAAGGCAAAATACACAAAATTAAGTGTTATCAAGAGATTTTAAAACATAAATTTTAAGAACTTCAATTTTAGTTATTCTAGATTTTATTTTTGCAACTTTTCATTGAGCCTTCCTGATAAAGAAAACTAAATTTGAACATCATCATTAAATGTATGTCATCAAGATTGATATGTTTACTTTTGTGAGAATAGTGTTGTCGAATAACATTATTTTTGGAAAAACATAAAAAACCATTAGTTTTCATGTGATTTGTTCATAAATGCTAAAAAGAATAGAGAGTCTAACCAATATGAATGTTCCATTTTGCATATAAGCAGGCCCTGAAATTCAGTTTTCATTGAAATTCAGTTTTCACATTGTTGGCACAAAATCACTTACACAATAAAGTTATCTTGTCCCAATCATACTATGATGAGTAGCCAAATATTGCATCTAGAAATAAAAATTCAGCTGTTGCCTCAGAAGTGAAATCACATGCATTTTTAGTACCTTAATTCATAATTAGTCCATTTGAATTGCCATTAAGTGTCTCAATCAAAATATTCCTTTGCAGTACTATTTTTCACAGAGCTCTCCATGCAGTTACACTGGAATTTCTGTTCCATTCTCTTTGATTTCAGCATGGAGTATTGAAGTATAAATCACTTTGGCTTCTTTCCCACAAAGTAATGAACGTTTCATCATATCAGCCCACACAGGGTTGTTTTTTTTTTTTTTTTTTCTCTCTTTTTTGTTTCTTCCCTTTCCCCATTCCTCTCTCACTCTCTCTCTTTCCCATTATATACCATCATGGACTTTTTCTCGATCTCCCATCAAAGCATCATATGAGAAGTACATATAAGATGAAGCTCTTCTTCAATGTTGACTTAGAGCTTACTGTTTTATTTATATGAAATATACAGTGTTGAATTATGTTCATCACACAAATTCTCATGTCACAGTTTTTAAGGCTCTGAATAAAAAGGCAATTTTAGCTATTTTAACACTCCTCATATGAAAGGTTGGATTTGAAATCTCTTATTTGAGGGCTCCTGGATCAATAGTTGGTCACCCTCCAGAACACAAGTAAAGGCAGAGAATGTCAAGAATATTATTCTTCTGGGGAATGCAAATGTCTGCATAATTGAAAGAGTGGTGTCAAGTGGTTCATAGTCATAAAATTAGGACTTCAGGTAGCCTGTGAACTACATACGACTCATTGAGTCTTTTCACACAAATGACTTGAGTGTTGTCTGCACACACTTAGTTAATCAGGCTTATCACTTAAGGCAGTCAGCAGGAGTCAAATAGGTCTCTTACCAGTATTTGGACTTCATTTGTTTCAGCAGTTTTTACTTTTCTCAGGAGAAAATGTTCTCTGAAACAAGAATGTCAAGGCTTACCCTAACCTAATGTTTGCCATCATAATAATATTAACAACAGCAATATTAATAATTGCTAACTTCTATATTATGTTTAAACAATACAAGAATTGTGCTAAGCATTTGCTTCCTTCTTCATTTGTTAAGAAGTTTGTTTTTTGCCCATTGTATACACATGAGACCTGAGATACACAGAGATGAAGAAAATTTCCTCTGGTCCTTGGGGGTGGAGGAGTTTGACTCCAGAGTTTTAAATATTTGCTTCCTTTCATAATGGGCATACAATGAAGTTAAATGGATATGAATTTTGGAATTCAAACAATATAGCTTAAAACATGTAAATCAATACATATCACAAAATTATAAAGAATTATAGGAAACATTACATTGACATATTAAAATATTATTCTAAGTTTATGAAGAATTTAGAATACAAATAAACAGTAATCCAAACTTGACTAAGTGTGGTTCACCCTGTAAAGTCAAAACGCATCAAAATGCCTACATTTTTTTTCCAGAAATGCCCAGATTGCCTCTCTATGTTAATAACCACTTTTCTCAATTGCTTTCCCTATGCCATCTTTTCTGATATCTATATTGTTGAATCCACTTGGTTGGATTTTGCAACCACAAAGAAAAATCTTATCTTTTACTGAAAACATTACAACCCTGCACATTCTTCAAGATATGAAATGGCGCAGCATGCCCCTTGAACCTCTTTGAAATGTTTAAGCAATACAATGTTTTTGGAGACGTGGGAGACCCCACCTTCATGCCCAGCATTCTCTTTTGTAACCTGAAGCCACTGAAGCTATACTGCTTTGTCTCAGCCTCATTTACTACCACTCTGGCTCTTGTTGGATTAGAAGTAGTGCCTAGAACTGAAAAAGGAGGGAAGGGGGCAGGGCACAACCTTTAAAAGAATGATATAGCCATGTGCGGTCCTTAGTCACTCAGTTGTGTCTGACTCTGTGTGACTCTAGGGACTGTACCCCACCAGGCTCCTCTGTTCATGGCAATTCCCCAGGCAAGAATACTGGAGTGGGTTGCCATGCCCTTCACCAGGCAATCTTCCCAACCTAGGGATCAAATCCAGATCTCCTGCATTGCAGGAGGATGCTTTACCATCTAAGCCACCAGGGAAGCCCTGATATAGATAGCCATGGGACATGACAAAAATTGGTCAGAACCAGCTAAGTCCAAGATGGCAGAAAATTTGACTTTCAGTGGATGTTGAGTCTCATTATACTCTCACTGTTATGTATTAGCTAAACAATAACCCACCAGCACCTTGGCAATTCTGAGGCCAATCATAAAAATCAAAATGTGAGGCATGGACCACTTCCTCAAAATCTCCATTCCTCCCCTGAAATAACTGGAATAATCTTCCCAAACTATGAAATTACCCAGTCCATAAAAATTAACCATACCATATCTTGGGGCTGCTCGCGCTTTTTGAGGTGACCCACAGTAAATCTACTTCTTGCCTATCATTTTGTCTCTCATTGAATTCTTTCTGCTAGGAAATATTAAAACCCTGAGCTTTATTCAATTCTGAGACAGGTAAGAAGTTTCAGTTAAAAGAATGTGGCGGAGCTAATACAATATTGTAAAGTTTAAAAATAAAATAAAATTTAAAAAAAGAAAAAAAAAAAAAAAGAATGTGGGTTCAAGTTCCAGTCAGAGGAACACAGTTTTGGAACCAGACTAAGAGCCAACATGATTATGCTCTTCATTTCTGCTTTTCCTAGAATTCTGTCTCTCTTGTCTTTCATTTCTCTCAAGTTTAGCTCAACTTATGAAATCAATGGCTTACAAAAAGTCCACCATAAAGGCCGACTTAAACTAACGTTGGCACATTTTTGCTGTAGAAAAATAAACTTTTGCATTTTACATATATACTTTGGAATTAAAAAAAGAGATATTTACAAAATTTAGACTTTAACACATCAATGTTGATCAGTTTTACTCCATAACCGTGTAAGGAAAAAATATTTCAATGTCAAAATTTATCATTTTATTCAATAAGTTTTGTTGAGCCTGTACTATGTGTTAGGTGCCTTCAACAAAGTAGTCATGTGGGAGATTTGTTTACTAAATAAATAGCACTCTCGAGCACTGCTAAAAAAATAAATAAATAATTTCCTTGTGCATGATTTAGTTGATCCTTTTTGTTGAGCTGGGTTATTGATGGTTCTCTACTCAAAGTAAATAAGGACAGGTGATGAATTTAATTGTTTCTAGGTCCTTATAGCTTATGGAAACACTGTTCCTTTCACTGGTGGAGATAACTTTTCTTTCCCTGAAAGCCTTCTGCACTAAAGGGACTCACCCTGACCTTGAGATTAACTGTCAAATATCAACTGGCACATATCAACTGGAATCTGATCTCATGCAAAATATAAACTTCTGCATCTTAATAACATCTGGTAACTGCATTATCTAATTCACCTAGATTTGCAACAATCAAATAAAACTATTTTAGAGTTACTAACAATTAAGTAAATGAAATCAGAGCAACAGAAAGGAGGAGACAAAGTCACAGAATAGATGGTTTCAGAGAAAATGTTGAAATTAATTAAAAATATAAATGTGTTTGGATGATTATGTGATCTCAGCTTACTTTTCCCTTTTCCTTCCTCTGAAATAGATGCTAAGACACTGGAAAAGTGGTTAAGTGGTTTTCTAAAATCTTTTGCCCCTAAGGGTGCCTGTAGGGTCCATTGCCAGACAAAGAGAGGTACCTGGTGGACTGTGGGGATTCCTGAGAAAGTTTGTCCTTACAGATTAGAGGAAGATATGTGATGATTAAGCCAATTTTACTTTCATTCTTCTTTTCCTATTTTGAAAGCATTCATTTTAGAAACTGGTTTCTGGGACTATGGATCTTCCTTGATACCAAGAAGCAGCAGGACTGGGTCAGGTTCAATGCAGTGAGAGGGGCAATTTTGAAGGATAGACGTGTGTCCTGAGTCTGGAAGCATTACTGTGCGTCCAACAACTCTTGGGTACTTTCAATGGGCCATCAAGTTTTATTTACAATTATGTAAACAGAAAAGAGTCTTCCCACATAAGCTGAAAATGTTGCTACCTGGGACAGAAATATACTCCTATAAGCAGCTTTTAGCAGGAAAGAGCTCTCTGCAGGAGGCACCTTTGTCTTGTCAATAACCTTAAACCAGGCATCCTCATGCTCTGCTCTTTCCTGGCCAGAGCATATCTTTCAGATCTTTTGGGCACACAATCCTTGCCTAATTTGTTCCTTCTTTCCTTAGATCAAAGAAATAAAAATGAAGAATAAATAATTAACAGATAACCAGATCTCTTTCCCAACTTCCTCTTCAGTAATCTTGCTAGCAAACTGTATGAAGGATAAGGAGGAGTCATCAAGCCTGCACACAGAAGGGATGGCGATATCCCTGACCCCTGATTTCAACGATTAACTGAGATTATTTCATTTTTTTTTCTCTTGAAAAACTCTCATGGTTGAGTAGAATCTTAAGAGATGGTTTTGGGGGACACTAAGTCCACTATCTCCCTAGATTGCTGACATGCTGATAAAATTGTCTACAAAGATTTGCCTCTCTCTTGGGTATTGATTTTTCAGTACTGAGCAGCCCAACCTGACTTCAGTAACACTGCTGCTGCTGCTGAGTCATTTCAGTCATGTCCCACTACTAATAAAATTATAGCTAATGTTTTGTGAGGCTCTCCCAATGAGGATAACTTTGTTAAGTTCTTTACTACCTTGTCTCAATCATCCCTAACAACAATATGCAAGATAAGAACTTTGTCCTGGAGATACTGAAGTTCAAAAATGTAACAGAACAGCTAAATTAACTAACCTAGAAGAATGGAGTTTGTGTCTCTCAGAAATAGTCAATTTCACACATGCTGCAGAGGGAAGAAGAGAAACTTCTGAAAAGGAAAATGCGTGTAAATATCAGATCATTGACTGTATTAAAATAAGGAAAGAATTATTTTTAACTGTTAGCAACCCTGCAGACTTGACAGCTTCAGGTAGGGGGCCCTATCCTCTCAGACAAGCACTGAAGAGACTTTTCTTTCTAATTAGTCAGCTGCCTTCTAACCTAACTGCTCTGGATAATGGCTATTTGACAATATTGTGCTGCCCCTAGGGGAGAAAGGAATGGGACCAGGTGGTGATGGGGTTTGAATTATTTATTTTATTTTTTTTTGGCTGTACCACATGGCATGTGGGATCTTATTTCCCCTGACCAGGGGTGGAACCTGCACCCCCTGCATTGGAAGTGTAGTCTTTACCACTAGACCATCAGGGAAGTCCTTTGAATTTAATCTTATTGGATTTTAATGACAATGTTTATTTAAACATATAAAAGCATATTTAAAAAGGTTGTAGAAATTGTAAAACTGCCCACTTTTCAAAAAGTAGCATGGATTGAATAATTGAGAAGATATTAATGAAATTATATTTTATGATAATTTCATTATCAAGCAACTATTATGCAAAGAAACATCAGGGCAATACCATAGTGAGGTGTCTGAACATGTACTTTAATGAGAAAGACTTTGACATTTAAAAGTTTAACAAAAATATTAAGACACAAATATCATGTCAAAACCAATTAATAATTATTTTTAGACCATTGTTTCCTGTTCTTTCTGTATTTTCTATATTTCATGATAGTTTTATTAGGTATCTTTAAATAGATGAAGAGTGTATGACCATAGAGCTACATAAATAATTGGACCTAATTTCCATGAGAAAGGTAGAAAACCAAGAGAAATTTTAATTTAATAGCTAATTTTAGATTTTGTTTGAGCTCCAGATTGATGTTGTGGTATATATAGAGTGAAATGATTAATCTTGCTTTCCACTGTACTAAGGGAGAGAATTATTAACAGTATCTTGACAGTTCTAAAAAGGGTGAATATAAAATATATTCGATTAAAATATCTGGTTCTCAGAGAAATTAGAGTGAATCAGGCTGGAAAAGAGACTGCTTTACTGGCTAGGGAGCCCTAATTCATCTTTCCTCTTCATTGTGCTGTCCTTTCTTAAGACCCATTTCCATGAAAAGAAGAAATAGATGAGAAATTTTCTGTTTTGTTTTTGTTTTTCAGGAAGCAATACCTCTGAAAATAATGGATAAATCGTTAGACCTCTTACCTCACCCAAAAAAACTACCTGATCGATGTTCTTTCCTTATTTCTGTGTGTGTATCTATGCACCTGTGTGTTTGTGTTCCCACAAGATAGATGCTTCTGGCCAAGCCTGGGAAAGTGGAATAATTGTATTTGAATGCTGCCTTTTCTTTATGTTATGCTGTAAACCACTTGGGCAGCAAGCCAGGCCCGGCATGGTCACTGCAGCCCCTCTAGACCTCAACCTCTTCAGCTCTGAAACAGGACAATGGGGGTTGAATTTGTGCTGTGCCAGAATCTGCTCACTCAAGAGAAAGGAAAGGAAATTCTAAGGTCAGGTGGGAATGCAAAATTTGACGAAGCCAGGAAGGAATCCGTCCAAGTCCTTCAGTCCTGACTGCTACCCCTCAGTAAGAGTTACATCATCTTGTAGCGACTACTGAGCCCTTGTGCCCACAAAGCCCTCCACAGAAGCTGCGGTCTTTCTCACGTCTCACTGCACAGCAGTCTCCCCTCCCCACTCCTTCACTCAGGCTGCTGCTTGTGTCTGCAGCTCCTGGGGCTCTTCACTCCTCAAAACCCCAGTTCTTTTATAACCAAATACTACCCCCTTAGGAAGCCTTTCTGCACCCTTACCCGTAGAATGACTTCTTGGATTTACCTTTACACCAATGTTTTAAAACTTTTCTTATCAGATAACTATATACATTTCTCTATATATTTTAGTAGGCTTTATGCATGTTCAAATGTGCAGTATGTTATATTTGTAAAGTATGAACATGTACATTATGCTTACATACGTTATATAAAAATGTTTTATAATATTCAAATGTACAGGTGTTCAAATATACAGCATATTTCATGTATTATATTTTATATATTATACATTTTATTTATACAAAATATACAAAACATGCTGTACATTTGAGCATTTTCTCTCTGAATTCTCCATTTCTGCCCAATATAAACTCATTTTGTTTCCAATGTCCAGCTAAAACATAATATTTTTGTGCATATAACACTCATCCTCCACAAAAGTTAGGATATATTTACCTATAAAACATGCAAAGCCAAATAAAAAACAAAGTATATCACAAATCAGTTAAAGAACTAGTGATAGATTTGTAAAAATATTTGCTGATAAATGTTCTTATTTTGACAGAAAGTAAGAATGGCCCTGTGGAAAAAATGGGCCAAGTGTGTGATGAGGTAATTCAGAGAAGAGTGACTCCACTGAAGATGTAAACGGGTCTGCTTAATACCAGAAATGTACTGTAATGGAGAAGAAAAGTTAATAAGAAAGAAATATCATTTTTTAGTAATTTTAATACCTATATCCCTAACGTCAAAATGTAGTGATATGAAAACAATTGTTCACAAATTGGTTTAGAATAATTTGAGGAAATTCACTGATTTCTTTACATTAATGATAAAAGAAGAAAAAATAAATTCCACTTTTTTCTGGCAGATAAAACAAAGTGGCTAAATATATATATTCTACAATTACAAGTGTGTTTGAAGAGTATTGTTTAATAACTAATAATAACAAAACTTTAGAGGGTAAAGAATACAGTCCGTAGAAGATTACTTTTGAAGTTCCAGGAAAGTTCGTTTTCTTGTTTTGTTGTAACAGACAATATCTATGAAACATTTTTATTGGCTACTGAATTCACATCATCTCCTTATTCTTAAGATCTTTATAGTTCAGTTTTATTTTTAAAAGCTTTTTTCTCAACTCCTGTATTTTCTAGAAATTTGCTCCTTCTTCACCTACATTCACATCTATTGTCTCTATTATGTCTGTTCAAAGATTCACTTACCAGTATCTTATAATCTGGGGATCCAGGAGTCTTACAGCTATACAGATGTTTTCCTTATACATGGTGAGGAAATGTAGGCCTGAGGAAACTTAAAACTTTTATGGGAAAGGAGAAAAATTGCATTTTAGCAAAAGGTATACAAGCCATGCAATAGTGTGCCTTTCTTTGGTGGGAAAAAAAAAAACCCAGTAGTATTGGCTTTATCACCACTAAGTATTCCTAGGAGAGCAGACTAACTACCAAATGATAATAGCATAATAACTGGAGGAAAAGTAGATGCAAAACTAGATTCAATAGAGTCAGTTTCCATGACTGAATGAACTGAATACCAGGAAAGGGAATTTTCTGTATAAGGAGCACAGCTGGGGTCATCACAAGCATCATTATGGGGAAAGACCCAGGGCCTGGGAAGGACACTGCTACTTTTCTCAGTGCTCTATGCAAACCGAGCTGGGTTGGAGCAACCAATGACCCACAGTTGTGATCTCCAGATGCCACTTCAAACAGAAACATGGGAAGGCCCCACCCTCCACCAAGGATGAAGTAAAAGACTTAGTGGGTCTGATTAAAAACATCAGCACAAAACCTTACTTGGCTTAGTAGAAGTAATAAAATTTTTACTTTTCAGACATTTTTTATGTATTAGACCCTCACAGCCATTATTTGTTTGTAGAGGACCTGACATTGCACTTGTTTACAGAGCTGTAAAGGAGTGCCTTGGAATAAGGAGCTTCCTGCTGCTGCTGCTGCTAAGTCACTTCAGTCGTGTCCGACTCTGTGTGACCCCATAAACGGCAGCCCACCAGGCTCCCCCGTCCCTGGGATTCTCCAGGCAAGAAAACTGGAGTGGGTTGCCATTTCCTACTCCAATGCATGAAAGTGAAAAGTGAAAGTGAAGTCGCTCATTCGTGTCCGACCCTCAGCGACCCCATGGACTGCAGCCTTCCAGGCTCCTTCCTCTATGGGATTTTCCAGGCAAGAGTACTGGAGTGGGGTGCCACTGCCTTCTCCAAAGAGCTTTCTGCACCTTCTAGTAATCCCATCCCTCTCACCCGTCTTGCTCAATGGCCATTAAATTCACATTTTGTTGACCAGATTGGTTTCTATTGGCTGTCTTAAACTATCCACACACAATCAATCAGAGAACCTGTGCAGCTGACCCAATTTGGCAGTTAAGATGGCAAAACTACCTATAGGCTATAGTATTTGCGCATGTGTTTGCATCAGAAACGTAGGGGGTAGTTTTTAGCAAGAATCAACTTCATCTTCATACAACTTATTCTCAAAATAGGTACTCCCAGTTGCATGCTGGTTGAGCTTTACTTAACCTACAGCCACTAGTAGAGTTTAATCGAACTGACATTGAAGCTGAGAGTTGCTTCTGACATATGCATAACAAAGACTATTTCACTTAAGAAACAGCCCTTTCAGGGAATTCTGATTCCAAAGTGTAGGAATTCAAAGTCCTTGCAGCCATAAACACTGCCAGGGACACTATGCTCAGGAACCTTGAGTTGTTGGCTCATTTCGTTACTGGAATATGCCCCATCAGAGTGTTTGCATATTATATTTATTTAGTTAGTTAGTTGCTTAGAAATACCTAATTATCAGTGCTAATTAACTTAAAAATAATATTAAGAGTAAATTTAACACTTGTGAGAAGGAACTGTTGAAAGGCAACCATTTAAAAATAGCCATTTAAAAATACGTATTTGTGCCCCAACTATTACATTAATTCACTATATAACTCTGAATTACTTAAAGGTTCTCTGAGCCTCAATTTTGTCTTCTGTAAAAGTAATAATAGTAATAGCTGTATTAAATACAAAAAATCACTTTTGTGCAGTAAATGCAACAAAATTGTTTCCCCCTGCCACATGTTCAGAGAATATTTTTATATACAACTATGTCACATTGTGTGCCTTGGAATTACCTTTTAATAAACTCTTTACATTAAAAATTATGATAAAAATTCTAACATTTCAGTTTTAAATAATTTTATTTCATTACTAATGATTTGCATTTTTTTTTTTTTTTTTAATTTATCAGTTCATTTCATAGCAGCCCCACTCCAGTACTCTTGCCTGGAAAATCCCATGGATGGAGGAGCCTGGTGGGCTGCAGTCCATGGGGTCACTAAGAGTCGGACAGACTGAGCGACTTCACTTTCACTTTTTCACTTTCATGCATTGGAGAAGGAAATGGCAACCCACTCCAGTTTTCTTGCCTGGAGAATCCCAGGGACGGGGGAGCCTGGTGGGGTGACGTCTATGGGGTCACGCAGAGTCGGACACGTCTGAAGTGACTTAATAGCAACTTGTCTTAAGGGGGCTTTCCTGGTGGCTCAGATGGTAAAGAATCTGCCTATAATAGTGGGGTTTAGTGAAGATCAGGGAAACCTGGTATGCTGTAGTCCAAGGAGCCACAAACAGGCACTACTTACCAACTGAACAATAATCTGTCTAATCTTGATGATAATAAAGCCCATTATTTTTATACACCTTACCCCTTTTTCTGCTCCAAATGCATATTATTCAGATATATTTACAAGCATATTAAAGCAGGGATGTCAACCTGAAAACTTTTTGAGCACTGAATGAATGAATGAATGACTGCAATGAATCAGGGTTGTTTAGAAGAGTTAATTAAAACTGAGAATGAACTGCTGCTAAGTCACTTCAGTCGTGTCCAACTCTGTGTGACCCCATAGACAGCAGGCAAGAACACTGGAGTGGGTTCCCATTTCCTTCTCCAATGCATGAAAGTGAAAAGTGAAAGTGAAGTCACTCAGTCCTGTCTGACTCTTCACAACCCCACGGATTGCAGCCCACCAGGCTCCTCCACCCATGGGATTTTCCAGGCAAGAGTACTGGAGTGGGGTGCCATTGCCTTCTCCAGAGAATGAACTAGTGGAAAATAAAAGGAAATGATAGATATCAGTCCAATTTCACTCTTCTGTAAGTTCTTTCTAAGAATAAAAGCAAAGCAAAACAAAACAAAACCCTAATATAGATTTTACTCCATTAAAAATAATTTTTCAAGAAAATCAAATTGTTAAAGGCATTAATTTTTTTAATAGATGAATTAAACTTAGTTTAGAGGGTGCCATGTAAGCAGAGAAAGTGACTAAGAAAATGAATGTAGCTTGACTTACAGCAAATATAATAAACATTCATCTGTTTTTCAATTAACAACACTATTTTATGAAATGCTTTGTTTCATCTAACATTCAAAATTAGGACATATTTAGGATTTGATTTCTGAAAAACCTGAGACATTTTCACAGTGGTACTCAACAACAGGTCCCTTTACAAAAGGAATATATCAAATGATTCTTCAGATGTATGCTGTGCTGCCAGTTTTGGACTTTCGAACGGTCATCTTACCCACACTAACTAACAAACAACGCTGGGCATATTTTCATTTCCCCTAGTTTCTGGTCCCACACAGATGGACTTGTTTAATTATTCTTAATAATGTAAAGACCTTGGGTTATGGTAGACATAACTAATTCCAAAACGAAAACAGTAAACTACTCAAGATAAATAAAAAGCAAACAGAATAAAACCTTCAATAAATAAGAAAGAACAACATTGAAAGCAAATGACAACTTGAAATATATAGGTTAATACCCTTAAACCAATTATAATTTGTACTTTAATACAAAACTATTTAATAAAGAAGAAGATATCTAAAAAGGAAAAATCACAATTTCAATTAAAGACGGAAACATATTTAATAAAACTGGTGATCAAATATATAAAATTTAGACCAATAAATTATAATTTGTTAAATTAAGGAAAATGGGGAAAAAAAAAAAGAAAAAACCTGTTAGCCAGTAATATAAAGTGTTTGGAAGAAACAGATCTTCATAAAAAAGAGTGTGATTTAGTGCAAAGATTTGTAAGGTATGCTGGCAGGGTTTTCAGAATCTAAAGATATTACTATCCTTTGATAAAGTGTCCAAGGTCTATGATAATTAGAGACATGCACAAATATTTAAGATAATAACATTCATTACAGTGTTGGTTCTTCTTGAAAAAAACTCTAAAAAACCTAAATATCTTCAAATAGGAAATTGCTTGAGATCTGTCACAATATATATTTAGCATGAAATACTACATCCATTAATATTCAATGCATATGAAAAATGAGAGTATAAAAAGCATGCTTATCCAAAGATTAATACATACAAAATTATGTACATACTATGTATTTATAAATATTTAAGTGATAGGTTATTTTTTAATATAAACTTATTTATTTTAATTGGAGGCTAATTACTTTACAATATTGATAGGTTCTTGAACAAAAGAAGGCTCCTTTCTAATATTAAAATTTAACAACTTATTTTCAAAAGACAGCAGCTGAAAGACATCAGTGTTAAACATATTGAATGGGAGACTATTCAGTTATAAAAAGGAATGAACATTTACCACTGGCAACAACTTGGGTGGATTTGGAGATTATTATGCTAAGTGAAATGTTAGACAGAAAAAGACAAATATTGAGTGATATCACTTATATGTGGAATATAGTGAATATAACTGACGTTCAGTTCAGTTCAGTTGCTCAGTCGTGTCCGACTCTTTGCGACCACATGAACTGCAGCACGCCAGGCCTCCCTGTCTATCACCATCTCCCGGAGTTCACTCAAACTCATGTCCATCGAGTCAGTGATGCCATCTAGCCATCTCATCCTCTGTCATCCCCTTCTCCTCCTGCTCCCAATCCCTCCCAGAATCAGTCTTTTCCAATGAATCACTCTTTGCATGAGGTGGCCAAAGTACTGGAGCTTCAGCTTTAGCATCATTCCTTCCAAGGAACACCCAGGCTGATCTCCTTTAGAATAGGGTGGTTGGATCTCCTTGCAGTCCAAGGGACTCTCAAGAGGCTTCTCCAACACCACAGTTCAAAAGCATCAATTCTTCAGCACTCAGCTTTCTTCACAGTCCAACACTCATATCCATACATGACCACTGGAAAAACCATAGCCTTGACTAAATAAACCTTTGTTGGCAAAGTAATGTCTCTGCTTTTCAATATGCTATCTAGGTTGGTCATAACTTTCCTTCCAAGGAGCAAGCATCTTTTAATTTCATGGCTGCAGTCACCATCTGTAGTGATTTGGGAGCCCCGAAATAAAGTCTGTCTACTGCTTCCCCATCTATTTCCCATGAAGTGATGGGACCGGATGCCATGATCTTAGTTTTCTGAATGTTCAGCTTTAAGCCAACTTTTTCACTCTTCTCTTTCACTTTCATCAAGAGGCTTTTTAGTTCCTCTTCACTTTCCGCCATAAGGGTGGTGTCATCTTCATATCTGAGGTTATTGATATTTCTCCCAGAAATCTTGATTCCAGCTTGTGTTTCTTCCAGTCCAGCGTTTCTCATGATGTATGGTGACAACACACAGCCTTGATGTACTCCTTTTCCTACTTGGAACCAGTCTGTTGTTCCATGTCCAGTTCTAACTGTTGCTTCCTGACCTGCATATAGGTTTCTCAAGAGGCCGATCAGGTGGTCTGGTATTCTGATCTCTTTCAGAATTTTCCACAGTTTATTGTGATCCACCCAATCAAAGGCTTTGGCATAGTCAATAAAGCAGAAATAGATGTTTTTCTGGAACTCTCTTGCTTTTTCCATGATCCAGCGGATGTTGGCAATTTGGTCTCTGGTTCTTCTGCCTTTTCTAAAACCAGCTTGAACATCAGGAAGTTCACAGTTCACATATTGCTGAAGCCTGGTTGGATAATTTTGACCATTACTTTACTAGCATGTGAGATGAGTGCAATTGTGCAGTAGTTTGAGCATTCTTTGGCATTGCCTTTCTTTGGGATTGGAATGAAACCTGACATTTTCCAATCCGGTGGCCACTGCTGAATTTTCCAAATTTGCTGGTATATTGAGTGCAGAGCTTTCACAGCATCATCTTTCAGGATTTGAAAGAGCTCAACTGGAATTCCATTACCTCCACTAGCTTTGTTCATAGTGATGCTTTCTAAGGCCCACTTGGCTTCACATTCCAGGGTGTCTGGCTCTAGGTGAGTTATCATGCCATCATGATTATCTTGGTTGTAAAGATATTTTTTGTACACTTCTTCTGTTTATTCCTTCCACCTCTTCTTAATATCTTCTGCTTCTGTTAGGTCTATACAATTTCTGTCCTTTATTGAGCCCATCTTTGCATGAAATGTTCCCTTGGTATCTCTAATTTTCTTGAAAAGATCTCTAGTCTTTCCCATTCTGTTGTTTTCCCTTTTTTCTTTGCATTGATCGCTGAGGAAGGCTTTCTTATCTCTTCTTGCTATTCTTTGGAACTCTGCATTCAGATGCTTATATCTTTCATTTTCTCCTTTGTTTTTCACTTCTCTTCTTTTCACAGCTATTTGTAAGGCCTCCCCAGACAGCCATTTTAAATAAATGGAGTATAACCTTTCAAAATTGGGATGAACTGTTTGGTACACTTGTAACTTACATAATTATGTACATTAAGTATGGTTAAATTTAAATAAAAGAAAGGCATCCGTGGGGAGAAATTTTCTCAGGAATCTAAACTGTTCTGTAGTCCTTCCCAGTCCTCTGTTTGCCTGAACTGTTTCAAAGTTTTCCAGCCCCTAACTCTGCCTTTCTTGTCTCATTAAATGTGACCTCCCTGTGCTCCTCACCCCTGAGTTAACCCACTTGCCTACTTGAAAAGTGAGATGTTTGTGATCTTTTCTAAACCCATGTTTCCACTATCATTTGGATCATTAAAGGGTGAATTTTCTCTATACCAGAGATATTACAAACAATAATCATGCACCTTACAAACGTAGATTTTCGTTAAAAAATAGCCAAGTCTTAGGTCCATGCTCTCCTGTTGACAACTTACTAAGACCCATGTTAACAGGCGGCTTTTGCCACCTGCAAAATGGTCATTGTCTAGTCTGTTAAGGCAGGGTTATTCTAGGGTTCTCTTTGCTCAATATATACATAGGAAAAAAGTTATGGAGGGAAATACAGATTAACCATAGTAATGCATGGGTAGTGAATAGTGGATGCTATAAACACCTTGCTTCATTTATTCATTTTCTTATCTCCTATTATACAACAATGAATGGGTCCAGTGATGGTGACATAATAGTGAATAGAAATAAATGCACTCTTTGCTCAATATCTTTTAATCACAATTATTCTAGTCATGCACTTAAATCCAGATTGAACTATTAGACAACAAATATTCAACAACTGAATATAAGGAAGTTCATTAATTATTTAAAGGGGAATGGCTGTGTTCATTATTAATGGCAATATCATTAATACAAAGAATAAAAGAAGATAGGAAAAGACGGAGGGAGGGGGAAATAGAAAAAAGAGTAATGGCAGAGGAAATCTTTCAAATTAAACAACACTAAAAAGACATGACAACTAAATGCAATACCTGGTCATAGACTTACCTTGTACTGGAAGAAAAAGAAATTTTAAAGGCACAACTGACAATACTGATTAGATTAGGTAATTGTATTGTATCAGTGTTAAATTTACTGACATTGATAACTGTTCTGTGGTTATATAAGATAATATTCTGTTCCTAAATGCACTCTGGAGTTTGTAGAGAGAGATCCATGATACCATAATATAAACAACTTACTCTCAACAGTGCATAAATCATATAATATAAACACATATACAATATATAAATTATATAGGTAAATAACTGCATATATACATGTATGTATGTGTTGTGCTGTACTTAGTCACTCAGTCATGTTCAACTCTTTGTGAACCCATGGACTTTAGAACACCAGGCTTTTCTGTCCATGGGATTCTCCAGGCAGGAATGCTTGAGTGGGTTTCCATGCCCTCCTCCAGGGGAATTTTCCCAACGAGGGCTCAGACCCAGGTCTCCCACATTGCAAGTGGATTATTTACCATCTGTGCCACCAGGGAAGCCCCCAAATACTAAAATGGGTAGCCTATCCCTTCTCCAGGGGATTTTCCTGAGCCAAGAATTGAACCAGGGTCTCCAGCATTGCAGATGGATTTCTTTACCAGCTGAGCTAGCAGGGAAGCCCCACATGTGTATGTATGTGTGTGTGTATATATATATATATATATATATATATGAATGAGGTAAGATGGTAAAAGTAAGTGTATTTGGTAAAGGCCATATGGATGATTTTTATATTGTCTCTTCTTTTGCAAACATTTCTGTAAATTTGAAATTATTTCCAAATAGAAGTCTTACTAGAAAACCACACTCAAAGCTTACACACCAAATAATTGCAATGTCTACAAGGACTTCAATATTTCTAAATACTCTATTATGAGGGGGCCTGTCCCATCAAGTAGCATAGAACAGGATTTAAGAATTAAAGAAACTGAGATCTAAAGCAAAACTAGAGCTAGAAGATATAGTGGGGAGGGAAAAGAATACAGGGGTGTGTGGTGGGGGTGGGGAGCAGAGGCCACATACCAAGGCCCTTTGTAGCAGAGAGGAAAAAAAGTTGAATGAGAGGGGCCTGGACCACTAAGTAAGAGGGGCTGAAGGCTTAGGGGAAAGTTTAACATGTGTGGTTTCGACACACTGTTGAAGAGTGTTTTTCTAGAATTCTGGTGGAAGCTGAGGATGATTCTAAGAATATCTGGTGGAAGTTGCAACTATTACAAGGCCAGAGAGTCCAGGACAGTTTCTAAAGATACTAAGGAGAACAAGGGACAGATTTTATTTTTTTTTTTCCTTTTTTACATTTGAGAAGAGTTAAACTAGAGGATGAAAAGAACCAAAAGAAAGGCAGTGTCAAAATAAACCGTGTTTTTAAAAAAATGTAAGGGCCTTAACAGTTTAGAAGGTCAAGTGTCCTGAGAAGAGAAACTACAAATTTTAGCAGTACTATGCTTGGAAAAAACAAAACAAAACAAAACAAAACTTGTAACTCTGTATAGCAAGGAATGTTAACTAAACATTGTGGTTACCATTCAGCAATATACATAAATATTAAATTATTATGTTTTACCTCTGAAACAAATATAATGCTTTATGTCAATTATGTCTCAAAAAAGGAGAAGATTGTGACTGAGTTTTCAGCATGGAAGTGATGGTCATGAACCTCTGCAAACTCTGGCAGATATTGAAGGACAGGGAAACCTGGAGTGCTGCAGTCCATGGGGTTGCAAAGAGTCAGACATAACTTAGCAACTGAAAAACAAAAAGTGGTGGAAATGTGACTTAATAGGATGGATATGTGTAGGCAGCTGCTTTGAAGGTGGTTGTGATGGAGAGGACAGAGAGAGGCAGGAAGTGGAGGTAGAAATGCTTATGAGAAAGGTCTCTTTTCTCCCCAGTAAGATAGACTTTTCTGCTTTTCCCACATGTATAACAATGAGCATACATTTTTTTCCATCAGAATAAACACAATTGCTTGCCCCAAAATATAAAAAAATGCTGCTATACAAAGTATTGTTATAAAATCAGGTCCAGCTCCCCGCCACTCAAAAATCAATACTCGAGCAAAAGACAAATGTTGGTAGAAAGGAAAATTGCTTTGAATCAGAATGCTGACAATCAGGGGCGATGGTGGACTCAGCATCCCCCCAGACCATTTCTGAAGGTTTTGCTGGGTCATGAGTTTTTAAAGGGAAAAAAGGAAGCAATCTTAGCTAATCATTGAGAGAGAGGGTCAGAGTTGTTGCCATTCCCCTGTGTGCAGGCTCCTGTTCAGGCTCATCAGCTGTTTGTGATTGTCTTTAGATGCTGTCTTGTCCACAACGTCTGTCAGATTGCTAAAGGGAAAGATAGGGAAGAGATCTGGTTATCTGTTAGTTACTTATTCATTTCTACTTCTTTGATCTATGGAAAGAACCAACAAGTTAGGCAAGGTGTTGTGTGCCCAAAAGATCTGAAACGTGTGTTTAGGCTGAGGGTGAGGACAGCATGAGGGTGACTGGTTTAAGGTTAGTGACAGGACAAAGGGGCCTCTTGCAAAGAGCTTTTTCCTGTCAAAGATGCTTATAGTTATCTGCCCCTGTATTAAAGGGGATGCAGGGGAATTCCTTGGGGGTCCTGTGGTTAAGATTCAATGATTCAACTGTAGGGGACCAGAGTTTGATCCCTGGTCAGGGATGGCCCTCATGACTCAATGGTAAAGAATCCGCCTGCAAAATGTAGGAGACACGCAGGCGTTGTGGCTTTGATCCCTGAGTTCAGAAGATCCCTTCGAGGAGGAAATAGCAACTCACTTCAGTATTCTTGCCTAAAAAATCCCAGGGACAAAGGACCATGACAGGCTACAGTCCATGGGGTCACTAAAGATTCGGAAACACCTTAGTGACTAAACAACAACAAGGGGGACTAATATCCTGCATGCCCTTTGGCATTCTCCCCACCCCCACAAAAGAAAAAGAGGATTGAATAAATGAGGAAGTAGTTGATATTTAATAAATAAAAAAGGTTTCACAAAGAGTGTGAGGACAGTGTAGGTGCGGTAGGCATGTGAGTAGAATAAGAACACAACCTTAGAAATTATGCCTAATGAGGTTAATCAGTTTATGTACATGTCAATTCACTAACGTGGCTCTGCTTCCTTATTCTTATAGTAGATATAAGGTGGAATAGGATCCTGAAAAGTGCTCATAAAGTAGAGGATTTTCATTGTTGTGCTATGAATAGGACTGCTTCTTGTGGGCTCTACAAAGGGGTCTATCCAACCAGAGAGGCCTGACACATGAGCCACACTGAGCAGAGATTGACCAATGATCCCTGCCTGGGCTCAATACCACCTGATGGACCCTGGTGTTAGCTGGGCCCCATGGAGAGGGAGCAGGGCCTGGAAGCCATGGAACTGAACTCCATCCGGCAGAGGTTTGAAGACAGTGGGACTGTCTATCTCAGTCTCACTCCTGGTGGTGAGAGGGGCATTACAGAACCTGAGGATGTCCATGAAGAAAGACCAGGTCTGAGGGTTTTCTCCAGCAGGTCTTCCATCTGAATGACAGGCCTTTATGTGGAGGAAAACAGAACTATTGTCTTCAGACATATGAGCTTTTGGGGGGATGAAGTGTTTTAATTATTCCATGTGGCCCCTGGAGCTAGAATTAGGGCAAATACAGAAATTTGTCCAAGTGCTGGAACCATCTAAAGATAGAGCACTGCCTATTGAGGGGAACTCAACCTTAGTCATGTAACCAGCCTGAGCAGAGGTTGAAGGCTGAGGGCAGTGGAGGTAGAGATCTGGGAAGAACTGCAGTGAGGAAAGCCTGTTCTGGAGTCTGCTCTACAACAGTGCTGACCTTAACAACACAGGACTGCTCGTTTCAAAATGTGCTGAGAGTAGATCCCAGGTTAAGTGTTCTCACCACCAAAAAAGGAACTCAAAGATATTCTGGGAGGTGTTCAGTAGGTCTGTTACCTTGATAGTGGTGATGGTATTGATGGTGTTGCATATGTCCAAATTCAGAGATTCCCTGTGAATCAGTTATCTTCCAATAAAGTTGTTATTAAAAAAAAAATAGAACTTCATAAGCTAGTGACCCCTACAATGGCTCTTTCCAATTCTAATTCATTTACAAGCCGACAAAAGCAAGACAAGAATGCAAATCTATGTTGTGAAATTCTGTAGTTGGGGGGTGGAGCATAGGGGCCGGAGGACTCTCACATTCTCCTCTAACAGCTATAAATATGGCAATAAACATTGATCTATTTGTTCCTGATGGCTATACAGAGTGAAATCAATATAGTATATTGAGTGGCAATCTGTTCCTAGTTAGAGCAGTACATACTCCGGGCTGGGCAATCAGCTGCATTTAAATATGAACCATGTGACTTGGACTGAGAAGAAATACCCTGTGACTAACAACACAGATCCAGGATCACAGTGCCCACTTCTGCAGAGAGCTGCAATGGTCATTATACTGTGAGTTTCTAGGAGGTGATTTCAGAAACATCTCACTGCATCTCAGTCTCCTTGACTGATCATAGACATGCTGTCAGCAGCACCACATTTGAAGGAACTGATCTCCACCTGCTTAGAAAATAAGGGAAACAACAGGTGATCAGAAATCCTGGAAACCGCCAAGAAACATGATTATAGGCATTTTCATCTTCAATACTTGCACTTGTAATCTGTCACTCTTTCAAAGGCTGTCTTAAATGAATTTTATACTAGGTTTCCACAGGGTAAGTGCAGTAAAGCATGGAATGTAATTTGTCTTATTATTTTCTGCCCCTATGTCTCTTGTCTTCTCTCTTTTGATCTGTGCTCCTGCCTTGGAATAAAATGAAGTGAGAGAATGTACAGGCAAAATTTATATATATTTTATAGTCTTCTGAGCTTATCTGCCTGCAAAAATCTTTTTGTTTGTTTGTTTGTTTGTTTGTTTTAATATATTTAACTGTTAATTTTTGCAAAATGTTGTCTGACCTGGATAACTGTGCTTTCTTCTCAACCAGTCACTTTTCTCCTCTTCTCTCATAGTCACTAGAGTAATCCTTTGACAAAGTAAATCAGATGTCACTGCTATCAAACCCTGCTGTGGCTCCTTATGTCTTTTGAGTGAAAGTTGAAGCACTCATGATGACCTATTTGTCCCACAGAATCCTGCTCAGGCTTCTTTGAAACAAACCATCCCCTCTTCCACCCTTCCATCACATAAGACATGCTTATCTTCTGGAATATCTAGCCATCTTCACATTGGGGTCTTTGTCTGACTGTCTCCAACTCTGAGCCTCATATGAGCATAGGCAGTACTGACTACCTTGCAGTCTTTGCAGCTGTGCTCAAACGACTGCTTCACAACAAGACACGACCACTTTCTCCAACCTTTGTTTCTTTTTGCCATAGAAATAATCATTTTTCTCATTCTCTAGAACTGATGCATCTTTATATTTATTGGGTATTGCTCAGTATCACATCCCATTAGAATAGCAGTTTCATGGTTAGAGGGAGATTTTTATTTTGTTCATGAATGTTTCCAAGCTCCTCAAATGGTACCTGCATGTACTGGGTACTCAATATCTGTTTGTGAAATTACAATAGTAACATAAGAAATTGAAAAACTTTTTTGACAGTCTGTCATGCTTCTATCACACATTAAGGAAATTTGTATATGATTAAACATTACATGAATAAAATTTAGCTCATTGATGTAACTCTGTCCTTGTGAGAAGATAACAAACAAATAACAATCATTCTAAATATATATATATACATACATACATATGTCACAAATTTTCCAGCTTATAGCTCTGTATACAAGATAATTTTAAAATGTAGAATTTCACAGAATAATTACAAAGTAAAGTGAAATGAATAAAATGGTTATTTTACTATAGGATGGAGAGGCAACTAGGCAGATAAAAGAAACAAAGGCACAAAAGTATGAATGCCTGTTTCATCTTCAGGGAAATTAAAGTGGCCCCATGTGGCAAATCAAGAAAAAAAAAAACCTTTACCAGGGCCCAGATGGGAGAACATGTAGTTCTATTCAGGGACTCAAAGTGTTATTGTTGGCAAATTCACAGTACAGTGTAAGAAGGGACATGAGATTATCAAAGCATCCTACGTACGCCTTTAAGATGTCTTATCTGACCATCCATAAGAATTCCATAAAGATTTTTAAAAAATAATTAGTTGAACAAATGTGTAATTCATGGCCAAAAATAGAATAAATTCTGACCTCCAGACCAAATATTCAATCAAGAACAATGAAAAGGTGGTTCTAAGATGGTGGAGGAATAGGAAGGGGAGACCACTTTTTCCCCACAAATTCATCAAAAGAGCATTTGAATGCTGAGCAATTTCCACAAAACAGCTTCTGAAAGCTGGCAGAGGACATCAGGCACCCAGAAAGGCAGCCCATCCACTTCTAAAGGAGGTAGGGCAAAATATAAAAGACAAAAAGAGAGACAAAAGAGTTAGGACAGAGAGCCGTCCTGAGGAGGAAATCGTGAAAGAGGAGAAGTTTCCAAACAGAAGCAAACCCTCTCACCAGCGGATCTGTGGGGAATTTTTGAATCTCAGGGGGCAACATAACCAGGAGAAAAGAAAAAAAAAAAAAAAACACAGAATACAGGCCTAACTGCAACTGCTAGCCAAGAAGTGGCCCAGATGCTCACATCCATCACCAGCAACTGGGGGCTGGACAGGGAGGCTTGGGTTGCATGCTTAGGGTAAGGACCAGGCCTGAATGCCCTAAGGACAATTTGAGGGAGCTAATGTGAGATAGCAACCAAAACTGTGGGAGAGAGAAAAAAAAAAAGAGAGAACTTTCACACAAAAAGCTCTAACCTAAGGCACAGCCTGGCCTGCTCATAGAACAAAGGACTGAGAGAATACCAGAGGAGAGCTAGCCTGCTGCAGACCAGCCCTTCCCTCTGCTGGAGGCAGAGAGGGAGGCAGGTGAGAGCCAGAGCCAGAAGTCAAGGGGCAACCTCGACCCCAGAAGTGGCATCCTCCACCAAACTGAGCAGGCGCCCAGTTGCTAACCAAGACTTCCTGGGATCCTGGACAGTTGACATCGCCAGGAGGGTCGCAGCCAGAGATCAGCTCCCCAGAGGAGACACACAACACACCTGAAATGGCGTTCTCACAGCACACCCAGGAAACCAAGCGTCTGGGACCAGGGAGTTGATTAAGATGCACAGAACACCTGGGACAGTGTGCTCACCAAGCACCTGGTCGCCTGAGCTTCTCAGACCTGGGAAGGTCACAAAAGGCATGCCCAACCAAGTCTGTGCCTTTGTGGAGTACCCAAGAACCTGAACCTGAGCAGCTTAGACCTGGGAATTGCATGAAATGCAGGGCATGCTTTGGACTGCATCCTTGCAGAGCAACCTGTAGACTGGGAAAGCACATGCCACTGTGAGTTGGGGCAAACCCAGTGTGGTCCATACACTGTGAACACTCCCCACACACACCAGTGATATTTGTTTGCAGTGTTCCTCCCTCCCCACAACACAGCTGAACAAGCAAGCCTAAATAAGTGACCACCTTCACTCCTTTTTGTCAGGGCAGAAATTAGACACTGAAGAGGCTCGCAAACAGAGGAAGCCAAAATAAACAAAGAAGATGGAACCTCTCTGGAAGTGACAAGTGCAACAGATTAAAACACTGTAGTAAACATTGACTAAGCATTAGATGGGGCCTATACCTGGAGAAGTATAAGCTGGAACAAGGAGCTATATGAAACTGAACTGACCCCACACAGCCCTAAACAACTCCAGAGAAATTCCTAGGTATATTTTTATTATTATCATTTTTTATTTATTTTTAATTTTAAGTTCTTTATTACTCCTTTGATTTTCATTTTTATAACCTACCTTGCAAACAAAGATCCTGTTTTTAATGCAAATTTCATATATATATATATCATTTTTGTGACTGATTTTGTTTTGTATTTTTAATATGGTATTTTTGAGACTCTAACCTCTACTCTATATTTTTAATCTTTGCTTTTTGGTATTTGTTATCAATTTTGTACCTTTAAGAATCTAATCTTCAGTACCCATTTTTACTTAGGGGTGTGATTACCAGCTTAATTTCCCTCTCCCCTTTTGACCCTCCTTTTTCTCCCCCAGGTCACCTTTATCTCTTCACTCCTCTTTCTCTTCTCGACTTAACTCTGTGAAACTCTCTGGGTGTTCCAGGCTGTGGAGAACATGTAGGGAGATGATTACTGACTAGATTGGTCTCTCCCATTTTGATTCCCCCTCTTCTCCTCCTGGTCACCTCTATCTCACGCCTCCCTCTTCTCTTCTCCATGTAACTCTGTGAACCTCTCTGGGTGTCCCTCAGTGAAGAGAATCTTTTCAATATGAACCTAGATGTTTTATATTCAATGCAGTATGGTTGGAAAAATCTTGAAGCTACTGTAAGAATAAGACTGAAAGCCAGAGGCAGGAGGCTTAAATCCAAAACTTGAGAACACCAGAAAACTCCTGACTCCAGGGAACATTAATTGACAAGAGCTCATCCAAAAGCTTCCATACCTACAACTGAAACGAAGCTCCACCCAAGAGCCAGCAAGTTCCAGAGCAAGACATGCCATGCTAATTCTCAAGCAATGCAGGAACACAACCCTGAGCATTAAAATATAGGCTGCCCCAAATCACACCAAACTCATAGACACCCCAAAACTCACTAATCTACACTTAATTGCACTCCAGAGAGAAGAGATCCAGCTGTACCCACCAGAACACAGACTCAAGCTTCCCTAACCAGGAAACCTTGACAAGCCACTTGTCCAACCCCACCCACAGGGAGCAACCTCCACAATAAAAAGGAACCAAAAATTTCCAGCTTACAGAAAGGCCAACCAAAACTCAAAAATCTAAACAAAAAGAAAAGGCAAAGAAATATTCAACAAGTAAAGGAACATGATAAATGCCCACCAAACCAAACAAAAGAGGAGATAGGGAGTCTACCTGAAAAAGAATTCAGAATAATGATACTAAAGATGATCAAAAGTCTTGAAAGCAAACTGGAGTTACAGATAAATAGAATAGAGAAAAGAATTGAGAATATGCAAGAAATATTTAACAAACACATAGAAGAAATTAAAAAAGCAATAATGAATATGAATTAAAAAATAGTCAATAATGAATAATGCAATAACTGAGCATAAAAGCACTCTTGAGGGAACCAACAGTAGCATATCTGAAGCAGAGGATAGGATAAGTGAGGTGGAAGATACAATGTTGGAAAGAAAAATGAGGCAGAGAAAAAAATTAATTAAAGGAAATGAGGAAAACCTCAGAGACCTCTGGGAAAATGTTAAATGCCCCAACATTCGAATCATAGGAGTCCCAGAAGAAGAAAATAAAAAGAAAGGCCATAAGAAAATACTTGAGGAGATAATAGTTGAAAATTTCCCTAAAATGGGGAAGGAATTAGCCATCCAAATCCAAGAAACCCAGAGAACCCCAAACAGGAAAAACCCAAGGCAAAACACCCCAAGGCACATATTAATCAAATTAACGAAGATCAAACACAAAGAACAAATATTAAAAGCAGCAAGGGAAAACAATAACACAAATAACAAACAACGCACAAGGGGATTTCCATAAGGATAACAACTGATCTTTCAATATAAACTCTTGAGGCCAGAAGGGAATGGCAGGACATAATTAAAGTGATGAAACAGAAAAATCTACAACCAGCAAGGATCTCATTCAAATATGAAGGAGAAATAAAAAGCTTTACAGACAAGCAAAAGCTGAGGGAATTCAGCACCACCAAACTACCTCTTCAACAAATGCTAAAGGAACTTCTCTAGACAGGAAATACAGAAAAGGTTTATAAACTCAAACCCAAAACAACAAAGTAAATGACAATGGGATCATTTTTATCAATAATTACCTTAAATGTAAATGGGTTGAATGCCCCAACCAAAAGACAAAGACTGGCTGAATGGATACAAAAATAAGACCCCCTATATATGCTGTCTACAAGAGACCCACCTCAAAACAAGGTACACATACAGACTGAAAATGAAGGGCTGGAAAAAGATATTTTGTGCAAATGGTGACCAAAAGAAAGCAAGAGTAGCAATACTCATATCAGATAAAATCAACTTTGAAATAAAAGTGTGAAAAGAGACAAAGAAGGACACACCATAATGATCAATGGATCAATCCAAGAAAAGGATATAATAATTATAAATATATATGCACCCAACATAGGAACACCACAATATGTAAGGCAAATGCTAACAAGTATGAAAGGGGAAATTAACAGTAACACAGTAACACAACTCACACATATGGATAGATTACTTAACAGAAAATTAGCAAGCAAAAACAACTTTAAATGATACAATGGACCAGTTAGACCTAATTGATATCTCTTGGACATTGCACCACAAAACAATGAAATTCACCTATTTCTCAAGTGCACATGGAACACTCTCCAGGATAGATCACATCCTGGGTCATAAATCTACCCTTGGTAAAGTCAAAAAAATTAAAATCATTTCAAGCATCTTTTCTGATCACAATGCAGTAAGATTAGATGTCAACTACAGGAAAAAAAAAAAAAGCTATTAAAAATACAAACATATGAAGCCTAAACAACATGCTTCTGAATAACCAGCAAATCACACAAGAAATCAAATATGCATAGAAATGAATGAAAATAAAAACATGACAACCAAAAACCTAAGGGATTCAGTAAAAGCAGTGCTAAGGGGAAGGTTCATAGCAATACATGCTTACCTCAAGAAACAAAATAAAAATAAAATAAATAACCTAACTTTACACCTAAAGTAACTAGAAAAAGAAGAAATGAAGAACCTCAGGTTTAGTAGAAGGAAAGAAATCATAAAATTAGGGTAGAAATAATTGAAAAAGAAACAAAGGAGACTATAGCAAAAGTCAACAAAACTAAAAGCTGGTTCATTGAGAGGATAAATAAAATAGACAAACCATTAGCCAGACACATCAAGGAAAAAAGGGAGCAGAATCAAATCAATAAAATTAGAAATGAAAATGGTGAAATCACAACAGATAACACAGAAATACAAAGGATCATAAGAGACTACTATCAGCAGCTGTGCGACAATAAAATGGACAACTTGGAAGAAATGGGCAATTCTTAGAAAAGTATAACTTTCCAAAATTGAGCCAGGAAGAAATATAAAATCTTAACAGATCCATCACAAGCATGGAAATCAAAACTGTAATAAAAAATCTTCCAGGACCAGATGGCTTCACAGGTGAGTTCTACCAAAAATTTAAAGAGTTAAAACTTATCCTATTCAAACTCTTCCAGAAGACTGTAGAGGAAAGTAAACTGCCAAACTTATTCTATGAGGCCATCGTCACACTAATACCTAAACCAGACAAAGATGCCACAAAAAAAGAAAACTACAGGCCAATATCACTGATGGACATAGATGCAAAAATCCTCAACAAAATTCTAGCAAACAGAATCCAACAACATATTAGAAAGATTATACATCATGACCAAGCAGGCTTTATCCCAGGGATTCAAGGATTCTTAAATATTCATAAAACAATGTGATACACCACATTAACAAATTGAAAGGAAAAAACCATATGATTATCCCAATAGATACAAAGAAAGCCTTTTACAAAATTCAGCATCCATTTATGATAAAAACCCTCCAGAAAGCAGAAATAGAAGGAACATACCTCAACATAATAAAAGCCATATATGATAAACCCACAACAAACATTATCCTCATTGGTGGATATATCCCCTTATTCTTTTAGGTGAAATCATTTCCCCTAAAGTCAGGGACAAGACAAGGGTGCCCACTCTCACCACTACCACTACATAGTTTTGGAAAATTTAGACACAGCAATCAGAGATGAAAAAGAAATGAAATCCAGATTGGAAAAGAAGAAATAAAACTCTTTCTGTTTACAGATGACATGATCCTCTACATAGAAAACTCTAAAGACACCACCAGAAAATTACTAGAGCTAATCAATGAATATAGTAAAGTCGCAGGATATAAAATTAACATATAAAAATCCCTTGCATTCTTATACACTAACAATGAGAAAACAGAAAGAGAAATTAAGGAAACAATTCCATTCACCATTGCAATGAAAATAATAAAATACTTAGGAGTAAATCTACCTAAAGAAACAAAAGATTTATTTATATAAAACTACAAAACACTGATGAAAGAAATCAAAGATGACACAAATAGATGGAGAAATATACCATATTCATGAATCAGAAGAATCAATATAATGAAAATGAGAACACCACCCAAAGCAATCTATAGATTCAATGCAATCCGTATCAAGCTACTTTCAGAGAACTTGAACAAATAATTTCACAATTTGTATGGAAATACAAAAATGTCGAATACCCAAATCAATCCTGGGAAAGAAAAATGAAACTAGAGGAATAAACCTGCCTGACTTCAGACCATCCTACAAATCTATAGTCATCAAGACAGTACGGCACTGGCACAAAGACAGAAACACAGATCAGTGGAACAAAATAGAAAGCCCAGAGATAAATCCACACACCTATGGAAACCTTATCTTTGACAAAGTAGGCAAAAATATCCAATGGAGAAAAGACAATCTCTTTAACAAGTGGTGCTGGGAAAACTGGTCAACCACTTGTAAAAGAATGAAACTAGAACACTTTCTAACACCATACACAAAAATAAACTCAAAATGGATTAAAGATCTAAACATAAGACCAGAAATTATAAAACTCCTAGAGGAAAACAGGCAAAACACTCTTTGACATAAATCACAGCAGGATCCTCCATGACCCACCTCCCAGAGTAATGGAAATGAAAGCAAAAATGAACAAATGGGACCTAATTAAACTTAAAAAGCTTTTGCACAATGAAGGGAACTATAAGCAAGGTGAAAAGACAGCCTTCAGAATGGGAGAAAGTAATAGCAAATGAAGCAACTGACAAAGAATTAATCTCAAAAATATACAAGCAGTTCATGCAGCTCAATTCCAGGAAAGTAAACTGCTGAATCAAAAAATAGGCCAAAGAATTAAACAGACATTTCTCCAAAGAAGACATACGGATGGCTAACAAACACATGAAAGGATGCTCAACATCACTCATTACCAGAGAAATGCAAATCAAAACCACAATGAGTTACCATCTCACGCTGGACAGAATGGCTGCTATCAAAATGTCTACAAAAAATAAATGCTGTAGAGGGTGTGGGAAAAAGGGAACCCTTTTACACTGTTGGTTTGAATGCAAACTAGTACAGCCACTATGGAGAATAGTATGGAGATTCCTTAAAAATCTGAAAATAGAACTGCCATACGACCCAGCAGTCCCACTGCTGGGCATACACACCAAGGAAACCAGAATTGAAAGAGACACATGTACCCCAATGTTCCTCACAGCACTGTTTACAATAGCTAGGACATGGAAGCAACCAAGATGTCCATTGGCAGACAAAGGGATAAGAAAAGTGTAGTATATATACACAATGGAATATTATTCAGCTATTAAAAAGAATGCATTTGAATCAGTTCTAATGAGTTGGATGAAACTGTAGCCTATTATACAGAGTGAATTAAGTCAGAAAGAAAAACACCAATACAGTATATTAATGTATATATATGGAATGTAGAAAGATGGTAATTATGACCCTATATGCAAGACAGTAAAAGAGACACAGACGTAAAGAACAGACTTTTGGACTCTGGGAGAAGGTGAGGGTAGGATGATTTGAGAGAATAGCAATTGAAACATGTATATTACCATATGTGAAATAGATAGCCAGTCCAGGTTCGATGCATGAGACAGGGCACTCAAGGCCAGTGCACTGGGATGACCCTGAGGGATGGGATGGGGAGGGAGGATGGAGGGGGCTTCAGGATGGGGGACACCCATGGCTGATTCATGTCAATGTATGGCAAAAAACAGTACAGTATTGTAAAGTAATTAGCCTCCATTTAAAATAAATAAATTAATTTAAAAAAAGAACAAGGAAATGTGATGGAAACAATACATTACAAGTGTGTTTGTGCGCACACACACACACACACACGACACCTGAAAACAGGGAAAACTCTAGAATGGGCTTTGGGTGGGAGCTGTGTTTGCTCTGAGGTCATTTGCAGCATGAGACAAAGGAGGAAGCAGTCAATATCAGAGCTTGCCATGACGGAGAATCTTAGAGTCAGTGCCTGACAACTATAGATTCCTGGAGATTATATATATATATAATGAGATTATATATATATATATATATATATATATATATATATATATAAAATAATATTATGTCAAGGAGAATATTTCTAAACCAGCTATAACTTCCCCACCTCCTGACAAAAGGCTATGTATACAGAAAGGGCTACCTTGTCAGTAAGCAGAACAAATGGAGTGAAAGCAGATATAAGAGATTTGTACATCTTTTTTTCCTAAACTTAAACATTTTACTTTCACTTTCACATGGATGGGTTGGGGAGAGAATCTCAATCATGGAATTTATGTTGAGCAAATCCCAACTTGGATTTTCTACAGGCATATAGATGTGAAGAAGTCAATGTTTCTACTCTAATGTGGAGGGTTGTTCAGTCTCTCAGTTGTGTCTGACTCTTTGTGACTCCATGGACTGCAGTATTCCAGGCTTCTCCATCCTTCACCATCTCCCAGGGTTTGCTCAAACTCATGTCCATTGAGTTGATGCTATCCAATCATATTCTCTGTTTCCCCCTCTTCCTCCTACTTTCAATCTTTCCCAGCATCAAGGTTTTTTCTATGAGTTGGCTCATTGCATCAGGTGGCCAAAATATTGGAGCTTCAGATTCAGCATCAGTCTTTCCAATGAATATTCAGGGTTAACTAGTTTAATCTCCTTGCTGTCCAAGGAACTCTCAAGAGTCTTCTCCAGCACCACAGTTCAAAAGCATCAATTCTTCAGTGAATCCTTCCAAATACATCATTTATCAAGGAAAATGAACCATCAATAGGGAAAGATAACTAAGGACACAGCAAAATGATATCCATAAATGGATGAAAAAGAAGCAGAAATCTAAAAATCAATGGTTAATATAGATCCACCAAAAGTTTACATATTGGTTTTATCAAATGTTTTACAGTGTTCAAACAAATTAATGCAACAGGTGATCTCAGCATGGAAATTAATTAAAAATGAAATAGGACAGTTGATAGATGGGTAAATGGAAAAAAGTATAGAATTTAAGGAAACTAAATAACACTAGTTATATTCTTAATAAATTGTAATACTGGATAGAGAGGTTTAATGGGAAATTTAAAGACATCTGAAGATAGAATTAATAAATTAGGGTATATGTCAAAAGATATTGGGCAGAACATAGCTTGAACAGACACAGATACGGAAAACATAGAAGAAATGGTAAGAAACACAGAGAAAACAGTAAGACAATCAACATATCCTTGATTTGAATCCTATAAAGAGAAGAGATAAAATAGGGCAAAATTATATTTGAAGCAAAAATGGCTGAGAGTTTCCCAGAACTTATGAAAGACATCCAGTGTAATTTCAAAAGGCCTAGCAAATTTCAAAGCAAAACAAACAAACAAACAAACAAAAATTTAACTCAGCATAACACAAATCATTGTGAAAACTGAGGTAAGTTGAAGTAAAGCCATTTCCAGATAACAGAAATTGAAGTAAACTCCACAAAGAATGTTCTAAACAAAAACAGAGAATAGCTAAAGGTTTTGATCTATGGGAAAAGAAAATGATAAGATAATCTCTTTACAATCACAGTGAAATAGTAGTGTAAAGTGTAGAGTAGGTCTAGAGGTCAAGGTTTCATCTCCCTTGCCAAGTGGTCTGAATTTATTCCAGGAGCAATGAGAAGACACTGAAACTTTAGGCTGAAAAGTTATACATAGCTGTGTCTATGTTTTTCAAGAGTACTCTGACTGTAATGTCAGAAAAAAGCTGTAGAAAGTGAGAGCTGAGCACAAAGAGGTGTTAGAAGGTAAACGACAGCCAACCAGCCCATAGAAGAAAACCCTATTGCTGCCTTCACATTCAGTAATATAGTTTCATTTCCTTTAGGTAATTTTTGAATAAATTCCACTATATTCACGGGTTTTCAAAAACACTATAGAAGAGGATCCTTATACTCAATTAATTGTCTTCCTCTTGTAATCTAAGATTTCATACACTTCTTGCCTACAATACCAAATTTGCTCAATCTAGCCAAATGGCTCATCCTATGATATTTACCCCCCTAATCTCCTATGCTGGAGAAGGAAATGGCAACCCACTCCAGTGTTCTTGCCAGGAGAATCCCAGGGATGGGGAAGCCTGGGTGGGCTGCTGTCTATGGGGTCGAACAGAGTCAGACACGACTGAAGCGACTTAGCAGCAGTAGCAGCAGCAATCTCCTATGCACACTTACATGGTCTTTATTTATTATGGATTCACTTATACTTCTAGTGTGAAGACTTCCAAAAAGGAAAATACTATTTTTGCAGATTATTTATGCACTTATAAGAACTTTCTAGACACCTACCTGTGGTTAGAGGAGCTATCAAATACAAATTGTATCCTCATATCCCTAAATGTTGAACAGACTTCACTTATCCCTTGAATGCTGTACATTATCAGATGTGTTATACACAGAAACACACACACTCATACACACATAATGAAATACAGTATGTGAGAAGAAATTTGAAAATATGATTGAACCATGTAGGATCTCCTTAATACTTCTTGTAGTGTTTGAATTGGAAGAGGAAGACAGAGTGGACTAATGCTTTTTTAAAAAATAAATCATTCAGTGGATTTGGAAGCCATTTTACTTGCTCAACTCCAGACTGTGTATACTGTTGTTCAATCATTAAGTCATGTCTGACTCTTTGCCACTCCATGGACTCCAGCACTACAGGCTCCCCTGTCCTTAATTATCTCCTGAACTTTGCTCAAACTCACATCCAATAAATCAGTGATGTTATCCAACCATCTCATTCTCTGACCCTCTCTTCTCCTCTTGCACTCAATCTTTTCAGCATCAGGCCTTTTTTTTTTCCCAATGATTCAGCTCCTCACATCAGGTCACCAAAGTATTGGAACTTCAACTTCAGCATCAGTCCTTCCAAATAATATTAAGGATTGATTTCCTTTAGGATTGACTGGTTTGAACTCCTGGCAGTGCAAGGGACTCTCGAGAATCTTCCGCAGCACCACAATTCAAAAGCATCAATTTTTCGGCACTCAGCCTTTTTTTATTGTCCAACTCTTACATGCATAGATTACTACTTGAAAAACCATGGCTTTTAACATATGGATCTTTGTTGGCATAATGATATCTCTGCTTTTTAATAAACTGTTTAGATTTGTCATAGCTTTTCTTCCAAGAATCAAGCTTCTTTTTTTATTTAATGATCTGAGAGAAGCATGCTCAGAACCCAGGGCATTTACTTGGACATTTCCTGTGATTCCAAGCCTGTTGATCATTATGAAGATAATCCTTTTCAATCATGGTTTGATGAAAGCAAGGCAACAAAAGATTTTATTATTTACAAAGGAGCACCAGTTTCACCCCACTAAAAATCTAGACCAGTTGAAATGCTGAATGAATTTTAAGGAGTGAGATGATAGACCTCATTATAGCTTGGGGCTCTTTTCAGTAATAGAAACTAGATAATCTCATTAAAACTCCCAACATTTAAAAAGAAATCAGTGAATCACCATTTCAAATAGAAAGCAGTATCATGAGCATAAAGAGTAAAAACAGACATGAGTCCTATAAGGTGTGGGTTGACTTATATGTGTTTGGTTTCTTATTCCAGTTCTGCTTTCAGCTGCAGCTATGGTAAGCCATTTCTGGGAGGCTGTTGTTTTTCAATCATTCAGTCATGTCCGACTCTTTGTGACACCATGGACTGCAGCAAGCCAGGCTTCCCTCTCCGTCACCATCTCCTGGAGCTTACTCATGTCCCTTGAGTTGGTGACACCATCCAACTATCTCATCTTCTGTCATCTTCTCCTCCTACTTTCCCATCATCAGGGTCTTTTTGAATGTCAGCTCTTTGCATTAGGTGCCCAAAGTACTGGAGCTTCAGCTTCAGCGTCCATCCTTTCAAATGAATATTCAGGGTTGATATTCTTTAGGATTGACTGGTTGGACCTCCTTACAGTCCAAGGGACTCTGAAGAGTATTCTACAACACCACAGTTCAAAAGCATCAATTCTTCGGTGCTCAGCTTTCTTTAATGGTTCAACACTGACATCAATACATGACCACTGGAAAAACCATAGCTTGAATTATATGGACCTTTGTTGGCAAAGTAATGTCTCTGCTTTTTAATATGTTGTCTAGATTTGTCATAGCTTTCCTTAGAAGGAGGAAGTGTCTGTTAGTTTCATGGCTGCAGTCACCATCTTCAGAGATTTTGGAGCCCAGGAAAAGAAAATCTGCTGCTGTTTCCACTTTTTCTTCATCTATCTGCCATGAAGTGATGGGACTGGATGCCATAATCCTAGTTTTTTGTGAAGGGAATATGCTATGCACAGGCCTGTACTATAATGGGCCTTCTTTGAAAAATAAGAATGACTTTCTCATTACTCCCCAGGCTGGGAGCAGTAAAAAGTACATTGTGGAAAGACATCTTGAAAGTAAGATGTTGAAGTACTGATGTGACTGATGAAACATCATTAGTGACTATTCAGGTAACCAGAGCCTTGAGGGAGTTGCTGAGAAAGGGCATCACTAGCCATTGTATATCTTCATCCCCAATCTGAGACTGTAAAGAACAGATATCTCTAGAGCACGAATGAGGATGTAGAAGTTAACAATAAAAAGCATGCAAGGATTAGGATCTGTGCTTTTGCCTGCGAATGGCATAAGCCCCCTATCCCCACTTTATTTCCGAGTCTTCTTTTTCTTTATTCTTCTGCAGCACCAGTCCCTCGAGTCAGTTCTTTGTTGGGATGGTCCCAATATTTTGGAGGTTGAGTTTTAAGTTAGCTTTTTCACTCTCCTGTTTCACCTTCATCAAGACAATCTTTAATTCTTCTTCACTTTCTGCCATTTGAGTGGTATCATCTGCATATCTGGGACTTCCCCTGGTGGCCCAGAAATAAGGAATGTATGTGCAGTTCAGGAACCACAGGAGACATAATCTCAATCCCTGGGTTAGGAAGATAGAGGAGGACATGGCAACCCATTCCAGAATTCTTGTTAGGAGAATCCCATGGGCAGAGGAAGCTGGCAGCCTAGTCCATAGGGTTGCAAATAATTGGGCAAAGCCAAAGCAACTTACCACATCTGGGTATCTGAAGTTGTTGATATTTCTCCCAGAAATCTTGCTTCCAGCTTGTGATCCATCCAGCCTGGCATTTTGAATGACATACTCTGCATGTATGTTAAATACACAGGGTGACAATATATAGCCTTGACATACTCCTTTTCCAATTTTTAACCAGTCTGTTTCTCCATGTCCAGTTCTAACTGTTGCTTCTTGATCTGCATCCAAGTTTCTCAGGAGACAAGTCAAGGTGGTCTGGTATTCTCATCTCTTTAAGAATTTCCATAATTTGTTGTGATCCACACCATCAAAGGCAATGAAGCAGAATCAGATGGTTTTCTGGAATTCCCTTGCTTCTATGATCCAATGTACACTGGCAATTTGGTCTCTGGTTCCTCTGCCTTTTCTAAATCCAGCTTGTACATCTGGAAGTTCTTGGTTCACATACTGTTGAAATGTAGCTTGAAGGAAATTGAGCATTATCTTGCTAGTATGGGAAATGAGCACCACATTATGGTAGTTTGTATAATCTTTGACATTGCCTTTCTTTGGCATTGGAATGAAAACTGATTTTTCCAGTTCTGTGGCCACTGCTCAGTTTTCCCAGTTTTCTGGTATATTAATTGTAGCAATTTAACAACATCATCTTTTAGGATTTTAAATAGCTCAGCTGGAATTCCATCACTTCTGCTAGCTTTGTTAGTAGTAATGCTTCCCAAGGCACACTTGACTACACACTCCAGAATGTCTGGCTCTACGTGAGTGACCACACCATCATGGTTATCCAGGTCATTAAGACCTTTTTTGTACAGTTCTTCTGTGTATTCTTGCCACCTTTTCTGCTTCTGTTAGGTCCTTGCAATTTCTGTCTTTTATTGTGCCCATCTTTGCATGAAATTTTCCTTTGATATTTCCAATTTTCTTGCAGAGATCTATAGCCTTTCCCATTCTATTTGATTGCTTTCCTTCATTTCTTTGCATTGTTCACATAAGAACTTAAGGCGTTTTTGTTTCTCCTTGCTTTTTTTTTTTTCTCCCCTGGAGCTCTGCATTTAGTTGGGTATATCTTTCCCTTTATCTTTTGCTTTTTGCTACTCTTCTTTTCTCAACTATTTGTAAGGCATCCTCAGATAGCCGCCTCTCCTTCACACAAACTCTGTTTGTAGAGTGAAATAATTTTGCATCAGGGAAAGGTATCCAGCATGGTTGCCTGGACAGAGAAAGATGCCAGGTGAGTTAAGTGGCTGAGCTCTAAAAAGGGGAGAAAAAAATGTAGTCTGAACACCAATCAACAATAATATAAAGTGATTTTAAAATAACTGCAGCTATTTCAGATTCCCTACATAGAGTTACCAAAGATGATTTGGAATCTTCTTGGGGTGCTAATAAAATATAGGTGTGCCAGAGAAGTAAAAGGTTTCATAAGCCCTTCATAATTGGTATAGTCATCACAGAAAGAGAGAAACTCAATTAACTAAGTCATTGCCTCTCTCCTTTCAAATCAGGAATTGCCAATCACGAAAAATCCATCCCTCTAAGGAAAAAAAAAAAGAAAAGTCTTATTGAAAAGCCTGGACAATCTGCATATTCAGATCAGATCAGATCAGATCAGTTGCTCAGTCGTGTCCGACTCTTTGTGACCCCATGAATCGCAGCACGCCAGGCCTCCCTGTCCATCACCAACTCCCGGAGTTCACTCAGACTCATGTCCATCGAGTCAGTGATGCCATCCAGCCATCTCATCCTCTGTCATCCCCTTCTCCTCTTGCCCCCAATCTCTCCCAGCATCAGAGTCTTTTCCAATGAGTCAACTCTTCGCATGAGGTGGCCAAAGTACTGGAGTTTCAGCTTTAGCTTCATTAGCATATTTATATATATACACAGTATAATATGAAGTCTCTTGCCTCCAAATTATTTTTGATATTTAGATAAATGCTAACAGTAGAAATATGGTGTGTACCACATAAGTTAAAATTGTCTATTAACTAAATAAAAAGCAAAAAGGAACAGATTAGATTCATTTAAATAATATATTTTATTTAACTTATCAATCAAACAGTATTTCAACAAATATAAAAACTTAATGAAATATTTTATATTTTTTACTAATTCTTTGAAACCTAGTGTGTTAATTTACTGTGATGACACATGTTAGGTAGAAGTATCCACATTTTAAGTACTCAAATATACCTAAGTAGTTAGTGGCTACCATCTTGAACTGTGCAGATATAAGTGGTCAAACATGAAAAGTACATCTACTATGAAATCAATTAATCAAAACCTATCTATTTAATTATGTACATGTCTGATGTTTCCTTATGTAAAAAATTTTCGTTCCATTAAATCAAGATGAATGAAAATATGTAGGAATCAGAGAGATTTATAAGTGACTAGACTGTGCTTTGTTCTGCTTTGTTCTTCCAGAAGGTTTGTTGCTGCTACACTGGGGGATTTAAATTTTAGATTCATTTTAGAAGAGGGCAGGAGCAGCATGATTTTGTTTGTTTGTTTTTGTGTTTGGATTGACATATAAGTGACTTACAGCATTGTGCCAGTTTCAGGTGTGTCACACACTGATTCAATATTTCTGTGCATTACAAAATGATTACCACAATGTCTTCTTACCATCTGTCACCATGCACAGTTATTACAATATTATTGACTACTTCCTTACGATACACATTACGTCTCTGTAGCATTTTATGACTGCAAGTTTGTATCTTTTAATCCTCTTCACCTATTTTGCCCACATCCACATCCCCACCCCTTCTGGTAAACACCTGTTAGATTTCTGTATCTATGTCTTTCCACTTTATGTTTGCTCATTTGTTTGTTTGTTTGTTTTTTAGATTCTATATATAAGTTAAGGCAATATTTGTCTTTTTCTCTCTGATGTATTTCACTTAGCATAATACCTCTAGGTTCATCCATTTTGTCACAAATGGCTAGATTTCATTCCTTCTTATACCTGAGTAATATTCCATTGTATGTACATTGGATACCTGAAAAACAGATTTGTTGAGTAGGCCCACTCATATGAAATTTTTTTCCCTTAAATATTTACTTACAGAGAACAAAATGGTAGAGGAGTGGGTGGATGTGGAGTACATCTCTCTCCATGGATACATCAGGAATACACCTCAAATATAGAAGTGCTTGCAGAACACCAAATGACAGTGGACAGCAGGACCTGGAATAGAATATATAGAACCCTGCAAAGCTCTAAGTGGAATGAAGGAACTCATGGGGGGTGGGGGTGGGGGCAGGAGTGTTGGTAGCACTGGATCTGCCCTCAGCGGGTGGGAGAACTGAAGCAGGGGTCCGATCCACACACTGGGGCAATTGTCTGAGTCAGAGGAGAAACATTTAAGGCTGAGAGTGAAACAGCTGCTCTGTGGCAGCCTAAATGGAATGAGGATCAGACAGTCCTTGCCGCAGCCATATATACCTGGAGAGGGACGGGGAGTTTGGGGATTGTGGAGTGATCCCAGGGTGGGGGCTGCTGTTGATTGAGGAGAGACTGATCACGGGGATGTGAGGGAGGAGATTGTGGTGGGAAATGCCTGTGGAGGAAAGCCAGGCAGCCATGGAAGTAAGGTGATACTGCTGAGTCACGCATAGGGAATGGAGCCAGCACCACAGCCTCTCTCTCTCCACAGGCCAGCATTGGCAGCTCAACAATAGAGGGGCTGGCCCATCAACCACTTGACACACTGATCTACAGTGTAGGACCCCACACGGGGGGCCGCTTTATGTGTCTGATAGGCCAAACAATATAGAAGGACACCAGGCAAGATAGCCCTCTAAGTGCTTGAAGGGGCCGAGCTATGGAGAAAGACTGGACAAAGAGGCCTTCTCATCACCAGCTACAAGACACTTGACAAAAGACTCTGAAAGGGCCATAACTCCTGCAGCAGAGGCAGCCTGTGTCCCTGGACACTTGGGACCCCCAGGGTCCCTGCAAGCCAAGCAGCTGCACTACCTTCATGCTCAACTCTCACTGGGGCAGAACTGCCACGGGCAAAAAATATCCTGCTTCTGTGTGCCGAGAGTCACTTCTGTAGTGCCCATGTAGTGTCCTGGCTCTTTGTGTCCCTGTAGACTGTAGCCTGCCAGGCTTCTCTGTCAGGGAGGGGCATTCCCAGGCAAGAATACTGGAGCCTATTGGCCAATTAGTACTGGCTGTCATACCCTTCTAGGGCACTATATTCCCTGCTGCTTGAGCCGCCAACTCCCCTAAGTACCTGGTGCTGGCAGAACTCCTGCAACCCAAGCAGCTGCACCACCTCCACAACTGACCCTCAGAGGAGCAAACCCAAGTCTTCCCAGGCAGTCTCAGGAGCAAACCCCAATGGAGGACCGACACACAGAGGTGGAAATAAAACCACAATTGAACCCAGGGGCAGTGTGGCTAAGGAAGAAGACCCAAAACCTTCCAAAGAGCTCTACAGTTCAGTACAGTTCAGTTGCTCAGTCATGTCCAACACTTTGTAATCCCATGAATTGCAGCACGCCAGGCCTCCCTGTCCATCACCAACTGCTGGAGTTTACTCAAACTCACGTCCATCGAGTCAGTGATGCCATCCAGCCATCTCATCCTCTGTCGCCCCCTTCTCCTCCTGCCTCCAATCCCTCCCAGCACATAGTCTTTTTGAAAGAGTCAAGTCTTCCCATGAGTTGGCCAAAGTACTGGAGTATCAGCTTTAGCATCATTCCCTCCAAAGAACAGCAAGGACTGATCTCCTTTAGAATGGACTGGTTGAATCCCCTTGCAGTCCAAGGGATTCTCAAGAGTCTTCTTTAGCACCACACTTCAAAAGCATCAAATCTTCAGCGCTCAGCTTTCATCACAGTCCAACTCTCACATCCATACATGACTACTGGAAAAACCATAGCCTTGACTAGACGGACCTTTGTAGGCAAAGTAATGTCTCTGCTTTTCAATATGCTATTTGGGTTGGTCATAACCCTCCTTCCAAGGAGTAAGTGTCTTTTAATTTCATGCCTGCAATCACCATCTGCAATGATTTTGGAGCCCAGAAAAATAAAGACTGACACTGTTACCACTGTTTCCCATGAAATAGATGTTTCCCATCTATTTCCCATGAAGTGATGGGACCAGATGCCATGATCTTCGTTTTCTGAATGTTGAGCTTTAAGCCAACTTTTTCACTCTCCACTTTCACTTTCGTCAATAGACTTTTGAGATCCTCTTGACTTTCTGCCATAAGGGTGGTGTCATCTGCATATCTGAGGTTATTGATATTTCTCCCAGAAATCTTGATTCCAGCTTGTGCTTCTTCCAGTCCAGTGTTTCTCATGATGCACTCTGCATATAAGTTAAATAAGCAGGGTGACAATATACAGCCTTGATGTACTCCTTTTCCTATTTGGAACCAGTCTGTTGTTCCATGTCCAGTTCTAACTGTTGCTTCCTGACTTGCATATAAGTTTCTCAAGAGGCAGGTCAGGTAATCTGGTAGTCCCATTTCTTTCAGAATTTTCCACAGTTTATTGTGATCCACATGGTCAAAGGCTTTGGCATAGTCAATAAAGCAGAAACAGATGTTTTTCTGGAACTCTCTTGCTTTTCCCATGATCCAGCAGATGCTGGCAATTTGATCTCTGGTTCCTCTACCTTTTCTAAAACTAGCTTGAACATCTGGAAGTTCACAGTTCACGTACTGCTGAAGCCTGGCTTGGAGAATTTTGAGCATTACTTTACTAGCCTGTGAGATGAGTGCAATTGTGTGGTAGTTTGAGCATTCTTTGGCCTTGCCTTTCTTTGGGATTGGAATGAAAACTGTCCTTTTCCAGTCCTGTGGCCACTGCTGGGTTTTCCAAATTTGCTGACATATTGAGTGCAGCACTTTCACAGCATCATCTTTCAGGATTTGAAAGAGCTCAACTTGAATTCCATCACCACCACTAGCTTTGTTTGTAGTGATGCTTTCTAAGGCCCACTTGAATTCACATTCCAGGATGTCTGGCTCTAGGTAAGTGATCACACCATCGTGATTATCTGGGTCATGAAGATCTTCTTTGTACAGTTATTCTGTGTATTCTTCCCACCTCTTCTTAATGTCTTCTGCTTCTGTTAATTCCGTACCATTTCTGTCCTTTATTGAGCCCATCTTTGCATGAAATGTTCCCTTGGTATCTCTAATTTTCTTGAAGAGATCTCTAGTCTTTCCCATTCTGTTGTTTTCCTCTATTTCTTTGTATTGATCGCTGAGGAAGGTTTTCTTATGTCTCCTTGCTATTCTTTGGAACTCTGCATTCAGATGTTTATATCTTCCCTTTTCTCCTTTGCTTTTCACTTCTCTTATTTTCACAGCTAGTTGTAAGGCCTCTCCAGACAGCCATTTTGCTTTTTTGCACTTCTTTTCCATGGGGATGGTCTTGATCCCTGTCTCCTGTTCAATGTCATGAAACTCCATCCATAGTTCATCAGGCACTCTATCTATCAGATCTAGTCCCTTAAATCTATTTCTCACTTCCACTGTATAATCATAAGGGATTTGATTTAGGTCATACCTGAATGGTCTAGTGGTTTTCCCTACTTCCTTCAATTTAAGTCTGAATTTAGCAATAAGGAGTTCATGGTCTGAGCCACAGTCAGCTGCTGGTCTTGTTTTTGCTGACTGTTTAGAGCTTCTCCATCTTTGGCTGCAAAGAATATAATCAATCTGATTTTGGTGTTGACCATCTGGTGATGTCCATGTATAAAGTCTTCTCTTGTGTTGTTGGAAGAGGGTTAAATCCACAGGATCAACTAGGCAGACTCTTTGTCCTTGGAATATATAAAAGGTCATTGAGAGCTCCCACAAAAGAAAATGCACTAGTTCTGATAGCTGTGAACATGGGAGGCAAGTACACTTAGGAGTAGGACAAGATTATAATCTGAGATGCCCCCAGAGCAGGTCCAGGGGTTAGTACAGTGTTGGAGGGCATCCTAGGGTGACTGTGACTCCCAGCGAGGTAAAGGACTCAGACTCAAGAAAAACATTTATTATTCTTATGTTTTGACTTGTTCTGTACATTCTTTTGATTTTTTTTTTTCCTTTTCTTTATTTTCCTCCCCCCACCAACCCCATGTTGTAGTTGTCAATTTTGTTGGCAGTATGAAATCTAATTAAGCTTTGGAGTTGTTTTTTTTTTTTTTTTTTTCCTCAGTCACATTTTTATTGTTGTTATAAACCTCTGCCTTTATTTTGGGCTTTTTCAGTTCTGTGGAGTTTTCCTTCCCCCCCCCCTTCTTTTATCTTTAATTTAAAAATTTTAAACTTATTCTTATTTTTTATACATTTATTCCTTTGTTTGATTTTCCTACTATTGTTTTCCCCTTGCAGTTAATCTTAATTGTATATAAATCTTCTTTATCTATGTCTATTTAACTTTGCATACTTATTCTTTCTTTCTTTCCTTTCCTGTCAACATATTCATTAGTTTTATTTTCATTGCTTTATTCCCCAATTGACACCTTGCTTCAGTTTTGTTTTCCAGTTTGTGCTTTAGTTATTTTTTTTCTGGTAGATATAATTTTTGGTTTCCTGTTCTCTGGGTCGGTCTATTGTACTTTATCTTTGTTGGACTGTTTTATCTTTGGTCTTGGGTGTGTATGTATATGTGTATGTTCCATTATTTTAACTATTATTTGCCTGATTTTATAACTGCCATTTGTCTGGGGTTCATCTTTGGTTTCTCATTTTTGGATATTTGTTTTAATCTTACTTAATGCCATAACAAACCACTTGTGGAATCCTCATTCCTGACCAGAGCTCAAGCCCTGAGCCTTTGGAATGGCAGTACTGATTCCAAGACTACCAGTTAACTCTAGGTAGTATCAAATAGTGAGAACTCACACAAAGCAAAGCACTTGAATACAAGACCCAGCATCACTCAACCACCAGTAGCAACCTGTGCAGGGCATCTTATCTAAACAACAAGCAAAACAAAAATATAAACCCAATCATCCACAGAGAGGATTACCACTTCCCTCAGCTTTGCCTATCAGAGGAAAACCAAACAAACAAACACAAAAATCTCAGCATAAATCTCACCCTATAGGAAGCTTACACAAAACGCTGAACCAACATTAGGAGGGCAGAAACCAAAGAAAGAATTCAACCTTGAAACCTGGGAAAAGTAGATCTAAAGCACAGTAAGTTAAAAAGAAATTATGAAAAAGCAGAGAAATGCTACACAAATAAAGGAACAAAGTAGAAACACAGAAGCCCAAATAAATGAAGAGGAAATAAGCAAACTACCTGAAAAATAAATCAGAATAATGATAGTAAAGATGATCAAAAACCTTGAAAACAAAATGGAGAAAATGCAAGATTCAATTAACAAAGACCTAGAAGAATTAAACAATAAACATACAAACAACACAATTACTGAAATTAAAAATACTCTAGAAGGAATCAATAGCAGAATATCTGAAGCAGAAGAATGAGTCAGTGAGTTGGAAGATAAAATGATGGAAACAACTTCTGAAGAGCAGAAAAGGTAAAAAGAATGAAAAGAACTAAGGACAGTCTCAGAGACCTCTGAGACAATATCAAATGCACCAACATTCGAATTATAAGGGTACCAGAAGAAGAAAAGAAAAAGAAAGGGTATGAGAAAATTTTTGAAGAGATTATAGTTGAAAATTTCTCCAACATGGAAAAGGAAATAGTCAATCAAGTACAGGAGGGACAAAGAGTTCCATACAGGATAAACTCAAGGAGAAACACTCCAAGGCCCATACTAATCAAACTAACAAAGACTAAACACAAAGAAAGACTATTAAAAGCAGCAAGGGAGAGGCAACAAGTAGCATACAAAGGAAATTCCATACACTTAAGAGAACTAATCTTTCAGCATAAACTCTGCAGGCTGGAAGGGAATACCAGGATATATTTAAAGTATTGAAAGGGAAAAATCTACAACCAAGATCTCATTCAAAACTGATGGAGAAATAAAAAGCTTTTCAGACAAGCAAAAGTTAAGAGAAATCAGGACCAACCAACAACAAATGTTAAAGGGACTTACATAGTCAAGAAATACAAGAGAACAAAAATGATCTACAAAATCAACCCCAAACAATTAAGAAAATGTCAATAGGAACATATATGTCAATAATTACTTTAAATGAAAGTGGTTTAAATGCTCCAACCAAAAGACACAGACTTGCTGAATGGATACAAAAACAAGACCCATATATATGCTGTTTAGAAGACATACACTTAAGTCCTCAAGAAACATATAGACTGAAAGTGAGAGTATGGAAAAATATGGTCCATGAAGATGGGAAGCAAAAGAAAGCTGTAGTAGCAATCCTCATATTAGATAAAATAGACCTTAAAATAAAGAATATTACAAGAGATAAGGAAGGACACTACACAATGATCAAGGGATCAATCCAAGAGGAAGACATAACAATTGTAAATATCTATGAACCCAACATAGGAGCACCTCAATACATAAGACAAACATTAACAGACATAAAAGGAGAAACTGACAGAAACAATAAAAGGAGGAGACTTTAACACCCCACTAACACCAGTGGACAGATCATCAAAACAGAAAATTAACAAGGAAACACACATCTTAAATGATACATTAGAAAGGATGGATCTCATTGGTATCTTCAAGACATTCTACCCAAATGCAGAAGAATACACTTTCTTCTCAAGTGTACCTGGAACATTCTCTATGATAGGCCACATCTTGGGTCACAAATCAAACCTCAGTAAACTTAAGAAAATTGAAATCATATCAAGCATCTTTTCTGACCATGACACTATGAGACTAGATATCAATTACAAGAAAAAAAGCTGTAAGAAACACAAACAAAAGGAGATTAAACAACATGTTTCTAAATAACCAATAGATTACTGTAGAAATCAAAAGGGGAATCAAAAAATTTATAGAAAGAAATGACAATGAAAACACAACAACTCAAATCCTATGGGATGAAGTGAAAGCAGTTCTAAAAGGGAAGTTTATAGCAAAACAACCCTACATCAAGAATCAAGAAAAACATTGAATAGACAGCCTAACTTTACACCTAAAACAACTTGAAAAGAAGAAGGAAAAAAAAATTAGTAAAAGGAAATAATTCATAAAGATCTGAGCAAAAATCAGTGGAAAAAATTGAAAGAAACAACAGTAAAGATTAATAAAACTGAAAGCTGGTCCTTTGAGAAGATAAAAAAAAAATGACAAGCCTTTAGCCAGACTCATCAATTAAAAAAAAAAAAAAAAAAAGAGTAGAATCAAAGCAACAAATTTAGAAATGAGAAAGGAAAGGTTACAACAGACAATGCAGAAATACAAATGATTATAAAAGAACAACTATATAGCAATAAAATGGATAACCTGGAAGAAATGTACAGATTCTTAGAAAAGTTCAGTCTTCTAAGACTGAACCAGCAAGAAATAGAAATTATGAACAACTCAATTACAAGCACTGAAATTGAAGCTGTGATAAAAAAAATCTCCCCAAAAACAAAAGCACAGGACCAGATGGCTTCACAGGAGAATTCTATGAAACATTTAGTGAAGAGCTAATGTCTATCCTTCTAAAACGCTTTCAAAAAATTGCAGAGAAAGGAACACTTCCAAACTCATTCTACGAGGCTACCATCACCCTGATACTAAAACCAGACAAAGATAACACAAAAAAAGAAAACTATAGGCCAATATCACTGATGAACGTAGATGCTAAAATCTTCAACAAAATTTTAGAAAACAGAACTCAGCAACACATCAAAAAGCTCATACACCATGATCAAGCTGGGTTTATTTCAGAAATGGAAGGATTCTTCATATATGCAAATCAATCAATGTGATATATTAATTAACAAATTGAAAGATAAAAACCACATGATCAGATCAGACCAATAGATGCAGAAAAAGCCTTTGACAAAATTCAGCAGTCATTTATGATTAAAACTTCAAAAAAATGGGCATAGAAGGAAACTACCTCAACATAGTAAAGTCCATATGTGATAAGCCTACAGCAAACATTATTCTCAATGGTGAAAAACTGAAAGCATTCCCCCTAAGATCAGGAACAAGACAAGGGTGTCTACTTTCACCACTATAATTCAGCATAATTCTGGAAGTCCTAGCTACAGCAATCAGAGAAGAAAAATAAATAAAAGGAATCCAGATCAGAAAAGAAGAAGTAAAGTGCTCAGTGTTTGCAAATGACATGATACTGTACATAGAAAACCCTAAAGATAGTATAAAAAAATTACTAGAGCTAATCAGTGAATTTAGCAAAGTTGCAAGATACAAAATCAATACACAGAAATCATTTGCATTTCTATACACTAGCAATGAAAAATCAGAAAGATAAATTATAGAATCAATCCCATTCACCATTGCAACAAAAAGAATTAAATATTAGGAATAAACTTACTTAAGGAAACAAAAGAACTGGGCAGGAAGAATCAATATTATGAAAATGACTATACTACCAAATGCAAACTACAGATTCAATGTGATCCCCATCAAACTACCAATGGCATTTATCATAGAACTAGATCAAAAAATTTTACAATTCATATGGAAACAAAAAAGACCCCAAATAGCCAAAGCAGCCTTGAGAAAGAAGAATGGAGCTGGAGGAATCAACCTTCCTGACTTCAGATTATACTAAAGCTACAGTCATTAAGACAGTATGGTACTGGCACAGAAACAGAAATGTAGACAAATGGAACAAGATAGAAAGCCCAGAAATAAACCCATGCAACTATGGGTACTTTATTTTTAACAAAGGAGGCAAAAATGTACAATGGGGCAAAGACAGCCTCTTCAATAAAAGGTGCGGGAAAAACTGGACAGCTACATATAAAAGAATGACATTAGAACACTTTCTAACAACATACACAAAGATAAGCTCAAAATGGATTAAAGGCCCAGATCCCACCTTCTAGAGTAACAGAAATAAAAACAAAAGTAAACAAGTGGGGCCTGATTAAACTTAAAAGCTTTTGCACAGCAAAGGAAACTGCAAGTAAGGTGAAAAGACAACCCTCAGAAAGGGAGAAAATAATAGCAAATGAAACAACTGACAAAGGATTAATTTCCAGAATATACAAGTAGCTCAATGCCAGAAGAACAAACAACCCAATCAAAAAATGGGAAAAAGACCTAAATAGACATTTCTCCAAAGAAGAAATACAGATGGCTAACAAACATATGAAAAGATGGTCAACATCACTCATTATTGCTGCTGCTGCTGCTAAGTCACTTCAGTCGTGTCAGACTCGGTGCAACCCGAGAGACGGCAGCCCACCAGGCTTCCCCGTCCCTGGATTCTCCAGGCAAGAACACTGGAGTGGGTTGCCATTTCCTTCTCCAATGCATGAAAGTGAAAAGTGAAAGTGAAGTCACTCAGTCATGTTAGACTCTAGCGACCCCATAGACTATAGCCCACCAGGCTCCTCCGTCCATGGGATTTTCCAGGCAAAAGTACTGGAGTGGGATGCCATTGCCTTCTCCATCAGTTATTATTAGAGAAAGGCAAATCAAAATTGCAATGTGATATCACCTCACACAGGTCAGAATGGCCATCATCAAAAAGTCTACAAACAATAAGTGCTGGAGAGGGTATGGAAAAAAGCGAACACTCTTGCACTGTTGGTGGGAATATAAATTGATATAGCCACTATGGAAGATGGTATGGAACTTCCTTAAAAAACTAGGGATAAAATCACCATATAACTCAGCAATACCACTCCTAGGCATATACTCTGAAGAAACCAAAATTGAAAAAGACATTGTTCATTGCAGCATTATTTACGATAGCTAGAACATGGAAGCAACCTGGGTGATCTTCAACAGATGAATAGATAAAAAAGTGGTGGTACATATAAACAACAGAATATTACTCAGCCATAAAAAGGAACACATTTGAGTCAGTTCTGATGGGGTGAATGAACATAGAATCTATTATACAGAGTGAAGTAAGTCAGAAAGAGAAAGATAAATATCATATTCTAATGCATATATATGGAATCTAGAAAAACGGTACTGAAGAATTTACTTACAGGGCATCAGTGGAGAAACAGACATAGAGAATAGACCTATGGACATGGGGAGAGGGGAGGAGAGGGTCAGCCATTTGGGAAGAGTAACATGGAAACTTACATTACCATCTGTAAAATAGCCAACGGGAATTTGCTGCATGGCTTAGGAAACTCAAACAGGGGCTCTGTATCAATTTAGAGGGGGAGATGGGGTGGGAAATGGGAAGGAGGTTCAAAAGGGAGAGGGTATGTGTATACCTATGGCTGATTCATGTTGAGCTTTGACAGAAAACAACAAAATTCTGTAAAGCAAATTATCCTTCAATTGTATACCTGTGGCGGATTCATTTTGATATTTGGCAAATCTAATACAGTTATGTAAAGTTTAAAAATAAAATAAAATTAAAAAAAAAAAAAAGAGACATAAAAAAAAAAAAAAAAAAAATAGCAAGATGTTCCATTACATCTAGCAAGTCAGGTAGATTTTTAAAGGAAGATATCAAATATCAACAAAATAATGACTGCAGTGTCTTGTTGACCTTGAAATATATGTAGAAGTAAAATGTAAGACACAATATTTCATTGTATGAGTAGAAATTTATGAATTAGGGGAAAAAAACTCTATGATGAAGTAAATTAAAAAAAAAAATTACATTCTACATGACCTTCAGTTGGTTGAATCCACAGATAAGAAACCACAGGTACAAATGGCCAACTGTAAAGTTCTTTGACTGCACGGAGGGTCTATGCCCCTAGCCCTTGTGTTGTTCAAATGTCAATGATATATACTATGTGTTCTCTATCCATCCAGCTATAAATGAGCAGAGCAGATTTCTTCCATATTTTGGCTGTGGTAAATTATGCTGCAGTTAATATTGTGGTGCATATATGTTTTCAAATTAGCATTTTTTGTATTATTCAGAATACACAATTCTGTGTTATCTAGAAGTGGAGTTGCTGATTGATTGTATGATAGTTCTATTTTTAATATTTTAGGGAATCACCATACTGCTTTTCATAGTAGCTATACAAACTTACATTCCCACCATCAGTACTGATGATTTCTTTTTCTCAACATCATCAGCAGCATTTGTTATTTTTTGTCTTTTTGATAATAGGCATTCTGACAGGTGTTACCTGATAGTTCATTGTGGTTTTGATTTACATTTCCCTGATTAGTAATTCTGAGTATCTTTTCACATGCCTATTGGCCATCTGTATGTCTTCTTCATATAAATGTATATTCAGATCCTCTGCCATTTTAAGTGAATTGTGTGTTTTATCAATGGAATGGGAGAAAACAAAGAAATAAATTGTCATTTATATGGTCAATTAATCTATAACAAAGGAGGCAAGAATGTATACTGAAAGTCTTCAATAATTTGTGTTTAGAAAACTATACAGCTAATTGCAAAAAAGAAAAGAAAGAAACCAACCCACTTCTTACACTACATACAAAAATAAAATCATAATGGATGAAAGACTTAAATGTAAGATCTGAAAACATTAAATTCCTAGGAGAAAAAGACAGTATACTTCCTTACATTGACTTGAAACATTCCTTCCATTTCAGTTTATAGGAATATTTTGAGAAGGATACTTATTAATTCTTCTTTAAATGTTGGATAGGGTTCACTTGTGAAGCTATTTGGTCCTGGGCTTTTGATTCTTGGGAATTTTTTTTTTTTTTTTCCTATTTAAACTTCATTGCCTATAACTGGTCTATTTAGATTTTCTCCCTGATTCGGCCTTGGAAGATTGTATGTTTCCAGGAATTTATTCCTTTCTTCCAGGTTGCCCTATTTGTGGCCATAAAATTATTCAAAATAGTCTCCTGACTGTTTATATTTTTGTGGTATCAGTTTTAACTTATCTTTCATTTCATTTATTTGGGCCCATTCTTTTTTTGTGTTTCTTGATGAGTCTGGCTAAATGTTTATCAATTTTGTTTATTTTTTCAAGCAATGATCTTTTATATTCAATGATATGTTCAGGGTTTTATTATTTTTTTCAGTCTCTTTTTAATTTTTTCCACTCTGATCTTTATAATTTCCTTCCTGCTACTAACTTTGGCCTTTGTTTATTGTGTTCCCCCCGACCAGAAAAAAATAATTAAGATATAAAGTTCATTTATTTGAGATTTTTCTTGTTTCTAGAGGTAACCCTGTATTGCTATAATTTCCCTCTTAAAACTACTTTTACTTTGCCCCATATATTTTGGTAAGCTGTTTCTATTTTCATTCATCACAAAGTATTTTTTTTTTTTTTTAATTTCCTCTTTGGTTTCTTTGGCCCACTTTTTAGTAGCATATTAGTAAAAATCTATCCAATTTTCCTAGGGATGAGTGGCTTCTGGCTGCTGCTGCTAAGGCATTTCAGTCATGTCCAACTCTGTGTGACCCCATAGACAGCAGCCCACCAGGCTCCCCCTGTCCCTGGGATTCTCCAGGCAAGAACACTGGAGTGGATTGCCATTTCCTTCTCCAATGCATGAAAGTGAAAAGGGAAAGGGAAGTCACTCAGTCGTGTAATTTTTATGCTAAATCTTGTAAAGTTTAGAGAAACCAAGGGTGAGTTTTTTTTCTTTTTTTTTTTAATGGTATTTTAACCCAGTAAAGGAATATAGGTCTTATTTTTATTTTAAATTGCCATTTCTTCTCTATCACAACATTCTTTTGCCCAGGGGAATTAATCACTGGCAGGAATGTTCTCTTGAGGAAATAAGGGATTTAAAAATTAAGGTATATGTTGTCCTTGACTTTATCGTAGCTTCTCCTCTCCTCTGAGCCATTGGTCTTGTCTTAAAGCTGACTCAACTCTTGTTATAGGTTACAAAAAAACAGCAATCTTAACTAAATGTGGTATGAACCATAAAGATATCTACTTAACAAGGAAATCACATAAAGGCAGATTTAATACTGGTTCAGAGGTGTAACAGAATCACCAAAGTCTCGATCCATTCTTCACTCTTTGAAGAAAAAAATTTTTTTTTAATTTCTGTTCTTGGTAATAAAATGACTACCTAGATTTTATTTTGCCACCAAACATTATTCTAACAGAAGTGCGAAATTGTTAGTAATGGTCTTTTTCTTGTAGAACACTATTATTTTAGAAATAAAGACTTGTCTATGATTCTCCCAGCAGATTCTAGTTTTATCATTTTGGACAAACTCAGTCTCGCTCAGTGGCTCATTAGCAAAAGGGACCAAGATCACATCAAATAGCTGTAACAGTGTTTCTTAACCTATTATTGTCACTGCCCTCAAGGAGTCTTTTTAGACATTTTTATTAGTCACTCCCACTATGACATTTTAATATCAGTGTTCATAATATATTTATTAGTGTACTTTACTTATGTATGTGCTTTGTGAATAAATGTGATAATTCTTTTTTTTTTTTTCTTGAGAATCAACTGTTGTCCCCTTGGGGTTGGAGTCCCCCTACTGTAAATTCATAAAGTCAATCATGATTTATTCTTGGGATATTATGGCAACATTTAGCAAGTAAAAAAAAAAAAAGGAAGAAAATGCTGTGAGGTAGCATCAATCAATATCTGCCACAGTCTACATTTGGAATCACTTTTCAATTCAATGTTCATTGCATATTCACTAACAAACATTCTTCAGTATGTAATATTTGCCAGTCCTAAACAGGTACTCAAGATCCAGTCAGGAACAGAAAAAATTAAGTAATTTTATTCAACTCAATAATTTACCAGGATATATTCAAACGCTTCTATAACAAAGATTGACTTCCTCAATCAAATTCAAGATTCCTCCCTACCTTCTTCCTTTGTATATACAGAATATCTTGAAATAAGACACAAAATGAGTCTGGAGGCAAAACTTAATTAAAACAGGAATACAAATATTTAACTCCTATTGTTTAGCACACTAAATGAGACAATGCATACTATTTTCTTTTTTTTGGTACATTTTTAAAACTGGTGCAGACCTAAAGTGTCATTATCATTTTTTGAGTTTTGAGAGTTTTTTATCTTATTCCTATGAATGATACTCAATTAGCGATTTGGTAATATTAGAGAATCAACAAATCAATAAATACTAGACTCATAATTGATTGAAAAGTTGCTGTGAAAACCAGAAATTGGAACATGTAATCAGTAAAAATAATCCTTAGTTTGACCTTCTTTTTGACCTTTAAATACATAAATCTTCAGTAACTGTAGTTCCTCATACAACTTACTTCGAAATATCTGTGACATTCTGGAAAATATTGTTAAAAATATGTACCCTAAATGCCCAGTTATATAACTATGTTTACCTGATCAAAAAGTAAATATTTATTTTCTGTTAGCCTTGTAGCATTTTATATTCTTTTTTGACTCAAGAAACTTTTAAGTGAACTCAGAATTTGTGAGAATCTGATCATTAACCAGGAGACATCAAACTAATATCATTTGCAGCAGCACGGATGGACCCAGAGAATGTCATACGAGTGAAGTCAGACTGAGAAAGACAAACATCACAGAATATTGTGCCATCTAAAAAAAAAGAAGATGCAAATGAACTTATTTTAAAAATAAAACAAAACGGTAATAGAGTCACAGATGTGGAAAACAAATCTATGGTTACCAGGGGTTTTCCCCTGGTAAAAAGAGAGGCGATAAACTGGGAGACAGGGATTGACATATGTGCACTACTGTATATAAAATAGATAATTAATAAGGACCTACTGTATAGCAAAGGAAACTACAATTAATATCTTGTAATGACCTATGGGAAAAGAATCTGAAAAGAATATAAATATATATAAATATATTTTATATGTATATGCATATACCTGAATCAGTTTGCTGTATACTTGAAAATATCACACAACATTGCAAATCAGATTTACTTCAATTAAATAAATAAAAGAACAGACTGAAGGTAGCAAATGAGCAGTGGCTGGCATGGCACTTAGTGCCCAAGGTGCTTCATTCAACTCCTTGCAGCCCATCGTCCTGTTCTGTTTTCAGAAAGCTAAACACCTCCAAGAGCCATGGGTTTCCTGTAAAGGATCAAATAATTTCCCCCCCAAACTACTGCATCCCTTAATGTGCCCACTTCCCCCTATCAAATAAAGTGCTCCTAAAGGTCTTTTGAACTTTTAAATATTTATGAATGTAAAGGAAAAATTGGATTTAGATATAGTTAATGCTTCTTGGCATTTTCCCACTGAAGAGCACTGGTATGTGGGTGCCATGTTCTGTCTGGAATCTCTCATTTTCCTCTCTGTGCCTAGAGGATGTTCAGTTGTATATTTTAAGAGATTGGCTTTATCTCGAATCTGCAGACCCTCATCACCATATGCAAGAGCTTGAAAAATAATCATATTCAAAAGAAGTGGAGCATTCCACATGCCACTGCCAAACAGAGATTAAAGGGAGCCTTCCAGGCTTATTGGAATATCCAGATTTTGACTCACTGAAGGCTAGATAGCAAACATTTCCTTATGCTATTCACATCAATTTTGTACGTTTGTCCCAAATGTTAAATGTAAACTAAAATATAAATTTCAAATAGAAGTAAAAATATAAAATTATTCAAGCAATACATATGAAACCTGTTTTTACTTATACTCTGGTTTACTGGTGTTTGAACACTGTTGGTATTTTCCTCCTCAATTCACTCTGTATCCCTTCCCATTTTATACAGCTCCTCTGCCTGGTGGAGGATTGTACATTTCTGATCCATGAGTATAAGACTGAGCAAAGGCTCTGATTTCCTTCTCCAGCTAGAAGCAATATCCTGGTAAAAAAACATTCTGAGTAGTAGAGTATTAGATATGAATTACTGAAGACTAACTTTTTTTTTTTTTTCAATTTGAAGTAACCACATTATAATGTGTTAATTCTAAACAATATCAAAATTAAATATTTCAAAAATCTGAGCATTAAACATAACTGAATGTTTATTAAGATCATTGCCTTTATTTTATAAATAAGAAATGTGAACCAGAGTATTTATCCAATAAGTACCTAAGAGTAAATCACTATTAGAGCACAATCCCAATCTTAGGTTTTTATTTCATATTATGTAATATTGCATTAGATTATGTCGTAATTTATTGTATATTTACTATTGTATATTTTGTAAAATAATATACAGACATAGCCATAATTTAGAAAGTTTTCACCTTATTAACATATAGTTAGAGTAATAGAGATAAAACTAGCCAGAAAATTGTTATTTGTTAAAAAGAGTGTGATGTTTTTGACTTTTATAAGGCTGGCCGTTGAATTCAGAAAAGAAACCCAGAAAAGCAAACTACATTAAATACATGTCATATTTTGTTGGAAAAATGAACAGTAGAAAATATTTGGCAGTACTAAGCACCAAATGAATGCTGCACAATTTATTTTCTAGTCTTCGTTTCAGTTTCATTAACTATGCATTGTTAAATGCATTGTATAGCTGTAATATACCAGAAATTCAATGATGCTACATAGTTTTTCAGCATCATGCAACTGTCCACTGGCAGGTCTCTGTGACCCCAAAGTCTTCACTCTACAAGATGTTAACTCAAAATTGAATTTCAAATCTTGAATTGATTGTCACGGCCATCAATTCCAGTGTGTAAAGTTGGTTCACTTTGTCCTTCTTGCTATTGTTTTACAAAACCTTCTGGATTTCCATAATTGTGTCTCTTTGGAGCTCTTGTACTGGGACTCCATATTTTATATTTAAGTGTCTGGATGAAAGGGACCATTAGTGGTTCTGTGTCTTTCCTGTAGCCTTGGGGACCCCTTGGTAAAATCCTCCTTGCAAAAATTGCTCAAAGAATTGTGAAGATTTCTCTTATTCTAGATTTGAAACAACTGGAAATACAACCAAAAACCTGGCAACACCCAAGTACCTGTCCTTCACTGTCAGGGTTGTTTATGCAGGAAGGAGTAACTGGAATGGCTTGACTGAGCTGTATTGAAGAAGGAGAACCCAGTAACCTGAGGACCATGTGACTAGCAGACATAAAAAAACTGCCAAAGCCAATGACTTCCCAAGTCCAGCTGGTCCACACTCGATTCTGCATCATCATGCTACCAAATTGGTGATCAGACCCTTGTGCCAGGGTATCAGGGAGGTTCTTATTCTGATCATATTTGTACAGTCATTAACAAAACGGTTGTTGAGCCTGTAAGAGCACAAGCTTTGTTCAATGACCAAAGAATGAGGAGGGGCTTCCCAAGTGGTGCAATGGTGAAGAATCTACCTACCAATTCAGGAGACTCAAGAGATGTGGGTTTGATGCCTGGGTCAGGAAGATCCCCTGGAGGAAGAAATGGCAAACCACTGCAGTACTCTTGCCTGGAAAATTTCCATAGACAGAGGAGCCTGGCAAGCCCCACTTCATGGGGTCTTAAAAGAGTAGAACACTACTGAATGAACATGTACATCACTGAAAGAATGGGAAAACAGGAACCTAGTTCATAAATCAACTCTGCAACCCAAGTTGAGCTGTGCACTAAAATTACAGGAGGTTCAGGGAGGGAATTTGAACCAGTGGGAGCAATATTCATGAGTTATCTGAGAATAAGCCTGTAGTTTGGACAAAGGTGTGGTTTGGGCCTGGAATGAAGGCAACTATTCTTTTCAGTACTTTTGTGGGCTTTTCTGGTTGTTGTCATGGAAACTGGCAACTGTCATGGCTTGGTGGGTGTGTCACTTAGCTAATGTATTACAATGAGTGTATAATGAGGCTCAAGGTTCACTGGAAGTCAGGTGTTCTGCAGTCTTGGGCTAAATTGGTTTTAACAGGTTCTTTTTTTTTTTTCTTTGCAGATTCTTGCTGAAACTTGCTGCTGCTAAGTCGCTTCAGTCGTGTCTGGCTCTGTGAGACCCCATAGACGGCAGCCCACCAGGCTCCTCTGTCCATGGATTCTCCAGGCAAGAACACTGGAGTGGGTTGCCATTTCCTCCTCCAATTCATGAAAGTGAAAAGTCAAAGTGAAGTCGCTCAGTAGTGTCCGACTCCTAGGGACCCCATGGACTGCAGCCTACCAGGCTCCTCCGTCCATGGGATTTTCCAGGCAAGAGTACTGAAGTGGGGTGCCATTGCCTTCTCCTGCTGAAACTTATATAAGAGTAATTGGTTTCTGCTCTGAGGTGGGGCAGGAGTATAATGGGGCAACAACCTTGGTAACAATCCCTCCTGAGCACAATTTTTCCTCCAGCACAAATGATATGGGAATGTTACACGAGGACTTGAGGTCACAAGGTTTCTTCCATACAAGAGCTGAGTTTGTGGTGCTTCTGCCTGCTTTCTATCCTTGTGGAAAATGAAGTGAACTTAGAGGCAGTGCAAACCACTGAAACGGGTTTGGGGCAGGTGGCCATTTGCAGGACATACTTAGAATTCACATTGAAAAAATATAAGTATATGTGGTTTTCAAAATACATCATGTCACTGGGGAGCATGTGCATTTTCACTAATTTATGAGTCTACCTCTCCTTCTCCCTGAGAAGTCTTTTGGGCTGCACTAGGTCCTGTTCACAGCTCTACTCTATAGAGTTTTTCACTATTTTTCGTCCACTTAAATTACTGCCATTTCTCAGACTACTTGAGGATATATGTGGGTGCTTTTCACTGCCTTGACCTATTTTTTTAATACTGTTTTTTTTTTTTTTTTTTCTGTATTCATTTTACTCCACTACCTAGTAACAATCTCAATCTTTCCATTACCCTGATGTGAGAGTTGGACTGTGAAGAAGGCTGAGCGCCGAAGAGTTGATGCTTTTGAACTGTGGTGTTGGAGAAGACTCTTGAGAGTCCCTTGGACTGCAAGGAGATCCTACCAGTTCATTCTGAAGGACATCAGCCCTGGGATTTCTTTGGAAGGAATGACTAAAGCTGAAACTCCAGTACTTTGGCCACCTCATGTGACGAGTTGACTCATTGGAAAAGACTCTGATGCTGGGAGGGATGGGGGGCAAGAGGAGAAGGGGACGACAGAGGATGAGATGGCCGGATGGCATCACTGACTTGATGGACGTGAGTCTGGGTGAACTCCGGGAGTTGGTGATGGACAGGGAGGCCTGGCGTGCTTCGATTCATGGGGTCAAAAAGAGTCGGACAGGACTGAGCGACTGATCTGATCTGATCTGATCCTGGTACCTGCATCTACACTGAAGTAATTTGCAAACAAATTACAAGCTTTTGCAGTACACTTGCTTGGGCATACAGATGAAGACATTTTTGAAATCATGAAAGCACAAACATTGCCTTCTTACCAAACTGCTTAAAGCTGTGGTCTGAGTATTACCCTCCCACTTTAGATGTTGAGATCCTAAGGCAATGATGATAATGTAGAGTAAGCCTTGACAACTGGTTTTCCTCCCCCTTCATTGAAATGCAAGTGCCCAACTTAAGCTTTGATTGCCAGAATATCCATTTCAAAGAGCCATCCAATTCAAAGACCTTGGCTATCTCCAACAAATACACTGTCAGCCACAAGATTAGATAAATAGCCAGGCCATGACTCCCACTGAGGTTTCTTTGTTTTTGAGCTCTGGATCTCTGTCAGTAAATCACTGAGCTACTTGCTTTTTCCTCTTCCTATGGCATAAAGTGAAGAGGAACTAAAAAGCCTCTTGATGAAAGCGAAAGAGGAGAGTGAAAAAGTTGACTTAAAGCTCAGCATTCAGAAAACTAAGATCATGGCATTTGGTCCTATCACTTTATGGGAAATAGATGGGGAAACAGTGTCAGACTTTATTTTTTTGGGCTCCAAACTGAACTGAATGCTTTAAATTTCTGCTCTTAGCAAGAGTTCACCAACAAATTCTGAAAGAGATGGGAATACCAGAGCACCTGACCTGCCTCTTGAGAAACTTATATGCAGGTCAAGAGGCATCAGTTAGAACTGGACATGGAGAAACAGACTGGTTCCAAGTAGGAAAAGGAGTACGTCAAGGCTGTATATTGTCATCCTGCTTATTTAACTTGTATGCAGAGTATATCATGAGAAACACTGGGCTGGAAGAAGCACAAGCTGGAATCAAGATTGCCAGGAGAAATATCAATAACCTCAGATATGCAGATGACACCACCCTTATGGCAGAAAGTGAAGAGGAACTACAAGCCTCTTGATGAAAGTGAAAGAGGAGAGTGAAAAAGGTGGCTTAAAACTCAACATTCAGAATACTAAGATCGTGGCATCTGGTCCCATCACTTCATGGGAAATAGATAGGGAAACAGTAGAAACAGTAACAAACTTTAATTTTGGGGGCTCCAAAATCACTGCAGATGGTGACTGCAGCCATGAAATTAAAAGATGCTTACTCCTTGAAAGGAAAGTTATGACCAACCTAGACAGCATATTAAAAAACAGAGGCATTACTTGGCCAACAAAGGTCCATCTAGTCAAAGCTATGGTTTTTCCAGTGGTCATGTATGGATGTGAGAGTTGGACTGTGAAGAAAGCTGAGTGCCGAAGAATTGATGCTTTTGAACTGTGGTGTTGGAGAAGACTCTTGAGAGTCCCTTGGACTGCAAGGAGATGCAATCAGTCCATCCTAAAGGAGACCAGTCCTGGGTGTTCATTGGAAGGACTGATGCTGAGGCTGAAATTCCAATACTTTGGCCACCTCATGTGAAGAGTTGACTCATTGGAAAAGACCCTGATGCTGGGAGGGATTGGGGGCAGGAGAAGAAGTGGATGACAGGATGAGATGGTTGGATGGCATCACCGACTCGATGCACATGAGTTTGGGTGAACTCCGGGAGTTGGTGATGGACAGGGAGGCCTGGCTTGCTTCAATTCATGGAGTCACAAAGAGTCAGACACGACTAAGCGACTGAACTGAACTGATGCTTTAAATTCCTGCTCTTATGTTTCAAGTTCACCAATAAAGTGTGAGACTTCATTACCCTAGGTCCCCACAATGGACCCAGGTAAAAGCAGCATTCAGCCCCCCAGTTCTTTCCCATCTCTCCTCCTGAGACCTCCTCATGTGTGACCCTAGATGCACTTGCAATTTCCACGTGTTATAAGCTAAGCTATATATCTTTATTTTATCAATGATTCTTAATGACTATAGATGTAGGGTTTCTTTCCTTTTCTCTCTTTTTATTTACTTTTGCCATGGAATTGCAGGATCTTAGTTCCCTCACCAGGGATCAGAACCCACATTCTCAGGAGTGGAAAAGTAGAAGGACAAAGTCTTAACCACCAGACTCCCAAGGAATTAATGAAAGGGTGTCTTGAAATCACAATATAATCCACAAGGGCTGATCCAACCACAGTATAATTTACTGATAGACAATTATCATGGAAATAGGAGTCAGGGCTTTTGGGAGATGCATAGGTCCTAAGCCCCCATAAATGAGCTTAATGTCCTTATAAAAGATACGCCAGAGAGCCCTCTGGCCCTTTCCACACTGTGAGAGAGAGAGCACAAAGGCTATGAACAGCTTTCATCAGACCACAGCCACCTTTGACACAGGAGGGAAGTGGGCAAGGTACCACCTTTAAGTGAATGACAGCCATAGGATATGACAAAATGTGAATACAACCAATTAGGCCCAGGAAGATGAAAGATTCAACTTCTAGTCAGCCTTGAGCTTCATTACACACTGATTTGGATATATTAGAATAAGCTAATAACACCTTAGCATATCCTTAGCACCATGACAGTTCCAAGGCTTACTATCAAAGATCACAAAGTGGGCAGTGATCCAATTTCTGGAAGTCTCCACCCCTTCCCCCAAATAACTGGAATAATCTTTCCTCTCATTAGCCTATGAAATTCCTCAGCACATAGAAACTAATCACACAATAGTCTGAGGGTACTGTTGACTTCTGAGATGGCTTACATTCTGCTTGTGGAGTGTGTTTCTCTCTACATAAATTCACTTCTTACCAATCACTTTGTCTCTTCCTGACTTCTTTCTGCCAGGTGACATCAAGAACTTGAGCTTCATTAGGTCCTGTGATTAGGTGTGAACTCAGTTAAAAGGCTGTGGGTTCAAATCCTAACCTGGGTTTTGGCTAGATTTGAATTCAGACTTATGAGTTTAAGTCCCAATCAGAGATGCACAGTTTCACCTTGGCACCTTGATCTTGGACATTTAGCCTCACAAAAGTGTGAAATAGATTCAGGTGAGAAATAAATTTGTGTTTTTTATCAGCTACCTGGTCCATGGCATTTTGTCATAGCAGCCTGAAAAGTCTAAGACATTTATGCTTTTACTACCTACTGATTTTATCAGATTAGATTGCAGAAGTCCTCCTTATAGCCAATCTTGCAAAATCTCTCACTTTACATTCCTTTGGGTGTGATTAGGTATTTCCTTTAGTTTCTGTGAAATAAAATCTATATTTAATGGCAAGACAAGGAAACTTTAAACATAAAAGTTTTTTCAGTCCTTTGGTTCCCTCTCCTCACACCATGTATTGTGTATCGGCTGTATGCATCCACCAGACCTCCCCCATGGGTACAAATACTTGCTCAATCATAAGGCAGCATTCTCCTAGCATCAAGATAGCTCCTTAAAAAATAGCATTCCTTCCTGATTGTCTAAGGGGACACATGACCTACCAAGATGACATTTAGATCTGGATTATGTAAACTGTCAATAATGTGTCATTTCATATTTAGCCCTCTTTCTCCAAAAACCTATATAACTGTGCCATGATTTCTAATGGGCAGAACACTTCTGAGAGCTTTCTAAGATCCCCTTCCCAGGTTGTAATCCTCAAATTTGGCTCAAGTAAAATTTTCCATTTCTTTCTTCTATTAACTGATTAATTTTTGTTGACACTTCCTACTCTAGACATTCAGATAGAGAAAATCACAATTATATAACTCTAATTCTTTAGTATAAATACATTTTTTTAAAAAATTTGAGAACAAGTGCTTTAGACACTGGAAATGGAGTAGAAAATTGGCAGCAACTCAGACATGTTACTTTTCCTGTTCTAGCACTTATTCCCTTCCTCCTAACAGTATTATTAAAATATGCCTACCTTTACAGCTGACTTCTTTTGAACTGTGGTGCTGAAAAAGATTCTTGAGAGTCCCTTGGACTGCAAGGAGATCAAACAATTCGGTCCTAAAGGAAATCAACACTGAATATTCATTGAAAGGACTGAGGCTGAAGCTGAAGCTCCAATGCTTTGGCCACCTGATGTGAAGGGCCGACTCATTGGAAAAGACCCTGATGCTGGGAAAGACAGAAGGCAGGAGGAGAAGCGGACGACAGAGGATGAGATGGTTGCATGGCATCACCGACTCAATGGACATGAGTTTGATCATGCTCCGAGAGATAGTAAAGAACAGGGAAGCCTGGAATATGGTAGTCCATGGGATTGGAAAGAGTTGGATCTGACTGAGTGAATTAACAACAGTAAACCTACCACCTTAAGACATTGAAACGAAGTGAGAAATTAAACATAAAACCAACAAGAAAAGAATGAAATGAAGATTCAGTTTAGTTCAGTCACTCAGACGTGTCTGACTCTTTGCAACCCCATGAATCGCAGCACGCCAGGCCTTCCTGTCTATCACCAACTCCCAGAGTCTATTCAAACTCATGTCCATTGAGTTGACAATGCCATCCAGCCATCTCATTATCTGTCGTTCCCTTCTCCTCCTGCCCTCAATCCTTCCGAGCATCAGGGTCTTTTCCAATGAGTCAACACTTCGCATGAGGTGGCCAAAGTATTGGAGTTTCAGCCTCAGCTTCAGTCCTTCCAATGAACACCCAGGACTGGTCTCCTTTAGGATGGACTGGCTGGATCTCCTTGCAGTCCAAGGGACTCTCAAGAGTCTTCTCCAACACCACAGTTCAAAAGCATCAATTCTTCAGTGCTCAGCTTTCTTCGCAATCCAACTCTCACATCCATACATGACTAGTGGGAAAACTATAGCTTGACTAGACGGACCTTTGTTGACCAAGTAATGTCTCTGCTTTTGAATATGCTGTCTAGGTTGGTCATAACTTTCCTTCCAAGGAGTATGTGTCTTTTAATTTCATGGCTGCAATCACCATCTGCAGTGATTTTGAAGCCCCGCAAAATAAAATATTTTCTTTTCCATGGGGATGGTCTTGATCCCTGTCTCCTGTACAATGTCATGAACCTCATTCCATAGTTCATCAGGCACTCTATCTATCAGATCTAGGCCCTTAAATCTATTACTCATTCCACTGTATAATCATAAGAGATTTGATTTAGGTCATTCCTGAATGGTCTAGTGGTTTTCCCTACTTTCTTCAATTTAAGTCTGAATTTGGCAATAAGGAGTTCATGGTCTGAGCCACAGTCAGCTCCTGGTCTTGTTTTTGCTGACTGTATAGAGCTTCTCCATCTTTGGCTGCAAAGAATATAATCAATCTGATTTCGTGTGTTGACCATCTGGTGATGTCCATGTAGAGAGTCTTCACTTGTGTTTTTGGAAGAGGGTGTTTGTTATGACCAGTGCATTTTCGTGGCAAAACTCTATTAGTCTTTGCCCTGCTTCATTCTGTATTCCAAGGCCAAATTTGCCTGTTACTCCAGGTGTTTCTTCACTTCCTACTTTGGCATTCCAGTCCCCTATAATGAAAAGGACATCTTTCTTGGGTGTTAGTTCTAAAAGGTCTTGTAGGTCTTCATAGAACTGTTCCACTTCAGCTTCTTCCGTGTTCCTGGTTGGGGCATAGACTTGGATTACTGTTATATTGAATGGTTTGCCTTGGAAATGAACAGAGATCATTCTGTCATTTTTGAGATTGCATCCAGGTACTGCATTTTGGACTCTTTTGTTGACCATAATGGCTAGTCCATTTCTTCTGAGGGATTCCTGCCTGCAGTAGTAGATATAATGGGCATCTGAGTTAAATTCACCCATTCCAGTCCACTTCAGTTCGCTGATTCCTAGAATGTCGACATTCACTCTTGCCATCTCTTGTTTGAGCACTTCCAATTTGCCTTGATTCATGGACCTGACATTCCAGGTTCTTACGCAATATTGCTCTTATAGCATAGGACCTTGCTTCTATCATCAGTCACATCCACAGCTGGGTATTGTTTTTGCTTTGGCTACATCCCTTCATTCTTTCCGGAGTTATTTCTCCACTGATCTCCAGTAGCATATTGGGCACCTACTGACCTGGGGAGTTTCTCTTTCAGTATCCTATCAGTTTGCCTTTTCATACTGTTCATCGGGTTCTCAAGGCAAGAATACTGAAGTGGTTTGCCATTCCCTTGTCCGGTGGACCACATTCTGTCAGATCTCTCCATCATGACCCGCCCATTGTGGGTTGCCCAACTGCCATGGCTTAATTTCATTGAGTTAGACAAGGCTGTGGTCCTAGTGTGATTAGATTGACTAGTTTTCTGTGAGTATGGTTTCAGTGTGTTTGCCCTCTGCCCTCTTGCAACACCTATTGTCTTACTTGGGTTTCTCTTACCTTGGGCGTGGGGTATCTCTTCACAGGTGCTCCAGCAAAGTGCAGCCATTGCTCCTTACCTTGGACGAGGGGTATCTCCTCACTGCCACCCTTCCTAACCTTCAACGTGGGATAGCTCCTCTAGGCCGTCCTGCGCCAGAGCAGCCACGGCTCCATGAATGTGGGGTTGGTCCTCCAGGCCACTGCCCCTGGCCTCAGGGAGGCCTTACAAATAGCTGTGAAAAGAAGAGAAGCTAAAAGCAAAGGAGAAAAGGAAAGATATAATCATCTGAATGCAGAGTTCCAAAGAATAGCAAGAGATAAGAAAGCCTTCTTCAGCAATCAATGCAAAGAAATAGAGGAAAACAAAAGAATGGGAAAGACTAGTGATCTCTTCAAGAAAATCAGAGATACCAAAGGAACATTTTCCAAAAATGGGCTCAATAAAGGACAGAAATGGTATGAACCTAAGAGAAGCAGAAGATATTAAGAAGAGATGGCAAGAATACACAGAAGAACTGTACAAAAAAGATCTTCACGACCCAGATAATTACTATGGTGTGATCACTCACCTAGAGCCAGACATCCTGGAATATGAAGTCAAGTGGGCCTTAGAAAGCATCACTACAAACAAAGCTAGTGGAGGTGATAGAATTCTAGTTGAGCTATTCCAAATCCTGAAAGATGATGCTGTGAAAGTGTTGCACTCAATATGTCAGCAAATTTGGAAAACTCAGCAGTGGCCACAGGACTGGAAAAGGTCAGTTTTCATTCCAATCCCAAAGAAAGGCAAGAATGCTCAAACTACCACACAATTGCACTCATCTCACACGCTAGTAAAGTAATGCTCAAAATTCTCCAAGCCAGGCTTCAGCAATATGTGAACCGTGAACTTCTTGATATTCAAGCTGGTTTTAGCAAAGGCAGAGGAACCAGAAATCAAATTGCCAACATCTGCTGGATCATGGAAAAAGCAAGAGAGTTCCAGAAGAACATCTATTTCTGCTTTATTGACTACGCCAAAGCTTTTGACTGTGTGGATCACAAGAAACTGTGGAAAATTCTGAAAGAGATGGGAATACGAGACCACCTGATCTGCCTCTTGAGAACTTTGTATGCAGGTCAGGAAGCAACAGTTAGAACTGGACATGGAACAACAGACTGGTTCCAAATAGGAAAAGGAGTACGTCAAGGCTGTATATTGTCACCTTGTTTATTTAACTTATATGCAGAGTACATCATGAGAAACTCTGGGCTGGAAGAAACACAAGCTGGAATCAAGATCGCTGGGAGAAATATTGATAAACTCAAATATGCAGATGAAACCACTCTTATGGCAGAAAGTGAAGAGGAACTAAAAAGCCTCTTGATGAAAGTGAAAGTGGAGAGTGAAAAAGTTGGCTTAAAGCTCAGCATTCAGAAAACGAAGATCATGGCCTCCAGTCCCATCACTTCATGGGAAATAGATGGGGAAACAGTGTCAGACTTTATTTTTCCGGGCTCCAAAATCACTGCAGATGGTGACTGCAGCCATGAAATTAAAAGACGCTTACTCCTTGGAAGGAAAGTTATGACCAACCTAGATAGCATGTTCAAAAGCAGAGACATTACTTTGCCAACAAAGGTTCGTCTCGTCAAGGCTATGGTTTTTCCTGTGGTCATGTATGGATGTGAGAGTTGGACTGTGAAGAAGGCTGAGCGCCAAAGAATTGATGCTTTTGAACTGTGGTGTTGGAGAAGACTCTTGAGAGTCCCTTGGACTGCAAGGAGATCCAGCCAGTCCATTCTGAAGGAGATCAGCCCTGGGATTTCTTTGGAAGGAATGATGCTAAAGCTGAAACTCCAGTACTTTGGCCACCTCATGTGAAGAGTTGACTCATTACAAAAGACTCTGATGGTGGGAGGGATTGGAGGCAAGAGGAGAAGGGGACGACAGGATGAGATGGCTGGATGGCATCACTGACTCAATGGACGTGAGTCTGAGTGAACTCCGGGAGTTGGTGATGGACATGGAGGCCTGGCGTGCTGCGATTCATGGGGTCACAAAGAGTCGGACACGACTGAGCAACTGATTGATCTGAAAATAAAGTCTGCCACTCTTTCTATTGTTTCCCCATCTATTTGCCATGAAGTCATGGGACCAGATGCCTTGATCTTAGTTTTCTGAATGTTGAGCTTAAAGCCAACTTTTTCACTCTCCTCTTTGACTTTCATCAGGAGGCTCTGTAGTCCATCTTCACTTTCTGCCATAAGGGTGGTGTCCTCTGCATATCTGAGGTTATTGATATTTCTCCCGGCAATCTTGATCCTAGCTTGTGCTTCATCCAGCCCAGCATTTCTCATGATGCGCTCTGCATATAAGTTAAATAAGCAGGGTGACAATATACAGCCTTGACATTCTTCTCTCCTGATAGGGAACCAGTCTGTTGTTCCATGTCCAGTTCTAGCTGTTGTTTCCTGACCTGCATACAGGTTTCTTAAGAGGCAGGTCAGGTGTTCTGGTATTCCTATCTCTTTCAGAATTTTCCACAATTTGTTGTGATCCACACAGTCAATGCATTCTAGCTGAATTTACTATTTAAAAAAAATATATTTTTTTCCTCAGGAACATCAGTGGAAAGTGAAAGTCTATATATTATCGCAGAGGTGACTGAACTACTAGCAGCACTGATATATTATCGCCCCTATTGTAAAAAGGAACTGGAAAAAAAATACCTCAAAACCGTTTAATAGTACTATCATGTTTATCATCACCACCATAAATTTTAGACACAATTTCTAAGAAATTTATTCTTAGATGGCAGAATTTTATTTTTGATTTAGCTGTTCTTTGTTAGTCTCAACTTCAAAGAAATACTGATTTTAACATTTAGTCATTCAACAGTTTCCAAAACATATAATGTTTCTCTACTGTAGACTTTAAGCATTTTATCTTTATCCTTTATCTGCTTCCTGCAGAGGTATATTTTCTAAGATGTTAACTAATTATTTTTTGTAGAATCGGAAATATAACTATGAAAAGGATGGCATTACACTGTGATAATTTTCCCAAAAATTATGCTTTATTCCTTATGTATAGCAATTTGAAGAAGATGGATTTTTAGATTCCCTCTATTTTAGGGAATCATTTTAGGATTAAGGAAGGAGCATTGATATAATTACACTGTAATGATTTTAGTATTATTGAGTGAATGCAGTCATGTCTGCTTACATAGACTGGTAAATTATCTCATAGTAGATCACAGAAAATAAATTTGGGGTTAACATACAATGTCATAGTGAATCTATTTTCGACAAGGTGGCTCATATATATTCAGCTTCATCACAGCTAACTATCCAATATCTTACCTTAATCTTGTTTGGAGTTAACTTATCCAAGTGGCATCACAAAGAATACTTATTTCCACTATGCTTTTTTCATAAACTGCAAGCTTTCTCTCACATTGACTTTGGGTATAAGCATAAATCCATTTACACAAAGACATCATCGGGCCTTAAATTTTGTTTCTTCCAATCAGTCTTTTTCATATTGACAGTTGTTTTAGCTAAAGTTAATTCCAGTAGCTCACTTTTGAACTCTAATATAATGTTTTTAGCAATCTGAGACGAAAATTTTATTAATTAACAACCAGTTCAGCTTGCCAAAATTCATCAAGTTCACTGCCTCTAAGATGGAAAATTTCAATATATAATGAAATTCCTGTGGAGAAATACATCAGAAACAGCTTTTACATCATGCCCATTTCAACAGTGACTACACAATCTACTTTACTTTGTGTATTTTTCACAGATGAATGATATACAGACTGCAATTTATTTGTAAAGATTTATTGAGTTTATTGGATGCTGAACTCTGCTGGCGTTCATCTCACTCAGAGCATCATTAGAGGCAAGGAGTGTTGATATGCATATTTACATTATCATTCTTAAAAAATGTAATTATCACCTGGAAGAAAACTTGCAGTAAAAAAGTGCAGCTTCTGCCTTTACTGTTTAAGCTTCCTCACAACACTTTAGGTCACCTTGGATATCTGTTTGAGGAAACAAAATCAAAATGAAAATGTGCTATGGGGAATTTGATCTTATTTATGTCAATTTCCATCTAGCATCCTATTTGTGTAAGATTTTGTATCTATTTTAATACAGTTGTTTCAAGCACAGCAACAGCAAAACTCTACATTATCTTGCTTATATATTATACATCATAGGATCCATCAAAATTTCAGAAATCCATAAACAGTCTATAAAATCCATAAAATTTGAAAATTGTTTCTTATATTTGAGATATTACAGCATATTTTAAAGATAATAAAAATTGAAACATATATATATATTCTTATCATTACAAAATGATAATTAATTGATGCCCATCACTAGATAATTCTTCAAAACTACTTTTAACCATTACTATGTATTATTTTATTTTAAATTTAATTTCACAAACTAGTAAAACCTAGAAGAGTATATGAAAATATTTTTTCAGTTTAATTTTTATAAGATAGGATTCTAGTTACTTTTGAGTAATCACTGTAATAGTGATACTATGTTTCTACTCATATTTCCTCTAACATTTATATTTTTCCTATCTTTTTTTTCCTTAAGGCCACACTACTTTTGAAATTATACCATGAAAAATGTGCAAGCACAGCATTTCCAGAATGACTTTTTCTGGACAATTGCTCCCTCTCCTTCTCACTTCCAGTTAATGATTCTTCTCCATCTATATGACATTCACAAAATCAGTGACTGGCATGGTTTCCAGTTCTGCCCCTGCCACAGCTTTCCAAGACCTTTTCTGAGACTCTTCATTCCTGTCCACCCAGTGGATAATCCAAAATGGGCGTCTGACCAGAGATTAATTAACCAACTACTTCAAGTAAACTATGGAATCAAACTGAAAGAAAGAAAAAAAGCCATCCTCTTTAGGAATTTATTCTGTTTTATAAATCGTAGTTAAGATCTCCCACTGTTCTTGGCCCCATGTTTTCAGATACAACATGTTAAAACAGTTTCTCTACCCCTAAGTCTTTTTCTTTTATAGCAAAGCATATTTTAATTGAGATATAGTTGACTTATATACAATATTATATTAGTTTCAAGAATACAAGATTGTGATTCACAATTTTTAAAGGTTGCACACCATTTTAAGTTGTTATAAAATATTGGCTATATTCCCTGTGCTACACAATATATCTTTGTAGCATATTTAATTTTTACATAAGTTTGTCCTCTTAATCTCCTACTCCTACCTTCCCCACCTACCCAGACCTTCCATACTGGTAAACACTAGTTTTTTCTCTATATATGTCTGTCTCAGTTTTGTTATGTTCATTTGTCTTATTTTTTAGATTCCTTATATAAGTGATAATATAGAGTATTTGTCTTTCTCTGACTTATTTAATTAAGCATAATTTCCAGGTCCATCCAGGGTCTTTCAAGTGGCAGAGTTTCATTCTTTTTTATGTCCTGAGTAATATTCCCATAAATAGATAGATAGCAATAAATAGATAAAGACATCACATTCTTTTTATCCATTCGTCTACTTATGGGTATTTAGATTACTTCCATATGTTGGATATTGAATGACGCTGCTGTCTCTTAACACTGGAGCACATGCATTTTAAAATTATATTGTTTGTTTCCTCTAGTTTTGAGTTTTCTTGATACCAATCACCTGACTATGAAGTATGGACAATATGCTTTATGATTAAGAAAATTTGTTTAATGGGGCAAAATCCACATAATAAAGTTTACCAATTGAGCGGCATTGATTACGTTTACAATGTTTTGCAATCACGACCTCTTTCTATTTCAAAAACATTTTCATCATCCCAAAAGGAATCCTTGTATTCATTACTGGGTCCCTCTCCCTTTTCTTCTCTCCTCATCCCTGGCAACTGCTAATCTCTGTGAATATAGATTTCCATGGTAGAGACATTTAACATGAGTGGAATCATATAATATGCCTTTGTCACTGACTTCTTTCATTTAGCATAATTTTTTTCAAGTTTCATAGCATGTATCAGAAAACCACTGCATTTTACAGCTGAAAAACATTCCATTGTTTTTATATACCACAATTATTTTATTCATTCATCTGTTGATAAACATTTGAGTTTTTCCACCTTTGGCTTTCATGGATTTCTGTTAATATGGACATTATGCCTGTGCAAGTATTTGAATTCTCATTATTAATTATTTTGAGTTTATACTTGAGTGGAATTACTGTATTATATAATTTCATGTTTAACTTTATGAAGGACTGCCAAACAATTTCCACAGTGGCTGAACCTTTTTACATTTCTGCTTTGGTCACCTGATGTGAAGAGCTGACTCATTGGAAAAGACCCTGATGCTGGGAAAGATTTAAGGCAGGACAAGGGGACGACAGAGGATGAGATGGTTGAATGGCATCACTTACTTAATGTATATGAGTTTGAGCAAGCTCTGGGAGATGGTGAAGAACAGGGAAGCCCAGCGTGCTGCAGTCCATGGGGTCGCAAAGAGTCAGACATGACTGAGCAATTGAACCATGACCAGCAAGTAAGAGGCATGAATTTTCCAATTTCTCTGCATTCTTATCAACAATTCTAATGCTCCACTGTCTTGAAATGTATCCTAGTAAATGTTCAGTGGTATCACAATGTGGTTTTGTTTTGCATTTCCCTCATGACTAAAGATGTAGGGCGACTTTCCATGTGCTTGTTTGGTTATTTGTGTATCTTCTTTGGAGACATACATCAGTTTTTAAAAGGCGCACAATACTTCTGGTACTCATATCATATTAGTCTTGACTAGGTTATGCTGTGGTTAACACAATCCCAAATATCTATACCTTAACATTAAGATGTTAAGTAATTTAAAAATGTCACTTGTAATATCTTGCAGCATGAATTATATCCATCTACTAAGATGGCTTCAGAGAAGGCAATGGCAACCCACTCCAGGACTCTTGCCTGGAAAATCCCATGGACAGAGAAGCCTGGTGGGCTGCAGTCCATGGGGTCGCTAAGAGTCAGACATGACTGAGCAACTTCACTTTCACTTTTCACTTTTATGCATTGGAGAAGGAAATAGCAACCCACTCCAGTGTTCCTGCCTGGAGAATCTCAGGGTTGGGGGACCCTGGTGGGCTGCTGTCTCTGGGGTTGCCCAGAGTTGGACACGACTGAAACAACTTAGCAGCAGCAGAAGCAGCAAGATGGCTTCTCTGTGGAAAAAAGTAAAAAAAAACAGTGCTGTTAAAAGTGTAATATTATGTGTAATAGTGTAATATTGGTTGGTTTCAACTGTTTTTCCCAAGGTATCATACATGCATACACACAAATATAAGCTCTGCAAAGAGGGTTCAATTTGCAAGTAGAAATAATAAAAGAAACTAGGAAAAGTATAATAATTTAGGGTCTTTAAAAAAGGAAAAGGGCAACAATTTCAGGAGCATACATATGAAATATTTTCTGAGAAACACAGACCCCCAGTAAAGATGAGACTGGAGGTTTGTATCTGATAATGACTTTTAGTATAGATTCAGGCATTGACTTTCACTCAGTCTTTTTGGTAATATGAACCTCAAGATGGTTCCATTTAGGTAAAAGAAACCCCTGCAGATATGGAATGTGGGTAAAAGCAAGTTAATATAGTGGCTTTGGTGGTGGTTTAGTTGCTAAGTTGTGTCCAACTCTTGCAATCCCATGGACTGTAGCCTGCCAGGCTCCTCTGTCCATGGGGTTCTCCAGGCAAGGATACTGGAGTGGGTTGCCATTTCCTTCTCCAGGGGATCTTCCTGACCCAAGAATTGAACCTGGGTCTCCTGCATTGCAGGCAGATTCTTAATGTGGCTTTAAGAGTTGTGAATTAAAATAAACCAAGGTTGCATTTATCAGTATATAAATTTCTTGAAAAGGCAAAGAGAAGAAATTCCAATGTTGTTGTTGTTGTTTTTTCACTTGTTTTTCTTTTCTTTCTTTTTTTAAGCAAATTTAACTTCAAAAAAATAATGAATATTGTATAAGAAATTCTGTGACATTTTGAGCCTAACAAAGACTCTTGGATCTACAATCTATAATTAGCAAATGAGTTGAAAAAGCTTGAAACTCCCAATGAGGGTAAATACATTTTTGCCCTTCTCAAATGTTAATAAGGAGGAAAGTGGAAAAGAAAGAACTCTCAAAAAGTGGAATAAAAGGTCACAGAGAGTACAAGATAAGAGAGATTTCAAAAGTGGAGACACTGTGACGATCAACCAATATCTTCAACCTCTAAGTGGTACTCACAAATATTTTTCAGAATTTCTACAATCTCCCATTTCTCTCTTGTCAATTGTGTGTTGAGGGTGGAGTATAAAGTTTCCTAACATGTGTCTTTTTGCTGTCTAATTATTTGGACCATATTTAACTTGATGGAGTTGCCTTCATAACACCCACAGTTCCTGAACTTTGAGCTGTATATAAAGATTGGATTGGACTTTCTACTGTCTTCCTCTGGGGAGTTGTTTCCTGATGGTTTAAACAAGTGTACACTAATTACACAAACTCTTTGTGACACTTCCCTTTCAAAGTGGAGCTTAATTCACTTCTTGTTGAGCATTGGCTTGATTTAGTGGTTCACCTCTACTTTGATGGGACTGATGCTCTGTCATGTCCAAGACTAAGTCATAAGAAGCTTTGTGTCTTTCCATTTGTTCCTCCTAGGTAACTTCCACTGGGGGAAAACTAAGCCACAAGGACATTCGCAGCCCTATAAGAAATCCAGGCAACCACTGTGAGGTTTAAGTATACAGGTGACTTGTAGCCCCAGGCACCAAGATAACAATACCCATCAGAGACTGAGCCAAAACCACCAGAAAAACTTCTCTTGACCCTCAGATGCTGGGTGAGATAAATGTTTGCTGCTTTAAAGCTGCTAGATTTGGGAGCTGTTTGCTACATGCTAATGGGAAACTAACACAAGTTGCCTGTGCTCTGTTCAAGAATAAGAGATTAAAAGGGGCCCTTGAAAGGTTATATCTGAGTGGAAACACACAAGAAAGAGTATGAGTTCTCCGAATAACTTTACCCTTTATGGGGTTACCTTGATAGCCCAGATATTGAGACAGTGGCACAGGGTGTGGAATTAGTCAGACTCTTTGAGTCAAGAAAGACTCCTGCACCTGCAGTGGGCTGCAGGGGATAAGTGTTCTTATTTTTTTCTTTCTTTTTCTTAATTAAAGTTTTGAGATTTCACCTTTCGTTTGTTATCACAGACAGCTTATAGAGTTTAACATAGCATAGATGTCCTATTCTAGTGAAAATGGAAACCAGGCCACTGTCAGACCCAAGAGTGAACTCAACATTGAGATAAAATCATGTGGTCCCCAAACAGAGTCTGTGAAGCCCAGAGCCTGGGCTTGCCATCCTCCCAGTTGGGAATTTTGTCAGAGAGACTGTTCTTTAAGGGAAGTAGGTTTTTTCTTTGCTTTCAGTTCAGTTCAATTCAGTTCAATTACTCAGTCGTGTCTGACTCTTTGCAACTCCATGAATCGCAGCACGGCAGGCCTCCCTGTCCATCATCAACTCCCAGAGTTCACCCAAACTCATGTGCATTGAGTTGGTGATGCCATCCAGCCATTGCATCCTCTGCTGTCCTCTTCTCCACCCGCCTTCAATCTTTCTCAGGATCAGGGTCTTTTCCAATGAGTCAACTGTTTGCATGAGGTGGCCAAAGTATTGGAGTTTCAGCTTTATCATCAGTCCTTCCAGTGAATACCCAAGACTGATCTCCTTTAGGAGGGACTGGTTGGATTTCTTTGCTTTACATAGCTACAATTTTTTCTTGCAATGAGAACTTTCAAGATATACTCTCTTAGCAACTTTCAAATATGCAACACAGTATTAATTGCAGTCACCAATGTTTCCCATTACATCACCAAACGTATATACCTCATAACTGAGACTTGTATCTTTTGACCACCTTGACTAGTTTCTTCCACATCCATTCCCCACAGTCAGTTTTAAGGTCAGTCTTTCAAGCAAAAATACTCAGCAAAATTATATTGCAGGAGCAATAGACACCCTTTGCTCCAGTTTTCTCCTGAGTTAATTCACAAATCATTTCTATCTCCTATAAATGATTAGATTGAAGTCACAATCAACCTGAGCAACCAGTTAAAATATATGGTCTTTTATTGCATGTTTTCTCCCAAGCCTCTTCCCACAATGACTCTGAATTTCTGCTCCAGTTTGTGGTCAGCAACAGAGATCCTGAGAAAAACTGTGAGGACTTAGAAGACACTAGGCACTCCTGTATTTACAGATGCCCAGGTCATGAAGAGTGATGCCAGGGGAGCATCTCCCACCTGAAGCTGAAGCTCACAGAAAACATGTCAGCCCAGAGTTGCCACCGACAAGACTAGGCTCCCAATGATGAGCTCCTTCAGCAAGAAGATGAAAAGTAAAAGTGACCATTCTGGCCCATTTGAAAGAAAACAAGGCTTTATTTTTGTACTCCCAAAGAGTGGGAGTTAGTTTGTTGTGCTCAAATTAGTGGTCTTTTTTGGATGCTGATAGTTTAATTTTTGGCAGGAGGGACCCAAGTTGGTCCCTGGATGCTGCATAATGCAGAGGTTTGGGTCCATGAAAGATGAGCTTGTATAAGTGAACAGGCCACCAGGCTGCTGGCAGGCTCATGTTCCAGGTGTTACTGGGTAGAGAAGGAGTCATAGAGAAGCCCCCCTCATGGGCTGCCCTTGTGTGTCTTAGTAAAGACACACAGAAGACTCTGAAGTCTTATCCATGGCAAAAACAAGTTTATTAATGAAATAATAGAAGGAAAACCTCAAGGGAGAGGTGGGCCAAGTCAAGAGAGGCAGTGGCCCTAGAATGATGAGGTATGGGAGCTTTCAAGACAGGGTTTTTTAATATCCATCTAGGTGGGACTGGAATAACAGTTTTGATTGACAGTTGTATGTTACATAACAACAGACTCTCTTGTACATTTCTTTCCCATAATTCAATCTGTTATAATCAGAATTGTGTATGTATAGAGTATTTATGAACCCTTCAAGGCTCTCAGCTGCCTAAGGTCACTTGACACAGCTGTGCACCAAGGGTGCATACACTGGTGCTGGAAAAGTCTCTGAGGTTATTTTGTAGAATATCTGTGAACGCCCCTGGGTTGGACTGGGGCATGTCTGGGATGAGGCTTAGATATCAGTTTGAATCTTTTCCAGCTTGGCCATCCCTTCTTGCTCATGCCTGACTTCCTACCTAACAATGGGAGGCAGCCACAGCATTGGTGAGGCTAGGGGGCCTACAGAGGAGACAGGGAACAATTCCTGCACTGGTTCATGGATGCATCTGACTTCTACAAAAGATGCTAAAGAGAAGACCCTGGCCCTGTAGCTCCTCTCCACCCTTCTGTCCATGGAAGGGGGGCAGTAGTGGTCAGTGTTTCCATTCCACTGAAGTCAAATTCACTTCCCCTTGTGTTCCTTTGGCAGTGCCTGTGGAGCCCAGGCAGGCACAGAGAATGCTCATCACTTTCTCCACATTGCAGCTTCCTTGTGCTCAGACCCACGGTGATCTCTGAGTGGCCCATGTACTGGACTTTGGAGCCTGACACAGTCAGTCCCACTGGCTGCCTCAGTGAGGCAAGATAGGGGTGAGAGTGAACGCTCAGGGGAGTCCTGTATGTTCTTATTTCTCTTGCCAGGGCTAAGAATGAACCTGAGTCGTTTGGTGGCCCTAGCTTCCAAAACAGGCACTGTGAATTCTTCCTCAGGGAAATGGGGCCGGTGCAGGGACAATAAGAGTAGCTGAAATGTCCCAGAAGGTATGAATTTACATCACTGCTATAAGTGTCCCCAAGGAGCCCTGGAATGTCCTCTGGAGATCACCAAGAATTAAGTGAGATTTGTCAAGGGTTCACCTGTCACCTTTAATTTTGAATTTGTTTTTAGATATACAGTTTTAACTAAGATAAGCAAGGTTTTTGTTGTTGTTTTTTATGTGTTTTCAAAATTAGCTGTTTTTTTTTTTCTTATTATCTGTCTCCATGAATGTTAGTCACTCAGTTGTGTCCAACTTTATGTGGTACAGCCCATGGGCTGTACCCCACCAGCCTCCTCATGGGATTTCCCAGGCAAGAATACTGGAGTAGGTAGCCATTCCCTTCTCAGGATCTTCCTGACCCAAGGAAGATTTTTCTACATAAATATCCTAATTTTTTTTTAATCAAGAAACATATAGCTATAGTTGTAATTTTTACAGAAAATTATAAAGGTCAATGACAGAAGAAAAATTTAAAAACATAAAATAACCAAGAAGTTGAGATTATTAAAGATAAATGAGAGACTGTTAAGGGGTTTGCAGCATGCTGCTAAGTCACTTCAGTCGTGTCCGACTCTGTGTGACCCCACAGACGGCAGCCACCAGGCTCCCCCGTCCCTGGGATTCTCCAGGCAAGAACACTGGAGTGGGTTGCCATTTCCCTCTCCAATGCATGAAAGGGAAAAGTGAAAGTGAAGTCGCTCAGTTGTGTCTGACTCTTAGTGACCCCATGGGCTGCAGCCCACCAGGCTCCTCCATCCATGGAATTTTCCAGGCAAAGTACTGGAGTGGGGTGCCATTGCCTTCTCCCAAGGTTTGCAACATAGTTACACTATAATCAGATGGAGTAGTTTACTGAGGCATAGAGGCAAGACAGCTGAACTGCAATGCAGGTGCCAGACCCTCGGAGTCCTCAGCAAATAGGTGAAACCATGCTGCTGAATGTTGAGAACATCAAATTCTCTATACAAATTACTCTTCCGTTTCTTCTAAGAAAATAAACATTTTTAAAAGTGTAGAGTGGTTTTCTGGTTGCAAATTATCTTCAGAGATATTTGTATAATCTAAATATTAACTTGTACAATTTGTTTTGTGGGTTTGTATAGAATGTTCTGATCAGTGAAATTATAAGCATACTAAAGCTATACATAAAGCATGGCTTCTTTTAAGGTAAAGGTTTATAAACAGAAATGCAAACTGAAGTTAGCAGTGAAGATATACGCACAATGTTAAAGAACAAAAAACAGTTCTCCAAGGATAATATACTCTGTGGACTGAGAATGGGGAGATATGTAACAAAAAGTAATAGATTCCTAGGTAAAAACAAACAAACAAAATGTTTATTTGCATTTCCTTGAATAATTGTGCCTCCTTGCTTTAATGGGTTCCATTGCTGTTGCTGCTGCTAAGTTGCTTCAGCCGTGTCCAACTCTGTGCAACACGATAGATGGCATCCCACCAGGCTCCCCTGTCCACAGGACTCTCCAGGCAAGAACACTGGAGTGTGTTGCCATTTCCTTCTCCAATGGGTTCCATTACTAACTTACAAACAATTACCAAATAGAAGCCTCAAAGTGGTTTCAAGAAAGCACAGGTGGCCTGGCAGTGCATTTAACAGATTTGAGTAATTCATGCCTCTTTTCTAAAACCCCAAACTAAGAATTCTTTATTTAGTCTGTCAAGAAAGAACAGAAAACTATTTGTGAAACAAGTCTGTGCTGTGTTACAAATGATCCCAATTATAGTGAGTAAGCTGGACAGCATGTCTTCAGTTCGAGCCTTGCTACACATGTGGATGAGAAATCCATTTTCCAACAGGGAAGCATTCCAGCTCTCCCTGGATCATTGTTTCCTGTAACAATCCAAATCAATCCATCACCCAGTTGCTGGAGACTAGGCCCCACAATTAGACATTGTTAAAGGAGTGTTTATATTATCAACAACCATCAACAAGTGCAGCAAAAGAGAAAAAGCCTTTTCCATTTCTTCCTTCACTTTCCTATAAATCCTGAAGCTCTCGAGGGGCCTCTCTCCTAAGGCACTTCGTTGTTCTTCACAGAAGGGATAAATTTTCTATGTGCAGGTTTGTATAATGATCTCAGAATGAATTGTTGTCATTAGTCATAGCCTCTACATGAAACTCTTCATCTTGTTGAAGATATTTTGAGTTAAATTCCAAGAAACGGTCTTTGTTTGACTTGGAAATTTATGGAGAAGGAGAAGCAATTGACCTCTGTGTCCTTGAGAGAAGAAATTGAACAGGAGACTTTGGACTCCACTGAGTGATTCATTAATCATGGGGGTGATTCAAATGCGGAGGGAGAATGCTTTCTATTTCACACCAGGAAGTTGTTCAGAATAGGAAGAAACAATTATGATGGGGCTATGTCTAAAACTGCTTCCTCCCTAAGGGTCACTGTCCCCTTTCAAGCCCCTCTTTTGCCAATGCCCCCTGCCCCCATCAGCTTTTCTCAGCCGCAGTGGATTTCAGTGTGAAGGGACACAGGGGTATGCTATATGCAGTCCTGAGGAGCCCATCCTCTGCACAACACACAGCCAAGGTTGCACCAAAACTATCTTCACCATCAACAGAGCTAGTTATTGAACACCAATTAACTTATTATTTGATATTTAATCTGTTGTGCCTTACTTGCATCATCTTATTTAGTCTTTATAATAATCCAATAGCTAGTCCCCTGGAGTAACCTCTGACCAGGGCACTGCAGTACTGACCAAAGGTCCATGGTGGGTGAGTAAGTAATCCTGGGATGCCAGCCCAGGCTCACCAGAATCCCTGCAGGTGCCCATTTCTCTTCCTACTGATGACAGCCAAGCACTAACAGACCTCTGTTTGCTGTTTGTCCTAATGTCTTAAAGATTCTGGGTCTTTTTCTCTTTATGATTTAATCATCGTTCACTGCTTCTGAAATGTTGAGCACAGTTTTTGTTACTGTTTTCAAATTTTTACTTTTCAGTGCTTCTCAGAAACTGGTAAAGAGCATTTCTAACTAAACTGAACATCCTTCAAATCCACAGATACTCCGTGCTGCAGTAACTCTCACAGTGTAAAGCATCTTGGTTTAGGAAAGCAAGCTCACTACATCTGAGGAACTTTCTCTACATGAGAAGCTACCAGGAATCCTGGATCAGAGACAGTCTTCCTGGATCTGAATCCTGACTCTGTGCAAATACTCATATTTCTTCACTTGTGTATGTTTCAGCTCTCTCATCTGTGAAATAAGGATGGTGCAATGCTATTCCACAATGCTGTTAATCCTAATAAGAAAATCACGAGGCTGGGTCTTGGTACACAGTGAATATGCAACAAAGCGTTCCTCTAATTCTATTGCTTCCCTCTCTCATAAAGATGATGTTGTCACCCAGGACTGAAGGAGACATCTGTGACAAGGCTAATCATGAGCAGTTTTTTGCTACTGCAATGGGAATAACCAGAAGTGTTCAGGAGCTCTCAAATTGCTGCTGCTGCTAAGTCGTTTCAGTCGTGTCCAACTCTGTGCGACCCCATAGACGGCAGCGCACCAGGCTTCCCTGTCCTTGGGATTCTCCAGGCAAGAACACTGAAATGGGTTGCCATTTCCTTCTCCAATGCATGGAACTGAAAAGTGAAAGTGAAGTCATTCAGTTGTGTCCGACTCTTTGCAACCGCATGGACTGCAGCCCACCAGGCTCCTCTGTCCATGGGATTTTCCAGGAAAGAGTACTGGAGTGGGGTGCCATAGCCTTCTCTACTCAAATTGCTAGAAGTACTAGTTGAGGGATACCCCATGACCAGCTAATTGAGAGACCAGTCACCATGCCTCCCAGGCACTTTATCTTGAGAAATTCTTAGATGGTTATTTTTATTTGCATTATATGGTTATTTTTATTTGCATTATATCTGCTGTAAATCAGAAAGGGATGAAAATACCAAAGTGACAATGAACGTGAAAGTGAAAATCACTCAGTCACATCCGACTCTTTGCAACCCCATGAACTATACAGTCCATGGGATTTTCTAGGTCAGTTTCCCTATAAAAATAATGCTTTATATTTCACAGTATTTTAATATGTACAGATCATTATTAACTCACTTTGTGTTACTTGAGTTATTGTGAATTATTGTGAGCTGCCCTAAACCAATTAGAGACAAACAAAACAAAATTATATATATACATTATATATATATAATATATTATATTATAATATAATATATTATAATATAATATAATATATTATATATATAATTATATATATATTTGTGTGTATATTAAATTTAGGTAACATTGACATAAATATGACCATTTTAAAGTGAACAATTAGTTAGTACTTTGTACATTCATAGTATTTTGCAACCACCTACTTTATCTAGTTCCAAAACATTTTTATCACCCCCGAAGGAAATCCCATGGCCATGAAACAGTTACTCTCCCCACCTTCTTCCAGTCCCTGACAATCACCAATCTGCTGTCTCTGTGGATTTACCTATTCTGAATATTTCATGTTGATGGAATAATATAATATGACATTTTTAGAAACTAGTTTCTTTCACTTGACAAAATGTTTTCAAGGCTTATCAACATACGTGGAGCTTTTATCAGTGTTCCCCTTTTGATGACTGAACAATATTTCATGGTATGGATAGAACACAACTTGTCTATTCATTTACCTACTGATGGACATTTGGATCATTCCCATATTTTGGTCATTGTAAATAACGCTGCTGTGAACATGAGTGTAGATGTACTTGTTTGATTATCTGTTCTCAATTTCTTTGAATACAAACCTAGCACTATATCACAGGGAATGTTTTGGTCAATAATAGTGGTTTTCAAAGACATTTTAAATGTAAGATTTAATTAAAATCAGGCTCAGATTAATTTCTGCTGAAAAAGGGATATTATTAAACACATTAATTGACAGGTGGTAATCATACAACTCATCTTTTGGCTCAGTGACTTCCTGATGTTTTACCTTTTTAGGTATTTTTACAATGGCATTCTCCAGGCATCGTGCAATCAGACATATTTCTAAACCAATGGCTTGAAACAGGGCTAATTACAGATCCAACTATGAACACCATCTCCAAGAGACACATGGAATGGGCTTTAGTAGACAACTACATTTTGATCAAACAAGAGTGAGGTTGTTTCCAAACTAGTGTAATTAACCCATGCATATTGCATAGTCCTAATTTCACCAGTGAGAGTCAATTTCTAGCATTCAACACTTCCATTAACAAATTACTACATTTCCTCATAAAAAACAATTTTCGCTTTCATTATTCAAATTGGTTTTTGATTGATTGAAATACTGATAGTAAAAATCTTGTTTTAGCCTCTCTTGTGAGAAGGGTTTTTGATATAATCTCCAAATCACTAATAGTTGTTAGCTGACAACCTTTGGGATTAAAGGTTAAACAAGGCTTTGTGTGCACATCACATTCTTTATACACAGCATTTTACATAACTTGTAGCATGAGTCTTGAAATGTCTCTAACAGATAAGTAGTACAACTATTTTTGTTTCATTTCTGCAGCTAGTACAAATGGCTTAAAAAATTGGCTTGTACAAATTTACATGATGAACAAACAGGAGAACCAAGAATTTTGATTGTATAGTGGAAGTTTTTGGAGAAGGCAATGGCACCCCACTCCAGTGCTCTTGCCTGGAAAATCCCCTGGATGGAGGAGCCTCGTAGGCTGCAGTCCATGGTGTTGTTAAGAGTCGGACATTACTGAACGACTTCACTTTCACTTTTCACTTTCATGCATTGGAGAAGGAAATGACAACCCACTTCAGTGTTCTTGCCTGGAGAATCCAGGGGATGGGGGACCCTGGTGGGCTGCTGTCTATGGGGTCGCACAGAGTTGGACACGACTGAGTGACTTAGCAGCAGCAGTGGAAATTTTACTTCTGTTTTTTAAAAAGCAAAAAGGCTGTAAAACCTTACTCAGTTCAATTCAGTCGCTCAGTCATGTCCAACTCTTTGCGACCCCATGAATTGCAGCACACCAGGCCTGCCTGTCCATCACCATCTCCCTGAGTTTACTCAAACTCATGTCCATTAAGTCAGTGATGCCATCCAGCCATCTCATCCTCTGCCATCCCCTTCTCTTCCTGACCCCAATCCCTCCCAGCATCAGAGTCTTTTCCAATGAGTCAACTCTTTGCATGAGGTGGCCAAAGTATTGGAGTTTCAGCTTTAGCATCAGTCCTTCCAGTGAACACCCAGGACTGATCTCCTTTAGCATGGACTGGTTGGATTTCCTTGCAGTCCAAGGGACTCTCAAGAGTCTTCTCCAACACCACAGTTCAAAAGCATCAATTCTTTGGTGCTCAGCTTTCTTCACAGTCCAAATCGCACATCCATGCATGACTACTGGAAAAACCATAGCCTTGACTAGATCGACCTTTGTTGGCATCGCAATGTCTCTGCTTTTTAATATGCTATCTAGGTTGGTCATAACTTCCCTTCCAAGGAGTAAGTGTCTTTTAATTTCATGGCTGCAATCACCATCTGCAGTGATTTTGGAGCCCAAAGAAGTAAAGTCTGCCACTGTTTCCACTGTTTCCCCATCTATTTCCCATGAAATGATGGGACCAGATGCCATGATCTTCGTTTTCTGAATGTTGAGCTTTAAGCCAACTTTTTCACTCTCCACTTTCACTTTCATCAAGAGGCTTTTGAGTTCCTCTTCACTTTCTGCCATAAGGGTGGTGTCATCTGCATACCTGAGGTTATTGACATTTCTCCGGACAATCTTAATTCCAGCTTATGCTTCTTCCAGTCCAGCATTTCTCATGATGTACTCTACATATAAGTGAAATAAGCAGGGTGACAATATACAGCCTTGGCATACTCCTTTCCCGATTTGGAACCAGTCTGTTGTTCCATGTCCAATTCTAACTGTTGCTTCCTGACCGGCATATAGGTTTCTAAGAAACAGGTCAGGTGGTCTGGTATTCCCATCTCTTTCAGAATTTTCCACAGTTTATTGTGATCCACACAGTCACTACACCTCTTAAAACTGCAACAGCAAACTTGTAAAGTATTTATTATCTTGAAGCCATATACTACAATAGAAAAAAAAGAACTTACAGGCTTATTCAGCAACCTGTAAATTCTTGTTAAATAAGGCAGAGTATATTCATTAGCAGTGACTTCTGAGAGAACTTTGGAGGTTTCCCCATGACTTTCATCTGAATGCTCTGATTTTCTTCCTATCCTTTCCAGCCAATGTGTATAAACACACAGTTTAAGTTTACCCATACGCCACTGGGTCTGAAAATGCAGAAGCAGAGCAAAATCTGACTTCCCCTCTCCATGCTTACCCCATTTAGGTCTCAATTGGGTACAGTTCTGGTGGCATCACAAATATATGTATAGATGCTAATAAGCATCTATATGGTTGCTAATAAGCTATTAGCAACCATAGCTCCTGGAACAATTTTATTAAAAAATATTTGAAGGTACATGTTCCCAGGATTCTGAGGTGCTAAATTCAAGTAATGAAATCACTTCTAATATGAGAAAGATTACTCATCAATGCACTTCAACTTAATATACCAGAAGTGAGAAAGCTATTAAAGATTATCATAAGATGTTGAAAAACAACTTGACATTCACCAGCTTACACTCATTCTTTCCAAATATATCATCACTCTTTTTGACCAGAATTATTACATTTCTATTAATGTTTGAAGAATATAAAATGGTGTATAATTTGTCCATTATAACTAACTGATGCTTAAATAGGACAAAATGACATCACCTAAAAATCCTGCATCAGGAAGATCCCCTGGAGAAGGAAATGGCAACCCACTCCAATACTCTTGCCTGGAAAATTTCATGAACAGAGGAGCCTGGTAGTCTACAATCCATGGGGTCACAAAGAATCGGGCACAACTGAGCAAATTCACTCACTTCACTAAAAACACAGGTTGAATCTTTACTTCTCATAAAACCTGAGTCATATCTAGATGACTTTTTCTAACAAATTAATCAACTTCCCTTTCTTTTTATTTATTTATTTATTTTTACTTTACAATATTGTATTGGTTTTGCCATGTGTACATCCATGGCGGATGCATGTTGACATATGGCAAAACTTCCCTTTCTTAAAATAAACAAATAAGTGTCCTTCATGAATTGTTCTTCCTCTGTCATCCAAACATGAAAGTATAGCCATCATTGGCAGTGTCTACATTTTTGCTTTCATGTTCACTCCTCAACCTGCAGAAATCTGGTTTCTCTATATTTCCATTTCAATTAGGTTCCAAAAATATACCTAGTCTACACAAACCACCCTCCTAAGTAAAATATTAATGATAACAACAACAATAAAAAAAGCTTTCAAGAATATCTCTTTGACAACTCAATAACTTAATGCTGCAGAAAGAATATTTCCTTTTGAAAATAAATACTGTGCATAACATTACTATAGGCTCTCACTTATTTTTTCCTATTTTTTCATTTATTAATTTCTTAATAAAGAAGAATTATTCTTCCCACTGCTTGTTTGTAATTTTTATCCTGCACACTTTCCTGATGGCATTTTTGCTATGGTCATGTTTCCCTTATAATTTTATAGCCTATTTCATTGTGTTCATCATTACAATGGCATAGTTTTGTAAGGTTTGATTTTCATGTAGGGTAGTTGTACTATACAGTCACTGCAAACTTTTAAAATTCTATATTATCCCTAAAGACATTAATTTTATATGCATTTATTTTCACTTCTATAACTTCATATACTACATTTATGGCTTTATAAAAATAACTGTATTTACTTCTATGTAATACTCCAGTATTCTTACCTGGAGAATCCTGTGGACAGAGGAGCCTAGTGGGTTGATGTCTATGGGGTCGCACAGAGTCAGACATGACTGAAGGGTCTTAGCAGCAGCAGCAGCACTTTTATGTAATGTATTATATGACATCTTTAGTATATATGTGCATACTCACACACAAACCTAGATAGATAGACAAACCTTACCAAAATGTATTTATGCAGTGATGTATAATTATTTCCTCTGCTACCATCATTGTTCCTCTGGAAATCATTTTTAATTCTTGATATACTTCCCCTTAGATAAACACCACTTTGCTCATTTTTAACTTCACATGTCAATTTGATCTATTCTTATACATTACATAAGTAAATAAAATCATTCACTACACACACTTGGACAAAGAGTATTTTAGCTCTTTGTCATTAATTTTTGTTGCTTTGTAGTATTCCAGTGCAAAGTGGAATGCATGTAAGCATACCACTTACTAATTTTCGGGATATAAGAAGTATCTTTGAAAATCTAATAAAATTTATACATGAATAAATAAGAAAACATTAAAGTACTCTGTCAAATTCTATCAAATATTTCTAGGAAAGAGTAATGCAATTTCACAATATCTTTTAGAGACATAAAACATTGCATTACAAATCAGTTTATGAAACCAGTACAATCTTGATATAAAATAAGATAGAGTAGGAGAAAGGGAAATTATGACTAATATCAAATAATACTATGTATCAACAAAATATTAAGCTAAGACTAGCAATATAAGAAAAGAAAAATGATTAGGACAAAGTAAAGTGAAAGTCTCTCAGTTGTTTCCGACTCTATGAGACCCATGGACTGTAGTACATGGAATTCTCCAGGCCAGAATACTGGACTGGGTAGCCTTTCCCTTCTCCAGCAGACCTTCCCAACAAGGAATGGAACTGGGGTCTCCTGCATGGCAGGTGAATTCTTTACCAACTGAAAATGTCTACTCAGATGTGATAAAACAGAAAATTAAGAAAGAGGAAAATAGTTGAAGCAGAAGTAGATTAAGAAGAGATAGCAAGAATATACAGGAGAATTATACAAAACACATGTTTGCATGTATACTTCAATCCTTCGGTTCAGTTCAGTTCAGTCGCTCAGTCATGTCCAACTCTTTGCGACCGCATGAATCTCTTTCTTCACAGTCCAACTTTCATATTCAGTTCAGTTCAGTTCATTCTTTCAGTCCTGTCTGACTCTTTGCGACCCTATGAATCACAGCATGCCAGTCCTCCCTGTCCATCACCAACTCCCGGAGTTCACTCAGACTCACATCCATTGAGTCATTGATGCCATCCAGCCATCTCATCCTCTGTTGTCCCCTTCTCCTCCTGCCCCCAATCCCTCCCAGCATCAGAGTCTTTTCCAAGGAGTCAACTCTTCGCATGAGGTGGCCAAAGTACTGGAGTTTCAGCTTTAGCATCATTCCTTCCAAAGAAATCCCAGGGCTGATCTCTTTCAGAATGGACTGGTTGGATCTCCTTGCAGTCCAAGGGACTCTCAAGAGTCTTCTCCAACACCACAGTTCAAAAGCATCAATTCTTTGTCACTCAGCCTTCTTCACAGTCCAACTCTCACATCCATACATGACCACAGGAAAAACCATAGCCTTGACTAGATGGACCTTTGTTGGCAAAGTAATGTCTCTGCTTTTGAATATGCTATCTAGGTTGGTCATAACTTTCCTTCCAAGGAGTAAGCATCTTTTAATTTAATGGCTGCAGTCACCATCTGCAGTGATTTTGGAGCCCAAAAAAATAAAGTCTGACACTGTTTCCATTGTTTTCCCATCTATTTCCCATGAAGTGATGGGATCAGATGCCATGATCTTTGTTTTCTGAATGTTGAGATTTAAGCCAACTTTTTCACTCTCCACTTTCACTTTCATCAAGAGGCTTTTGAGTTCCTCTTCACTTTCTGCCATAGGGTGGTGTCATCTGCATATCTGAGGTTATTGATATTTCTTCTGGCAATCTTGATTCCAGCTTTTGTTTCTTCCATTCCAGCGTTTCTCATGATGTACTCTGCATATTCAGTTCAGTTCAGTTCAGTTGCACAGTCGTGTCCGACTCTTCGCAACCCCATGAATTCTGTTCACATAATTATATGCTAAAAATAAAACCACTTTTTTTTTTTTTTTTTAAGCCTCACTGACTGAAATAACCACAGTGGTGCGTTCAATCACCTAGAGGCAGAAGTCCTGTAGTGTGAAGTGAAGTGGGCCTTAGGAAGCATTACTGTTAACAAAACTAGTGGGAGTGATGGAATTCCATCTGAGCTATTTAAAAGTCTAAAAGGTGATACTATTAAAGTGCTGCACACAATATATCAGCAAATTTGAAAAGTCAGCAAAGGCCACAGGACTGGAAAAGGTCAGTTTTCATTTCAATACCAAAGAAGAACAATGCCAAAGACTGTTCAAACCACCATATAATTGCACTTATTTTGTTTTCTACCAAGGTTACACTGAAAATCTTTCATGATAGGCTTCAGCAGTAGGTGAAGTGAGAACATCCATATGTACAAATTGGGTTTAGAAAAGGGAGAGGAACATGAGATCAAATTGCCTATATTTGTCGAATCATAGAGAAAACGAAGTTCAGAAAAACATTTACTTTTGCCTTATTGACTATGCTAAAGCCTTTGACTGTGTGGATCACAACAAACTGGAAAATTCTTCAAGAGATGGGAATACCAGACCACCTTACCTGTCTCCTGAGAGGCAACAGCTAGAACTTTACATGGAACAATGGATTGGTTCAAAATCGGGAAAAGAGTCCATCAAGGATGTGCAATAACACCCTGTTTGTTTAACTTATATGCAGAGTTCAGTTCAGTTGCTCATTCATGTCTGACTCTTTGTAACCCCATGGACTGCAGCATGCCAGGCTTCCCTGTACATCATCAACTCTTGGAGCTTGCTCAAACTCATGTCCATTGAGTCAGTGATACCATTCAACTGTCTCATCTTCTGTCATCCACTTCTCCTTGTGCCTTCAGTATTTCCCAACATCAAAGTCTTTTCTGATGAGTCAGTTATTCACATCAGATGGCCAAAGCATTAGACTTTCAGCTTCCTCATCAGTCCTTCCAATGAATATTCATGACTGAGTTCCTTTAGATCCCGGACTGATTGGATCTCCTTGCTATCCAAGGGACTCTCAAGAGTCTTCTCCAACACCAAATCATAGTGCAATCATTGATATTGTATAATTGACTGACAAGATTGAAGAAATCTGCATAGAAGAGAAGCATTGCCCTTTGATGACTGGAATACAAAAATATTAGACCTCAGGGTGGAAATTATAAGGGACTCTCAAGAGTCTTCTCTAACACCACAGTTCAAAATATACACAGAGTACTTCATGAGAAATGCCAGTCTGGCTGAATCACAAATTGGACTGAAGATTTCCTGGAGAAAAAGCAACAACTTCGTATATCCAGATGCTGCTGCTGCTGCTAAGTCTCTTCAGTCGTGTCTGACTCTGCACGACCCCATAGACGGCAGCCCATCAGGCTCCCCTGTCCCTGGGATTCTCCAGTCAAGAGCACTGGAGTGGGTTGCCATTTCCTTCTCCAATGCATGAAAATGAAAAATGAAAAATGAAAGTGAAGCCACTCAGTCGTGTCTGACTCAGCGACCCCTCGGAGTGAAGCTTACCAGGCCCCTCCCTCCATGGGATTTTCCTGGCAAGAGTACTGGAGGGGGTTGCCATTGCCTTCTCTGATATGCAGATGATACCACTCTAATGGTAGAAAGTGAAGGGGAACTAAACAGCCTCTAGATGAAAGTGAAAGAGGAGAGTGAAACAGCTAACTTAAAACTCAACATTTAAAAAACTAAGATCATAGCATTTGTTCCCATCACTTCATGGCAAACAGAAGGGGAAAAAGTGGAAGCAGTGACAGATTTTATTTTCTTGGGCTCCAAAATCAGTGACTACAGTCATGAAATGAAAAGAAGCTTGCTCCTTGGAAGGATATCCATGACAAACCTAAACAGTGTATTAAAAACCAAACATGACACTTTGCCAAAAAATGTTTTTACAGTTAACATTGTTTCCCCTCTGCCCAGTGGTCATGTATGGATGTGAGAGTTGGACCATAAAGAAAGCTGAGCACAAAAAATTGATGTTTTCAAACTGTGATGCTGGAGACGACTCTTGAGAGTCCCTTGGATAGCAAGAAAATCAAATCAGTCAATCCTAAAGGAAATCAACCCTGAATATTCATTGGAAAGACTGATGCTGAAGCTAAAGTTCCAATGTTTTGGCTATCTGATGCAAAGAGCTAACTCACTGGCAAAGACCTTGATGCTGGCAAAGATTAAAGGTAAAAGGAGAAGAGGGTGACAGAGGATAAGAGGGTTAGATAGCATCACTGACTTGATTGACATGTATTTGAGCAAAGTCCAGGAGATAATGAAGGACAGGGAAGCCTGGCATGTTGCAGTCCATGCGGTTGCAAAGAGTGGGACATGACTTAGCAACTGAACAACACCAACATATAATATTATAAAAATATAATAATGTCCACAAACTCATCTATGGAATCTGACACCCAAATCAAATCATGTTAAGACTTTTTCCTTTTCACTTGCCAGGAAAATACTCAAGCTATTGGGCTCAAAAGAGTCAAAGTATACTTTGACTCAAATGGTGTCTTCAATATTCTCCTTTCCTGAATATTATAATTTGCTGTCAAAAGCTGTGGATTTTTTTAGACAACTATTGCTTGTTAGTAGCTAAATAGAAATATAAGACAGAACAGAGATTACTAAATAAATTTTTAAGGTATGGGTAATTGTTTATCAAGAAAATTGTAATTTTTTAAGAAGAAAGTAGGCAAATGTGGGAGAAGGAAAGTGTTTTCAACAAATATGGCAAATTATTACATTAGAACCTGTGCTAGTCAACAAATGGGGAAGGTTCAAGTGACAATTCACTTGAAAATTTGTAAACAGAGTCTTGTCTTAATTCATATCCAACAATTATTTCTGGATACAATGCTTATCCAAATATGAATATAAATCAATATGTATTCTGGAAGAAAACATTGGAAGATATTTTTTTAAAGTTGGGATAAAGTTTTTTTCACTTTTTTAAAAACTTTATTTTTTATTTTATTTTGGAGTATATGTAAGTCGGACTTCCAAAGTGGTTCTAGTGGTAAAGAATATGTTAATGCAGGATACATACAAGACAAGGGTTTGAACCCTAGGTCAGGAAGATCTCCTGGAGGAGGGCATGGCAACCCACTTTAGTATTTTTGCCTGAAGAACCCCAAGGATAGGTGAGCCTGGCTGGCTACAGTCCATGGTATTGCAGAGTTGAACTCAAGTGAAGCGATGTAGCAAGCACACACATATGTAGCTAATAATATTGTGTTAGTTTTAGGTGTACAGCAAAGTGATTCAATTACACATATACATGTGTCTATTCTTATTCATATTCTCTTTCCATTTAAGGTATTACATAATATTGAGCAGAGTTTTTTCTGTGCTATGCAGTAGCTCCTTGTTGTTTATCCATTTTATATATAGCAGTCTGTACATGTAAATCCCAAACTCCTTAATCATCCTTCCCTACACCTTTACCTCCTGATAACCATAAGTTCATTCATAAGTCTATGAGTCTGTTTCTGCTTTGTAAATAAGTTCATTTGTATCACCATCTTTTTTTTTTTTTTTTTTTAGATTCTACATATAAGTGATATCATAATATTTGTGTAAAGATTTCTTAAATTGGAATGAAAGTTACTGCCCACAAAGGAAAATATCAATAATTAAAATTAAATTTATGGCATGAATATGGAACAAATATTTAAGTTATGAAATGAGAGAAGATATTTGACACACAAGCATGTGGCAGAGCCTCTACTCTCATATATAGAAAGAGCTTCTACAAATCAATAAGAAACAAGAAAGACAATCTGAAATAAACAAACAAACAAGATAGTTGTGTGTGTACTGCCTCCCAAAATGAATATCTGGATGGTCAAATAAAAAAGTGCTGCCCTATAGAGTCATCATTAATACTGATGATAGCCACAAAGAAAGAGCACTATACAGGCAGACCAGAGGTGTTGAACTTAAAGGGCTAGAAAGTGCAAATGTTACATATGCTTACTTTTAGCAAGAAAAGAAGAAATAGGCATTGGAAGGAAGGATGAAGAGGAATGCAAGGTGCTGGAATCCTACTACTGATGTAGGTGGTTGTCACATGATGTGTCCCCTTTGTCATTCATTGAGCTAAGGTTTGTTCTCATGTTTATAAATTTGCATTTAAATATAATATACTAAATCTGTTAGATAAAGTATGATGCAACAGTTAAGTAGCAACTTACTCATGATTAATTCCTTTGAAATTATGTGCTATTTTTGTTCATTCTAATATTAGTCAATATTTATTTACACTCACCAACATGATTTTCATTTTCTTTACCTCTCATTTTTCTTGTCATTCAGAAGTTTTATATTAGGCCATATCAACAAATTTGTCAATATATTTCACTTATGATTTTAATTTTTTATACAATTCATTTGTCCTGTCTTGTTCCATATTTAAAATGTCACATAAATTTAGCACTCTTTTTTCTTCGAAATACTCATCATAGTTTCCTACATTGCCTATGAAGTACTCAATATCTTTGTTATAGCACTATGGGTCATTTGAATATTTACAATGCTTTGCTCTGATTGCTTGACTGCTTTGTAATTGTCAATTTGCGGTATGTCCACTTCAAAGCAAAAAATAATTCAACAGATTTAAGCCTTAACACTGAGGCATCTTCTTAATTTTGAACTAGTTGAAAACCTTGGGATTTCTGTTACTCTGAGTATTTATCTTTCTCTTATATCTTTTATGCATTAAAATAATTATTTTAACTTTATCAGAACCTTTAGTGTTTTGGTACCAATGTAGTTACTGTTAGATATTCATTTTATCATATTCCCAGTAAGCATCAGTTCAGTTCAGTTGCTAAGTCATGTCCGACTCTTTGCGACCCCATGAATCCCAGCACGCCAGGTCTCCCTGTCCATCACCAACTCCTGTAGTTTACTCAAACTCATGTCCATCGAGTCGGTGATGCCATCCAGCCATCTCATCCTCTGTTGTCCCCTTTTCCTCCTGCCCCCAATCCCTCCCAGCATCAGAGTCTTTTCCAATGAGTCAATTCTTCGCATGAGGTGGCCAAAGTATTGGAGTTTCACCTTTAGCATCATTCCTTCCAATGAACACCCGGGACTGATCTCCTTTAGGATGGACTGATTGGATCTCCTTGCAGTCCAAGGGACTCTCAAGAGTCTTCTCCAACACCACAGTTCAAAAGCATCAATTCTTCGGTGCTCAGCTTTCTTCACAGTCCAACTCTCACATCCATACATGACCACTGGAATAACCATAGCCTTGACTAGATGGACCTTTGTCAGCAAAGTAATGTCTCTGGCTTTTAATATGCTATCTAGGTTGGTCATAACTTTCCTTCCAGTAAGCATAATACTCGCCAATGCCATTTTAATGCAGCTTGCATTTCTTTTAGGAAAGTATTATAATTTTTGCCCTATCTTCTTTCTTTAAGTTTGTGAGCAATATTTTACCATTATTCTCAATAATCAAAAAGAGCATTGAAGACCTCTAAGGCTTTAACATATAGCTGCTAACTTCTAGTCCTCTGAAGCTGATTAGGCTAGAAGATTCAGAAGAGAAAATATTATAAATTTATAAGCATTTATAATGACAAGGACAATAATATTAAGAAATTTAAAAATTCTATAGTTTTATGTTGCTGAAGATCCACAGACCAAGCAACACAAGAAATACCATGAACACATGATGTTTACACATAGTAAAATACATACTTTACAACACATATCTGACAACAAGATAGAATATTTTCAAGGACTAGGGCCAAGCAAGACCTAGGCTAAACCTAACATACCTCCAAATTTGACATGATTAAACTCAGACAAATTATGGAAATCAAATTTCCCAATGTATCCAGATATATTCTTCCTGGAAAGACAATTTCACATGGAGTCTCTATTCATTTTGTTCAAATTGTCCTGTCTTATGTTGTGTTATTATTCTACTGGGCATGAGAAAGAACAAGATAGCATTTTCAAAATGAAGTGAAGGAAACAACAACAACAACAAAAGAAACACCCACTTATGACACATCATTAAATGAAGTGAAGAAAACACTTATGACACATTATTAAAATAAACATATACTATTTTTAAAATAATTGATATATTCAAAAATTTTGAGAAAGAAGAAAAGAATGGAAAGTCTGCTTGAATAATTAAAAAGATACACAGAATTCTAGTGATAAAATTATAATCTCTGATAGAAGAAATCATTGTATATTTTAACAGCAGCAAAAGGCAAACATGAAGGACTGGAAGAAAGGTCAAAATCACATTTTGAAACAGGAACAAAAAGAGAAAGAGGAATGAAAAATTCAGAGAAGATTGTAAAGCATACATGATGCAGACTAAAAGTCTAAACAGTGGAATGGATGCCCAGAACATGAGGAAAAAGCACAGCTGTGGGATTTTGAAGGGTGATAATAAACAACACCCCATAGGATTAAGAAGAATAAAATATAAAGAAAATGGTCTGAGGGTAAATTATTGTTGAACTGCTGAAAACTGAACACCAAAAACACGTAATAAAAGCAGCCAGAGAAAAAGAAACATTTACAACAGAAGTGAGGAGGTCAGAGAAAAAAAAAAAAAAAAAGACTACAATCTTTCAGTTAAGTTCAGCTCAGTCACTCAGTCATGTCTGACCCTTTGTGAACCCATGAACCAAAGCACGCCAGGCCTCCCTGTCCATCACCAACTCCTGGAGTTTACCCAAATTCATGTCCATCGAGTCAGTGATGCCATCCAAATATCTCATCCTCTGTCGTCCCCTTCTCCTCCCGCCTTCAATCTTCCCCAGGATCAGAGTCTTTTCAAATGAGTCAGCTCTTCGCATCAGGTGGCCAAATTATGGGAGTTTCAGCTTCAACATCAGTCCTACCAATGAATACCCAGGACCGATCTTCTTTAGAATGGATTGCTTGGATTTTCTTGCTGTCCAAGGGACTCTCAAGAGTCTTGTCCAACATCACAGTTCAAAAGCATCAATTCTTCGGTGATCAGCTTTCTTCACAGGCCAACTTTCACATCCATATATGACCACTGGAAAAACCATAGCTTTGACTAGACGGACCTTTGTTGGCAAAGTAATGTCTCTGCTTTTCAATATGCTATCTAGGTTGGTCATAACTTTCCTTCTAATGAGTAAGCGTCTTTTAATTTCATGGCTACAATCACAATCTGCAGTGATTTTGGAGCCCTCGAAAATAAAATCAGCCAGCCACTGTTTCCACTGTTACCCCATCTATTTTCCATGAAGTGATGGGACCAGATGTCATGATCTTAATTTTCTGAAAGGTGAGCTTTAAGCCAACATTTTCACTCTCCTCTTTTACTTTCATCAAGAGGATCTTTAGTTCCTCTTCACTTTCTGCCATAAGGGTGGTGTCATCTGCATATCTGAGGTTACTGATATTTCTCCCGGTAATCTTGATTCTGGCTTGTGCTTCATCCAGCCCAGCGTTTTTTAAGATGCACTCTGCATATAAGTTAAATAACCAGGGTGACAATATGCAGCCTTGAAGTACTCCTTTCCCTATTTGGAACCAGTCTGTTGTTCCATGTCCAGTTCTAACTGTTGCTTCCTGACCTGAATACAGGTTTCTCAAGAGGCAGGTCAGGTGGTCTGGTATTTCCATCTCTTTCATAATTTTCCACAGTTTATTGTGATCCACACCATCAAAAGCTTTGGCATAGCCAATAAAGCAGAAATAGATTCTTTCTGGAACTCTTGCTTTTTCAATGATCCAGCAGATGTTGGCAATTTGATCTCTGGTTCCTCTGCCTTTTCTAAAACCAGCTTGAACATCAGGAAGTTCACAGTTCACATATTGCTGAAGCCTGGCTTGGAGAATTTTGAGCATTACTTTACTAGTGTGTGAAATGAGTGCAATTGTGTGGTAATTTGAGAATTCTTTGGCATAGCCTTTCTTTTGGATTGGAATGAAAACTGACCTTTTCCAGTCTTGTGGCCACTGCTGAGTTTTCCAAATTTGCTGACATATTGAGTGCAGCACTTTCACAGCATCGTCTTTCAGGATTTGAAAGAGCTCAACTGGAATTCCATCACCTCCACTAGCTTTGTTTGTAGTGATGCTTTCTAGGTGAGTGATCACACCATTGTGGTTATCTGTATCATGAAGATCTTTTTTTGTACAGTTCTTCTGTATATTTTTGCCACCTCTTCTTAATATCTTCTGATTCTGTTAGGCCCCTGCCATTTCTGTCCTTTATTGAGCTCATCTTTGCATGCAATTTTCCCTTAGTTTCTCTAATTTTCTTGAAGAGATCTCTAGTCTTTCCCATTTTGTTGTTTTCCTCTATTTCTTTGCATTGATAACTAAGGAAGGCTTTCTTATCTCTCCTTGCTATTCTTTGGAATAGCATTCAAATGCATATAACTTTCCTTTCCTCCTTTGCTTTTAGCTTATCTTCTTTTCACGGTTATTTGTAAGACCTCATATAGCGATTTTGCTTTTTGGCATTTCTTTTTCTTGGGGATGGTCTTGATCCTTTTCTCCTGTACAACATCACAAACCTCTGTCCGTAGTTTTTCAGGCAATCTGTCTATCAGATCTAGTCCCTTAAATCTATTTCTCACTTCCACTTTCCCTTATAATCATAAGGGATTTGGTTTAGGTCATAACTGAATGGTCTAGTGGTTTTCCCCACTTTCTTCAAATAAATCTGAATTTGACAATAAGGAGTTCATGATCTGAGCCATAGTCAGCTCCTGGTCTTGTTTTTGCTGACTGAATAGAGCTTCTCCATCTTTGGGTGCAAAAAATATAGTCAATCTGATTTTGGTGTTCATCATCTGGTGATGTCCATGTGTAGAGTCTTCTCTTGTGCTGTTGGAAGAGGGTTTGCTATGACTAGTGTGTTCTCTTCACAAAACTCTATTAACCCTTACCCTACTTCATTCTGTACTCTAAGGCCAAATTTGCCTGGTATTTGCCTAGTCAAGTCCAGGTGTTCCTTGACTTCCTACTTTTGCATTCCAGTCCCCTATAATGAAAAGGACATCTTTTTTCGGTTTTAGTTCTAAAATGTATTGTAGGTCTTCATAGAACTGTTAAGCTTCAGCTTCCTCAATGTTACTGTTTGAAGTATAGGCTGGGGTATAGGCTTGGATTACCATGATATTGAATGATTTGCCTTGGAAACGAATAGAGATCATTTTGTCATTTTTGAGATTGCATCCAAGTACTGCATTTCAGACTCTCTTGTTGACTATGAAAGATACTCTATTTTTTTCTAGGGGATTTTTGCCCACAGTAGTAGATATAATGGTCATCTGAGTTAAATTCACCCATTCCAATCCATCCTAGTTCACTGATTCCTAGAATGTTGATGTTCACTCTTGCCATATCTTGTTTGACCGCTTCCAATTTGCCTTGATTCATGGACCTAACATTCCAGGTTCCTATGCAATATTGCTCTTTACAGCATCAGACCTTGCTTCTATCACCAGTCACATCCACAACTGGGTGTTGTTTTTGCTTTGGCTCCATCCCTTCATTCTTTCTGGAGTTATTTCTCCATCAATCTCCAGTAGCATATTGGGCATCTACCATCCTTGGGAGTTCATCTTTCCATGTCCTATCTTTTTACCTTTTCATACTATTCATTGGGTTCTCAAGGCAAGAATACTGAAGTGGTTTGCCATTCCCTTCTCCAGTGGACTACATTCTGTCAGAGCTCTCCACCATGACCCAGATGTCTTGGGTGGCCCCACACGGCATGGCTTAGTTTTATTGAGTTAGACAAGCCTGTGGTCCATGTGATCAGATTGGCTAGTCATCTGTGATTGTGGTTTCAGCCTGTCTGCCCTCTGATGACCTCTCTCAGTGCCTACCGTGTTACTTACCTCTTACCTTGGACATGGGGTAGTGCCTCTCAGCAGCTCCTGCTAATTGTTTCTTAGCACTAAAAAACAAACCAAGAAACAAAAAAACAGAATAATAATTACAAGTAAAAAAGTCAGAACTGCAAAAGGAATAGAGTGAAGTAGAAAGTAAATATGTGTATGAGCATACATGATTCTTTTTTCTACAAAACCATAGCCATCATATTCCATGTGATTAATTGTATGAATAATTACATTGAAGAGTGAACTAAAATGAAATGTGATAGTGTGTAAAGAGAGATAAGGTGAACTGAATTTCTAGCCTTCATTATTTGGGAAATGTTAAAGTAACTATGTTATTAAGGATTAATGCTGTAATTTCTAAATTGAAAAAAGAAAAATAACAACTTTAAAATAGATTCTTGAAGTATTTTCATCAAATGAATAAGCTAAATGTAGTAAAATCAATAAGTCAAAGATGGATTTCAAAGGTGTTGGCCTGAAAAACTGGAAAGCTATGTTTCTATTAACTGAGAAAAATGTGAAGAAGAGTGGGTTGGTTGGAAGCAAGGTGGTAGATGTCTAGTTTCAGGCATGTCCATACATGCAAACAGGACTATCTTTTTTTTTTTTTTTTTTTTTTTTTTACTGTAAATTCAGGTTGGCTGGATTCACACCTTCTCCCTGCATAGAGAGGGCAGAGATTGCCACAATTCATGTCTCTTTGTCTATACTTTTCTGTATGACTGACACATTGTTTTTCCGTATTGATGATTTGGTTTCTTTTTACCACTTTACTCTAGCTTTGCATATATCTGTTCAGGTCCTTTATTTTTCGACATTGTAATTCAACTCCTAGAAGAAAAGCTAAACTTACTAGACTCATAGGACACCTTGCAATGCCCCGTACACGAGCTACATCAATTTTATTAACTTGATAAAAAGGTGTGCACTAACAGTTCACATCCACGTGAGTTTAAAAATCTAGACTAAAAAACTGAAGACTATCTTTTTATTAAAATTTAATCAGTCTGTGTGTAATATTCTCAGAAAGAAATGCCATTACTCTTAGAATTTTAAAAACAGTGGTGCCATTTCAAAGCTTCTATTAACAGTTTTCCTTGAGCCCATAGATCAACAAAACTTTTTGTTAATGCTAAAATGAAAACAAAGAATCAAAGTCTTCAGTGGAGAATAATCTTGTAAAACTTTATTGAGATGGAAAAAAGCTGAGACTTTTAAATTTATGTTTAATCATATTACCGGGGCAAAAACAAGAAAACATATTATCAATGTAGCCTTTTGCCTCTATATATACATAAGGCTTTCTAGATGGTGCAGCAGTAAAGAATCTGCCTGTCAATGCAGGATACCCAAGAGATATGAGTCTAATCCCTGGGTCGGGAAGATGTCCTGGAATAGGAAATAATAATGCACTCCAGTATCTTGGGTTTTCCTTGTGGCTCAGCTGGTAAAGAATCCACCTGCAATTAGGGAGACCTGGGTTTGACTCCTGGGTTGCGAAGATCCCCTGGAGGGGGCAAAGTTTACCTATTCCAGTATTCTACTGCTGCTAAGTTGCTTCAGTCGTGTCCGACTCTGTGCGACCCCATAGACGGCAGCCGACCAGGCTCCGCCATCCCTGGGATTCTCCAGGCAAGAACACTGGAGTGGGTTGCCATTTCCTTCTCCAATGCATGAAAGTGAAAAGTCAAAGTGAAATCGCTCAGTCATATCCAACTCTTAGCGACCCCATGGACTGCAGCCTACCAGGCTCCTCCACCCATGGGATTTTCCAGGCAAGAGCACTGGAGTGGGGTGCCATTGCCAGTATTCTAGCCTAGATAATTCCATGGACTATATAGTCCATGGGGTCACAAAAAGTCAGAAATGACTGAGCAACTTTCACTTTCACTTTTTCCAGTATTCTTGCCTGAGAAATCCCAGTCAGGCATGACTGAGCACACACATACATATATACATAGTCAAAATTTATATTTGAAAATACATATCCCAGTAAAGTTGGCCTAAAATTGATTTCACATTTTCACACCTGTCAATTAATTCCAGTGAATAGGTAATCAGGCTGAAAATTTCATCAAATCAACTGGTCTGCCTTAATGTGTATTTGAAAATTATATTTACACTAAACTGAAAAGTAATGATTTAAACATCATGTGAGCCAAATAAACACTGATTTTTACCTTTTCTCTCCCCAAAATATGTTGGGTGACTAAGTGTAAACACAGACTAATAAGGGTGAAAAATCTACCTTTACTACTTAGTGCTGATTAATGTGTATCAGGGAATTTAATCAAAAATGTTCTGAATAGAGGCTAATCTGATATTTGTTGCTCAATTTTGAAATTCAGTGACCAACTGAAACTGTTTACTGCACACCCTAAGGGCCGTTTTAGCACACTTACACTAATGTGTTTGTTAGGAATTTGAGGAATAGAGAGATGGATTCCAAAATTAGGTACTTAACACTAGAACAGCTGATAAAATGAATATATATTGATTAGGCAGCTTTTCTCTAAAGGATCATTGTGAATGTCCATTTTAACTCTGTAAGAATCCATCCCTTAAATACCAAATAAAAGCGGTTACCACTTGTTGTAGACTTGCCCAAGACTGCCTTTCTTTTTCTCAAATGCTCCCTTTTTCAGAAGAAGAACTTAAAATTGAACAGAGCATCTTCCACACATCTCAAACCAGGGCTTAAGAGTAAGCCTTGACTGCATCTGTGAAGTTCACCCAGAACTGCTGCAACTGAGACTCTCTGAGGTGTCCCATGATCAAGCCTGAGACTAAGCTTTGGTTGGAGTAAGGAGAAGAGCCCAGGAGAAGAGAGTTTTCAAAGTTGCCTAGAAGATCAAGGACCTGAATATCATTTAGAAGAAGAGGTCAAGTTACATAATTCCCTAAATCAGTTGTATTCATCATCCATATATATATATATGAAATGCAAAAAAGCAAAATGGCTGCCGGGGGAGGCCTTCCAAATAGCTGTGAAAAGAAGGGAAGCGAAAAGCAAAGGAGAAAAGGAAAGATATAAGCATCTGAATGCAGAGTTCCAAAGAATAGCAAGGAGAGATAAGAAAGCCTTCCTCAGCGATCAATGCAAAGAAATAGAGGAAAATAACAGAATGGGAAAGACTAGAGATCTCTTCAAGAAAATTAAAGATACCAAGGGGACATTTCATGCAAAGATGGACTCGATAAAGGACAGAAATGGTATGGACCTAACAGAAGCAGAAGATATTAAGAAGAGGTGGAAAGAATACACAGAAGAACTGTACAAAAAAGATTTTCACGACCCAAATAATCACGATGATGTGATCACTGACCTAGAGCCAGACATCCTGGAAGGTGAAGTCAAGTGGGCCTTAGAAAGTATCACTACGAACAAAGCTAGTGGAGGTGATGGCATTCCAGTTGAGCTCTTTCAAATCCTGAAAGATGATGCTGTGAAAGTGCTGCACTCAATATGCCAGCAAATTGGAAAACTCATCAGTGGCCACAGGACTGGAAAAGGTCCGTTTTCCTTCCAATCCCAAAGAAAGGCAACGCCAAAGAATGCTCAAACTATTGCACAATTGCACTCATCTCACATGCTAGTAAAGTAATGCTCAAAATTCTCCAAGCCAGGCTTCAGCAATATGTGAACCGTGAACTCCCTGATGTTCAAGCTGGTTTTAGAAAAGGCAGAGGAACCAGAGATCAAATTGCCAACATCCGCTGGATCATGGAAAAAGCAAGAGAGTTCCAGAAAAACATCTATTCCTGCTTTATTGACTATGCCAAAGCCTTTGACTGTGTGGATCACAATAAACTGTGGAAAGTTCTGAAAGAGATGGGAATACCAGACCACCTGACCTGCCTCTTGAGAAATCTGTATGCAGGTCAGGCATACAGTTAGAACAGTAGAACAGTTAGAACTGGACATGGAACAACAGACTGGTTCCAAATAGGAAAAGGAGTAAGTCAAGGCTGTATATTATCACCCTGCTTATTTAACTTCTATGCAGAATATATCATGAGAAATGCTGGACTGGAAAAAACAGAAGCTGGAATCAAGATTGCTGGGAGAAATATCAATAACCTCAGATATGCAGATGACACCACCCTTATGGCAGACAGTGAAGAGGAACTAAAGAGCCTCTTGATGAAATGAAAGTGGAGAGTGAAAAAGTTGGCTTAAAGCTCAACATTCAGAAAACGAAGATCATGGCATCCGGTCCCATCACTTCATGGGACATAGATGGGGAAACAGTGGAAACAGTGTCAGACTTTATTTTTTTGGGCTCCCAAATCACTGCAGATGGTGACTGCAGCCATGAAATTAAAAGACGCTTACTCCTTGGAAGGGAAGTTATGACCAACCTAGATAGCATGTTCAAAAGCAGCGACATTATTTTGCCAACAAAGGTCCGTCTAGTCAAGGCTATGGTTTTTCCAGTGGTCATGTGTGGATGTGAGAGTTTGACTGTGAAGAAGGTTGAGCACCGAAGAATTGATGCTTTTGAACTGTGGTGTTGGAGAAGACTCTTGAGAGTCTCTTGGACTGCAAGGAGATCCAACCAGTCCATTCTGAAGGAGATCAGCCCTGGGATTTCTTTGGAGGGAATGATGTTGAAGCTGCAACTCCAGTACTTTGGCCACCTCATGGAAGAGTTGACTCATTGGAAAAAACTCTGATGCTGGGAGTAATTGGGGGCAGGAGGAGAAGGGGACGACAGAGCATGAGATGGTTGGATGGCATCACTGACTTGATGGACATGAGTCTGAGTGAGCTCCGGGAGTTGGTGATGGACAGGGAGGCCTGGCGTGCTGCGATTCATGGGGTCATGAAGAGTTGGACATGACGGAGCCACTGAACTGAACTGAATTGATATATATTTGAGAAGAAGGATAATATATTTAGGTAAGCATTAGTCTGGAAAATATTTGTTCTAGTAAGTGAAGTCATAAGAAACATCTTCAACATGGCAATGTGATGGTTAATTTCATGTATCAACTTGACGGACTAGGATATGGGACTCTTCAGCCTCCATTATCTCATGAGCCAGTTTTCTTATAGCAAATCTATGCTATCTATCATCTATTTCTGTATCTCCTAGTAGTTCTGTTTATCTATAGAATCCAGGCTAATACAGACATCACTGTAAAATGTTTTGAAAAACATTCCAGAATTAAACTAATAATGAGGTACAATAGCTGTCATTGTAAGAAAGAAGGTTGATAAGTTCATGAACATAGAAAATCACTCCTCAACAAAAAAATATAGAAAAGTTACCTTAGAGAGAAACCTCTTAGTTAAAGTGAAATGTCGAAAGCACACAAGATAGAGACCATATGTATTGTCTCATAGAATCATATGAGACTGTCTGAAGGAGGAAATCATGCCTCATTTGTTATTGGAGCCCTCATGCAGCAGAGAAACCAGATGAGTGCAGTGTAACATGTGTCTAAGGGATGTGTGGTGTTCCTCCCCCAGAACTGAAGTTAGAAATCTTATGAGCATCTTCACAAAGGAATCCCTTTAGAAAGAACCAATTCTCCACAATTGTGGCTGCATACCTTATTTCAAAGGACTTTATTTTTTGAGCAGCTTTATTAATAGTTTCATAAGAAAGTTGAGTAGAATGTACAGAGAATTCCCTTCTGTCCCCTGCATCTTTCACAAGTCTCTTTCATTATCAACATCCCACACCCACGAGGTTTCTCTGTTATAGATGAAGAACCTGTATTGACACATCATTATTAGCCTTACTGCACAGCTAACATTGGGGTTTTCTCTTGGTATTTTGCATTCTATGGGTTTTAACAAACTTATGACATATATATATATATACACATACACACATCATATAGTGTCATACAGTATAGTGCACTGCTCTAAAAATCCTGCATTCCACCTATTTATACTTTCTTCCTTGTACCTCCTGATAATCACTAAATGTTTTACTGTCTTCATGGTTTTCCCTTTACAGAATGTCATATAGTTGGAATTATATAGTATGTATCTTTCCAGATTGATTTCTTTCATGACTGTATACTTTTTGATCTCTCCTTCATGTGACAACAATGACATAGTCCAATTCTCTACAGGAACAGTAAAAATTAATCCAGTCTTTATTCTAGACATAGAAATAATGATGCATATTTTAATATGACAGTTTATAAAAAGTTTCTCTCAACTTCAATATATTTTTGGAATTTTTTTTCAAAATCTCTTTCAGGTTAATTTTCAGCCAGATTGTCTTATATAGGAACTAATGCTAAATATTTCCAGTTTTGACAATGCTCATTAACCAGCTTGTCTTTAAGATTTCACTATATCCATGTCTCTGTTAAGTGACCTATTATTAGTTATATGCTATCTTCATTTATATTAGTATTTCATGTAATACAACAAGATATTTAAATATTTATTACTATATTAAATACTTATTTTCATTGGTTTTGTTATTCTTTACTTCTGAAATTTGTTTCTTTTTATTTAATTTTTGTTGTTTTTGTTTTAATAATTAGACTGTCAATGTCTTATAAGATTTATCTATTAATTGTCCTTTGTCTTTTATGTGCTTTATAATCTTTAAATTTTATATTAGTTTTCTTTTAGCAATTTCATAAATAGAACTATACATATTTGAAAATCACCTCCATATTCTTCCAACTCAGAAGTCTCTAATTTCTTCTTACTGAAAATTCATAACATCTATTTCTAAATTATAGTCAAATGACACCAACTTGTATCCTTTAGTTTAGATTCCAAAGATGTTTGCGGTCATTCCTACCCTATATGATACAAGGAGAGCATAATGAAAAACAAATTACAATCTTAACCCACATCTACTTACATATCTAAGCATTTATCACTATGAGAACACAATGCTATCACATTCCTCATTCCCAGGACATTTAAAAAGACTGCTACACATGAGGGTCCCTGAAATTCAACTTGTTGAAGCATGGGAAGCATGGTTATAAGAGGGGGAAAAAGGAGACTGGTTTGGTTGTAAATAAAGATTTGGTGGATAATCTAGAGAGTTACAGGAAAGGCCACAGAGGACGTTGCAGAAGTCCTTATCCTAAGAGCATTGAAAGTCTATTGTCTGTGAAAGCAGGGAGTCACAGTCAGGTGCACACTTCAGAAAAATGCAAAGATACTTATTTGAAAAGGTAACACAGTGAAAATATACAGACAAAGTGCCCATGATGACTCTGAAGTGGGCAGGATAGCGGGAGTATGAGATGGAGATCCCTGGGGTGGAGGTGCGGGTTGGGGGTAGGTCTGAAGATGTTTAGGTAAAATCAATAAGGTTTGAAGATGGAGAGGACATGGGAGACGGTGTAAAGCAGGAACTTTAAACATCAATACTAAAAAAAAAATCAATAAACTTTGAAGAGGAAAGAGATATAGGGAGGAAATGAAAAGGGGGAATTTTAAAAATCAATACTAGCTTGTTGGCATATTAACAGCAGTATATAGTGAATCTTTTGCCAAAATCAGAATTCTGGAAGCTATTGACATGTAACTGACATCTTTGTTTCTAAATATGACAAGGCTGAGGCGTGGTTGAGACAGAAAAGATGTCAAGTCACACAATTAACTATGACAATGAAGATAATATTTTTTATCATTATCCATTGCCAGAATCCCCATTAGCTTTCTTAACCCTCCACTTTTATATAAATCCATGTGTTACTATAGTTTTCCCAAGGAAAGTATTGAATTCTATTTCCTGAGCTTGGAGAACAGAGTGGCATTTTGTATTTCTTTACTGTTATAATTTCTAATTATAACATTTCTTCTTTCCAGTTCAGTGTCTAAGTCGTGTCTGACTCTTTGCTACCCCATGAACTGCAGCACACCAGGCCTTCCTGTCCATCACCAAATCCTGGAGAATACCCAAACTCATGTCCACTGAGTCAGTGATGCCATCCAATCATCTCATCTTCTGTCATCCCCTTCTCCTCCTGCCCTCAATCTTTCCTAGCATCAGGGTCTTTTCAAATGAGTCAGCTCTTTGCATCAGGTGGCCAAAGTATTGGAGTTTCAGCTTCAACATCAGTCCTTCCAATGAACACCCAGGACTGATCTCCTTTAGGATGGACTGGTTGGATCTCCCTACAGTCCAAGGAACTCTCAAGAGTATCCTCTAACACCACAGTTCAAAAGCATTAATTCTTCAGTGCTCAGATTTCTTTACAGTCCAACTATCATATCCAGACATGACTCCTGGAAAAAACAGAGCCTTGACTCAAAGGACTTTGGTTGGGAAAGTAATGTCTCTGCTTTTTAATATGTGGTCCAGGTTGGTCATAACTTTCCTTCCAAGGAGTAAGCATCTTTTAATTTCATGGCTGCAATTACCATCTGCAGTGATTTTGGAGCCCCAAAAATAAAGTCAGCCACTGTGTCCACTGTTTCCCCATCTATTTGCCATGAAGTGATGGGAACAGATGCCATGATCTTAGTTTTCTGAATGTTGAGCTTTAAGCCATCTTTTTTACTCTCCTCTTTCACTTTTATCCAGAGGTTCTTTAGTTCATCTTTGTTTTCTGCCATAAGGGTGATGTCATCTGCATATATGAGGTTATTGATATTTCTCCCAGCAGTCTTGACCCCAACTTGTGCTCCCTCCAGCCCAGCATTTCTCATGATGTGCTTTGAATATAAGTTAAATAAGCAGGATGACAATATACAGCCTTGATGTAAATCCTTTTCCTATTTAGAACAAGTCTGTTGTACCATGTCCAGTTCTAAATGTTGCTTCCTGACCTGTATACAGATTTCTCAAGAGGCAGGTCAAGTCGTCTGGTATTTCAGCTCTTTCATAATTTTCCACAGTTTATTGTGATCCACACCATCAAAGGCTTTGGCATATTTAATAAAGCAGAAATATATGTTTTTCTGGAACTCTTGCTTTTTCAATGATCCAGCAATATTGGCAACTTGATCTCTGGTTCCTCTGCCTTTTCTAAAACCAACTTGAACATCTGGAAGTTCATGATTCATATACTGCTGAAGCTTGGCTTGGAGAATTTTGAGCATTAAGTTACTGGTGTGTGAGATGCGCAATTGTATGGTAGCTTGAGAATTCTTTGGCATTGCCTTTCTTTGGGATTGGAATGGAAACTGACCTCTTCCAGTCCTGTGACCACTGTTGAGTTTTCCAAATTTGCTGGCATATTGAGTGCAGCATTTTCACAGCATCATCTTTTACAATTTGAAATAGTTTAACTGGAATTCCATCACCTCCACTAGCTTTGTTTTTAGTGATGCTTCCTAAGGCCCACCTGACTTCACATTCCAGGATGTCTGGCTCTAGGTGAGTGATCACACCATCATAATTAATTGGGTCTTGAAGATCTTTTTTATACAATTGTTCTGTGTATTCTATAATTTTATTATAATATTTATTGTTTTAGCACCTGACATTTAAGAGCACTAGGTGAAATTAAAAGATACTTACTCCTTGGAAGGAAAGTTATGACCAACCTAGATAGCATATTCAAAAGCAGAGACATTACTTTGCCAGCAAAGGTTCGTCTAGTCAAGGCTATGGTTTTTCCTGTGGTCATGTATGGATGTAAGAGTTGGACTGTGAAGAAGGCTGAGTGACAAAGAATTGATGCTTTTGAACTGTGGTGTTGGAGAAGACTCTTGAGAGTCCCTTGGACTGCAAGGAGATCCAACCGGTCCATTCTGAAGGAGATCAGCCCTGGGATTTCTTTGGAAGGAATGATGCTAAAGCTGAAACTCCAGTACTTTGGCCACCTCATGCGAAGAGTTGACTCATTACAAAAGACTCTGATGCTGGGAGGGATTGGGGGCAGGAGGAGAAGGGGACGACAAAGGATGAGATGGCTGGATGGCATCACTGACTCGATGGACGTGAGTCTGAGTGAGCTCCGGGAGTTGGTGATGGACAGGGAGGCCTGGCGTGCTGTGATTCATGGGGTCGCAAAGAGTCGGACAGGACTGAGCAATTGAACTGAACTGAGGTGAAATTAGTTCTCTACCATATTGCTTAGATGAAATAACAATAATTTTTACACATTAATAATTGCTTTCCTGAAGCTTTCAAAGTCATTAAAATATTTTAATTTACTAAAATATTTTCTGGTCTAACAATGTTAAAAAAACATAGTGATATATCCTCAAGATGCATTTCCGTATTTTTGTCTTGCTACTTTAAAGGGAATGACACAAACTTGAATATATGACCAAAATGTCTTCTCAATACCATAGCTAGTCGATAAATATTTGTCAATTATCCATAAGTTGCTGAAGCTTCTAGAGAAATAGTGCTGACTTGATGGAACCACCTTAAACACAATATTCACATAGCTTAAATAAAGGTTCATTGGTTTCTTCTTCTAATTCAAAATAATTCTGGGTTATATGGATTTCCCAACACGGTTTTACAGCTGTGCCCAATGAGGCAATTGACCTAGAGCTTCCCTAGAGCAGCCTTTTACCTAAAACTTGAGAAGATTTGTTTCATGGTCATGTATCCTGTTTACTGCACACATGCATATCAGTAGAGTTGAGTGGAGTGTGAGCTGCAATGAATCCATACATTTAGTATCACACTCTCATCAATGATAAAAAGTGCAAGTGCTCCTGCTATATGTGCATATGTGTGTTGTGCATCAGGAAGCTTGATGGTGTAAGGGGTGGGGAGTGACACAGGCTGGGGTCAAGGTCAGAGGCTAACTGTGCCAGGACAAATGTCTATGCCTGTCTCCTGCTCTTTAAGAACCTGGTTCATGTGACTTCACATGACAGGCTGTCAGCTCCTCAGCCTGGTCATTCAACAGGTGTTCACTGTTCTTGGACCCAGGCATGGGTGTACCTACAGAATTAGAAAAGTTTAATTCTTTTTTTTTTTTTTAATTTTATTTTATTTTTAAACTTAATATAACTCTATTAGATTTGCCAAATATCAAAATGAATCCGCCACAGACCAGATGGGACTGTCAGTGAACTTGGATGCAATACGTACATACACCTAACACATGTAATGGTGATAAATGGCCTATAATATCCTAACATATTTCAGGGAGTGAAAGTAAAGTGTTAGTTGGTCAGTCAAATCTGACTCTTTGGGACTCCACGGACTGTAGCTCACCAAGCTCCTCTGTCCATGGAATTCCCCAGGGAAGAATACTTGAGTGGATTGTCATTCCCTTCTCCAGGGGATCTTCCTGACCTGAGGATAAACCCAGGTCTCCCACATTGTAGACATATTCTTTACCAACTGAGCCAGCAGGGAAGAAAAGGCCACAAATTTTATGAAACATGAGAAAGAAATGCACTTGTCTTATGCTTAGGCAATATCACTCAGTGTTATATCAGGTTAATAATTAGAACTAAAATTATACTCTCCTCCACACACAAAATAATTCATTCTACCAATGCATATTCGTGAGCAAATTTGGCTTTGAAGATGGTTGACCTCAAAACACATTTAGTGAATTAGGAAATTTGTGAAATCAATCAAAAATAAAAGACAACAGAAAATTTGAAATTTATGTCCTTGGTTATATGTGTTCAATTAAGCATAATTTTCGTTTACCTATTTATTTCTGCACTGGACGCTTGATTATTTTATCTGACTTGGGGCAAAGTATATATATCTTTCTCATCCTGACACAGCTTTGACAGAGTTGAAAAGAAACATGAATCGAAAATTTGAGAGAAATATATGAATTTTACTTTTAATATCCTCGTGGGTATATGACTGAATTTCCTGACGATAAATTTAAAAAAGATTCAAATCAGGCTTTTTCTGGCTGAAAAGTACTGCAAGAGAGAGAAAGACAAAATGCTATAGACAGATGAATAGATAGTAGGTGATAATAGTTGATAGAGATTAATTTATCTGAGGTGCTTTGCTAAATGATTCAGAAGATTTATTATTTTACTTTAGCTGGCAATCATCTAATAAGAAATGGTACATTTTGTTAACATTTTTGAAAATCAAATTAAGGAAATGGCAATAAGCCTAACAGCTACTAGTTGAACTAGTTTTGCACACAGAAGCTAATATCACAGGCTACCTGCTTGAACACTGGGCCCTATACAACTTTCACAGGGGCTGTGGAGGTGAGGTATGAGAGGAGAACTTTGCAGAGTGAACAAATAGTGCCCCTAGAATAAAGTGAATGGTGGGAGTTCCCTGGTAACACAACCATTGGATTCCAGGCTTTCACTGCTTCAGCCTGGGTTCAATCCCTAGTTGAGGAACTGAGATCTTGGAAGCCATGGGCCATGATTGAAAAAAAAAAAGGGGGGGGGGATCTCTAAAGAGTCTCTATAAAAAATAAAATTAAAAATAGAGTATATGGTGAAAAGTCCTTACTGCCTTGTGATCGGATGACTGTTTCAAATGGTCCAGGGATGCAGAAATGTGAGCTCATGCTTGCATCTCTGCCCAGCTAAAATTTTCATTCTCAGCACACCTTCAGCGATGTGGGCTTCTCAAACTCCTCAGGAAATGTTCCTTTTTGAGGTCAGTCAGGGTAGAAAGTAGCTGGGTTTCCTCTAGAGTTGAATGAGAACATCAGTTTTGAGAAGGGAGAATCAAATAAGTTTAAAACATAAATAATGGGAGTCCAACATGGTTGGCATACTTATAAGAAAATAAAGTCACCGAGGTTCATAAAATCCTGAGGAGAAAGTTGAGACTTCTCACAGACCGAGATCATGTTATTGAGCCCATTTTATTTCAAACTCAAGGAAAAAGAAAACCAAATTCATACCTTAGTGAGTAATATATTGAAAAAAACTTTTTTCTAATGAATTATAAATTCTGTTTTCTTATATATGATACAGCTAAGATGTAAGAAAATGTTGCCCTCTCCTTAACAGAAGCTCAGATAACACAGAGCTTTATTTTACTCACATAATAATATTGTCATTTCCAATGAAAGGTCCAGGATGGGGTTTACCAGAAACAGAATCCTTTTTTTACAGCTCCATTTCCTGGGGTGATGCTCATATGAAGTGGGTTTTGAAGCACATTTGTGTTCCAGCCACAGTGATGAAGAATGAGTGTTGAGGAAATGATGTTATTCTTATAAACACACAATTGAGAAGGTGCACATAGTACCTTTGTTCATATTCTGATCATCAAAATGTAGACATATGGCTGCACAGCTGTACCTGCTGCAAGAAACTCTGAAAATGTGGTTTCCGATGAATGGTGTGTATATGGCTAAAATTCAAGAGGTGAGGATGCTCTGTTTTCAAACAGGAAAGCGAGAAATGGGAAATTGGGGTTATTTACAGTTCAAAGTAGCAGCCTATGCATTATCATTAAATAATTAAACTGCCAGTGAATAAAAAATGATATTGACATCAAATTTTCTTCATGTGTCTGTAACTGTAATCTTATTTTCTGACTTCCTTTCTGAGAAGCAAGCCTCCATCCCCTGATGTAATGTTTGTCTGGCAGCATCATGCTAGCTCCAGGTTCTTTTTAATCATGTTTAAACAATGAGTGACCCAGTATAGATGTGGAAGAATCCTGAATATTACAGAGAAGTTCTAGTAGAATTTTGTTTCATTTTTATAGTTAGAGAAGGGTACACTAGATTGAGTTAAAATGGCATGGATAAATTAATTTTGATATCTGATCATGAGTTTGTTTCAAGTATTCTACCTTGAAAGAACAGGCAATATTCATGGAACAAATGTGAAAGCAAAGGCAAATAAAGCAAGCAAAAAGGATAGAGCTTATTTTCTGTTTAGTTTTTATTTAAAACTTTTTTTTTTTAATTCATTGCATACTAACCAAACTGACCTAATGGAGGTGACAGTGGAAACATTCTATGATCAAAATTTAAACATTTTTATCATAAAACTTTCCAAGAATAACATTGCTTAATGAATATAATCATTTGACATATGCTTTCAGGTAAGTAGGCAAATAGTTGTAGTTCTCATTTTCCTCTTACTTAAAAAAATTATAACTCTTTCTATAAATTCTTATTGCATTTTAAAACAAAGATCCAATATATATTATTCTTCTGATAGTATACCTTAAAAATAAAATATTGAATTTAGAGCTATTTAAAATTTTAGGAGTGATGGAAGATACTTCTTCTCCATAAACTGCTATTTCTTTTAAACAAAAACACATCCACAAATTTCTTCTCACATATACTCTTTTGCTTCCATAGCTACTCCAAACTCGCCTAAAAGATTTTAAGATATTTCAAATCTAAAATTATGAGAAAAGTACCATTTTCTGATTGAGAAAAATTTGAATATATACAGAATTCTTCCCAAGACTAGATTAAAAAAAAAAATTACACTCTCATGTTGTACTAAAAATTAAAACCAGAAGGATAAAACCTTGCTTTTCTTCTAAATGGTTGTATCTGTGTATATGTGTGTGAAGGTGCTTGTATGTTGAAGAGACTATTAAATGGAATTTGCTATTTTCCACTTTGCAAAATAGCAAAATTTGCTATTTTGAAATCTCTGTTGACAGAGATCCTAAAGGACTTTTCACAAAGCAAGGGTTAGCAAGTTCTGCTGTGTTTACAAATGAGGTGCTCCAGCCACAGTAGGAGCCTTGCAAAGGGGTCTTCCCAAATTATTATTCTTGAGGCTTTTGACTAAATATCAACCTACATATACAAAAACATTGAGGGAGAAAAACTTCAGAGAAAGTAAATTTGGGGAAAATTGCTCCAGTGATGAGGGAAAAGGAGTCAGTTCTTTTCACGCCAGGACTATTGAGGTCTTGGAATTTTTTATTTAAGTTATGTTTAAGGGAAGAGAAATGCAAGAAGGCTTGAGGTGTCTTTGTTAGCAGAGAAGGAGGTGGGCACATGTGTAGGAGCAGCTGCATGTTCACCCTTTACTGAGGTAGTTCAGTCGCTCAGTCATGTCTGACACTTTGTGACTCCATGCACTGCAGCATGCCAGGCTTCCCTGTCCATCACCAACTTCCGGAGTGTGCTCAAATTCATGTCCATTGAGTCGGTAATGCCATTCAACCATCTCACCTTCTAGCGTTCCCTTTTCTGTACCTTCAATCTTTCTCAGGATAGGGGTCTTCTGCAAAGAGTCAGTTCTCTGATTCGGATGGCCAAAATATTGGAGAATGATCTTCAGCATCAGTCTGTCTAATGAGTATTCAGGACAGATTTCCTTTTGAATTGCCTACTTTAATCAGCATGCAGACTAAGGTATGCTCAAGAGTCTTCTCCAACACGACAGTTCAAAAGCATCAGTTATTTGGCACTTAGCTTTCTTTATAGTTCAAATTTGATATCCATACAAGACTACTGGAAAACCATAACTTTGACTAGATGAACCTTTGTCAGCAAAGTAATGTCTCTGGCTTTTAATGTGCTGTCTAGGTTTGTCATAGCTTTTCTTCCAAGGAGCAAGTGTCTTTCAATTTCATGGCTGGAGTCACTAACTGCAGTGATTTTGGAGCCCAAGAAAGTAAAATCTGTCACTGTTTCCATTGTTTCCCCATGTTTCCAAACTGTTTCCATTTGCCATGAAGTGATGGGACTGGATCTCCTAATTTTAGTTTTTTGAATGTTGAGTTTTAAGCCAGTTTTTTCACTTTCCTCTTCCATTTTGATCAAGAGGCTCTTCAGTTCCTCTTCTCTTTCTGCTGTAAAGTTAGTGTCATCTGCATATCTGAGGTTATTGATATTTCTCCAGGCAATCTTGATTCCAGGTGGTGCTTCAAACAGCTTGGTATTTCATATAATGTACTCTGCATATAAGTTAAATAAGCTGGGTGGCAATATACAGTCTTGGTGTACTCCTTTCCCAATTTGGAGCCAGTCCATTGTTCCATGTCCAGTTCTAACTGTTGCTTCTTGACCTGCATACAGATTTCTCAGGAGGCAGGTTAGGTGGTCTGGTATTTCCATCTCTTGAAGAGTTTTCCACAGTTTGTTGTGATCTACACAGTCAAAGTCTTTAGCCTAGCCAATGAAACAGAAGTAGATGTTTTTTGGAACTCTCTTTGTTTTTTAATGATCCAATGGATGTTGGCAATTTGATATCTGGTTCCTCTTCATCTTCTAAATCCAGCTTGAACATACAGAAAGTCTTGGTTCCTATACTGTTGAAGCCTGATTTGGAGAATATTGAGCATTACTTTACTAGTGTGTGAGATGAGAGATATTGTGTGGTAGTTTGAGCATTCTTTGGCATTGCCTTTCTTTGAAATTGGAATGAAAGCTGATATTTTCCAGTCTTGTGACCACTGCTGTGTTTTCCAAATTTGCTGACATATTGTGTGCAGCACTTTCACAGCATCACCTTTTAGAATTTGAAATACCTCAGCTGGAATTCCATCACCTCTACTAGCTTTTTTCATAGTGATGCTTTCTAAAGCCCACTTGACTACACATTCCAGAATGTCTGGCTCTAGGTGAGTGATCATACCATCGTGATTATCTGGGTCATGAAGATCTTTTTTGTATAGTTCTTCTGTGTATTCTTGCCACCTCTTAATATATTCTGCTTCTGTTAGGTCCCTACCATTTCTGTCCTTTATTGAGCCCATCTTTGCATGAAATATTCCCTTGGTATCTCTAATTTTCTTGAAGTGATCTCTAGTCTTTCCCATTTTATTATTTTCCTCTATTTCTTTGCATTGATCACTGAGAAAGGCTTTCTTATCTCTTCTTGCTATTCTTTGGAATTCTGCATTCAGATGGGTATAGTTTTCCTTTTCTCCTTTGCTTTTAGCCTCTTTTCTTTTCTCAGCTATTTATAAGCCCTCCTTCGACACCCATTTTCCTTTTTGCGTTTCTTTTTCTTGGGGATGGTGTTGATCATTGCCTCCTACACAGTGTCACAAACCTCCATCCATAGTTGTTCAGGCACTCTATCAGATCTAATCCCTTGAATCTATTTGTCCTTTCTACTGTAAAATCATAAGGAAATTGATTTAAGTCATACCTGAATGGTCTAGTGGTTTTCCTTATTTTCTTCAACTTAAGTCTGAATTTTACAATAAGGATTCATGATCTGAGCCAAATTCAGCTTCCAGTCCTGTTTAGGATGACTGTATAGAGCTTCTCCATCTTCAGCTGCAAAGAATATAATCAAGCTGATTTTGTTATTGAGCATCTGTTGATGTCCATGTGTAGAGTCTTCTCTTGTGTTGTTTGACAAGGATGTTTGCTTTGACCAGTGCATTTTCTTGACAACACTGTGAGCCTTGGCCCAGTTTCATTCTTTACTCCAAAGGCAAACTTGCCTGTTACTCCAGGTATCTCTTGAAAAAGTCCTTTTTAGGTGTTAGTGCTAGAAGATCTTGTAGTCATCCTAGAACCATTCACCTTCAGCTTCTTTGGCATTAGTGTCTGGGTTATAGACTTTGATTGCTATGATATTGAATGTTTTGCCTTGGAAATGAACAGAGATCATTCTGTCATTTTGAGATTGCACCCAAGTAATTCATTTTAGACTCTTTTGTTGACTTTGAGGGCTACTCCATTTCTTCTAAGGGATTCTTGCCTGCTGTAGTAGATACAATGGTCATCTGAATTAGATTCACCCATTCCAGTCCATTTTAGTTCACTGATTCATAAAATGTCTATGTTCACTCTTGCCATCTCCTGTTTGACCACTTACCATTTACCTTTATTAATGGACCTAACATTCCAGGTTTCTATTCAATATTGTTCTTTACAGCATTTGACTTTACTTCCATCACCAGACACAAAACAACCGGCTGTTGTTTTCACTTTGGCTCCATCTCTTCATTCTTTTTGAAGTTATTTCTCCACTCTTTTCCAGTAGCATATTGGGCACCTACCTACCTGGAGGGTTCATCTTTCAGTGTCATATCCTTTTGCCTTTTCATACTGTTCATGGGGTTCTCAAGGCAAGAATACTGAAGTGGTTTGCCATTCGCTTCTCCAGTGCACCACATTTTGTCAGAACTCTCTGCTATGACCTGTCTGTCTTGGGTGGCCCTACACAGCATGGCTCATACTTTTGTTGAGTTAGACAATATCGTGGTCCATGTGGTCATTTTGGTTAGGTTCCTGTGACTGTGTTTTTCATTCTGTCTGCCCAATGATGAATAGGATAAGAGGCTTATGGAAGCCTTCTGATGGGAGAGACTCACTGTGGGGGAAACTGGTTCTTGTTCTGATCTTCAGTAAAACTTCAATCTAATTTTCTGTTGATGGACAGGGCTGTGTTCTCTCCCTATTTTTTGGCCTGAGACCTCTGCCACAGACTCCTGGATATCCACCAGAGACTTCTGGATACTTACAGGCAAGTCCAACTCAGTGTCTTGTGTGGATATTGCTTCTTTCTCCTGGCTCCTGGTGCACACAAGGTTTTGCTTGTTCCCTCCAAGAGTCTGTTTCCCACCATCTTGTATGTTCTACCTTAATGGCCTTAAGTTGGGCAAACATATACTCCTCAGGAATGGCAGGTTCTGCAGCCAAAGAGGCCACAGTGCTGGCCTTGGACTCTGTGTCTCTGTTGAACAGAGCGTGGCCTTGCTCCACTGCCACCACCTCTCAGCACTGCCATCTTATAACCAAGAGCTGGTCCCTTACTGTGGTACGGTTGACTGTCTTCCTCCAGGACAAGCAGGTACTGCAAAGAATGCACCGTCAAAGGCCATCCTGTCAGGAATCTGCTCAGGAAATCCTGAACAGAAAGATATTCTGAAGATATTCTGGCATCTATCCCTGGGATAGGATCTGAAGAGGTTTTTACAGGGTCACTATTTAATTTGAGATTCCCAGGAATTCAATAAAATATAAGACAAACATTATCTTTTATGGTCTGAAATACAGTGTGAATGTTTATGTTCCCCTATAAGACACATGTCAGAATTCAGGTGCTAGTGTGATGGTATTAGGAGGTGATTAGATCATAAGGGCACAGCCTTTAGGAATGAAATTGATGCCCTTATAAGAGGCCTGGGAGAGATCTCTTGTCCCTCCAACATGTGAAAACAAAATGAGAAATCAGCAATCTGAAACTTGGAAGAGAATTATCACCAGAATCTAACCCCTTGGTCTTGGATATCCATCCCATAGAATTGTGAGAAATATATTTCTGGAATTTATAAACTACTCAGCCTGTCTCTTTGTTATATCAGCCAGAATCAATGAAGAAAATCAGTACCAAGAATCAGTGTTGTTTCAGTAACTAGTTCTAAAAATGAAGCACCTTTGGAATGGCAGAGGCTGAAAGAGTTTGGAGATGTAGGTTAGAAGAGACTACCTTGTGAAAGGACTTTAAAAACAATTCTGTTGAAGGCCCCAAAGGGAAAGAGCAGTGATGTGGAAAAAGCCTCAATATTCAAAGAGAAAGTCTAGGTGGTCATGAACAGAAAGTTGGTAGAGATATGAGTGGTGAAGGCCATTTTAATGGAGTCTTGGATGGAAATGAGGAAAGTGATATTGGATAAAAGGAAATTATACTGGATATAGAGGATAAGTCATTGGTGTTTTGCAGTAACAGAAAACATGGCTGCATTGTGTTTGTGTCCTGGTGTTTGTGAATTGTAGAACTTGTGAGCAATGTGATCAGATGCTTGACTGAAACTTTCTAAGAAATGCATTGAAGATTTCTTGGCTTGTTTTCTCTTGGATGCTACAGCAAAATATGACAAGACAAGTGGCTTAAAGATAAATTTTTCTTTCATCAAAATTGAAACAAAATTTAAAAATTTGAAAAATTCCCACACCATAAAAAATGAGAAAGCATGGTGTGAAGAGAACCCAAAAGGTGCAGTCAGGTTGTCCCTTTGATAAGGAGACCAGTGTGGGTGGAAACTATGGGCTTCCTCAGCCACACCAAAGAAAAACATACAGTTTTAACTGAAGGGGAAAGAAGTAGGAAGAGACAAAATGCTAAATTTTACAGAATGGTGCCATAGAGCTGATCAGCTATTAACATGTGGTATTCTTTAAGACAAAGAAATAAACAATTCCCAAGGGGATCCAGAGATCATCAGGGCTGCCTTCTTCTGCTGGCTTCAAAGTAGAAGAGTACCCCTCAGATTTCAACAGTCCTTAGTGCCCTCTAGCTCCACCCCAGGGATTGTGGGTTAGCTAACCCACCTAGGTTCTGAAGGATGGATCTGTCTGGAGCTGTGGGTTCAAGATCCAGCCAGATAGACTCTTCCAAGACAATGACCAATGGAGGTATGGGGACGGAGCCACTCCCACAACCTCTGGCTGACCAGCATGCAATTCATGTCTGGGAGAGCACCCAATATGGATTTGATGGTGGAGTCAAAAGTTTACCTGGATTCAACCACCTCATTAGAACTGATTCAGATGAGTTCATTTTTATAGCTGAATAATATTCCATTGGGTATAAGTACCACAACTTCCTTATCCATTAATCTGCCAATGGACATCTAGGTTGATTCCACATCCTAGCTATTGTAAATAGTGCTGCAATGAACATTGGGATACATGTGTCTCTTTCAATTCTGGTTTCCTTGAGGGCATATGCACAACAGTGGGACTGCTGGATGGTACGGTATTTTTATTCATAGTTTTTAAAGGAATCTCCATACTGTTCTCCATAGAAGTTGTATCAGTTTGCATTCCCACCAACAGTGTAAGAAGGTACCCTTTTCTCCAAACTCTTTCCATACTATTTTAGAGTGAAGTGAATCAGAAAGAGAAAGACAAATATCATATATTAACACATATTTGTGGAACCTAGAAACACGGTACTGATGATCTTACGTGTAGGTAGGGTAGCAAAGGAAACACAGACATAAAGAACATACTTTTGGACACAGTGGGAGAAGGAGAGGGTGGGATGATTTGAGAGAATAGAATTGAAACACATACATTACCATATGTAAAGCAGATAGCTAGTGAGAGTTTGAAGTATGATGCAGGGCACCCAAAACCAGTGCTCTTTGCCAGCCTGAAAGGATGGAGTGGGGAGGGAGGTAAGAGTAGAGTTCAGGGAGGGAGGGGGCACGTGTACATCTATGGTGAGTTCATGTTGATGCATGGCAAAAACCATCGCAATATTGTAAAGCAATTATTATCCAGTTAAAAAAATAATTTAAAAAGTTTACCTGGAGAATATAACTATAGGGCTACTAGAATGGAGGAATGGTTTAAGTCATCCATACATTCATTGATATTTTTTTTTTAAGTTTTAAGTACTTGATATATAATAGTAAACAAACAAACAAAAAAAACACTTAGCTTATAATCTACATAGGAAAACTACCATTAATTAAATGATCCTTCAAAAAATGAATAATTATAGCTGTGTTAAGCATTTGATTAAGATCTGTTTATTCAAGGGAACTGTTAGTCAAGGGAACAATAATTTAACTGATATATGAAGAAAACTAAACTATTAGCTAGGAATTAAAAAGGAAGACAAAAAATAAAAAAAAAAAAATAAAAAGGAAGACAATATTCTAGGAAGAAGAAAAAGAAAATAAATGTTTTGTGAAAAGAGGGAAGGAAGAAAAGAAGTGGGTATTGCTATACTTGGGAGTACATGGATGATGATTGTCGAGAGATAAAGCTAAGTGAGTGCTGTGATCTTATGAGCAGGTTTTGTGGGGTTTTATCATTTCTTTTTTAAATTCTTGTTGTGGTTGTTCAGTTGCCCATGGACTACAGCAAGTTCATGCCCAAGTTCATGCCCGTTATATCAGTGATACCATCCAACCATCTCATCCTCTGACACCCTGTTCTCCTTATGTCCTCAATTTTTCCCAGCATCAGGAAATTTTCCGATGAGTCAGCTGTTTGCACCAGATGACCAAAATACTGGAGTTTCACTTTCTGCATCAGTCTTTCCAAAGAGTATTCGAGTTGATTTCCCTTATGATTGACTGGTTTGATCTTGCTGCTCAAAAAACTCTCAGGAGTCTTCTCCAGCATAACAGTTTAAAGAAATCAATTATTCAGTGCTCTGTTGATTTTTAATTATTTGAGCAATAAAAATCAACTAGGATGCTAAAGCAAGTGTTCTGCATGAACAGGTGAACATTATAATAAATTTCCACAAGAGGATGACATGCAACATAAATGTAGTACCTCATACAAGTGTTCACATTCTGGTATTGTTAGTAGGTATGTAGATGAATATTTGAACTAATTGCATGTTTTGGAGGTAAAAAAATAAGGTTATAGTATATTTAAAATTATAGGGACTTTCCTGGTGTGCTAGTGGTTGGAATTCCTCCCTTCCATTTCAAGAGGCACAGATACAATCCCTGCTTGGGGACCTAAGATCCCACATGTCATGCAGTGCAGACAATGTAGATTAATACATAAAAATAAAAATACTTTAAAAAACAGGGGGAAATATCTGGGATCCTGGCTAGTGCAAAGGAAGTTAACTGAGATGGAAGACTGAGATAATGTCTCACTGAAAACTGCAGCATGTTCTGAGAGACAGGGGAGCACTGTCTATAGGGAAGCAGGCAATAGTCTCTTGTCTGCTTTATGTATCTGGACAGCTAGGATCCACCAAACATGGTGCCCATCTGCTAAGAGTCTGGCCATCGTCTGGCTTCATCACTTCTGTCCTTTGATTCTTCATCTTTCTTAGAGCACTGCTCTATGTTGACCACTTGTCATTGGATCCTTAATGAACATGGATCATGAACCTTGTGGATCATGTTTCTAGGCTAACACATGACCAGGTCTTCCTTCCGCTTCTTTAATATCTTTGCTAATGATTCATATAAATGACTTTTTATACCTTCCTTACACCTCTGTCCACCTGACATAACTTCTAACTTGGTTTTCTTCTCAAATACATTATTCCATTGCTTTCAATAAAATATTCATTGGTCTAATGTGAAAATGCTCTAATATTTACAGTGACAAACAGATGTAGTCACTGGACTACACTATAAACAAAACAGAAAGTATTAATATTCTAGAGCATTGGTGAAGATAAAAAATTAACAAGACAATAAGTTAAGTAGTATGCTTGATGATGATAAAAATATATGGCAAAAAAGTAAAACAAGAGATAAGGTTTGTTTAAGTGGGAGCTTGAAATTTCAAATAGGTTAACAAATTGCAGTGCGTTGTCACATAAGACCTAAGATTATACATATTTACAAGTGATTTTAAAATATGAAAGACTTAAATATTTTATTTAATTTTTAAAATAATAAATTTAAATTTTCTATATTTACTTTTAAAATCTTAATTTTAAAGAAAAAACAGATTTAATATATAGATTTGATTGTGGTTATTGATATGTTAGAAAACAAGGAACACCTAGGTGCTTTGGAAATTAAGAAAGTAACATGTAGCTTCCTGTTTTATGTAGATGTTGTGGTGGTCCTAGAAACTCCTAGACCATTACCATCGAGCAATGTTTTACTTGTTCTCTTTCTTTAATTTCTATTTCTATCTAGTGTGCATCTAACTCAAGAAAATGAACTATGCATGTTGTAGTTTATTGCTGTTGACGTATATCACATTAGTAGTTGAGTAGGTAACCAAAAATAGAGAAAGTTCCGGGATTTGGAGATACTTTAACAAAGGTTTGGTGGGAGAAAAGAGAGAGTGTGCTCTTAGGAATGAGGTTGCAGTGACTACAATGCAAGCACAGGCACACAGTGGGCAGGGACTGGGGTATTTATCATGTATTAAACACATTATTGCAATTCCTTTGAAAAAGCATCTATAAATTCTGATTTATCATATTTCTCATTCTGTCCTGTGTGTGATTAAAAACACATAATTTGGACTCTTTAACTTTTGCATAAAGGACAGAAACGTTACTTCAACAAGGTTTTTTGAAATCTAAAAAGTCATCTTACTATGCTCTAATAAATCTCAGCCGCATGGAAACACCTCAGGGAAATTGGAAATTATAGTAGAAATGCTGCCCTCCATCATTACAGAGTTGTACTCGACAGACTAAAGAAGCATATTAAAACACAATGAAACAAGGGTAAAATGAATGTTTCACACACAAAAAAGCAAACTTAGAGAAAAGAATATGGCAGAAAACACTCTCAAAACTTGCACATTTCTTTCATTAAGACTGTCAGATAAATTTTCACTGAGAGATTTCTTTTTGTTTTGGTTTCTGAGTTAAAATAAGTTTCATCTGTTCAACGGTTGGTTTTCTCCTTGGATTTAAAATGCAACCTAACCAGTGATCTATATTTTTGCATTAAGTGCTAACGTTTAGGAATTACAGACAACATATGAGAATAAGCCTCCATATGGAAGTATAAATAATTCACAGGTTGTGTGTTTTGTACTGTCTCATAGGGGATATAAACTTGGCACTCTTCAAGGTGAGCATCATGATTAATTATCTTTAAAATGGTAAATGAGAGGCTTTTATTTTTTTCTTTTTTCCTGATAAAGCAATGCATGTGCAGACAAATTATTTGGGTAGCTTGTCCCTCTGTGTATTTGGATGGATTGACCAAAGGGGCATAATTCCTTTTAAGTACTGATACATAGGAAATGAGAGCAATGGGGAGTCCATGCAGCCGGTGGAGCCTGGGTGTTAGGGATACATCCTGAGTCAACCTGAACAGCTACAGTGATAAGAAAATGCAACACCAGAGCTATGATAGAGGTTGATGGATTGTTGAACTGCAGGAACTATTCTAGAGAGAGACTTTGCATGATTAATAAACAGTAAGAGCTATTCTCCTGGTATTAACCATCTAAAATTGTATTTCTGAAATGTCATGGTTTAGCATTTTGATGCATTTTAAAGTTGTATTTTTAACAGCCCTGTGTATGTAATAGCATGTTTAAACAAATGATTTTCATTATAGTTTCCTTGGATCCCTGTACTTAGGAAACCCAAAGAATGATGTACAATTTAAATCATTTCCTTATTTACTTTGGGATGATCAGATTTGTGCAACATAAGCCTATTCATATTATCCTAAAATAGATGTTTTTCTTTTAAATTATTTTGATGAACAGCTAGAAAACAGAAGACTTTTAGGGCATTACAATTATTCTACACTGTAGCACAGTAGTAAATACATATCATTACACATTTGTTAAAATCTAGAGAAGGTACCGCTTCATGGATCACAGCCTTGTCATAACGGAGGGGCAGGTATAATTCAATGAAGCTATGGACCATGAAACCCCAAATAGACTTCTCCAGCCATTCAGGGCCAACCAAAATGTCATAATGAAGAGTTCTGACAAAACATGGTCCACTGGAGGAAGAAATGTAAGGTAAAAGGTAAAAGGTTAAAGCAAAGTCTGATGCTTTAAAAACAAAACAAAACAAAAAATAAAAAAATAAAAACAATATTGCATAGGAAACTGGAATGTTAAGTCCATGAATCAAAGTAAATTAGATGTGGTCAAACAGAAGATGGTGAGAGTGAACACTGACATCCTAGGAATCAGTGAACCAAAGTGGATAGAAATGGGAAATTTTAATTTGGATGACTATTATGTCTACTACTGTGGGCAAGAATCCCTTAGTCGAAATGGAGTAGCTCTCATAGTCAAGAAAAGAGTCTGAAATGCAGCACTTGGGTGCAGTCTCAAAAATGCAAGGATGATCTTGGTTCATTAAAAGGCAGAACATTTACATCACAAGTATCCAAGTTTATGCCCCAACCACTGATGCTGAAAAAGCTGAACTTGACTGGTTCTATGAATAACTACAAGTCTTTTCCAGAATTAACATTGAAAAAAAGTGTCCCTTACATCATAGAGGATTGGAATGCAGAAGTAGGAAGTCAAAAGATACTCAGAGTAACAGGTAAGTTTGGCCTTGGTATACAAAATGAAGCAGGGCAAAAGCTAACAGAGCTTTTCAAGAGAAGACACTTGGTCATAAAAAACACCCCCTTCCAATGACACAAGAGATAACTGTACACATGGGCATCATCAAATAGTCAATTTCAAATCAGATTGATTATATTCTTTGCAGCTGAAGATGTAAAAGCTCTATACAGTTCACCTGGAGCTAACAGTGTCTCAGATCATGAACTCCTTATTGCAAAATTCAGACTTAAATTGAAGAAAGAAGGGGAAATCACTAGACCTATCAAGTTTGGCCTAAATCAAATCTCCTATGATTAGATGGTGTAGATGGTGAATAGATTCAAGGGATTAGATTGAATAGACAGAGTGTCTGAAGAACTATGGACTGATGTTTGTAACATTATACAGGAGGTGGTGATCAAAACCATCCACAAGAGTCAAAGAAATGCAAGAAGGCAAACTGGTTGTCTGAGGAGGCTTTAAAAATGGCTGAGGGTAGAAGAAAGGTGAAAGACAAGAGAGAAAGGGAAAGAAATATCCAACAGAATGCAGAGTTCCAGAGAATAGCAAGAAAGGAAAAGAAGGCCCTCTTAAATGAACAATGCAAAAAAATAAAAAAAAAAAAATAGAGGAAAGCAATAGAATGGGAAAGAATAGAAATATCTTCAAGAAAATCATAGATACCTAGGGAACATTTTAAGCAAGGATGGGCCCTATAAAGGACAGAAATGATACACACATAACAGAAGCAGAAATTATTAAGAAGAGGTGGCAAGAATATACAGAACTCTACAAAAAAGGTCTTAACAACCAGGATAACCAAGATGGTGTGGTCCCTCATCTAGAGCCAGATATCCTCAAGTGTGAAGTCAAGTGGATTTTAGGAAACATTACTACAGATAAAGATAAGGGAAGTGATGGAATTCCAGCTGAACTATTTCAAATCCTAAAAGATGATTCTATTAAAGTGCTGCACTTAACATGCCAGCAAATTTGGAAAACTCAGCAGTGGCCACAGGACTGGAAACGGTCTGTTTTCATTCCAGCTCAAAAGGGCAATGCCAAAGATCTCAAACTAAGTTCAAACTATCTTACAATTGTGCTCATGTCACATACTAGTAAAAGTAGGCTCAAAGTCCTTCAAGCTAATCTTTAGCAGTATATGAATCAAGAACTTCCAGATGTACAAGCTGGATTTAAAAATGTCAGAAGGATGAAATCAAATCACCAAAATTCATTGGATCATAGATAAAGCAAGGAGATTCCAATAAAATGTCTATTTCTTCTTCATTGACTATGCTAAAAAGTCTTTGACTGTTGTGGATGACAACAAACTAGAAAATTATTGATGAGATGAGAAGACTGGACCACCTTACCTGCTTCCTAAGAAAACTGTGTGCCAGTCAAGAAACGACAGTTAGAAGCGGACATGGAACAACTGTTTGGTTCAAAATTGGGAAAGGACTATGACAAGGCTGTATCTTGCTATCCTTTTTATTTAACTTCTAAACAGAGTTGTTGTTTGTTGTTCAGTCACTCAGTCATATCCAACTTTTTGTGACTCCATGGACTACATCTCATCAGGGTCCCCTGTCCTTCACCATTTCCTGGAGCATGCTCAAATTCATGTCTATTGAATTAGTGATGCCATCCAACCATCTCATCCTCTGTCATTCCCTTCTCCTCCTGCCTTCAATCTTTTCCAGCATTAGTGTCTTTTCCAATGAGTCGACTCTTCTCATCAGGTGGCCAAAGTTGGAGCTTTAATTTCAGCATCAGTCCATCAAATGAATATTCTGGGTTGATTTCCTTTAGGATTGACTTGTTGGATCTCCTTGTTGTCCAAGGGATTCTCAAGAGTCTTCTCCAGCACCACAACTTAACAGCATCACTTCTTTGGTGCTCAGCCTTTTTATTGTCCAGCTCTCACATCTGAACATGACTACTGGAAAAACTATAGCTTTGGCTACATGGACATTTTAGGCAAAATAATGTCTCTACTCTTTAATATGCTGTCTAAGTTTGTCATAGCTTTTATTTTAAGGAGCAAGCTTCTTTTAATTGCATGGCTACAGACAACATCCATAATGATTTTGGAGCCTAAGAAAAACAAAATTTGTCAGAGTACATCATGTGAAGTGTTAGGCTGGGTGAATCACAAGCTGGAATCAAGAATGCTAGGAGAAGTATCAATAGCCTCAAATATACAGATGAAACCACTCTAATGACAGAAAGTGAAGAGGAACTAAAGAGCTTCTTGGTGAGAGTGAAAATGCTGGCTTAAAATTCAATATTAAAAAAAAAAAATTCATGACATCTAGTACCATCACTTCATGGCAAATAGAAGAGGAAAAAGTGGAAGAGTGACAGATTTTTATTTTCCTGGTTTCCAAAATCACCACAAACAATGACTGCTGTCATGAAATTAAAAGGGACTAGCTCCTTGTAATGGGCTTCCCTCATAGCTCAGACTGTAAAGAATCTGCCTGCAATGCAGGAGTTTCTGGGTTCAAGTCCTGGGTCAGGAAGATCCCCTGGAGAAGGAAATGGCAACCCACTCTAGTATTCTTGCCTGGGAATCCCATGGACAGAGGAGTCTGTCAGGCTACAGTTCATGGAGTTGCAAACTATAGCTTTGGCTATATGGAAATTTTTAGGCAAAATAATGTCTCTGCTCTTTAATATGCTGTCTAGGTTTGTCATAGCTTTTCTTTTAAGGAGTAAGCATCTTTTAACTGCATGGCTACTGACAGCATCCATAATGATTTTGGAGCCCAAGAAAAATAAAATCTGTCAGAGTACATCTGTGAAGTGTTAAAGGAGAGCTATGACAAACCTAGAGAGTGTATTAAAAAACAGAGATATCACTTTGGTGACAAAGGTTGGTATAGTCAAAACTATAGTTTTTTAGAGTAGTCATTTACTCATGTGAGATTTCCACCATAAAGAAGGCTGAGTGCCAATGAATTGATGCTTTTGAATTGTGGTGCTGCAGGAAAATCTTAAGAGTCCCTTGAACTGCAAGGAGATCAAACCAGTCAATCCTAAAGGAAATCACCCCTGAATATTTATTGGAAGAACTGATGCTGAAGTTGAAGCTCCAATACTTTTGGCCAGCTAATGCAAAGAGCCAACTCATTGGACAAGGTTCTGATGTGGGGAAATACTGAAGACAAATGGAGAATGGGGCCAGGAGAGGTGAGATGGTCTGGTAGTATTACCAAATCAATGGACATGAATTTGAGCAAACTCCAGGAGAGTGAAGGACAGCAGAGCCTGCTGCAGTCCATGGGATGGCAAAGAATCAGACAAGACTTAGTGACTAAACAAGCATCTAAGGTACAACACCAGCAGTGAATCCTAATGGAAACTGTGGTCTTTAGGTGATAGTTCAATTGCTCAGTTGTGAGTTCTTTATGGTCCAACTTTCACATCCATACATGACTACTGGAAAAACCATAGCTTTGACCATATGGATTTTGTTGGCAAAGCAGTCTCTGCTTTTTAATATGCTGTCTAGGTTTGTCATAGCTTTTCTTCCAAGGAGCAAGCATCTTTTAATTTCAAGACTGCAGTCACCATCTGCAGTGATCTTGGAATCCAAGAAAACAAAATCTGTCACTGTTTCCATTGTTTCCCCATCTATTTGCCATGAAATGGTGGGACCAGATGCCATGATCTTTGTTTTTTTGAATGTTGAATTTTAAGCCAGCTTTTTCACTCTCTTCTTCCACTTTCATCAAGAAGCTCTTTAGGTCCTCTTTGTTTTCTCCCATAAGGGTGGTATCATCTGCATATCTGAGGTTATTGATATTTCTCCTGGCATTCTTGATTCCAGGTTGTGCTTTGTCCAGCCCAGCATTTTACTTGATGTTCTCTGCATGTAAGTTAAATAGGCAGAGTGATATTATACAGCCTTGACATATCATTTCCCAATTTTGAACCAATCAGTTGTTCCATGTTCGGTTCTAACTGTTGCTTCTGGACCTGCATACAGATTTCTCAGGATGCAAGTAAGGTGGTTTGCTATTTCATCTCTTGAAGAATTTTTTTCTATGAGCCAATGGATGTTGGCAATTTGACCTCTGGTTCCTCTGCCTTTTTTAAGTCCAGCTTTAACATCTGAAAGTTCTCCTAAGGTGATAATGACTTATTAACTAGGTTCATGAATGTCAAAGTGTTAGTCGCTCAGTTGTGCCTGACTCTTTACAACCCATTAACTGCAGTCCGCCAGGCTCCTCTGTCCACAGAATTTTTCAGGCAAGCATATTGGAGTGATTTGCCTTTTTCTTTTCCAGGGAATCTTCCTGACCCAGGGATTGAATCTGGGTTTCCTGCACTGCAGGCAAATTCTTTACCAACTGAGCTAAATTGTTAAAAACACACCACTAGTGCAGGATATTGAGAATGCAGAGGCCATGGGGTGTGTGGAGTCAGGTAACACACAACAGATCTCTATAATTTCCACTAATTTTTTCTCTGAACCTAAAACTCTCCAAAACAATAAAAGTTATTAAAAAGTTTTCCTTATATTTCCGAATGCCTATTTTGAAGTCAAGAAAATAGGCAAGAATTATAAAATGTACAAATAATTCTCAGACACATACTGTTTATGGTAGTTTGCAAAAATGGTTGTAATAATTATATCTCTGTGTATACTACACTCTTTTCCAATATGATATAACCATTTCTCTCAAAAGGAGGGCTTCACTGGTTGTTCATTGTTAAAGAATCCACCTGCCAATGCAGGAAATTCAGGTTCCATCCCTGGATCAGGAAGATCCCCTGGAGAAGGAAATGGCAATGCACTCCAGTATTCTTGCCTGGGAAATCCCTTGAACGGGGGAGCCTGGAGGGCTACAGTGCACGGGGTTACAAAGACTCAGACATTACTGAGCAGTTGAGCACCACCACCTCATCAAGGAGTGAAGTCTAATTCTCCATCCTTGAATCCTGGCCTAATGACATGTTTTGATAAATATGAAGACTTAAGTCCATTCCTGCCTGGAACATAGTAGTGGAGTATGAAGACATCAGGTTTAGCCTTCTAAGGATGAGACCATGTGAAAAGTCAAAGAGTCAGGTGTCACCAAGCTACAGACCTGTATGTGATGCTGGATCATTTAGCTTAAGTCCATTTAAAATGTGACTATAGCCACATAAAGACCCCAGGTAGACCTGCAAGGAGCTGCTCAGATTATCCTTGCCCAAACCTCTGAATCACAAGATCATAAAATAGCAGATAAAATAGTCATCATTTTAAATCTAAGTATGTTTGAACATAAGTAAGTTTAAACATAAGTATGTTTTGCTTATTCAGTAATAGCTGATACATTCCTTGTTGTTGTTCAGTCTCTAAGTCATGTTCAGTATATTCAAATTACAAATTAGAGTCTCTACATTAGCCATAAAATCTTGTTTATTTCCATGATGGTTATACACAAGTTAAAGTTCAGATTTTTGTATGTTTATATCATTAGCAACTTCTTAGCATAATTCTAGTTATATCTTTTTATATTAAAATGAGGTATAATGAATTCAGGCACACACATAATAAATAGTTCCCAATATTGTTTCTTTCTTCCTGTGTCTTCCTAAATTTATACCATTCATTGTCAAATTTCCTTCTAGAGTAAGATTTCGTTATTTATTTTTTTAATTGTGGATATCATAGTACTTAAAAAAAATCTAGCCTATTATTACTACTAGAATTAAAAGTAAAATCTTCTTGACATATCTTTTTTTTCAAAAGACCACTTACACATGACTCCAAAATGCTAGAGAATAAAAAAACACAATGGACAAAACTGGCTTTCAGAAATATTTTTACAGTTTTTTTTACAGTACAAAGGTTTCTCATACATTTTGAAATATCAGAGAAAATGTATTCACGTGATATATTAATATTTACAATTAGAACTCTTAATATGCTTCATATTTATACCAGTTTTTTTCGAGTTAAATTAGTTTTTTTAATACATTGAGATTCTGAAGGAGATCAGCCCTGGGATTTTTTTGGAAGGAATGATGCTAAAGCTGAAACTCCAGTACTTTGGCCACCTCATGCGAAGAGTTGACTCATTGGAAAAGACTCTGATGCTGGGAGGGATTGGGGGCAGGAGAAGAAGGGGACGACAGAGGATGAGATGGCTAGATGGCATCACCGACTCGATGGATGTGAGTCTGAGTGAACTCCGGGAGTTGGTGATGGACAGGGAGACCTAGCATGCTGCAATTCATGGGGTCTCAAAGAGTCAGACATGACTGAGCGACTGAACTGAACTGTACATGGCTGTGTTTAATTAGGAATTTCTTTGTGAACTTGAATTTTCAGTTTGTTATTATTCATTATTCAGTTAGAAACTTTTTTCCTTTTTTGGGTCATACCAAGTAGCTTGCTGGATCTTAGTTTCCTGACCAAGTCCACAGCACTGAAAGTTCTGTGTTCTAACCACTGGACATCCTGGGAATTCACCAAGACACTTCTCTTTTATCCAAAGAGAATTGCCTTCTTCATTTAGCTTCTCAGTAATTAGGAGACTCTACACAGTCTGCCTTTAGCTTGCCTTTAGACATATTACTATTTTTCAGAGACAAGATCTTAATGTTAAGATCCCTGGTTTATGAACAGGTAAACATTGATTTCCTTCACCATTCTGCTGAAGTGACTGACTACTCTTATAAAGTAATCAACACAAACACAAATTATGATGTGATGAAAATGTTATCAATTCTAAACTCAGAAAACCACAAATCTTATTTGAATCTAAGTTTTTTCACTAAATCTATTAACTAGTATATCAGCATATACTAGTTAATAGATTTAGTGGAAGGACTGATGCTGAAACTGAAGCTCCAATACTTTGGCCACCTGATGCTAAGAACTGACTCATTGGAAAAGACCCTGATACTGGGAAAGATTGAAGGAGGGAGGAGAAGGGGATGACAAAGATGAGACAGTTGGGTGGCATCACTGACTCGATGGACATGAGTTTGTGTAAGCTCTAGGACTTGGTGATGGATAGGGAAGCCTGGCCTGCTGTACTCCATGGGGTCGCAAAGAGTTGGACACGACTGAGCAACTGAACTGAACTGAACTTACGTTGAAAAAATATACTTCAATGATCTGTGATTTCTTTATCTATCAGGCTAGTCCTGATGCCAATTATGAGGATTTCTGGTAGTCTATATAAATTATCTATGCCTGCTATATCCTTATTCAGTGCACCATACTTATTTTAATGATGTTATAACATTGTTCTAGCAGCAAGGTCCCAAAGTCCTGTCTGGCATCATCATCAGAATGGATGTGGTTGGCACTGGGAGGTTTGCTGTCATTTGATGATATCCTCCCATGTAGGCTACTCTTCTCAATTTTTTAACTTTTCACAAAATCCCCAAACAAATGATGCATGGATTAATGGAGCTGATTCAAAGAAAAAGAGCCACAAGTCAAGCAATCAGATACTTCCCATAGTTGATGCTTCTCCAGGAGAGAGAAATCTCAATGAATAATACAATTGACAAGATAGATTCCCATGACATTTTACCCTTTAATCATTTGTATGCATTCAATGTTTATCACTCTAACTGGAAAGGGAAGTTGGGCTAAACCTCCCCCAGAGAAGACCTGGTGGACAACAGGGCCACTGAAGTAAAAAAGCTAAGATAAAACAAGTATGGGAAATATGTGTATAGGAGATAATTTAAATAATATAAGCTATATTAATATATTTCAATTATTTAACTGAGAATAATAATATGATTTTATTTAAGTAGTGAAATAAAATGAAGAGAGATTAAAAAAAAAGAATGACAGAGGAATTGTGTTTGCTAATTTTCTATTCACATACATTAGGAGTCCATACCTTCAGTTTTAATTTAAGAAAAAAAAATTAAAAAGCAGATTAAGTAAATTTATTAATTAGCCATTAGGTTTACTAAAAACAGTTTAAAACTGTTCACATGAACAGGGAAAAATTAATAAAAACACAAAGAAAAGCACAAAAATATTTAAACATATAACAGAAAAGGAAATTTAGTGGCATGAACAACAAACAGCAAAATATGATTAAAGACAAAATCTCAGAAAATATGACTGATTTCAATAAATGTAAGCATAAAATGAACTTCATTTGTCATTTAAGATAAACTTAAATATTAAGTAGAATGCAGTCCAAGATTGGATCATAAAGAACATCCAACTATATGGAAAATGAAATTCATTCAAAAGTTTAAAACAAATATATGAAAATTAAATAATAGCAATATCAATCACATGCAAAGTAAAGTTCTTAAAAAATCTATGACAGACCAAATAGCAAAAACACATAAATATGCAAAAGGTCTTAACAATACATACTAAATGCTATCCACTGAAAACTGCCAAGATATTATTTTAATTACACATAAAATGCTTACAAAAATTATTGTATGTTAGGCCAAAAAGTAAACATTAATACATTTAAAAATGTAAAAATCAACCATCAATATGTTTTGGGTTCAATTTAAAATATTCACAATAGTAAAATAGTAATTTAGATCTTCTTTTAATTTGAATGAAAGATCACAAGCTCTAGAAAACCCCTCTCATGGAATTACAAAATATAATTAACACAGAACTAAAGGAAAGATGCAAATAAATAAATTAATAAGTTAAAGATAAAGTCATCATCATGTGAGGTAAAGAGGAATGAAGCTACTTTAACCATTTAAAGAATAATAGTCCCTTACATACAAACCTGTAAGTTGCAAACTTTCAAAGATATGAATATGCATTATCCAATCATGTAAGTTAGTTCATATATCCGGCATACATGGTCACATGCATGCATCCTCTTCAAGTGGTTGTGCTTTTGTGTACTTTACAGTATAGTTTTGTATAGAGTACAGAACTATAGTATATTTCAAGTTCAGGATGTTTGGAAGCAAGCATGGAAACAGTGGTGATGTAGCTGGTACAATGTAGCTGATTATGTTGAGTACAGAGGCTAATTTTGTTGAGCTTAAGAACAAGTGAGATTTTAAAATACACTGATTCGTGTCAATGTATGGCAAAAGCCACTAAAATATTGTAAAGTAATTAACCTCCAATTAAAATAAATAAATTTTAAAAAATAAAAATTAAAAAAAATAAATAAAATACACTCTCAGAACAGAACTCTTTCATCTGTAGAAGACTTACTGTAAATTGATTCAGACAAAGGCTGAACTTGGCCAAAAAAGGCTTAGTGAGGTTAAAAAAAAATGGCAATAAAACTTATAAATTGAAATACAAAGAGAATGACAAATGAAAATGAAAGAACAAAATATCAAAGAACTGTGGCAAAATTATGAAAGATGTAACATATGCATGCTTAGAAAAGCTGAAAGAGAAGAGAAAAAATGGAAAGGAAGTATTTGAGGCAATAAAGTCTGAGAATTTTCCAAAACTGATGTGAGACATCAAATCACAGATCCAGGAAACTCAGGGAGCACAGACGCTTAGGCATGACTGCATGTTCTATTTAAACTGTAGATAATCAAAGACAAAGACGAAATCTTGAAAGAAGCCAGAAAATGGAAAAAAAAAAAAAAGTATTGAAAAACAAGGATAAGAATTACATTAAACTTTTAGCAACAAATCTTGCAAACAAGATAATGATTAAGTAAAATTTTTAAATTATGCGAAGAACAATACCCACAATTCTAGAATACTACACCCAGCAAAACTATTCCTAGAAAATGATACAAACGAACAAAAAATCATCATAAGCAGAAATGCCCTGCCAGAAATGCTAAAAGATCTTCATGGAGAAAGAAAACTGATACGGCTCAGAAACTCATATTGTCATAATGAAAGGAAGAGCATCAAACACAGAATACTCTGTTGAAAAGCAAGTGAGCTTGCTCAGTCATGTCAAACTCATTGTGACCCCTTGGACTTTAGCCCACAATCTCCTCTGTCCATGGAATTTTCAAGGCTAGAAATATCAGAGTGGATAACCACTTCCTTCTCCAGGGAATCTTCCCAATCCAGGGATCAAACCTGCGTCTCTTGTGTTTCCTGCATTGGCAGGCAGATTCTTTACCATTAGGTAAGGTACATACAAACAAATAAAGCAGTCTATTTTTATTTGAAAGTGGATTTATATAAGATTAAAAAATATAGCACAGAAAGCTCAGCTTGGTGCTCTGTGATGACCTGGAGGGGTAAGATGAGGGGCATCTGTGAAGGAGGTCCAAGAGAGAGCTTGGACCAAGCTACACATATGCATATGTACAGCTGATTCACTTTGTCTTACAACAGAAATTAGCACAGCATTGTAAAGCAATTATACTACAATAATAAGTTTTTAGACTATATTTGAAACATTAAAGCAGATAGTTAACAGTTAAAGTGAATATGTTTAAATGAAGAGATAAAATTAAATCATAGAAACAGTTTACTTAAAATCTAAATTTAGACCTTGGGCAGGCAGCTGTAGGCAGTGGACATGCACCAGGGTGCTGCAGCTATCTCCAGACCAGGGATGAGGGGGTGGTTCGGGAGTGTGCTCTTCCTGATTCTGAGGGACTCCAACCTGACAGCCAGACCAAGCACTTGCTCAAAGAAGAGGGAAAACATGGACGTGGTGGGTTGATAAGTGCCAGACTCAAATCCAGGCCAACTGTATGGCAGTCTGAGGTGCTGGAACAGAAGAGGTCCACTCCTGTTGTTGATGACACTGTGCCCTGTACTGGGATGACTGACGTGTAAAGGCTTCCCCCAAGAAAGAGCAGAGTCCTTGCATTTTTGGGCACCTGCTATGCCCAGTACTGAGCCTCTGGGAACTGAAGGTGGTCCAGCCCCTTCTCTAGGGCAGCACCGTCTGTGCAGAGGTCCTGCAGCAGTGCTGGTGTGGGGCCTGAGGAGGCCATTCAGTTCAATCAGTTGCAACTGAAAGTGTCTGACCATCTGGATGATGAAGAGAAACCACCAATCCCCCACTGAGGTTGGACAGTAACAACTGGACTCTTTGGCACTCAACTGTAGCTCCAAATGCTTTATGCACTCCTGAAGAGAAGACAAAGAAAGGCAGACTCCACCCTATCTTCCCAGGGGCAGGAGATAAGAGTAAAATATAAGTGGCTGAGCACTGAAAAGGGCTAGTTTTTTTTCTTTCATCGTCACCTTCTTTCTCAAGAAGTCATTTCTTGAACATGGGTTGTTCAGGGCCTTTATATCTACAGCTTTAGAGATTGCATTTTGTCAGAGGATAATGTTTGATTGGCTGATTGTGACTTACAGAAAATACACTTATACTGTGTTTGTCTTTCACGTAACATTGAATTCATAGTGGTAAGCCAAGGGAAACCGTAGCAACAGTATGGTCTTAAATATATGAGTAGTGATTTTTTGTCTGATACATTAATGGAGAATTTATAGCAATCCCTTCCTAACTGCAAGGTGTCTGTACTGGGAATTTGAGGATAGGTGGATTTACTTCTTTGTATCTTTTTGACAACCATGAAAATTTTGAATCAAGTATATGGAAGTCAGTTCAAGGGCCACATTGCTGTCTCTCTGACTGTATCACAAGGTGGGAAGAAAGTGCTGAGCCATTTCTTCCCTCTCCCATTCTGCCAGTCATCCCCTACACAATCATGCCCCATTCACCAAGTATCCCAATAATATAGGGCTTTCTTAATGGCTTAGTGGGTAAAGAATTCGTCAGCAATTCAAGAGACACAGGAGACTCAGGTGTGATCCCTGTGTCAGGAAGATCCCCTGGAGGAGGAAATGGTAACATACTCCAGCATTCTTGCCTGGGAAGCTCTATGTATAGAGGAGCCTGGCAGGCTACACTCCATTGGGATTGCAAAGTCAGGCATGACTGAGCACATGGCACATCACAACAATACATTATCATTTATCCTTGTGTTTCTCATAATATCATTGTGTCTGTAAATATCAAACACTGACACCTTGTAACATTGGAGGACACAGAATCTCTAGTAAGTAGCTATCAGGTTGCCTTAATTAGCATAAAGCTCAAACATAGCTTCTGTAAATGTGACTATCATGATGGAAGACAGTAAAGCCAAGTACAAGGACTCCAGTGTCAAAGAAAGTTGCTAAAAGGCAAGAGGAGAAGGCAATGGCAACCCACTCCAGTGCTCTTGCCTGGAAAATCCCATGGACGGGGGGCCCTGGTGGGCTGCAGTCCATGGGGTTGCTAAGAGTCGGACACGACTGAGCGAGTTCACTTTCACTTTTCACTTTCATGCATTGGAGAAGGAAATGGCAACCCACTCCAGTGTTCTTGCCTGGAGAATCCCAGGGACGGAGGAGCCTGGTGTGCTGCTGTCTATGGGGTGACACAGAGTTGGACACAATTGAAACAACTTAGCAGCAAAAGGCAAGAAGGGTGATGTTTCTTGAATAGAAAGGACATACTTGATCTTGTTAAAGGTAAAACAAATAGCTTTGTAGGTCACTTACATGGTATTAATGAATGTGTACCATAAGGAAAGTTGAAACTCTTACTGGGGCCAGTATTGTCTCTTGTACACCTATGTTGCTTAAGAGATCCTTTATCCCTGGTGACCCAAGGTTGGAAAAAATTGAAGTGATATTAAACCTCTGGACTAAAAACAAACAAAGGAATAAGAAATCACCTTCCATGAAGGAACCTGCCATCATGCAAGAGGAATTTTTGAAGACATGTTTTCAGAAATTGAAGTCGGTCCAGAAAGCAAAATTCCAGGAGCAAGGGATGGTTTTAGCAATGCAGAGTGTACCATGACCCGGAGATCTAGTTGAATGTGATGGTAATGCAGAAGAAAGAAAACCTATATCCCCTGTGTTGTATCTACCACAACTGTAGAAAGAAGTTGAAGAGGGAATTATATTCCTGCATAAAACTTTGGTGCCATGAAGAGTGCCATGCTTTGGAGCCTTTGAACAATAGCTTTTGCCCTTTTGAAGAACACAAGCCAACTGATGCTGACATGAGGTCAGCCAAAACAGAGGCTGACATTTCTGTTTTGTGCCAACACTTCAGGAGACCTCATAGTGAAACCATCACCACTTAACAGAAAACTAAGCCTGTATCTTCTCAAAAGAAACAGCTGAGAAATTTCCAATACAGTGACATGCAATTAGATAAGTCTGGATGACTCCCTATCATTTCCTTAAGGAATGATTTAAACAGGGCTTTCTTGTAGAAGCTCAATATTACTTAAAAGAATAAAACACCTTGAATTCAAAGCTCTATTGATTCTTCACTGTCCTTTCGATACCTCAGTGCATTGGCCAATGTGTATCCTCATGTTAAGGTTGTCTTCATAACCAGTGGCATATTTGAGATATTGGAGCCCTTGGGTCCGTGTTTGATCCAGCCAATTAAGAAGACTTATGCCAAGCTAATGTTTAACTTTGCTGTTCAGGATGTCACAAATGTTTCTCTGTCTGAAGATCCTAGCGCATGAGATTTCTGTGCTGTTCTGTGCTTAATCACTCAGTTGTATCCAACTCTTCACAAGTCCATGGACTGTAGCCCTCCAAGCTCCTCTGTCCATGGGGAGTCTCCAGGCAAGAATACTGGAGTGAGTTGCAATGCCTTTCTCCAGAGCGTGGGATTCCAGTGAATGTGTGTTAGTTACTCAGTCGTGTCCAACTCTTCGTGATCCTGTGGATTGGGGTCTGCCAGGCTCCTCTGTCCATGGGATGTTCTAGACAAGAATGCTGGAGTGGGTAGACATTCCCGTCTCCAGGGGATCTTCCTGACCCAGGGATTGAACCCCGGTCTCCTACTTTGCAGGCAGACTCTTTACCATCTGAGCCACTAGAGAAGACCCAATGATTCCTACACCATCACTAATGCTGTATTCTACATATAAGAGGCCTTATATAGTATAACAGAGCCTGTCATTAATGTGACCTGGAAGATTTGGCTTGAGATGGTGTAATATCTTTCAGTGATTTCTTCAGAAGACAAACACTGTTTGGATTAAGAAAAACCTGTGGGTGAGGATGAACATTCAACACAGGAGTGATCATTGACTGAAGTTGATCTGAACCTGTTGATGCTGATTGAAGTGATATTCTGGGCTGGAGTATGACTCTCTGGAAGCTCTTGGACTGCAGAGATGATGATCATAAGTGATGATAAAGATAATTAGGAAGTTATGACACTGGAAACAAATATAATTATAATCAACAGGAGAAAAAAAATTTAGAACAAGATTAAAACCCCCCCTATAAAGTAATGGAAAAAAAAAAAAGAAAAAAAAAAAAAACCTGAGCAGCTTTACATGTCAAATCTTACCTGTCCAAAGCTTGAACGATTTAACAGAATTCCATAAAGAAGTGCTACAGTGCCTTCCAGAAAACTCACATTGGACAGAAGCCATCTTCAACAGAACTTAAGTCATCAAGTGATACCATTTAATATCATTGCTGAACAGCTGATAAACTGCCTTTGTACAAAGTTTGGATGATTTAACTGAAATCTATCAAGAGGTGGAATCTTTTTGTAACACCATGTGCAGAAGAAAGCAACCTCAGAAGGGGTTGTGTCATTGAGTAATGCCATTTAAATAATTGGATATGACTAAAGTGACTTAGCACAACATGCCAGAGAGAAGATAAACTACCTTTAGACAAACCTGAATATATTAATTTGAGATCTATGCAAAAGTGTGAAAGTGAAAGTGTTAGTTTCTCAGTTGTGTCTGACTCTTTGCAACCCCATGCACAGTGGCCTGCCAGGCTGCTCTGTCTGTGGGATTCTCCAGCCAAAAATGCTGATGTAGATAGTCACTCCCTTCTCCAAGGAATCTTCCTGGCCCAAGCATTGAACCTGGGTCTTCCTCACTGCAGAGAGTTTCTTCACCATCTGAGCCACCAGGGAAGCCCATGCAGAAGTGCTAAGGTAGCTTCAAAACAGACCCGAGAAGACAGAAAGCATCTTGAAGAGCAGAAGTCATTAAATCATGCCACTGAAACTCACTTACTGGGTAGGGCTAAAGCCCCAAGCAAAGATTGGATTTAGGTGAAGCTTCTGAGAGCACGAAGACCCATGATTTGAATTAACAGTCCACCTCTGTTCATGGCTTCACTGTAACCCTCAGTTTCCACTGCCATAATGCCAGTACATCCTCATCACCTAGGAAACCATCTTAAGACCTAAATGGAAACTATACTGACCCTCTCACTTATACTGCTTCAAGCTATGTAAACTCTTATTCTTTTTATATAGTGTCTTGTTACTGCTTTGTTTTACTGTGCAAAAAATATTTATGAGGGCTTTCAAAACTTCACATATGGCCTCAGTTCCCCTACTTCTTTTTTTTAATCACCTAAAATTATAATTTCTTCAGCTGAACTCTTCTATCTAGGTGGAGGTCATTCAGGAACTTTGACTTTAATAGGTAAGAAGGGATTTCTATTTCTATGTTTCTATGTCTTGGTGATTACTTGGATTATACTACAATCAGTCTTGAGTAAATGAAAAGAGTTCTGGACTAGGCAGTGCACTTTAAGTCCAGCTCTGCCACTGATTACTGGGACTTTGGTCTAACACTAAGTTTTTCGATTCTCAGTTTCATTACCTGTTTAAATGAGGATAACAAAACCTGGCCAACTCAGAAAAATATTTTTGATAATCAAATGTAATTCTAAATATCAGAGTACTATTAAAAGTGACATTAAAAAGCACCAAGTAATTGTGAGGGGTTATTACATCTGTTTCATTCTAGAACTTGCAATTAAAAAACTAGGTTTTAAAGTTCTTCTTTCTTTTTTTAACTAACTTTCTCCTTAACTAGAATTCAAATGCCAGTTATAGGAAATTTTTAATAAAAAGTTAAAAATCACCCATTATTTCACAAGCCCAAAACAACTAGCTGGGTTGGTATTTTACCCCTAGCTCTTGTTTTCATCATATAGAAATGTCCTTCAATAGTGGAAACTTGGAAAATAAGGACAAGCAAGTAGAAAATATAAAAATCACCATATTCACAAAACTCAGAAACAATGCTAACATTTTTAGTGGCTTCCTTCCCATATTCTTTAAATTGCTATATATACATATATTTTTTATGAGTATAAATTATAGTACATACAGTTCATTTGTTTTATTCAGTTCAGTTCACTTCAGTCATTCAGTTATGTCCAACTCTTTGCAACCCCATGGACTGTAGCACACCAGACTTCCCTAAGCATGTTTCAGAGAATGTGGTAAGTTCTTTTCAGTTATTAGCATGTTTATTCTTCTCAACAATTACACTGAACTGGTGCTGTTATCATATTCATTTTATATATAAGAAGGTTGAGATCCAGAGGAAATGAGTAGATTGTCTACAGTGACACAGCCGTACAGGTGGAGCCAGAATTCCAAACTAACTGTGACTCCTGAGTCTGTATATCCAAATTGCCAAGTTATAATGTGTCTCCTTAGGTATACAGTTTTATATTCTGCTTATTCACTCAACATTTCATCATGAATATTTCCTTACATTTTAAAAAGGATTTCATAAATATAATTTTTGATGGTGTGTATTTCATCATAGAGTAATATCATGGTTTATTTAGCTATTTCTCTGGTTGGTTATTTGGGATCCTATCCGAATTTTCATCATAAATAATGTCACGTTGTCTATTTTTTTAGTTAAATGAAAATACTTGCCTTGGTGACAGCAGAGTTTTTGTTTGTTTTAAGGAGTCTGTTTTATTGCTATGTTTCATTGACCAAATGGAACTTCAGGAGACAGGTAGAAGAAAAATAAGTAGTAAATATAATATCCATACTGAGGATCTGTCTTTGTTGGAGGCCTTTCCAGGAGCTGAATCTTGGTTTTAGAGCAAAGTTAAGAGGGTCAGTTTGCCACCATATTATGATTCTTCACCATAGAAACATTTTCAGAATTTAAACTAGGGAAAGGACATCTTAAACAAGTACTTTGGTTTTCTTTTAGGACCCCATGAAGTGTGAGACCTATTAGGGTTTTCTTTTGTTGGCTACTGAAAAGCCTGACCCCAAAATGTGCAGCTCATGCCTGGCACTTGTAAGGGGCATCTGCAGTATGCACACACTGAGTACCGTTTCCCCACAAGCTCTATTTTATGTGCCTATCTTTGTTTCGGTTTTGTTTTTTCCTTTGACTTTATCAACTTTGATTTTCTGCCACTATCATACTACATTTTGTGTTTTCTTGTAAGTTGCCTTACTTCAATTTTGGAACAAGGTGGGGAATAAACACATGGATGAATAAATGAATACATGAAAAAAAAATGTGAAAAACTAAAGCTATAAGGCAAAAACAATGAGGAAGACAAATCATCCAGGACCTGGAAATGGAATAGTATCTCTAAAATTAACCAATGCTAAAGTCTTGAAGATAGGAAGAACATGTGAGGAAGAAGCAGGCTGGGCTACCTTTGTGGAGGGGCCATGTCCTGTGCGATGTCCGTGCCTTCTGAAATGTGCTTATGAGTCTTGTGTCTTGTGCTGCACTAGAGCTTTAGGTGTGTCAGGGGTTGTGAATGAAGTATAAGGGGCTGTGTCATTAGGGAGAACACTTCATGTGTATTTTGTTTGTGGGGAATCCAGAGATTGGAAACCTGGTGAACTTGTAGATGGAAGTGAAGTATCACCCACCTTCCTGGAGGTATACAAGGAGATGGCTGTATAAATCAAATCAAGAAAAATGGGAAATGATATGTCACTTACTGATTAGGTCTTAGGTGCCAAACCTGTGACAGGCGATTTTTGTGTATGGCTTCTTTCAATCCTTATGCCCACTCTATATTAACCCCTTTTAAGTGATGAAGCCAGTTAAACTCAGTGTTTGAGCAGACAGACTAAAGTCACATAGCAAATGAGAGAAGCCATAAACCTCCCAGGTCTTTCTGGCTTCAAACCCCATGCTCGTGCTACTCTATCACACTGCCTTGACACAGGACAAATGGCTAGGTGGCAAACTGTGTTCCCAGCATCCAAAAGCCAGCATTGCTTTTGGATGTTTCCTTAAGAAGATGGCAGTGCACTTTGAGACATAATTGAATTTCAAAAAAGGGGACCAGAAGGCAAGAAGAATTTTTTCTTGGAAAAAAATGATGGTGAGAAAATATTTTTGACAAGAAGAGGTGCTAACCTTTGACTTGGGTGTTTGATGGGTCAGATTTTCATTTGGTGTGTGTAGTTTACTGATCTATGTATTGCTTACTTTAGAAGGTTGGAGTTGTAAACTGAGTATGTTCATACATATGAAAAAGTTCTTTTTTAAAATTTTTGTTAAAGTTCTTAACATGCCATATAATCTTGTTATTGTATCACATACACATTATTGTTCTAATTCCTACATGTGTTGTCTTATATATACACTAAATGGTAGCTCAGATGGTAAAGAATCTGCCTGCAATGCAGGAGATCTGGGTTCAGTCCCTGGGTAGGGGAGATGCCCTGGAGGAGGGCATGGCAACCCACTCTAGTACTCTTGCCTGGAGAATTCCGTGAACAGAGGAGCCTGCTGGGCCACAGTCCATGAAGTCACAAAGAGTCAGACACAACTGAGTGACTAACTTTCCTTCTGTACACTAAACAGAAAGGAGCATTACTGTGCAACAATTATATTAAAGAAGACTCAGTTATGCTTTATATTGTTATTCAAAAGTTTTGGTCAAATGTGCATGTGTATTAGTTGCTTAGTTGTGTCTGACTCTTTGTGACCTCATGGACTGTAGCCCACTAGACTCTTCTGTCCATGAAATTCCCCAGATAAGAATGCTGGAGTGGGTTGTCATTTCCTTTTCCATTTGGTGAATATATGTTACTAATTTTCATCTAATTACTCACCAAAATTAATGTGATAAAAAATTAAAAGTCAAAAAAAGAGGAAGATTGTAAAAAAAAAAAAAAAGAAAGAACAAGAGCTACAAAGAGAAAACAATTACAAACATGATAGTTTACACCTTGTCTTGGGATCCTGGACAAGCCCCCAAAATGATAGTTGAAAGCTTATGGTGTTCTAACAGATTCATGGTCTCTGAAGAAGAAGATTTAACTCCAGGACCAAACACAGTGTTAGTCACTCAGAGCTTTGTGTAGTAGAAATTTTATTAAAGTAATTGTGACAGAAAAAATCTCTGACATGGACATCAGAAGGGGTAGAAAGATTAATTACCAGCTAGTTTTAAGCAGGGTATTATATACTTTTTTAGCTGTTGAGAATAGAAAAAAAAAAAAAATAGATACTTCAAGGCTGTGAAATTTTTGCCCAGACCCTTTCCTATAACACATATCCTGAAATGATATCAGCACGAGATTAGCCAGAAGGAACAGGTTAACCTAGAGCTCAAGGCTATGAAACTTTTACCCAGACCTTCTCTCATAACATACATTCTGAACTAAACAAAGCAAAGCAAAACAAAATATGTCCTTGAACAAGAAATATTGCTGCCTATAAGGCCTACGTGTTTAAAGCAAAATAATGTGAAAAAGAATGTTCACCTCCTCCTTTAAGGGGACTTAGGCTTGGACTCCTTAGCAACCTGCCTAAGTTAACTCTCTCACAAGTTGGCTATTAATCCAACCATATCTATAATTCCATTAAATACGAATTATATAAATTCACCAATTAAAGGACAGATATTGTTAGAGTGGATTAAAAAAAACAAAAGCAAACAAACAAAAAGTGGATCCAACTGTATCAAAAAGAAAGCTGGAGTTGCTGTTTTATTTTTTGACAAAGCCGTCTTCAGAATAAGGAAAATTATCAGACATTAAAGTAGGGCATTACGTAATGATAAAGTGATTAGTTCTTGGAGAAGACAAAACAATCCTAAATGTGTCTGAACCTAAGAACAGTGTCTGTCAAAACATATAAGACAAAAGTAGATAGACGTGAAAGGAATTAATGGGGAAATGTATTATAGTTGAAGACTTAAATTTTGTTCAGGAATTGATATATAAAGCAAAATGAAATGGGTAAGAAGATAGTTGACTTGAACAAGACCATCAATCAACTGGATTTAATTGACATTTATAGACTATTTCATCCAGCAACATCATAACACATATTCTTCTCAGGGTTGCATGGAACACACAACAGAATAGTCACCAAGGAAGACTATTCTGGGCTATAAAACACACCTTAACAATAATTTTTTTGTTTGCTGTTTTCTTGCTTAACTTGTTAGGGATTTTGTTGTTGTTGTTAATGGGGCTCATTTTGTAAAGTCTTATTATATTTGTTACAATATTGTATCTATTTTTTTTTAATGGTTTCTTTGTTTGGCCATGAAGCATATGAAATCTCAGCTCCCCAACCAAGAATCAAACTCACACCACCTTTATTGGAAGGCAAAGTTTAATCACTGGACCACCAGAGATGTCCAGACAAATTTTTAAAAAATAAAAGGAGTATAAAGTATGTTCTTAGATTTCAGTGAAATTAAACTAGAAATCAATAACGAGCTCACTAAAAACTCTTCAAATATTTAGAAATGAAACAACCCCTTTCTATATTACACATATATCAAGGAAGAAGTCTCAAGAACAATTAAAACATTTTGAACTAAATAAAAATATAAGATGGAAATTTTGAGAATGCAATGAAATTGATTCTTAGAAGCAAATACAGTAATAAACACACATATTCTAAACATGGAAATCTAAAATTAATAACTAAGCTTTCATTTTAGGGTAGAGAAAGTAGAGAGATTTATGCATAAAGCAAGCAGCTGATAAGGATTAACAAAAATTACACCAGAAATCAATGAACTACAACACTTGAAACTACAGAGAAAATCGGTGAAAGCAAAAGCTGTTTTTTTGAAAAGATCAATAAAATTGATAAACATATATCTAGAGTAATAAGGAAAAAAAGAGAAATGATAAAAATTACCAATATTGAAATAAAAGCAAGGTAATCACTATTGATCCCATCCACATGATTGATAAATTAGATAAGCTAGAACAATAATTTTGAAAGAAACAAGCTACAAAAGTCACAGAAAGAGAAATCTATAGTCTGAGTAGGCCATTACCTGTTAAGTTGATATTTTGCAATCTTCAAAAACAGAAATGACAAATCCAGTGGTTTTACTGATGAATTATACCAAACATTTAGGAAGAAATGGTACTAATCCTCCATAATATTTTTCAGAATAGAGGTAACAGTTCCTCACTCATTCTATAGATCAGAATAATCCATGTGAATTCTGAGAATATTGGAGAATTCAGTATGAATTTATTTTTAACATAATGTGTATAGTTACATGTATAAATATTTATGGATATGTAAACATACAGGTCCACAGACATACATACGTTACCATTGCTTTGTTCACTAAAAGGGCAGAGACACTCTAGAGCAATGAAAACACCTAGTGTCCAAAATTTAGTTTTTATTACATTTCTCCAATTAAAGGAACCAGGGCTCCTTAGAGAAATAGCAGATTCTTTTAGGACAAGAAACATAGAAGATGAACCTGGGCTGTCTTGCAGCGCAAGCAAGTCTAAAAACATGCTCAAAATAAACAGTAAATAAAAATGAAGAAATACCTCCAAATTTGGTATGTGTGCATGAAAGAGACGGCGAAGGCACTGGTGATCCACTCCAGTATCTTGCCTGGAAAATCCCATGGATGGAGGAGCCTGGTAGGCTGCAGTCCATGGGGTTGCTAAGAGTCGGACACGACTGAGCGACTTCCCTTTCACTTTTCACTTTCATGCATTGGAGAAGGAAATGGCAACCCACTCCAGTGTTCTTGCCTGGAGAATCCCAGGGACGGGGGAGCCTGGTGGGCTTCCATCTGTGGGGTCGTACAGAGTCAGACACAATTAAAGTGACTTAGCAGCAGCATGAAAGAGATACAGCAAACAACTGAAAGATAACTCAAGGCCTGAATCTGGAATCAGTTCAGTTCAGTTCAGCTGTTCAGTAGAGTCCAACACTTTGCAGCCCCATGGATTGCATGCCAGATTTCCCTACCCATCAACAACTCCAGGAGCCTGCTCAAACTCATGTTCATGGAGTCGGTGATGCCATCAACCATCACATTCTCTTCCGCCTTCAATTTTTCCGAGTATCAGGGTCTTTTCCAATGATTCAGTACTTCGCATCAGGTGGCCAAAGTACTGGAGTTTCAGCTTTAGCATCGGCCCCTCCAATGATTATTCAGGACTGATTTCCTTTAGATTGACTGGTTTGATCTTGTTGAAGTCCAAGGGACTCTCAAGAGTCTTCTCCAGCACCACAGTTCAAAATCAGCAATTCTTCAGCATTTAGCTTTCTTTATGGTTCAACTCTCACATCCATACATGACTACTATGGAAAAACCATAGCTTTGACTAGACAGACCTTTTTTGGCAAAGTAATGTCTCTGCTTTTTAATATGCTCTCTAGGTTGATCATAGCTTTTCTTCCAAAGAGCAAGTGTAATTAATTTCATGGCTGCAGTCACCATCTGCAGTGATTTTGAAGCCCAAGAAAATAGTCTGTCACTATTTCCATTGTTTCCCCATCTATTTGTCATGAATTTATGGGATCAGATGCCATGATCTTCATTTTTTGAATGTTGAGTATAAAGCCAAGTTTTCCCCTCACCTATTTCACTTTCATCAAGGCTCTTTAGTTCCTCTTTGTTTTCTGCCATAAGGGTGGTGTCATCTGTATATCTGAGGTTATTGATATTTCTCCCGGCAATCTTGATTCCATCTTGTGCTTCATCCAGCCCAGTGTTTTGCATGATGTACTCTGCATATAAGTTAAATAAGCAAGGTGACAATATACCATCTTGATATACTCCTTTCCTGATTTGGAACCAATCAATCGTTCCATGTCTGATTCTATCTGTTGCTTCTTGACCTGCATACAGATTTCTCAGGAGGCAAGTAAGTTGGTCTGGTATTTCCATCTCTAAGAATTTTTCAGTTTGTTGTGATCTACAAGGTCCAAAACTTTAGTCAATAAAGCAGAAGTTTTTCTGGAATTCTTTTGTTTTTTTCTATGATCCAATGGATGTTGGCAATTTGATCTCTGGTTCTTCTGCCTTTTCTAAATCCAGCTTGAACATATGGAAGTTCTCCATTCATGTACTGTTGAAGCCTGGCTTGGAAAATTTTGAACATTACTTTGCTAGTGTATGAAATGAATGCAACTGTGCAGTAGTTTGAACATTTTGGGGATTGCCTTTCTTTGGGATTGGAATGAAAACTGACCTTTCCCCATCCTGTGGCCTCTTTTGAGTTTTCCAAATTTGCTGGCATGTTGAGTGCAGCCCTTTCATAGCATTATCTTTTAGGATTTGAAATAGCTCAGCTGGAATTTCATCACCTCCACTAGCTTTGTTAGTAGTGCTGCTTTCTAAGAACCACTTGACTTCACATTCCAGGATGTCTGGCTCTAGCTGAGTGATCACACCATCATGGTTATCTGGGTCATTAAGATTATTTTTGTATAGCTTTGCTGTCAAATAGGAGTTTAAATTTGTAAAAACTACTTAAGTTCAATTGTGTGTTTATAAAATGTTTTACACTGGTATTAAGTTTTCTATCAAAATTCAAAAAATAATCTCGTTATCTGTGACAACCAAGCCTTATCAAATTACTTAGCAATCAATTTTAACATTAAATAAATAGGAGGTAAAACACCATTAATATTGTACATAAAATTTTTCAATCATATTTTCTGCATAAAATATTTGTTTTATTTATATATTCAGCCCAGCATTGCACTCATCTAACACACTAGCAAAGTAATGCTCAAAATTCTCCAAACAAGGCTTCAATAGTATGTAAACTGAAGACTTCCAAAAGTTCAAACTGGATTTAAAAAAGGCAGTGGAACAAGAGATCAAATTGTCAACATCCACTGGATCATAGAAAAAGCAAGAGAATTCCAGAAAACATCTACTTCTGCTTCATTGACTACATTAAAACCTTTGACTGTGTGGCTCACAACAAACTGTGAAATATTCTTCAAGAGATGGCAATACCAGACCACCTTACTTGCTTCCTGAGAAATCTGTATGCAGGTCAAGAAGCAACAGTTAGAAACGGGCATGGAACAACTGAGTGTTTCATAATTGTGAAAGGAGTACATCAGGGTTATATATTGTTACTCGGCTTATTTAACTTGTTGCACCTGCAGAGTACATTATGCAAAATTCTGGGCTGCATGAAACACAAGCTGGAATCAAGATTGCAAGGAGAAACATCAATAACCTCATATATGAAGATGACAACAGCCTTATGTGAGAAAGTGAAGAGGAACTATAGAGTCTCTTGATGAAAGTGAAAGAAGAGAGTCAAAAAGCAAGTTTAAAACTCAACATTCAAAAAACAAAGATCATGGCATCTGGTCCCATCAGTTCAGGGCAAATACATGGGGAAACAATGGAAACAGTGAGAGACTTTTTTTTCTTGGGCTCCAAAATCACTGCAGATTGTGACTTCAGTCATGAAATTAAAAGACACTTGCTCCTTGGAAGAAAAGCCATGGCAAAGTTAGACAGCATATTAAAAAGCAAAGACATTACTTTGCTATCAAAGCTTTGGTTTTTCCAGTAGTCATGTATGGATGTGAGAGTTGGACAATAAAGAAAGCTGAGCATTGAAGAATTGATGCTTTTGAACTCTGGTGTTAGAGAAGATTCCTGAGCATCCCTTGGTCTGCAAGGTCATCATACAAGTCAATCTTAAAGGAAATTAATCCTGAATAATCAATGAAGGAACTGATGCTGAGACTGAAGCTCTAAATCTTTGCCCACCTTATTTGAGAATTGACTTATTGGAAAAGACTCTGATGCTGGGAAAGATTAAAGGCAGGAGGAGAAGGGGACGACAGAGGATGAGATGGTTAGAAGTCATCACCAACTTTGTGGACATAGTTTGAGCAAGTTCCAGGAGCTGATGATCAACAGGGAAGCCTAGCTTGCTGCAGTCCATGGGTTCGCAAAGAATCCAGTACGACTGAGTGAGTGAACTTAATTGAATTGGAAAGGTATGGGTGTAAAAAACAAACAAACAAACAAAAATGAACAAGTTTCATTTCATGAAAAGTTCATATCACTTTTCCTTATGTAAGTGTAGCTCTCAAACAAATCATAACTAGAAGATCTGTATAAAAACTCTCAAGTTTAACTAGTGTCTCATAAAAATAAAAGATTGCCTGTTTTCTAATCTTATAGTACTGATATCTGTTATGAACCTCTTATCATATAAAGACACAGAAAAAGCTTCTATAAATTTCTGTGCTACACATGTAGCAAAAAGGTTGTTAGACTTTTATTTGAAAAGTAAAAAAAAAAAAGATAAATGCTGGGAATTTTTAATTTATAAGAATATAATACATATATAATTCTATGTATAATTATATAATACAATTACAATATATGAGAATATAACACATATATATTATATATAAGTATATAATACACACATAATATATAAGAATATAATACATATAAATGTGCTAATAAATAATTGGGATCTGATATCAACATTATATTGTATAGCTATCATAAAATAACTTTGCATTACTTCAATGTCATTTTTTCTACAGAAAATAAATCAGAAATAAGAAATGCAGTATTAAGTTCTGTGTAATAGTTTATGCTTTGGAGTTTGGTGATATTTCAAGCTATAAAGAATAATTCCCTACCCCTGAAGTAAAAGAAAGTAAGCTGCTTTAGATGAGCACATAAAAGTGTATTCTAACTTCCTTGTTCTTGAAGTACATGGCTAATCTTAAAAATAACTAGCAGCAGCTAGTAAAATTCAAATTACTGGTTGAAATGGAAAATGAGGTTTTGAGGAAGGAATGTCTAACATAAGCATAGAAATCAGGGTTCCACAGAGACCAAAAATGCTGAATTTTGAAAAGGGACAATTGCTCAAAAGTGCTTGCAGAATATGATTTGTCTTTATGTAAGTTTTGCTTTCTAACTAGCACAGTTTTATTTTGTTTGGCTCTTGAAATTCTAGGTACTCTGAGAATTCTGAGCCTGTTGAAGTCCTGGGGATTACCTGTCCAGTGGGATGTGAAGGAAGCTGTTGCTTTACCAAGTGACCTCCCCATGGGGGAGGTGAAAGAGTTGGGAGGGACTGATGATGAATCCACATGAAAAATCTATTCACAACTAAAACAGAGTGAAAGAAAAACCACCAAACAAACCTGCATTTGGATCTGAGATATGTGTATTTCTCCTCCGTGCAATGGGAATCAAAATACCAGCGTTCTTTATATTTAGATACAGCCACTCCTTCTCCATGCTGCCAGCCTGTAGGTCAAGGACATTATACATGAAAATAAGCTCTAGCTCAGGCAATTACCTTAATCAGTATCTTGCTTAAGCATCTGTATAACTAGTCCTGGAGATAGACTTCCGTTTCTTTTATCTTTAAAAATGAGGTGTTCTTTTCCTTAGGCCCTGATACCGAGCTGTTCTTCACAGGTATTAGTTTACTGTTCCATGCCTTTGGGTATATGTGTTAGTCTCTCAGTTGTGTCCGATTCTTTGTGACCCTGTGGACTGTAGTCTGCCGGGCTTTTCTGTCCATGGGATATTCCAGGAAAGAATACCAAAGTGGGTTGCCATTCTCTTCTCCAGGGAATCTTCACGTCCCAGGGATAAAACCTAGGTCTTCTGCATTGCAGGCAGATTCTTTACCAACTGAGCCATCAGTCTGCTGCTGCTGCTGCTGCTAAGTCGCTTCAGTCTTGTCTGACTCTGTGTGACCCCATAGACGGAAGCCCACCAGGCTCCCCCGTCCCTGGGATTCTCCAAGCAAGAACACTGGAGTGGGTTGCCATTTCCTTCTCCAATGCATGAAAATGAAAAGTGAAAGGGAAGTCGCTCAGTCGTGTCTGACTCTTAGCGACCACATGAAGTACAGCCTACCAGGCTTCTCCATCCATGGGATTTTCCAGGCAAGAGTACTGGAGTGGGGTGCCATTGCCTTCTCCGAGCCATCAGTCTACTGACAGTTAAATAGAACTGAGGCTCAGCAACCATTTTCTATTTTCCATGTTTATTAGATTAAAATACGTGCAATGCATTTATCTAGTTTCCCAGGTGGCTCTGTTGATAAAGAATCCTCCTGCCAATGCAGGAGACATAAGAGACTTGAGTTTGATCCCTGAGTTGGGAAGATCTCCCTGGAGAAGGAAATGGCAACCCACTCCAGTATTCTTGCCCAGAGAACCTCATAGACAGAGGAGCATGGTGGGCTACAGTCCATGGGGTTGCAAAGAGACCGACATGACTGAAGTGACTTAGCATGCAATGCATTTATCTAGTTAATTGTAGACAGTTACCAAATATCAAGGAGGAGAAACTTACCTGCCCTTGATACCCATTATGTGATGGTTTGATTTTTGTTGTCACAGAAGGAACCGTAGCTGTGTGGCAATGTGGTTTTCCATACATTGGCCTGCAGACTGCGGGCAGTGACACATCTGAGAGCCCTGGAACCTGAGTGGAGAGCTGGGTACTTGAGCCCACTCAGCTTCTGTGAGACTGTTAGCATTTATGGGTGGACACCAGCCTGAATTTTCCTGAAACTACAAAATCACTTGGGAATAATGACATATCACACATTACACTGAGCACTGTCTTGGCTGATTGATGTGGATCTTGCCAATGAAAATGTCTCAAAGAAGATTCTTTCAGATCTGATCACAGAGTAGCATAAAATATTGAAATCTCAGCATGTGAGCAAGTAATTTCCAAGTACATACATTCTTTTCTGGATTTATCTAGTGTCACAAAGAGTCAGATACAACTGAGCAACTGAACTGAACTGAAAACCTTTTATGTTTGCATTCAGTGCTGTAAATTTCCCTCTAAGCACTGGTTTTACTAACTACATTTCACAGTACGTAGATTGCAGATAAGCTGTATTTTTATATTTTTAAAGTTTGAAATATTTTTTAATTTCTCTTGAGAATTATTCTTTAATCCATGTATGATTTAGAAGTGTGTTGGTTATTCTGTACTTTGAAGTTTTCCAACTATCTTTGTTATTTATTTGTAACATACTTTTATTGTGGTCTGAGAGCATATTTATATAATTTCTATTGCTTCAGATTTGTTAGTTTGTGGATTATAGGCAATGATCATGTCTATACTGGTGACTGTTACATTTGAGCTTGAGAAAAATGTGAGTTCTACTGTTAGATGAAGTAGTCTAGATGTGTCAATTATATCCAGTTAACTGATAATGCTGATGAGTTCAGCTACAGCCTTACTGATCTTTCTTCAGGATCTGAAGAAACTTCTTCTTTCTTTCAGAGAAGTCTCCAAATATTGTAGTCTGGTGCACTTGTAGTTTTTGCCTCACACATTTTGATGTTTTGAAAATAGGCCTATTCGTTATGCTGTAATCTTCTTTATCCCTGATAATTTTTCTTGCTCTCAAGTTTGCTGTCCATAATTAATAGACAAATTCTTTTGATTTATTTGGTAAAGGTATCTTTCCCCATTCCTTTACTTATAAGCAATTTTTTATTATAAGAATATATAGTTCAATTTTTTTTTTTTTGGTCTACTCTAACAGTTTCTTTTTTTTAACTGGTGATCACTGATGTTTAAAGTGATCGTGGATTGAGTTGAAATCACATCTACCATATTTGCCACTGATTTCTATTTGTTGATGGTGTTCTTTGTTTCCATCTTGTGTTCCATTCTTTCATTATTTTTCTAGTTGTAAATGAGTATTTTAGGTGATTCCATTTTTCTTCTCTCTTAGCTTATACATTTACTTTATTTTATTGGTTGGTTGTGAGTTTGTAGTACACATTCATAGTTAACCTAAGTCTTCTCTCAAATAGCACTAAAGCACTTTCTTGGCTAGTGAAGATAGCTTAGATTGTGTTCAGTTCTTTCTTCTAATCCTTTATAACATTGCTGTAATTTGTTTTGTTTTCCACAAAATAGAATCACTGCATACATTGTTTCTATTATTGCAAATAATTACCAGATCAATTAAAATAGGAAAAGTAAAAGGCTCATTGTACCTCATTTATTTTTTCTCAAATATTCTTTCTTTAGTTGTATAGATACAAATTTCTAACTTATGCCATGTTCCTTCTTTCTGAAAAAAATTCTTATTTCTTGCAAGGCAGATCTACTGAAGACAAATTCCTTCATTTTTCTCTTGGCTGGGAAAGTATTTTCTGCTTCACTTTTAAAGATAATTTTATTGAATAAAGGATTCTAGGTTGGTAACTTTTCTTTTTTCAACACTAAATATTTCACTCCATTCTCTTCCTGCTTGCTTGATTTCTGAAGACGAGTCCAATGTAATTCTTATCCTTTATTCCCATAGTGCTGAGGGGATTTTTTTTTTTTCTTTCTCTCTCTCTGGTTTCTTTCCAGGTTTCTCTTTGATTTTCTGCTGTTTGAATACAAAGTAATTGGGTGTAGTTGCTTTTTTTTTTTTTTTTTTTTAGTATTTATCCTATTTGGTGTTCCCTAAGCTTCCAGGATCTGTGGCTTGGTTTAAAAATCCTAAATCAATATTACTTCAAATATTTCTTCTTTCCCTTTTTTTTTTTTTTTTCTCCTTTGAAATGGCATCCCACTCTATTACTCTTGCCTGGAAAATCCCATGGATGGAGGATCCTGGTAGGCTACAGTTCATGGGGTCACAAAGAGTCAGATACGACTGAGCGACTTCACTTCACTTCACTTTAGTATCCTCAGTATATCATGTTTTTTATAATTATGACTTAGTTCTTATTGCTCCTGTTCTGCCATTTTAATTTTCTCATTCCATCTGCAGTTTTGGAATTTTCTATTGATATTACTTTGAACTCAATGGTTTTTTTCTTTAGCTGTGAGCAGACTATTAATTGATCCATCAAGGCATTCTTTATGCCTATTATAGTTCTTTTGATTTCTAGAATCCTCTTGGTTCCTTAGAGTTTTCATGTCTCTGCTGACCCATCTGGTTTGTAGTTTTTGCAGTTTTCCTAACATTTTCTGTCAAAATTATTACCATATTAACTATAATTGTTTTACATTTCCCATCTTATAATTCTAATGTCTCTATCATATATGAGCTTGTTCTAACACTTATGCTGTCTTTTCAAACTATATATATTTTTTGTCTTTAATTGTGCTTCGTAAATTTTTACTGTACTCCAGATATAATGTTTTGGGTAAGCAGAACTTGGGCAAATAGACATTTATTGTAAGGCTTTATATTTATCTGGCTAGAAGTTAGACTGTGAAAGTGAAAGTCTCTCAGTTGTGTCCGACTCTTTGCAACCCCATGGACTATACAGTCCACGGAATTCTCTGGGCCAGAATACTGGAGCAGGTAGCCTTTCCCTTCTCCAGGGGCTCTTCCCAACTCAGGGATCAAACCCAGATCTCCCTCATTGCGGGTGGGTTTTTTACCAGCTGAGCCACAAGGGAAGCCCCAGAAGTTAGACTGTATTTACTCTTTAATACAACTACAGGTTGCTGTTGTTGTTGTTCAGTCTTGCATTCATGTCTGACTCTTCTCAACCCCATGGTTTAAGGTATGCCAGACTTCCCTGTCCCTCACCATCACCCAAAGTTTGCCCAAGTTCATGTCCATTGCATCAGTGATGCTATCCAATCATCTCATCTTCTGTTGCCCTCTTCTCCTCCTGCCTTCAACCTTTGCCAGCATCAGGGTATTTTCCAGTGAGTCAGCCCTTTGCATCAAGTGGCCAAAGTATTGGACTTTAGCTTCAGCATTAGTCCTTCCAATGAATGTTCAGCATTGATTCACTTAAGATTGACTGGTTCGATCTCCTTTGCTATCCAAGGGACTCTTATGAATCTTCACATGAGACATGACTCTCATGAGTTACCATAGTTCAAAGGCATCAATTCTTCAGTGCTCTGCCTTCTTTATGGTCCACCTACATGTATTTGAGGATAAAATTTCCTGTCATTTCCTAGTATGTGTCTCACATGTTGTATTTGGGATTCCCTAGAGGCTTTTAAAATAAGATCTGAGATGTACAATACTTTTAGTTGTGTCTTCTTGTTGCTATACAGGGGTCACCCTGCTGTGGTTGTAAGCTACTATGGGAAGAGGAGAATGTTTATCCCTATAATTAGGTCTTAGTTTTATAGTGAACATATGACTCTAAACTATGATCTTCACAAGTACTTCTCAGTTTCTCTCCACCCTCTCAGAAGTGACAGGGAAAAGCTAGTGGGGCCTGAGGTTGTTATTTCCCACATGTGGGAGGTGAGAACAGGCTGCAGTCCATTGCTTCCCTTTCATCACATTGAAGGCTAGAAGAAAGTAGAGTTGAGCATTTCCATTTTCCCACAGAAGTAAGATTCTAGTAAAGCCTCAGTCTGTTAGGCTCTGGTAAAACAATTTCTATCCAGAAAGAACAGCCCTTGTTAAGAAAGATAGAATGTCTGAGCATAGTTAAAAATGGCTAATTTTAGAATTCTGGTGCATTGAATATTTTTCTCTAGACCTCATTAGAGGCAAAACTCACAACACTGTGGGGGCCCCACTAAACCTGGGCCCATCTGGAGGTTTTAGCTCTTAAACTTGTTCACTCTGTCTCCATCAACTTGTCAATAATGTTTAGGTTTTCTTACCCAGAAGGAGTTTCTGCAGAGTTTTCTGCTCTCAGCCTTCTACTCTGGTAAGTTATGATTCTCTCTTTCTGCCTGTCCACCTCTTCAACTTGGGGGAGCACTTTGCCCTGTGACCTCAATTTTCTGATGGATCTAAGAAGAGCTTTCAGTTTCATTTTGTTCAGCTTTTTTTCTTGCTGAGTGAACACGAGTGATTTTTTTCATGCCAGACCAGAAATTGAAAGTCTTCCCCCCAGATATTCTTGATAATTTTTCATTGTCTCCATTAATACTGTCTACTACTAGAGTAAAGTGCTAAGAGGAGATTAAAAGAAAAGTTTTATGCCTTAAGGGAAGTAGATCCTGGCACAAAGGATAACTTTGCACCAAACAATTTTGGTCATAAGATAAGGCATTTTCATAGTTAATATCAAATTTTGTTCATCACAACTGCCATGCATTTAGATAAGCCTAATCCTTTTCTATATATTTTTTTTTGTGATAAACTAAGTAAAGTAATGTACCCATCCTAAAACTAATAAGAAAAAAAACAGGAAATGAGTGTAAGTTCCTTAAGTTATTCTTGCTTTGAACATCTTGTCATTTTTAAAATTTTCATGATGCTTTGATATCATGGTGCTTTGGGTACCTAGGAAGGGAGGGACAGCCCCTCCCAAGGAAGCTAATTCCTAGAGACAGTGAACAAGTTGCCTGCAAGTATATATTTCATATGCAAACCAACCAATCCAAAGCCTTGCCACAAAACACCATCTTTATCTAAAACACATTTCAAACCAATATTCTCCCTGCCCCAAATCACTCGAGGGTGTGAGTCCATACAGACACAACTCCTATACCCTAGAGGCCCCCAAATCATCCAATTGATCCAATCCCAGGCCTGTTTGGGGCTCACCCTGACTTACCTCTTCCTCCCCAGGAAACCATGCCTTTTGCCTCTTGACTAAGGCTGGTGCTTCCTCTGTGGTCCTACAGGGCACAGTGAGCCTTTTTCCCTTGGAACTGTATGCAGAAAATTCTTCTTTCAATGTTATCAACCCCTCCATGTATGTCATCTTATCATTCCCAGTTAAAACAAAATCCTAGGTATAGTTTAAAATATGCTACTTAGTAGATATTGCACAGAAGAATATTACCTAAAATGGCCATTGTTTAAGTCTGATCTTTTTGGGGGGAAGTGGCTCTTGTTTTCCTCATTTTTAATTGCTGACCTTGCTAATGATTATTATCACAAAGTAGTATCTGTAGAGCATTTGTCCTTTCCTTCTTTATTCACTTATTAGATGGTATATTACAGATAGTTCAATTAATCAATGAAACCTATTTATTTTACTGCTATGTATGACGTACTCTGGTAGACATTTGGCAGTGAACAAGGCAGATACTGTTCTCCACCATACTTTATTATTTTCACTGTAATCTGGGCAAGCAGCTCAAATTTACTGAGATTTCTTTCATATATTAGAGGGTGCCTGAAATTATAAAATGCATTGTACCTCCTTTTATAATTAAAGAGGATCTTCCAAATAAAATAGTTAAAGGACTTTTTTTTTTTTTTTTTTTTTTTGCTTGTTTTGTTTTCTTTAAGTGTGGCTTGAAAAGTTTTTGAGAATTGCATTCTGTCTGGAAGAAAAGCAGAAACATATCAACCTATAGAGACTGAATAAATTTAAAATTATGAAAAAGCAAGTATAACAGAAATAATTACAGTAATAATTATATTGTGGTAGAGATACCAACTTAAAAATGCAACATGATTGTTGTTTATTTCATATCATGATATTGAGTTCAATCATTCCTGGGACACTAATCCCAAAGGAAGGAGTTTGTGTCCATCTTCTTTTCCTTTACCTGTAGCCACATAACTTTACACTCACTGATGACTTATTTTTCCTGTCCAACACTTATTCCACTTGTTAGTAACTGTATTCTTACTTTTTATATCCTTCTAACTAAAAAATAAATTTTCTCAGTTAAAAGTTTAGAGACCTTTATTGCTTCAAAAAATATTTGTGCTGAGTTTGTAGATGTGGTCGCTTGGTTTGAGTTCACTGACCAGCATATTTGGATAATCAGAATGAATACCTCTAGGATTTTAGCAACTACTTAGTTTCATCTCTTGACTTAAAGAGAAGAATCTGAAACTACATGACTATGCAATGTTAAGTGTTTTGTGAAGAACACACGTTCACAAGCATATATAAACATACAGTCAAGAAACAGTAGCACTATTTATGTGCCTCCCTAGTGGCTCAGAAGTCAAGAAACACCTGGAGTAACAGGCAAATTTGGCCTTGGAATACGGAATGAAGCAGGGCAAAGACTAATAGAGTTTTGCTAAGAAAATGCACTGGTCATAACAAACACCCTCTTCCAACAATACAAGAGAAGATTCTACACATGGACATCACCAGATGGTCAACACCAAAATCAGATTGATTATATTCTTTGCATCCAAAGATGAAGAAGCTCTATACAGTCAACAAAACCAAGACCAGGAGCTGACTGTGGCTCAGATCATGGACTCCTTATTGCCAAATTCAGACTTAAATTGAAGAAAGTAGCAAAAACCACTAGACCATTCAGGTATGACCTAAATCAAATCCTTTATGATTATACAGTGGAAGTGAGAAATAGATTTAAGGGCCTAGATCTGATAGATAGAGTGTCTGATGAACAATGGACTGAGGTTCATGACATTGTACAGGAGACAGGGATCAAGACCATCCCCATGGAAAAGAAATGCAAAAAAGCAAAATGTCTGTCTGTGGAGGCCTTACAAATAGCTGTGAAAAGAAGAGAAGTGAAAAGCAAAGGAGAAAAGGAAAGATAGAAGCATTTGAATGCAGAGATTCAAACAATAGCAAGAAGAGATAAGAAAGCCTTCCTCAGTGATTAATCCAAAGAACTAGAGGAAAACAACAGAATGGTAAAGACTAGAGATCTCTTCAAGAAAATTAGAGATACCAACAGAACATTCCATGCAAAGATGGGCTCGATAAAGGACAGAAATGGTATGGACCTAACAGAAGCAGAAGATATTAAGAAGAGGTGGAAAGAATACACAGAAGAACTGTACAAAAAAGATCTTCATGACCCAGATAATCACAATGGTGTGATCACTGACCTAGAGCCAGACATCCTGGAATGTGAAGTCAAGTGGGCCTTAGAAAGCATCACTATGAACAAAGCTAGTGGAGGTGATGGAATTCCAGTTAAGTTATTTCAAATCCTGAAGGATGATGCTGTGAAAGTGCTCCACTCAATTTGCCAGCAAATTTGGAAAACTCAGCAGTGCCCACAGAACTGGAAAAGGTCAGTTTTCATTACAATCCCAAAGAAAGGCAATGCCAAAGAATGCTCAAACTACCGCACAATTGCACTCATCTCACACGCTAGTAAAGTAATGCTCAAAATTCTCCAAGCCAGGCTTCAGCAATACGTAAACCATGAACTTCCAGATGTTCAAGCTGGTTTTAAAAGGCAGAGGAACCAGAGATCAAATTGCCGACATATGCTGGATCATCAAAAAAGCAAGAGAGTTCCAGAAAAACATATATTTATGATTTGTTGACTATGCCAAAGCCTTTGACTGTGTGGATCTCCATAAACTGTGGAACATTCTGAAATAGATGGGAATACCGACCACCTGACCTGCTTCTTGAGAAATTTGTATTCAGGTCAGGAAGCAACAGTTAGAACTGGACATGGAACAACAGACTGGTTCCAAATAGGAAAAGGAGTACGTCAAGGCTGTATATTGTCACCCTGCCTATTTCACTTATATGCAGAGTACATCATGAGAAACACTGGGCTGGAAGAAGCACATGCTGGAATCAAGATTGCCGGGAGAAATATCCATAACCTCAGATATGTAGATGACACCACCCTTATGGCAGAAAGTGAAGAGGAACTAAAAACCCTCTTGTTGAAAGTGAAAATGGAGAATGAAAAAGTTGGCTTCAAGCTCAACATTCATAAAATGAAGATCATGGCATCCGGCCCCACCACTTCATGGGAAATAGATGGGGAAACAGTGGAAACAGTGTCAGACTTTATTTTTTGGAGGGCTCCAAAATCACTGCAGATGGTGACTGCAGCCATGAAATTAAAAGCTTTACTCCTTGGAAGGAAAGTTATGACCAACCTAGATAGCATATTCAAAAGCAGAGACATTACTTTGCCAACAAAGGTCCATCTAGTCAAGGCTATGGTTTTTCCTGTGGTCATGTATGGATGTGAGAGTTGGACTGTGAGGAAGGCTGAGCACTGAAGAATTGATGCTTTTGAACTGTGGTGTTGGAGAAGACTCTTGAGAGTCCCTTGGACTGCAAGGAGATCCAACCAGTCCATTCTGAAGGAGATCAGCCCTGGGATTTCTTTGGAAGGAATGATGCTAAAGCTGAAACTCCAGTACTTTTGCCACCTCATGCGAAGAGTTGACTCCTTGGAAAAGACTCTGATGCTGGGAGGGATTGGGGGCAGGAGGAGAAGGGGACAACGGAGAATGAGATGGCTGTATGGCATCACTGACTCGATGGACATGAGTCTGAGTGAACTCCGGGAGTTGGTGATGAACAGAGAGGCCTGGCATGCTATAATTCATGGGGCCGCAAAGAGTCAGACACGACTGAGAAACTGAAGTGAACTGAGTAGCTCAGATGGTTAAGAATCTGCTTGCAATGCAGAAGACCCTTGTTCAATCCTGGGTCATGGCTACCCACTCCAGCATTCTTGTCTGTAGAATTTCATGTAATAAATAATTTGAATGTTAAATAAAGTGAGTTAATACACAGTAATTTAAATATGCTTATTAAATTACTTAATATATCTTAATAATATATTACATTATCATCAAAGGAATCAGTTTACACTTGAGCTTGACTCACTTTCCATGATTGCTCATTCAAAGCTATAACTTCTTCACAGGTGAGCAGAAGTGTCAAGGATAGGGTGAGACATGGAATAAGTGACAGAGAGATGTTGAAACACATCCTATATTATTTTACTATATGAGCTTGATTCCTTCTATCATAGTAAGACACAACTCCAATGGTTTCAAACTTGTCTGATAGGATATCAGTAGTCATAGAAATGTGAAAGATGGGAAAGAATCATGGAAATATTGGCTTTATGAATAATTCTGGTTTTGTTACTTTGAAACCCCAGCTCAGAGAGACAAAGACTCAAAGACTGAAAGGTGAATTCTGAAAGGACTGCAATGCTGTATCTCATTCCTTGAGCTGATCCTTGGCCTATTATTGTTTCCCTTGCTCTATCTTTATTTTTTATAATTGCTGCAACATATATTTTTCACATTTATTTACTTTTTAATATTTTTATTGAAGTATAGTTGATTTACAACATCGTGTTAGTTTCAAGTGTACTGAAAAGTGAATCAGTTATACATACACTTACATCCATTTGTTTGAAGATTCTTTTCCCATATAGACCATTGCAAAGCATTGAGTAGAATTCCCTGTGCTGTAGAACAGGTTATTACTAGTTATCTATTTTATATAAAGTACTGTGACTATGTCAACCTCTATTTCCCAATTTATCCCTCCCCCTTTTACCCCCTGGTAACTATAAGTTTGTTTTCTACAGAACAGACTTTACTTGTGTTTTGTAAGTAAGTTTGTTTGTACTCTTTTTCTTTACATTCCCCATAAAAGATATTATATATATGCACCTCAGCATTGATCCCATCACTATTCACTCTATCCTTTAAATGTACATATATGTTCCAAAGTGTTTTGGGTAAAATAAAATAAAAATCAGTTCTGGCATGTAGCTATTGCATTTCTATTGCTATGATATGCACTTAGGAAATAATATTGTGCTGATAGTTTTACCACTCAAAAGTCAAGGAAAAGAAATTATTTAAAATGTATTATTTGAAATTTTATTTTATTGCATTTTAAATACATTCCATTTATCACTAGATTTATTAACAATTTTAGGTATTTGCCGGGCACTTTGCAACTTATTATATCTTTAGATCCAAGATAATATAGCATTTGAACTTTTTCTAAAGTCCTTTAAAGGACATCTAAAAGAGTGCTTTCCATTTTTCCTTCTCAACATATTAAATTGCTCACAAACTTACACATTTCACTTACAAACATAGCCAAAAATATGTGCACTTTGAATCCTTTTTATTTATTTTTATCTAAATTCTCTTACTATATATAAACATTTGTTTCACAGTAGTAAGGTTTGTGACTATGTTTAGTTACTAAATCATTATCATAATTATCATCAACATCAGAATAATAGCAAAATGCTAGATAGCATTTACTAGATACTGATATTGGAGATGGAAAAGGCAATGGCACCCCACTCCAGTACTCTTGCCTGGAAAATCCCATGGACGGAGGAGCCTGGTGCACTGCAGTCCATGGGGTCGCTAAGAATTGGACACGACTGAGCGACTTCAGTTTCACTTTTCACTGTCATGCATTGGAGAAGGAAATGGCAACCCACTCCAGTACTCTTGCCTGGAAAAACCTGTGGGCAGAGAAGCCTGGTAGGCTGCAGTCCATGCGGTCGTGGAGAGTCAGACACAACTGAGTGACTTCACTTTCACTTTTCACTTTCATGCATTGGAGAAGGAAATGGCAACCCACTCCAGTGTTCTTGCCTGGAGAATCCCAGGGACGGGGGAGCCTGGTGGGCTGTCGTCTAAGGGGTCACACAGAGTCCGACACGACTGAAGCAACTTAGCAGCAGCAGCAGCAGCAGATACTGATATAAAGGTTTTATAAGTATTAACTCGTTTCATCCTCAAAACAGTCTTAGGAGGTGGGCATTGTTACTGTTCCCATCAGACATATTAGAAGGCTCAGACAGGAGTATGAGTCATTTGCTGAAGGTCACATAACAAGCAGATGGCAGAGCTGAGATGTGAGGCCAGAGCGTACAGTTCCAGTGTCCAGACCTCAGACTCTGCATGGCCCCGTATGAGCTGAAGCAAAGAGAACCAGTATTGAACACAAAAGTTAAGGTGCTCAGATGAAAGCTGAACTTGAAAAAAAAAAAAAAAGTCAATAGTAACTGATATTTTTAAACAATGATTCTTGGAGAAAATCCTTTTGTATTTGTGTTTTATTTTGTTTTCATGGTGCAAGATTTGATGCTCCGACTGAGCTGACAAGGTCTCTTTGGCTTATCAGAAGGAATAAAGGAAAAAGAATATTCCCTTAACAAAACTTGCACAAAGAAAATGGAACTGAGGACCATGAATTCTGAGAAAATCTAGGGAGCCAGGAACTGGAAGAGATTGGGTTGATTATCAGTGCAAACAGCAGTAGTCCAAGTCCAGAATTCTACAGATTAAGACTGCTTGTTTCCAATTGTGTGCTATAAAAAATTCATGTTTATAATTCAACAAAAATAGTCTCAAGCTACAGGGTTGCTTTATAAATAAATATTAAGTTCAATTGTAAAATTAAGATTAAGGAGGCTGTCCTAAGATGGCGAAAGAATAGGATGGGGAGACCACTTTCTCCCCCACAAATTCATCAAAAGAACATTTGACCGCTGAGCAAATTCCACAAAACAACTGAATGCTGGCAGAGGACATCAGGCACCCAGAAAGGCAGCCCATTGTCTTCAAAAGGAGGGAGGAAAAAAACATATAAAAGATAAAAAGAGAGACAAAAGAGGGAGGGATGGAGAGCCATCCCTGGAAGAGAGTCTTAAAAAAGAGAGAAGTTTCCAAACACCAGGAAACACTCTCACCAGCAAGAGAAACACTCTGTGGCGAGCCTTGGAACCTCAGAGGGCAACATAACTAGGAGGAAGAATAAATAAATAATTAAAACCCACAGATTATGTGCCTAAGGTAACTCCCAGCGGAGAAGCAGCACAGACGCTTGCATCTGCCACTAGCAAGTGGGGGCTGGGCAGGGAGGCACAGGCTGCATTGCTTAGAGTGAGGACCAGTCCTGAATGCCCTGAGGGCAATCTGAGGGAACTAACTTGAGATAGCAAACCAGACTGTGGGATAGCTATCCCCTGAAAAGACCTAACCTAAAACACTGTTAGGCCCACTCACAGAACAAAGGACTGCGCAGAGCTAGTTGGCTGCAGACCAGCCCATGCCCCACGGGAGACCGGCAGGCGAGGGCAGCCAGAGCTGGAAGGGGGCAATCGGGGTCTCAGAGAGGTAACATCCACCAAACTGCAAGCAAGCTTCTTTGCTAACCAAGACTCCTTGGGATTCTGGATGGTCAACATCTGCCGGGAGGGTCCCAGCCAGAGACCAGCTCCCCAGAGGAGACACAGGGCACACCTGAGAAGGTGCACCCATTGTACACCCAGAAAACTGAGCAGTGGGATGGGGGAGGCGATAAGTTGCAGCTCGCAAAGCACCTGGTCACCTGAGCTGCTTGGACTGGGGAAGGGCACAAAACGCAGGCCTAATCAAATCTGCGCCTTGTGGAGTACTCGAGGACCTGAACCTGGGCGGCTTTGACCTGGAAAGTGCACTCAACACAGGACCAGCCTCAGACAGTCCCTGGAAAAGCAACCTAGAGCCTGAGCAGTGTAGATTGGGAAAGCACACACACCATGAGCAGGGGTAAACCCAGTGTGGCCGAGACACTGGGAGCACTCCCCACAGACGCCAATGATATTTGTTTGCTGAGTTCCTCCCTCCCTACAGCATGACTGAACATGTGAGCCTAAAAAAAGTGACCACCACCCGCCCCCTTGTTTCAGGGTGGAAATTAGACACTGAAGAGGTCAGCAAACAGAAGCTAAAATAAACAGAGGGAACCCGTTTGGAAGTGACAGTTGCAATAGATTAAAACCCTGCAGTTAGCACCACCTACATAGGACTGGGCTTATACACTTGAGAAGTATAAGCTGGATCAAGAAACTATCTGAAAATAAACTGACCCCACACTGTCCACAATAACACCAGAGAAAGTCCTAGATATATTTTTACTATTATCATTTTTTAAATTGTTTTAAAATTTTAAGTCCTCTATTAATCCTTTAATTTTCATTTTTATAACCTACTATTACTTTGCAAAAAAAAAAAAAAAAAAAGACCCTATTTTAAAAGCAAACTTTATATATATATATTATAAATTTTGTGACTTTGTTTTTTCCTTTAATATTGTATTTTTGAGAATCAAACCTCTACTCTATATTTTTAATCTTTGCTTTTTGGTATTTGTTATCAATTTTGTACCTTTAAGAACCCAATCTTCAGTCCTCATTTTTCCTTGGGAGTGAGATTACTGGCTGGATTGCTCTCTCTCCCTTTGGACACTCCTTTTTCTCCACCAGGTAGCCTCTATCTCCTCCCTCCCCCTTCTCTTCCCTACCCAGACCTGTGAATCTCTTTCTGTGTTCTGGGGTGTGGAGAACACTTAAAGAAGTGACTGGCTGGATCTGGCTCTCTCCTTTTGATTCCCCCTCTTCTCCTCCTGGCCACCTCTGTCTCTTCTCTTCTCTGTGTAACTCCGTGAACATCTCTGAGGGGTCCAGACTGTGGAGAGCACATAGGGAAGTGGCTACTGGCTAGCTTGCTGTCTCCCCTTTTGCTTCCCCCTCTTCTCCTCCTGGTCACCTCTATCTCCCTTTTCCCTCTTCTCTTCTCTGTGTAACTCTGTGAACATCTCTGAGGGGTCCAGACTGTGGAGAGCACATAGAGAAGTGATTACTGGCTAGCTTCTCTCTCCCCTTTTGATTCCCCCTCTTTTCCTCCCAGTCACCTCTATCACCGTTCTCCCTCTTCTCTTCTCCATGTAACTTGGTGTATCTCTCCATGTTTGGAGAAACTGTGGAGAAACTTTACATCATTAACCTAGATGTGTTATCATCAGTGCTGTATAGATGGAGAAGTCTTGAGGCTACTGTAAGATATGACTGAAAACCAGAGGCAGGAGGCTTAAGTTCAAATCCCGAGAACACCAGAGAACTCCTGACTCCAGGGAACTTTAATCAATAGGAGCTCATCAAATGCCTCCATACCTACACTAAAAACAAGCACCACCTAAGGACCAACAAGTTCCAGAGAAAGACACGCTGCACAAATTCTCAGGAACATAGCCCTGAGCTTCAATATACAGAATGCCCAAAGTCACACCAAACCCACTGACATCTCATAACTCATTACTGGACACTTCAGTGCACTCAATAAAGAAAAAAAAAAAAAAAAATCCAGCTCCACCCAACAGAACACCGACACAAGCTTCCCTAACCAAGAAACCTTGACAAACCACTCCTCCAATCCAACCCACAGTGAGGAACCTCCACAATAAGGAGGAGCTACAAACTTCCAGAATACAGAAAGGCCACCCAAAACACAGCATTATAAACGAGATGAAAAGACAGAGAAATACCCAGCAGGTAGAAGAACAGGATAAATGCCCACTAAACCAAACAAAAGAGGAAGAGATAGGGAATCTACCTGATAAAGAATTCTGAATAACAATAGTGAAAATGATCCAAAATCTTGAAAACAAAATGGAGTACAGATAAATAGCCTGGAGACAAAGATTGAGAAGATGCAAGAAATATTTAACAAGGACCTAGAAGAAATAAAAAAAGAGTCAATATATAATGAATAATGCAATAAATGAGATTAAAAAAAGAAAAAAAAAAAACACTCTGGATGGAAACCAACAGTAGAATAACGGTGGCAGAAGATAGGGTTAGTGAGGTAGAAGATAGAACGGTAGAAATAAATGAAACAGGAGGAAAAAAGAAAAAAAAGAATTAAAATAAATGAAAACAACATCAGAGACCTCTGGGACAATGTTAAACACCCCAACATTCGAATCACAGAAGTCCCAGAAGACAAAAGGAAAGGTCATGAGAAAATACTTGAGGAGATAATAATTGAAAACTTCCCTAAAATGGGGAAGGAAATAGTCACCCAAGTCCAAAAAATCCACAGAGTCCCAAACAGGATAAACCCAAGGTGAGACACCTCAAGACACATATTAATCAAATTAACAAAGATCAAACACAAAGAACAAATATTAAAAGCAGCAAGGGAAAAACAACAAATAACACAAAAGGGGATTCTCATAAGGATAAAAGCTGACCTTTCAATAAAAACTCTTCAGGCCAGAAAGGAATGGTAAGACATACTTAAAATAATGAAATAAAATAACCTACAGCCCAGATTACTGTACCCAGCAAGGATCTCATTCAAATATGAAGGAGAAATCAAAAGCTCTACGGACAAGTAAAAGCTGAGAGAATTCAGCACCACCAAACCAGCTCTCCAACAAATGCTAAAGGATTTTCTCTAGACAGGAAACACAGAAAGGGTGTATAAACTTGAATCCAAAGCAGCAAAGTAAATGGCAACGGGATCATACTCATCAATGATTACCTCAAATGTAAATGAGTTGAATGCCCCAACCAAAAGAGAAAGACTGGCTGAATAGATATAAAAACAAGACTCCTATATATGTTGTCTACATGAGACCCACCTCGAAACCAGGGTCACATACAGATTGAAAGTGAAGAGCTGGAAAGATATTCCATGAAAATAGAGACCAAAAGAAAGCAGGAGTAGCAATACTCATATTAGATAAAATAGACTTTAAAACAAAGGCCATGAAAAGAGTCAAAGAAGGACATTATATAATGATCAAAGGATCAATCCAAGAAAAAGATATAACAATTATAAATATATATGCACCCAAAGTAGGAGCACCACAATATGTAAGACAAATGCTAACAAGTATGAAAGGGGAAATTAATAATAACACAGTAATAATGGGAGACTTTAATACCCCACTCACACCTATGGATAGATCAACTAAACAGAAAATTAACAAGGAAACACAAACTTTAAATGATACAATAGACCAGTTAGACCTAACTGATATCTATAGGACATTTCACCCCAAAACAATGAATTTCACTTTTTTCTCAAGTGCACATGGAACCTTCTACAGGAAAGATCACATCATGGGCCATAAATCTATCCTTGGTAAATTAAAAAAAAAAAAAAAAATTGAAATCATCCAAGCATCTTTTCTGACCACAATGCAGTAAGATTAGATCTCAATTACAGGAGAAAAACTATTAAAAATACCAACATATGGCAGCTTAACAACATGCTACTGAATAACCAACAAATCACAGAAGAAATAAAAAAAAATATATATATGCATAGAAACGAATGAAAATGAAAACACAACAACCCAAAACCTATGGGACTCTGTAAAAGCTGTACTAAGGGGAAGGTTCATAGCAATACAGGCTTACCTCAAGAAACAAGAAAAAAGTCAAATAAGTAACCTAACTCTACACTTAAAGCAACTAGAAAAGGAAGAAATGAAGAACCCCAGGGTCAGTAGAATGAAAGAAATCTTAAAAATTAAGGCAGAAATAAATGCAAAAGAAACAAAAGAGACCATAGCAAAAATTAACAAAGCCAAAAGCTGGTTCTTTGACAGTACAAATAAAATTGACAAACTGTTAGCCAGACTCATCAACAAATGGAGAAAAATCAAATCAATGAAATTAGAAATGAAAATGGAGAGATCACAACAGACAACACAGAAATACAAAGGATCATGAGAGACTACTATCAGCAATTATATGCCAATAAAATGGACAACTTGGGAGAAATGGACAAATTCTTAGAAAAATACAACTTTCCAAAACTGGACCAGGAAGAAACGGAAAATCTTAACAGAATCATCACAAGCATGGAAATTGAAACTGTAATCAGAAATCTTCTAGCAAACAAAAGCCCAGGACGAGACGGCTTCACAGTTGAATTCTACCAAAAATTTGGATAAGTGCTAACACCTATCCTACTCAAACTGTTCCAGAAAATTGCAAAGGAAGGTAAACTTCCAAACTCATTCTATGAGGTTACCATCACCCTAATACCAAAACCTGACAAAGATGCCACAAAAGAAGAAAACTACAGGGCAATATCACTGATGAATATAGATGCAAAAATCCTTAACAAAATTCTAGCAAACAGAATTCAACAACATATTAAAAAGATCATACACCATGACCTAGTGGACTTTATCCCAGGGATGCAAGGATTCCTCAATATCCACAAATCAATCAATTTAATACACCACATTAACAAATTGAAAAATAAAAACCATATGGTTATCTCAATAGATGCAGAGAAAGCCTTTGACAAAATTCAATATCCATTTATGACAAAAACCCTCCAGAAAGCAGGAATAGAAGGAACATACCTCAACATAATAAAAGCTATATATGACATACCCACAGCAAACATTATCCTCAATAGTGAAAAATTGGAAGCATTTCCCCTAAAGTCAGGAACAAGACAAGGGTGCCTACTCTCACCACTACTATTCAACATAGTTTTGGAAGGTTTGGCCACAGCAATCAGAGCAGAAAAAAGAAATAAAAGGAATCCAGATTGGAAAAGAAGAAGGAAAACTCTCACTGTTTGCAGATGACATGATCCTCTACATAAAAACCCTAAAGACTCCACCAGAAAATTACTAGAGCTAATTAATGGATATAGTAAAGTACAGGATATACAATCAACACACAGAAATCCCTTGCATTCCTATGCACTAACAATGAGAAAACAGAAAGAGAAATTAAGGAAACAATTACATTTACCATTGCAATGAAAAGAATAAAATACTTAGGAATATATCTACCCAAAGAAACAAAAGACCTATATATAGAAAACTATAAAACACTGGTGAAAGAATTCAAGAGGAAACAAATAGATGGAGAAATATACTGTGTTCATGGATTGAAAGAATCAATATAGTGAAAATGAGTATATTACCCGAAGCAATCTGTAGATTCAATGCAATCCTTATCAAGCTACCAACGATATTTTCACAAAACTAGATCAAATAATTTCACAATTTGTATGGAAATACAAAAAACCTCTAATAGCCAAAACAATTTTGAGAAAGAAGAATGGAACTGGAAAAATCAATCTGCCTGACTTTAGGCTCTACTACAAAGCCACAGTCATCAAGATAGTATGGTACTGGCACAAAGACAAAAATATAGATCAATGAAACAAAATAGAAAGCCCAGAGATAAATCAAGGAACCTATAGTCACCTTATCTTCTACAAAGAACGTAAGAATAAACAATGGAAAAAAGACAATATTTTCAATAAGTGGTGCTGGGAAAACTGGTCAACAACTTGTAAAAAAATGAAACTAGAACACTTTCCAGCACCATACACAAAAATAAATTCAAAATGGATTAAAGATATAAAAGTAAGGCCAGAAACTATTAAATTCCTAGAGGAAGACATAGGCAAGACACTCTCTGACATAAACCACAGCAGGATCCTCTATGACCCACTTCCCATAGTATTGGAAATAAAAACAAAAAAAAAACAAATGGGACCTAATTAATTTTAAAAGCTTTTTCAAAACAAAGGAAACTATAAGCAAGGTGAAAAGACAGACTTCAGAATGGGAGAAAATAATAGCAAATGAAGCAACAGGCAAAGAACTAATCTCAAAAATATACAAGCAACCCCTGCTGCTCAATTCCAGAAAAATAAATGACCCATTCAAAGAACTGGGCCAAAGAACTGGTTATCTAAAGAACTAAAGAACTAAAGAGAACTAAAGAACTAAACAGAAATTTCTCCAAATAAGACATACAGATGGCTAACAAACACATGACAAGACGTTCAACATCATTCATTATTAGGGAAATGCAAATCAAAACCACAATGAGGTACCATTTCACACCAGTCAGAATGGCTGCTATCCAAAAGTCTACAAACAATAAGTGCTGGAGAGGGTGTGGAGAAAAGGTAACCCTCTTACACTGTTGGAGGGAATGCAATCTAGTACAACCACTATGGAGAACAGTGTGGAGATTCCTTAAAAAACTGGAAATAAAACTGCCATATGACCCAGAAAATCCCACTGCTGGGCAAACACACCATGGAAACCAGAATTGAAAGAGACATGTGTACCCCAATGTTCATCGCAACACTGTTTATAATAGCCAGGACACAGAAGCAACCTAGATGTCCATCAGCAGATGAATGGATAAGAAAGCTGTGGTACATATACACAATGGAATGTTACTCAGCCATTAAAAAGAATACATTTGAATTAGTTCTAATGAGGTGGATGAAACTGGAGCCTATTATACAGAGGGAAGTAAGCCAGAAAGAAAAACACCAATACAGTATACCAACGCATATATATGGAATTTAGAAAGATGGTAATGATAACCACTTCATGGGAAATAGATGGGGAAACAGTGGAAACAGTGCCAGAATTTATTTTTGGGGGCTCCAAAATCACTGCAGATGGTGACTGCAGCCATGAAATTAAAAGACGCTTACTCCTTGGAAGAAAAGTTATGACCAACCTAGATAGCATATTGAAAAGCAGGGACATTACTTTGCCAACAAAGGTCCATCTAGTCAAGGCTATGGTTTTTCCTGTGGTCATGTATGGATGTGAGAGTTGGACTGTGAAGAAGGCTGAGTGCTGAAGAATTGATGCTTTTGAACTGTGGTGTTGGAGAAGACTCTTGAGAGTCCCTTGGACTGCAAGGAGATCCAACCAGTCCATTCTGAAGGAGATCAGCCCTGGGATTTCTTTGGAAGGAATGATGCTAAAGCTGAAACTCCAGTACTTTTGCCACCTCATGCGAAGAGTTGACTCCTTGGAAAAGACTCTGATGCTGGGAGGGATTGGGGGCAAGAGGAGAAGGGGACGACAAAGGATGAGATGGCTGGAAGGCATCACTGACTCAATGGATGTGAGTCTGAGTGAACTCCGGGAGTTGGTGATGGACAGGGAGGCCTGGCTGCTGCGATTCATGGGGTCGCAAAGAGTTGGACACGACTGAGCGACTGAACTGAACTGAACTGAACTGAATGATAACCCTGTATGCGAGACAGCAAAAGAGACACAGATGTATAGAACAGTCTTTTGCACTCTGTGGGAAAGGGTGAGCGTGGGATGATTTGGGAGAATGGCATTGAAACATGTATATTATCATATGTGAAACAGATCACCAGGCCAGGTTTCATGCATGATACAGGCTGTTCAGGGCTGGTGCACTGGGATGACCCAGAGGGATGTGATGGGGAGGGAGGTGGGAGAGGGGTTCAGGATGGGGAACCCATGTACACCCATGGCAGATTCATGTCAATGTATGGCAAAACCAATACAATATTGTAAAGTAATTAGCCTCCAATAAATAAATACATTAAAAAAAATAAAATGAAATGAAATGCCAAAAAAAAAAAAAAAGGTTAAATCAGTAGCAAGTTCATTATTAAAGGCCTTACCCACTCTAGTATTAATATATGGACCAAAGTGACAGTGACTCTCTTCTGTCCAGCTAAACTCTTTAACCTCCCTTAGAGATATGTTTCCTGATCCCAAAGAGATCTTAAGTTTTTGTTGTTGTTGTTCGTTTGTTTTTCACATTTTTGTTTTCTTTTTCCTTAACTGTCTTTTAGTGGTTGACTTTTGAAAACTCTGAAATCTATGTATCAGTATTTTAAGTCTCTTGATTTGACCCTTCTTCATTTTATTTCTGGTTCTCCTTCTTCACTCATCACTTTAGTTACTCAGTGCTCAGCCCTTTCTCACTGTGTTCTCCTAGAACAATAGTCTTTTCTATTATGCCCAAAGTTAACCTCTCAGCCGGTCCTCTATCTGTATCTTTTGCTTTGACGCTTCCCTAGAGCTCCAGGGATGATGGGGCTTCCCTGGTGGCTCAGATGGTAAAGTCTGCCCACAATTTGGGAGACCCGGGTTCGATCCCTGGGTCAGGGAGAGCCCTTGGAGAAGGAAAGAGCAGCCCACTCCAGTATTCTGGTCTGGAGAAGCCCGTGAATGGAGGAACCTGTCAGGCTATAGTCTATGGGGTCACAAAGAGTCAGACAAGACTGAGCGACTAACACTTACATTTTCCAAGGATGGGATTCAGAAGACCAGCAGACAGCAGCTCCTGCCTGCCACATCAAGCCTCTCATTTAAGTTGCTAAAGTAAGAATCTCATCTTTCTTGCACTCCCAGCATAGGTCTGCTCCTGGATTCAGGGTCCTCACAGTGGCACCTCCCAGGACTTGGGACCTCTCCAATTTTGGACTTCATCCTCACCTTCTTTTCTCATGACTTCACCTTTGATTTCTCACTTCCAACTGGTTACCATCATGTAAGTAGAAAGATGAAACACGATTATTCTTGAATCAGGCTTGAGGAAAAGATATTTGACTAAATATCACCACTCTTTTATTTAAAATCAAATATAGAAGGAGAGAGCAAGAATTATGCACATTGCTAATTACAAGAGAGGTATTTGGGAGGATGCTGTGTAGTGAAAGAGGAACATCATGGGAGGGAGGAACACATTAGATTAAGTAACAGACATACTGAGTACATAGTCTGATTTTCTGCTGTGTGGTGCCCTTGCTTCCAAGAATTCTCCCCCAAATGATCTTATTAAACTGAGAAATAAGATGAACTGACAATGGGTGCCACTGGCCCAGGTTGCCTCTGAAAAACCAACAGTCTATTTGGGTTCCTTATGTCTATTTCAGCAAAATCTCTACTCTTCCCCACTTTTTATTCCATCATCAGATTCCCTAGTTTATAACCTCTTCATTAGTCTTCATCACCTATTTCTTTCCTCTTCATTTTTGCAAAAGACATCTTAGTAAAACACCAGATCACACCCTTCAAGTCCTGAAAAATATACAATGAAGTAACAAGTATGAAAAAAGTAATAAGTAGTGTGTCAAATTTCTTTTCATGCTGAGTTCATAACCACTTTCTTTTCCTCTAATAGTCTTGGGAAATTCCCAAAAGACAACTTCATTGTTCAGATAACTGTTTTATTGTTGTTGTTGTATGTTTGTTTGTTTGTTTTTAACAAGGCTAAAATAGCCATCCCATTGATACCTTTATCAAAGAACATTGTCAGTCTCCTGCCTTTGCAACCAGTAAGGAAATTCTCCTTAGGCTTTTCAGTTGCACCGTGAGAACTTGTTATGGTATTTGGGATAGCTCAACATCTACAGAAAACAGGGGTGGGAATGAGATTCTTTTCTGCTTACTAAACTTGTTAAACTCATTGTTTGATTTTTTTGTTTTGTTTTGTTTTGATTTTTTTTTAAACAATCAGCTTCCCTTTTTTCCAAATGTCTTAAATTATTCAATGATTTAGAAATTGAATAACTCAGCTTTTAATGTTAAATTCTACATTGTTGAAGTTTCTTAAAATCTCCCCAACAATATCCATCAAAAAGTTCTGAGTAAAGACAAGATGAATTGATACTTAATGAAAGTTTATATTTTCTTCTCAGAAACTAGTTTATCACAGTGTTCTGTAAAGTTGTGAATGCCAGAACAATGAAGACTATGTTACTGTGATGTTTTAACATGGTTGTGGTTTAAGAGACAATCCTAGTACAAATGCATATATTGTATAATATTTATTTGATGTCAGGTAACTTCCTAACTTATCAGATTGATTATATTCTTTGCAGCCAAAGATAGAGAAGCTCTATACAATCAGCAAAAACAAGACTGGGAGCTGACTGTGGCTCAGAACATAAACTCCTTATTGCCAAGTTCAGACTTAAATTGAAGAAAGTGGGGCAACCTACTAGACCATTCATTCAAGTATGACCTAACTCAAATCCCTTATGATTATACAGTGGAAGTGAGAAATAGATTTAAGGGACTAGATCTGATAAATTGCCTGATGAACTATGGATGAAGATTCATGACACTGTACAGGAGACAGGGATCAAGGCAATTCCCAATAAAAAGAAATGCAAAAAATCAAAATGGCTGTCTGAGGAGGCCTTCAAATAGCTGTGAACAGAAGAGAAGGGAAAAGCAAAGGAGAAAAGGAAAGATATACCCATTTGAATGCAGAGTTCCAAAGATAAGCACGGAGAGATAAGAAAGCCTTCCTCAGCAACCAATGCAAAGAAATAGAGGAAGTCACTATAATAGGAAAGATTAGAGATCTCTTCAGGAAAATTAGGGATACCAAGGGAACATTTCATGCAAAGATGGGCTCAATAAAGGACACAAATGGTACGGACCTAACAGAAGCAGAAGATACGAAAAAGAGGTGGAAAGGATACACAGAAGAACTATACAAAAAAGAAATTCACAACCCAGATAATCACGAAGGTGTGATCACTCACCTAGAGCCAGACATCCTGGAATGTGAAGTCAAGTGGACCTTAGGAAGTATCACCTTGAACAAATCTAGTGGAGGTGATGGAATTCCTGTTGAGCTATTTTAAATCCTGAAAGATGATGCTGTGAAAGTGCTGCACTCAACATGTCAGGAAATTTGGAACTCAGCAGTGGCCACAGGACTGGAAAAGCTCAGTTTTCATTCCAATCCCAAAGAAAGACAATGCCAAAGAATGCTCAAACTACCACACAGTTGCACTCATCTCACACGCTAGTCAAGTAATGCTCAAAATTCTCCAAGCTAGGCTTCAGCAATACGTGAACCGTGAACTTCCATATGTTCAAACTGGTTTTAGAAAAGGCAGAGGAACCAGAGATCAAATTGCCAACATCTGCTGGATCATGGAAAAAGCAAGAGAGTTCCAGAAAAACATCTATTTCTGCTTTATTGACTATGCCAAAGCATTTGACTGTATGGATCACAATAAACTGTGGAAAATTCTGAAAGAGATGGGAATACCAGACCACCTGACCTGCCTCTTGAGAAATCTGTATACAGGTCAGGAAGCAACAGTTAGAACTGGACATGGAACAACAGACTGGTTTCAAATAGGAAAAGGAGTACGTCAAGGCTGTATATTGTCACCCTGCCTATTTCACTTATATGCAGAGTACATCATGAGAAACGCTGGACTGGAAGAAACACAAGCTGGAATCAATATTGCTGGGAGAAATATCAATAACCTCAGATATGTAGATGACACCACCCTTATGGCAGAAAATGAAGAGGAACTAAAAAGCCTCTTGATGAAAGTGAAAGAGTAGAGTGAAAAAGTTGGCTTAAAGCTCAACATTCAGAAAACGAAGATCATGGCATCTGGTCCCATCACTTCATGGGACATAGATGGGGAAACAGTGGAAACAGTGTCAGACTTTATTTTTCTGGGCTCCAAAATCACTGCAGACGGTGACTGCAGCCATGAAATTAAAAGACTCTTACTCCTTGGAAGGAAAGTTATGACCAACTTAAATAGTATATTGAAAAGCAGAGACATTACTTTGCCAACAAAGGTCCATCTAGTCAAGGCTATGGTTTTTCCTGTGGTCATGTATGGATGTGAGAGTTGGACTGTGAAGAAAGCTGAGTGCCAAAGAATTTATGCTTTTGACCTGTGGTGCTGGAGAAGACTCTTGAAGGTCCCTTGGACTGCAAGGAGATCCAACCAGTCCAATCTGAAGGAGGTCAGCCCTGGGTGTTCTTTGGAAGGAATGATGCTAAAGCTGAAACTCCAGTTTTGGCCACCTCATGCGAAGAACTGACTTATTGGAAAAGACTCTGATGCTGGGAGGGATTGCGGGCAGGAGGAGAAGGGGACGACAGAGGATGAGATGGCTGGATGGAATCACTGACATGATGGACATGAGTCTGAGTGAACGCCGGGAATTGGTGATGGATAGGGAAGCCTGGTGTGCTGTGATTCATGGGGTCGCAAAGAGTTGGACACGACTGAGCGACTGAACTGAACTAAACTGAACTGAGATTCCCCAAACTCACTTGGGTCCTTGCATTGCTAATTAACAGCCATTGCACTGCTTTGAAAGTGAAAGTGAAATTGAAAGTCGCTCAGTTGTGTCCGACTCTTTGCGACCCCATGAACTATATAGTCCATGGAATTCTCCAGGTCAGAATACTAGAGTGGGTATTCTTTCCCTTCTCAGGGATTGAAGCCAGGCCTCCTACATTGCAGGCGGATTCTTTTTCATCTGAGCTACAAGGGAAGCCAAGAATACTGGAGATGTTAGCCTATCCCTTCTCCAAAGGATTTTCCCAACCCAGGAATTAAACCAGGGTCTCCTGCATTGCAGGCAGATTCTTTACCAACTGAGCTATCTGTGTCATAGTCACATTTATATATTTTATTATTAATGCTAGGAATGCAATATTTATGTGCTATGAAATAGTCTTCCACTTAATAAGGAAATATCTTTACTTGAAAGTATGCCTAATGATCTTATGCTACACACACACTGGCTGGTGTATTTACAGCTATGACACAAACTATTTAAATAACAATAACGATTTACAAGTACTGAGTGCCAATACTATGTCTTCCAACCATGATCATATCAACAGTCTTGTCCCTTTCAACCCCACTTAATAGAAATGGGTACTGAGGCTCATGACAGAGAAGCAACTTCAAATATTCCACAAGCAATAGGTGAGGAACAAAGTCTCCATCCAAAGACTGTTTTGACACAAGTGCCAAGTGCTTCTGGTATTGAGAATAAAGATTAAAGTGAAGCTCTCAAGATTGATATGAAAGCATCTCACTGGCTCTGACTGTGACTGCTTTTAAGTTTCCTTTATTTATTCTTCATCCAGAAATTACCAACATATACTCTTTATTTCCATGCAAACAGATGTGGAAATTTGGATTACAAGTGCAATGGTAGATAAACTTAACATATATTTTGGAGAACTTGCCACCCATGACCCCAAGCCATGTTGGATGACACCAGGTTAGGTCACTGAAAAAGTGTTTTTCTGCCTTCTAGGAAGCAATAATAGCAGCCTATGCCTTGTTCTGTAATTTCCCAAAAATTAGTAACACTTGAACAGGAAATTTCTTGATATTTTTCAATTTCTCCATCTCTTATCCTTCCCACTTCAGCTCCATTCATGGCCTACTTCCCCAGTCAAAACCACCTCCGGGCATCACAAATGATGTTGATAATGCTATAATCAGGAGAAAATAAGCCAACAGGGTTTCCAGAAAACAAAACAAAACAAACAGGATGCTCAGTATTTAGGTCAATGTGGGCAGCCATAAACGAATACCACAGACTGAGTGGTTTAACCAGCAGGTAATTTCTCATCATTGTAGTGGCTAGAAGTCCAAGTTCAACAGTCCTACATGGTAAGTTTCTAGTGAGGTCTCTCTTCTTGACTCAGACATGACCACTTTCTTCCCATGTCCTCACATGGTAGGGAGAGAGGGACAAGAGCTTTTGTACACTTTTATTCTGCCTTTCCTGCTTTATACAGGGATGCATATGAAAATGTGAAAGTTAAGTATAGTATCTAAAGTTCAAGGAACACATCTGTGGCTCTAACAGCCATAAATAGGTCTGGGATTAATTTGACTACTTTGAAAAACATCACTCATCCCTTTAGGACCAAATTGAATAGCTTTTCACATCAAAATCAAGATGTCCCTGGTTCAGTATCTCGGTCTTCCTGGCTCCTACTCACTAGGAAACAAGAAGGCTATGGCAGGAGCTGGGGGTGGGTCAGGATTTGAGAACCACAAGGGTAAAAGCCCTCACATATTGAACCCCAAGTCATCTCTAGTGCTAAAGAAAAACCCAGAGCACCATTCTTGCCTCCCCAAGCTTTCTTGATGGCCACAAATATGATATAAACAGGGTCTCTAATAACACATCGGAGAAGGCAATGGCACCCCACTTCAGTACTCTTGCCTGGAAAATTCCATGGACAGAGGAGCCTGTAGGACTGCAGTAGGCTGCAGTCCATGGGGTTGCTAAGAGTCGGGCACGACTGAGCAACTTCACTTTCACTTTTCACTTTCATGCATTGGAGAAGGAAATGGCAACCCACTCCAGTGTTCTTGCCTGGAGAATCCCAGGGACAGGGGAGCCTGGTGGGCTGCCGTCTATGGGGTCACACAGAGTCGGACATGACTGAGGCGACTTAGCAGCAATAACACATCCAACTGGATCACATGTTTGAAATAGAATGAGGTGTTCTTGAAAATTACAACAAGCAACAGATGTAAACTGACTCTTTCCCAGCTCATATATAAATGCACATAAGGAATGGGAAAATCAACATGTATATAAATAAGATTACACAAGCTCTGTTTCCTGGTCTCAGGTCTGAGCAATTAATGTGTCTTAGTTCACAGATTAATCATGAGCTGCTAGGTATAGCAAGACAGTCTTGAAAAAGCTCATACTCTAAACATATACACACATACAGTCAACAATTTTATCTCCTTTATCTCCAATTCGTATAATAAAAGCCTACTTTCTACAGTTGATTTGCCATTTGTTATCAGGAATGTTCATTTTCACACATTTTATAGCTATTCTTAATTTCAAACTGTTCCATTGTTTATCTCTAATCCATTTTTCTGCTTAATATATCTGCTAGGTTTCAAATTATCTTTCAGTGAATAGATTTCTTCTCATTTTCAACCCCCATTTAATGTTTGCACTCAAACTGAACAACTTGGTAAGCAAAATGCCTTTAGTGCTTCTGTCAAGATTTAGTAACTTAATCTGAATTCCTGCTAAGCCACCACTCATAGTTAAACATGGAAATAGACTGTAACTGAGGTCTCACTGCTGGGAGCTAAATATATACTGATTAGGAGAGAAACAGCCTGGGTCAGACTGCTAAACAAATGAATCATCATCATTGTTATAAAGATATTTGTACTGGGCAAAATACTGGTGATTTAATAAGTGAAGGACATAAGAAGATAAGCAATACAATTTATTAGAAAACCAAGATAGTGCATGATCTCAAATCAGTGATGGTAAAGTAAAAATAAAAAACATTTCAAGTATGCTGGCAGGTCACACACCCAGACTTTGACACATAAGATAAAATATCACAATGAAACTGTGAAAAAATTGTCACTTACTTCTCCGATACTGAACATCTTATCTGTGTTAATAGTGAGCTAGGTATTGCTCCATAGCAAGATGTGGTCATTGAAAAGTAAGTGTTATAGTTGATGGCATCACAAATGATGCAGTGAAATGAGGTGGATGACAATCCCATTCTCCTCTGGCCAAGTAAAACAATGTCATTGTTATTCTATTACATCTGAGCTTTGTTAACTAGAGGAGTAGAGAAGCTTGGGGGTATAATCAGAACTGATAATGAAAATGGAAATGGTTTTAAATTATGCCATAGCAGACATATCAAAGTAAATGGTGGGGATACGAGAGTAAACAGGAAGAGAAGACTGATATTTGTAGTCATTTGAGAGACAGGAGGGAAGAAATGACATTCAACATTTTTTCCCCCCCTGTGGCTTTGAAGTCTTATTCAAAGCAATTCTGGGGAAAAGACAATAAATAGATTTTGGCTCAATATAAATGTTTATCAGTTGTGGCTGCCTAAAAGTGGAATGGTAAGTTCTACATTGCCCCAAGCATCCAGATAAATCTGATGACCACCAGATAAAAACATGGTGACCATTAAAATGGCAGATAGTTAGTTAGGTAACATGATCTCTATGATTTTTACTATGATTAGATTCTCTAGTCATTTCCTCACTTTCATAGCTAAAGGAAGCCATGGCATACATGTTGAAAATTTAGTGGATTTTGATGAAATGATTAAATGCTGAGAAAAAGATAATTTCATGTAGGCAAATGATTAATTAATGTAGAGTCTTCCCACATAGATTTAAGATTTAATAGCTGTACTCAGGGCTTCCCAGGTGACGTCAGTGCTAAAGAATCTGCCTGCCAATGCATGAGATGCAAGAGATGCAGGTTAGATCCCTGGGTCAGGAAGATCTCCTGGAGAAGAAAACAGCAACCCACTCCAGTATTTTGCCTAGAAAATTCTTCAGGCAGAGGAGCCTCATGGGCTACAGTTCATGGGGTCTCAAAGAGTTAGATGTGACTGAGCACGCATGCATGAACTATATTCAGGTGTCATGCAAGTTTAGTTTCTGAGGCAAGCAACCATGTAATTTGTCTCCACATGGGGCTAAATGAAAAGAAATGGTACTTAAACTGAAGGAGACATACTGTAAAATACATGTAAATCAAAGATTCTGTATGTAAATGGGTATGTAATTGGCTTCTGTTCTCAAGGAATAATTGCCACATGTTGATTGGTAGAGCCAGTTCTGTTATAGGACTGTTATAAGACCTTAAATATTTAATATCTTTATGATCCATTTATATTTAGTTACATGTTGATGTAAGATGTACCTAAAATACAAAGAATGGCACTATAAATGGAAACAACAAACCCAGCACAGCCTTGGAGAACCATTAGTGTGTCTCCTGAAGAAGACAGTGTAATAATGTGCCAGGTGAATTGTTTCCAAGACACAGACTTGGCACAATATCCAAGATAAGGGGTAGCCTTCAACATGGCTGAAAAATGCAACCCTCTGAGTGTGGAAAATAATACTAAGTATCCTGTTTATTCCAGGAACACTAGGATATGGATGGGATTTGGAAGACATTTCTCCTATGGATTTTGAAAATATCTCTTATCAAGAATCCCCAGGGTGAATTTGGATCACATATTATTTTTGAACAATGAAAATTCTGGCATATTTCATGATGCCAGAGGCCCTCTCCTTCAGGAAGCACTGTAGGGGGATATGGCTGGGCCTCCTGCAGCAGGGGAGGGAAGGGCAGAGTCATCCTGTCAGAAAGTCCTGCAGACACAGGAGAGGGCCATCCACAAGCCAGTGAGGGGTCATTGAACAGAACACACGACAAGGGAGTTTCTAAAGCCTATTCTTAGGAACATTTTTCTATGAAGCATTCAAAAAATGTTTTGAAAACAAAATAGGTTTAGAGAATTATAATGAGTAAAGACAAAGTTTGATTAGAGCTTTGTATGCTAAGATGTACCTTTAGAGTTTGTTATATTGTGTCCTTGGTAGAACCCTGTTGGAGGATAGTGTAATTTCTGCTTATTCAGGGACCATAATCTCTTCTTATAGTCTATACTTTTTGGGGCAACTTTGATCCCATAGAAACGAAATAGAAGTATCACTTTTGAAATGTAACCAGACCCAGGTGTTGGGTAAACCTTAAAAGACTTTCTTTGGCACCCAAATTTTCCACGAAACTTGGAACATTAGTTAGATTTTAATAACTTTCAAAATGGGAAAATTAAAAATAAAAAGTGCAATAGGTCTATTTTAAATAATATATTTCTTTCATTACATATTTTTTTCAAAATTTACATTTTTGTTGCAAAGTGATTTATGTATTTATTGCAAAAAAAGTGACAATAAAAAACCAAACAAGCAAATTTATACCTTACTGAATTCGAACAGTGAAGACCCAGGTTAAGATGTAGAGATTGGTCAGATAGCCCAGAAACAAATACAACCCCTTTGTTTTATTAATATAAACTTTTATTACTTTTACTGTTGTATTAAAAGATGCTTACTCCTTGGAAGGAAAGCTATGAACAACCTTAGATCAGATCAGATCAGATCAGTCGCTCAGTCGTGTTCGTCACTTTGACACCCCATGAATCACAGCACGCCAGGCCTCCCTGTCCATCACCAACTCCCGGAGTTCACACAGACTCATTCCATCGAGTCAGTGATGCCATCCAGCCATCTCATCCTTTGTCGTCCCCTTCTCCTCTTGCCCCCAATCCCTCCCAGCATCAGAGTCTTTTCCAAGGAGTCAACTCTTCACATGAGGTGGCCAAAGTACTGGAGTTTCAGCTTTAGCATCATTCCTTCCAAAGAAATACCAGGGCTGATCTCCTTCAGAATGGACTGGTTGGATCTCCTTGCAGTCCAAGGGACTCTTAAGAGTCTTCTCCAATACCACAGTTCAAAAGCATCAATTCTTCGGCACTCAGCCTTCTTCACAGTCCAACTCTCACATCCATACATGACCACAGGAAAAACCATAGCCTTGACTAGACGAACCTTTGTTGGCAAAGTAATGTCTCTGCTTTTGAATATGCTATCTAGGTTGGTCAAAACTTCCCTTCCAAGGAAAAAGCGTCTTTTAATTTCATGGCTTCAGTCACCATCTGCAGTGATTTTGGAGCCCAGAAAAATAAAGTCTGACACTGTTTCCACTGTTTCCCCATCTATTTCCCATGAAGTGATGGGACCAGATGCCATGATCTTCGTTTTCTGAACGTTGAGCTTTAAGCCAACTTTTTCATTCTCCTCTTTCACTTTCATCAAGAGGCTTTTTAGTTCCTCTTCACTTTCTGCCATAAGGGTGGTGTCATCTACATATCTGAGGTTATTGATATTTCTCCCAGCAATATTGATTCCAGCTTGTGTTTCTTCCAGTCCAGCGTTTCTCATGATGTACTCTGCATATAAGTGAAATAAGCAGGGTGACAATATACAGCCTTGACATACTCCTTTTCCTATTTGAAACCAGTCTGTTGTTCCATGTCCAGTTCTAACTGTTGCTTCCTGACCTGCATACAAATTTCTCAAGAGGCAGATCAGGTGCTCTGGTATTCCCATCTCTTTCAGAATTTTCCACAGTTTATTGATGAACAACCTAGACAGCATATTAAAAAGTAGAGACATTACTTTATCAACAAAGGTCCGTCTAGTCAAGGCTATAGTTTTTTCCAGTATTCATGTATGGATGTTAGAGTTGGACTATAAAGAAAGCTGAGTGCTGAAGAATTGATGCTTTTGACCTGTGGTGTTGGGGAAAACTCTTGAGAGTCCCTTGGACTGCAAGGAGATCCAACCAGTCCATCCCAAAGGAGATCAGTCCTGGGTTTTCATTGGAGGGACTGATGTTGAAGGTGAAATTCCAATACTTTGGCTACCTGATGCGAAGAGCTTACTCATTTCAAAGACCCTGATGCTAGGAAAGATTGAGGGCAGGAGGAGAAGGGGATGACAGAGGATGAGATGGTTGGATGGCATCATTGACTCAATGGACATGGGTTTGGGTGGACTCTGGGAGTTGATGATCGACAGGGAGGCCTGACGTGCTGAGGTTCATGGGGTTGCAAAGAGTCGGATACAACTGAACGACTGAACTGAACTGTTGTCTTCATTTTCCTTTGGAATCAAGAGCTAAAGCATTACATCTGCTTTGTACTCAGGTTTATAATATTTACGGTTGCCTATGCTCTTTGTCGGCTTTCTTGGAGGCTCAGATGGTAAAGAATCTGCCTACTAAGGCAGGAGACACAGGTTTGATCCTTGTGTTGGGAAGATCCCTTGGAGAAGGGCATAGCTACACACTCCATTATTCTTGCCTGGAGAATTCCATGGACAGAGGAACTACAGTCCATGGGGTTGCAAAGAGTCAGACATATCTGAGCAACTAACACAATACACACACACACACACACACACACACACACACACACACACACTCCTTATATTCAGCATCCACTCTCTTGCTCTAGTTCTCTTAGTTAAATCCCAATCTCCATTCAGGGCTCTAAATGGAAACCAGGTCACTAAACATGAATGCAGAAAAGCACCAACCACACTGCCTGAATTTCCCCAAAATCAAGCTATCTAACCTAAGTGGGGCTCCTTTTGTGCCCAGACCACCACAGTCCTCTAAACCATCCTCCTTGTCTCTTTTCTAGACTGTTTAGTATTGACTCCTCTCTCCTCAAACTTCCAACACAGCTTCTACCAACATCCTTCTTTAATTTTCACAAGAAAATTAGAGCAATAGAGGAGAACTAACATCACCATCTCTCACCACTATATCTACTTACCAACCAGCACCTGAGCCCTGTATTCTGCCTTCTCGTTTCTCACTTATTTTACAATTGCTGTTTGTATTGTCATCACTATTGGATCGGCAGTAGCATTGGACAGAGTCTTATGTCTTGCTTCCCTATAGAAATATTCTCTATATTTATTTCTGTGATAACAAAGTCAGTGATTTTTTTCTATATTTCTTGCTACCTTCTGCTGGTTTCTCCTCCTCACTGGGACTTCTGAATGCTGCAGCATCTAGGACTTCTCAGTTCTTCTCTGTTTACACTCATTCACTAGGTAAACTCATTCATATTCTGAGCTTTAATATCATGTAAAGCTGGTCATTCTGAAATGATTGTTCTTAACATTGACCTCACTTTTGAACTTTGCACGTTTATTTTCAATGGCTTTCATGATATGTACCTGAATGTCTAATAAGCATATCAAATCAGCATATCAAATCCTGCTATCTACCCCCTATATTCACCAAACTAACTTCTCTTTAGATTTTTCCGTGTCAGTGAAAAACAATACTCTTTCCCCTTTGGTCATTACTGAGTCCTCTCTTTAAGTCATAGCTCACTTTGTGGTTTATCAGTTCAGTTCACTTCAGTCGCTCAGTCATGTCTGACTCTTTGCGACCCCATGAATCACAGCACGCCAGGCCTCCCTGTCCATCACCAACTCCCGGAGTTCACTCAGACTCACGTCCATCGAGTCAGTGATGCCATCCAGCCGTCTCATCCTCTGTCGTCCCCTTCTCCTCTTGCCCCCAATCAATCCCAGCATCAGAGTCTTTTCCAATGAGTCAACTCTTCGCATGAGGTGGCCAAAGTACTGGAGTTTCAGCTTTAGCATCATTCCTTTCAAAGAAATCCCAGGGCTGATCTCCTTCAGAATGGACTGGTTGGATCTCCTTGCAGTCCAAGGGACTCTTAAGAGTCTTCTCCAACACCACAGTTCAAAAGCATCAATTCTTCAGCACTCAGCCTTCTTCACAGTCCAACTCTCACATCCAAACATAACCACTGGAGAAACCATAGCCTTGACTAGAGGGACCTCTGTTGGCAAAGTAATGTCTCTGCTTTTGAATATGTTATCTAGGTTGGTCATAACTTTTCTTCCAAGTATCAGCAAGCTCTAATTCACCTACCTTTGAAAATAACCAGCATTCAGCCACATCTTACCTCCCTGACTTAGACAAAGACATTACCATAACTTGGATAAATTTTCATAAATAGGTTTCTAAACTAGTTATTTTTTTTTTTTTTACTGCTCTTATGCCTTTAAGATTAACATTCAACCTAGTGGCCATACTGATCTTTAAAAAATATAATTCTCTTGTGCCTTGTGTCTGTTTAGACCACTTCAGAGGTGGACGTTCTCTCTCAAAGATCATCAAAATCCATCCTATGACATTCCAGGCACAACATGATATGTCTCATTCTCAATTTTCTGATTTTCTCTCTTAATAGCATTTCTCAAGTCAGCCACACAGGTTTCACTGTTGATCCTTAAATACATTATACATGTGCCCACCTCAGGATGTGTGCATTCACTGATCCATCCACCTGGAAAGGTCCAAAAATCGTCATGGCTATCTTGTTCTCCTCTTCAGTCTATAAAAAATCACTTTCTCTATGAGGTTTATCTGACTCACAACCAAAATTCTCCCCATAATATTTCAAGTTTTTCTCCTTGTTACTCAATATTTAGTATTACCTATGAGATTATGTATTTATTTTATTTCCTTTACTCCAATAGACTGGGTGATATGTGCACACATTTTTATCTGTTTTGTTCACTATCTCTCGACTGCCTTCAGTATGTTCATATTAGATAAAACTGGTGAAATTCTCCTTTCAAATTAATATCTTGTTTGCTTAGACTACAAGAATAAACAAGAGTACTTTAAAGCTTTACAGTTAGACAAAATGCATTGATTGTAACATTAATTTCTTATCATAGTAATCAAGGAATTCACAGAAATAAGTAAAATTGAGGATAAAAAGGTATCTGGGTCTGATTAAGAGCATCAGTTACAAATAACAATCTTACAAAATGGAGCAAATTGTCCAAAATCATGAACCATAGAATAATCATGGAAACAAATAGAGTTATTCTTAAAAATCCCAATATATTCATTTTGAAAGAACTCAGTAATTTGGGGAAAATCAGATAATTTATTGATAACCATCTTAATTGAAAAAGAAAAAACCTAAATGTGTACTCATACAAAAGAAAAAAATGTGTTATTTATAAATATAGCAGGTATTGATGCCAAACTAAATGCAAGTACAGAGTTTAAATGTAACAATAAGGAGGCAGTCCTAAGATGGCGGAGGAATAGGACGGGGAGACCACTTTCTCCCCAAGAAATTCATCAAAAGAACATTTAAATGCCAACTAAATTCCACAAAACAACTTCTGAATGCCGGCAGAGAACATCAAGCACCCAGAAAAGCAGCCCATTGTCTTCAAAAGAAGGTGGGAAAAAATATAAAAGACAAAAAGAGAGACAAAAGAGGTAGGGATGGAGCTCTGTCCCAGGAAGGGAGTCTTAAAAAGAGAAGTTTCCAAACACCAGGAAACACTCTCACTGCTGAGTCTGTGGCGAGCTTTGGAACCACAGAAGGCAACATAACTGGGAGAAAAAATCAATAAATAATTAAAACCCACACATTACGTGCCCAATGGTAATTCACTCAGCAGAGAAGCAGCGCAGATGCCTGCATTCAACACTAGCAAGCGGGGGCTGGGCAGGGAGGTGCAGGCTGCATTGTTTAGAGTGAGGACTGGGCCTGAAAGCCCCAAGGGCAATCTGAGGGAACTAACTTGGACTAGCAAACCAGACTGTGGGATAGCTACCACGTGAAAAGCCGTAACCTAAGACACTGACAGGCCCGCTCACAGAACAAAGGACTGAACAGAGATAGCTGGCTGCAGACCATCCCCCTCCAGTGACAGACAGCCAGAGCTGGAAGAGGGCAATCACAGCCCCAGAGAGGCATTCTCTGCTGCTGCTGCTGCTTAGTCGCTTCAGTCGTGTCTGACTCTGTGCGACCCCATAGATGGCAGCCCAACAGGCTCCCCCATCCCTGGGATTCTCCAGGCAAGAACACTGGAATGGGTTGTCATTTCCTTCTCCAATGCAGGAAAGTGAAAAGTGAAAGTGAAGACGCTCAGTCGTATCCGACTCTTAGCGGCCCCATGGACTGCAGCCTACCAGGCTCCTCCATCCATGGGATTTTCCAGGCAAGAGTACTGGAGTGGGGTGCCATTGCCTTCTCCAGATAAACCCTGTTGCTGCTGCTGCTGCTAAGTCGCTTCAGTCGTGTCCGACTCTGTGTGACCCCATAGATGGCAGCCCAACAGGCTCCTCCGTCCCTGGGATTCTCCAGGCAAGAACACTGGAGTGGGTTGCCATTTCCTTCTCCAATGCAGAAAAGTGAAAAGTTAAAGTGAAGTCGCTCAGTCATGTCCGACTCTTAGCAACCCCATGGACTGTAGCCCCCCAGGCTCCTCCATCCATGGGTATTTCCAGGCAAGAGGCATTCTCTACCAAACTGAAAAGCAGGCTTCTTTGCTAACTAAGACTTCTTGGGGTTCTGGACAGTCAACATCCACCTGAGAAGGCGCGCCGGTTGTACACCCAGAAAACCGAGCATAGGAAACGAGGGAGGCAATAAGTCGCATCGATTGCACTTGCCAAACACCTCATCACCTGAGCTGCTCAGACCTGGGAAGGGCACAAAACGTAGGCCCAACTGAGTCTGCGCCTCTGAGGACTACCCGAGTGCCTGAACCTGAGCAGCTTAGACCTGGGAGGTGCATGCAGCCCAGGCCCGGCCTCGGATGGTCCCCAGTGAAGCAATCTAGAGCGTGAGCAGTGTGGGCAGGGAGGGTACACACGCCATGAGTGGGGGCAGGCCCAGTGTGGCTGAGAAACTGCGAGCACATGCCAGTGTTATTCATTTGCAGTGTCCCTCCCTCCCTACAGTGCGACTGAACAAGTGAGCCTAAAAAAGTGTTCACCACCACCTGCTTGTGTCAGGGTGGAAATCAGACACTGAAGAGACCAGCAAATGGAAGAAGCTAAAACAGAGTGAACCACCTTGGAAGTGACAGGTGCAATAGATTAAAACCCTGTAGTTAGTACTGACTACATAGGAAGGGGCCTATAGATCTTGAGAAATATAAGCCAGACCAAGGAACTAGCCAAAAATGAACTGACCCCACACTGCCCACAACAACACCAGAGAAAGTGCTAGATATATTTTGACTATTTTTAATATAATTAAATTTTTTTTTAAATTTTTAAGTCCTCTTTTACTCTTTTAATTTTCATTTTTATAACCTATTACTTTGCAAAAAAAAGAGACCCTATTTTTTAAAGCAAACTTCATATATATATATATATATATATATATATATATATATATATATAATTTTTGTGACTTTTTTCTTTTTTTATTTTCTTTAATATTGTATTTTTGAAAATCCAACCTCTAGATTTTTAATCTTTGCTTTTTTGGTATTTGTTATCAATTTTGTACCTTTAAGAACCCAATCTTCAGTACCCACTTTTACTTGGGAGTGAGCTTACTGGCTTGACTACTCTCTCCCCCTTTGAACTCTCCTTTTTCTCCACCAGGTCACCTCTATCTCCTCCCTCCCACTTCTCTTCTATACCCAACTCTTTGAATCTCTTTGTGTGTGCCAGATGGTAGAGAACACTTAAGGAACTGATTACTGGCTAGATCTGTCTCTCTCCTTTTGATTCCCCCTCTTTATCCTCCTGGCCACCTCTGTCTCCTTCCTCCCTCTACTCCTCTCTATAGCTCCGTGAACATCTCTGAGCGGTCCAGACTGGATTGCACATAAGGAAGTGATTACTGGCTAGCTTGCTCTCTCCTCTTTTGATTCCACCTCATCTCATTTGGATTACCTCTAACTCCCTCTTCCCTCTTCTCTTCTCCATGTAACTCTGTGAACCTCTCTGGGTGTCCCTCACTGGGGAGAAACTTTTCATCTTTAACCTAGATGTTTTTATCAGTGGTGCTATATAGATGAAGAAGTCTTGAGGCTACTGTAAAAATAAGACTGAAAACCAGAAGCAGGAGGCTTAAGTCCAAATCCTGAGAACACCAGAGAACTCCTGACTCCAGGGAACATTAATTGACAGGAGCTCCTCAAATGTCTCCATACCTACATTGAAACCAAGCACCACCCAAGAGCCAACAAGTTCCAGAGTAAGACACACCATGCAAGTTCTCCAGCAAAACAGGAACACAGCCCTGAGCTTCAATATACAGGCTGCCCAAAGTTACTCCAAACCCATTGACATCTTATAACTCATTACTGGACACTTCATTGCACTCCAGAGAGAAGAAATCCAGCTCCACACACCAGAACACAGACACAAGCTTCCCGAACCAGGAAACCTTGACAAGCCACTGGTACAACCCCACCCACAGTGAGGAAACTTCACAATAAAGAAAACTCCACAAACTGCCAGAATATAGAAAGACCACCGCAAACACAGCAATATAAACAGGATAAAGAGACAGAGGAATACCCAGCAGGTACAGGAACAGGATAAATGCCCACCAAACCAAAGAAAAGAGGAAAAGATAAGAAATCTACCTGATAAAGAATTCCAAATAATGATAGTGAAAATGATCCAAAATCTTGAAATCAAAATGGAATCACAGATAAATAGCCTGGAGACAAGGATTGAGAAGATGCAAGAAAGGTTTAACAAGGGCCTAGAAGAAATAAAAAAGAGTCAATATATAACGAATAATGCAATAAGTGAGACCAAAAACACTCTGGAGGCAACAAATTGTAGAATAATGGAGGCAGAAGATAGGATTAGTGAAATAGAAGATAGAATGGTAGAAATAAATGAATCAGAGAGGAAAAAAGAAAAACGAATTAAAAGAAATGAGGAAAATCTCAGAGACCTCCAGGACAATGTTAAACACCCCAACATTCGAATCATAGGAGTCCCAGAAGAAGAAGAAGACAAAAAGACCATGAGAAAATACTTGAGGAGATAATAGTTGAAAACTTCCCTAAAATGGGGAAGGAAATAGTCACCCAAGTCCAAGAAACCCAGAGGGTCCAAAACAGGATAAACCCAAGGCAAAACACTCCAAGACATATAAATCAAATTAACAAAGATCAAACACAAGGAATAAATATTAAAAGCAGCAAGGGAAAAGCAACAAATAACACACAAGGGGATTCCCATAAGGATAACAGCTGATCTTTCAACAGAAACTCTTCAGGCCAGGAGGGAATGGCAGGACATACTTAAAGTTTTGAAAGAAAAATAACCTACAGCCCAGATTACTGTACTCAGCAAGGATCTCATTCAATTATGAAGGAAAAATCAAAAGCTTTACAGACAAGCAAAAGCTGAGAGAAGTCAGCACCACCAAACCAGCTCTCCAACAAATGCTAAAGGATCTTCTCTAGACAAGAAACACAAAAAGGGTATATAAACTCAAATCCAGAACAATTAAGTAAATGGCAATGGGATCATACTTATCAACAATTACCTTAAACATAAATGGGTTGAATGCCCTGACCAAAGGACAAAACTGGCTGAATGGATACAAAAACAAGACCTCTATATATGTTGTCTACAAGAGACCCACATCAAAACAGGGGACACATACAGACTGAAAGTGAAGGGCTGGAAAAAGATATTCCATGCAAATAGAGACCAAAAGAAAGCAGAGTAGCGATACTCATAACATAAAAGAGACTTTAAAACAAAGGCTGTGAAAAGAGACAAAGGACACTATATAATGATCAAAGGATCAATCCAAGAAGAAGATATAACAATTATAAATATATATGCACCCAACATAGGAGCACCACACAATATGTAAGACAAATGCTAACAAGTATGAAAGGGGAAATTAACAATAACACAATAATAGTGGGAGACTTTAATACCCCACTCACACCTATGGATAAATAAACTAAACAGAAAATTAACAAGGAAACACAAACTTTAAATGATACAATAGACAAGTTAGACCTAATTGATATCTATAGGACATTTCACCCCAAAACAATGAATTTCACCTTTTTCTCAAGCACACACAGAATCTTCTCCAGGATAGATCACATCCTGGGCCATAAATCTATCCTTGGTAAATTCAAAAAAAAAAAAATTGAAATCATTCCAAGCATCTTTTCTGAACACAGTGCAGTAAGATTAGATCTCAACTACAGGAGAAAAACTATTAAAAATTCCAACATATGGTGGCTGAACAACACGCTGCCTAATAAACAACAAATCACAGAAGAATCAAAAAAGAAATCAAAATATGCATAGAAAAGAATGAAAATGAAAACACGACAACTCAAAACCTATTGCACACTGTAAAAGTAGTGCTAAGGGGAAGGTTCATAGCAATACAGGCATACCTCAAGAAACAAGTCAAATAAATAACCTAACTCTACACCTAAAGCAACTAGAAAAGGAAGAAATGAATAACTCCAGGGTTAGTAGAAGGAAAGAAATCTTAAAAATTAGGGCAGAAATAAATGCAAAAGAAACAAAGAGACCATAGCAAAAATCAACAAAGCCAAAAGCTGGTTCTTTGAAAGGATAAATAAAATTGACAAACCATTAGCTACACTCATCACGAAACAAAGGGAGAAAAATCAAATCAATAAAATTAGAAATGAAAATGGAGATATCACAACAGACAACACAGAAATACAAAGGATCATAAGAGACTACTATCAGCAATTATATGATAATAAAATGGACAAGTTGGCAGAAATGGACAAATTCTTAGAAAAGTACAACTTTCCAAAACTGAACCAGGAAGAAATAGAGAATCTTAACAGACCCATCGCAAGCACAGAAATTGAAACTGTAATAAAAAATCTTCCAGCAAACAAAAGCCCAGGTCCAGACGGCTTCACAGCTGAATTCTACTAAAAATTTAGAGAAGAGCTAACACCTATCCTACTCAAACTCTTCCAGAAAATTGCATAGGAAGGTAAACTTCCAAAATCATTCTATGAGGTCACCATCACCTTAATATCAAAACCTGACAAAGATGCAAAAAAAAAAAAAAAAAATACAGGCCAATATCACTGATAAACATAGACGCAAAAATCCTTAACAAAGTTCTAGCAATCAGAATCCAACAACACACTGAAAAGATCATTCACCATGAACAAGTGGGCTTTATCCCAGGGATACAAGGATTCTTCAATATCCGCAAATCATTGTAATACACCACATTAACAAATTGAAAAACAAAAGCCATACGATTATCTCAGTAGATGCAGTGAAAACCTTTGACAAAATTTAACATCCATTTATGATAAAAATTCTCCAGAAAGCAGGAATAGAAGGAACATACCTCAACATAATAAAAGCTATATATGAGAAACCCACAGCAAACATTATCCTCAATGGTGAAAAACTGAAATCATTTCCCCTAAAGTCAGGAAGAAGACAAGGGTGCCCACTTTCACCACTACTATTCAACATAGTTTTGGAAGTTTTGGCCACAGGAATCAGAGCAGAGAAAGAAATAAAAAGAATTCAAATTGGAAAAGAAGAAGTAAAACTCTCGCTGTTTGCAAATGACATAATTCTCTATATACTACTACTACTACTACTAAGTTGCTTCAGTCGTGTTCGATTCTGTGCAATCCCAGAGACGGCAGCCCACCAGGCTCCCCCGTCCCTGGGATTCTCCAGGCAAGAACACTGGAGTGGGTTGCCATTCCCTTCTCCAATGCATGAAAGTGAAAGGTGAAAGTGAAGTCGCTCAGTCCTGTCTGACTCTTAGCGACCCCATGGACTGCAACCTACTAGGCTCCTCTGTCCATGGGATTTTCCAGGCAAGAGTACTGGAGTGGGGTGCCATTGCCTTCTCCGAATCCTCTATATAGAAAACCCTAAAACTCCACCAGAAGATTACTAGAACTAATCAATGAATATAGTAAAGTTGCAGGATATAAAATCAACACACAGAAATCCCTTGCATTCCTATACACTAATAATGAGAAAATAGAGAAATTAGAACACAGTTCCATTCACCATTGCAACGAAAAGAATAAAATACTTTGGAATATATCTACCTAAAGAAATTAAAGACCTATATATAGAAAACTATAAAACACTGGTAAAAGAAATCAAAGAGGACACTAGTAGATGGAGAAATATACCATGTTCATGGATCAAAAGAATCAATATAGTGAAAATGACTATACTATCCAAAGCAATCTATAAATTCAATGCAATCCGTATCAAGCTACCAATGGTATTTTTCACAGAGCTAGAATAAATACTTTCATAATTTGTATGGAAATATAAAAAAACCTCGAATAGCCAAAGCAATCTTGAGAAAGAAGAATGGAACTGGAGGAATCAACCTACCTGACTTCAGGCTCTACTACAAAGCCACAGTCATCAAGACAGTATGGTACTAGCACAAAGACAGAAATACAGATCAGTGGAACAAAATAGAAAGACCAGAGATAAATCCACACACCTATGGACACCTTATCTTTGACAAAGCAGGCAAGAATATACAATGGATTAAAGACAATCTCTTTAACAAGTGGTGCTGGGAAAACTGGTCAACCACTTGTAAAAGAATGAAACTAGAACACTTTCTAACACCATACACAAAAATAAACTCAAAATGGATTAAAGATCTAAATGTAAGACCAGAAACTATAAAACTCTTAGAGGAGAACACAGGCAAACACTCTCTGACATACATCACAGCAGGATCCTCTATGACCCTCCTCCCAGAATATTGGAAATAAAAGCAAAAATAAACAAATGGGACCTAATTAAACTTAGAATCTTCTGCACAACAAAGGAAACTATAAGCAAGGTGAAAAGACAGCCTTCAGAATGGGAGAAAATAATATTAAATGAAGCAACTGACAAACAAATAATCTCAAAAATATACAAGCAACTCCTGCAGCTCAATTCCAACCAATCAAAAAATGGGAAAAGAACTAAACAGACATTTCTCCAAAGAAGATATACAGATGGCTAACAAACACATGAAAAGATGCTCAACATCACTCATTATCAGAGAAATGAAAATCAAAACCACAATGAGGTACCATTTCACACCAGTCAGAATGGCTGCGATCCAAAAATCTACAAGCAATAAATGCTAGAGAGGGTGTGGAGAAAAGGGAATCCTCTTACACTGTTGGTGGGAATGCAAACTAGTACAGCCACTATGGAGAACAGTGTTGGAGATTCCTTAAAAAACTGGAAATAGAACTGCCTTATGACCCAGCAATCCCACTACTGGGCATACACACCGAGGAAACCAGAATTGAAAGAGAGACGTGTACCCCAATGTTGAAGCAACCTAGATGTCCATCAGCTGCTGCTGCTACTGCTAAGTCGCTTCAGTCGTGTCTGACTCTGTGTGACCTGAGATGGCAGCCCACCAGGCTCCCCCGTCCCTGGGATTCTCCAGGCAAGAACACTGGAGTGGGTTGCCATTTCCTTCTCCAATGCATGAAACTGAAAAAATAAAGTGAAGTTGCTCAGTCGTGTCCGACTCCTAGTGACCCCATGGACTGCCGCCCACCAGGCCCCTCCGTCCATGGGATTTTCCAGGCAAGAGTACTGGAGTGGGTTGTCATTGCCTTCTCCGTGTCCATCAGCAGATGAATGGATAAGAAAGCTGTGGTACATATACACAATGGAGTATTCCTCAGCCATTAAAAATAATACATTTGAATCAGTTCTAATGAGGTGGATGAAACTGGAGCCTATTATACAGAGTGAAGTAAGCCAGAAAGAAAAACACCAATACAGTATACTAACGCATATATGTGGAATTTAGAAAGATGGTAATGATAACCCTGTATGCGAGACAGAAGAAGAGACACAGATGTATAGAACATTCTTTTGGACTCTGTGGGAGAGGGAGAGGGTGGGATGATTTGGGAGAATGGCATTGGAACATGTATAATATCATATGTGAAATGAATTGCCAGTCCAGGTTCAATGCATTATACAGGATGCTTGGGGCTGGTGCACTGGGAAGACCCAGAGGGATAGTAAGGGGAGGGAGGAGGGAGGAGTGTTCAGGATGGGGAACACATGTATACCTGTGGCAGATTCATGTTGATGTATGGCAAAACCAATACAATATTGTAAAGTAGTTAGCCTCCAATTAAAATAAATAAATTTATATTAAAAATAAATGTAACAATAAGACAATCTGACAATGGTGTATCTGGAAAAGTTGTTTTTCACATGAGAAGAAAATAGACAAATTTTTTTTTAGATATGGGAAATCATATGACATTTATGTGCCTAAAATGAAAGGGAGGGAGGAGCAGTGGGGGATGAGGTAGAGGAAGGGCATGCATGGTGGTCCTGCCCAGCTCTTTGCAACCCCATGGACTATAGCCTGCCAGGATCCTCTGTTAGTGGGATTTTCTCAGCAAGCATACTGCAATGGGTTGTCATTTCCTCCTTCAGGGGATCCTCCTGACCCAGGAATCAAACCTGAGTCTCTTTAATCTTCTGCATTGGCAGGAAGATTCTTTGTCACCTGGGAATCCAAAGTAGAGGTAGAAGTAAAGGCAAAAGAGAAGAAAAAAATGAATAAACTGGCTCTCTAAATGATGAAGGAAGGTTAAAATTAAAAAAAAAAAAAAAGCAAGAAAAAAACCAACGATGTTTTCAAAAAGTGGGATTTTTCACCATCAACTTTTAAGAGACCTGAAGACATCTTTTGTTTCAGTAAGCTTCATCTGACTGATCAGCTATCCTAATTATGTCAAATGGTTGATGTTTCATTTTACAACTTATAGTGAATAATTATTCTTCATTATGGCTGAAAACTTTGTAAGTAGGACACACAAAAAAATATTTGGGAAAAAATTCCTTTTCAGGCAAAATTTGATAATTTATTAAAACATCTGGCACCTCCAGGTTGTGCTAGTGGTAAAAAAAAAAAAAAAAAGAAACAAAAACCTCCCAGCCAGTGCTGGAGATAAGAGATGTAGGCTCCATCCCTGGATCAGGAAGATCCCCCAGAGGAGGAGGTGGCAATCCACCCCAGTATTCTTGCCTGGAGAATCCCTGTGGACAGAGGAGACTAGCAGGCTACAGTCCATAGGGTCGCAGAGTCAGATACGACTGAAGCTATTTAGCACACACATACACACATTAACACATCTAATAATCTTGGAAAGTTATAATTAGGGGATAAAATCTCTCAAGAAAGAAATACTAGTACAAAATGTCACAAAGTTGAGGGCTATGCTTGAATGGTGGCTCTGTGTTTATTTTCATTTTTAATCCAATATATCTAGGTTTCAAATTATTTTTCAAATAGTTTTTAATGGGAAAGATTGCTTTTTAATAAACAGTAGTCAGGGAAGGCAATGGCACCCCACTCCAGTACTCTTGCCTGGAAAATCCCATGGATGGAGAAGCCTGGTAGGCTGCAGTCCATGGGGTCGCTGAGGGTCGGACACGACTGAGCGACTTCAGTTTCCCTTTTGACTTTCATGCATTGGAGAAGGAAATGGCAACCCACTCCAGTGTTCTTGCCTGGAGAATCCCAGGGACCGGGGAAGCCTGATGGGCTGCCGTCTATGGGGTCGCACAGAGTCGGACACGACTGAAGTGACTTCGCAGCAGAGCAGCAGCAGTCAGAAATCAAGCAACTGTTACTTTTAATATAGTTTCACAGCATGTATCAGCTATGGAAAAGGAACACAGTAACCTAAAATGAGAAGCGGTGTGGGGAGCAGAAATTTAATTTAATAAAACAATAAAGAAAATTGAAGAAAAAAAATTAAATATAAAGAATGAAAAGGACGTAGGTGGTTTCCAGGGTAAATAGGTGGAGAAGTTACCTCACTTAGCTTGGGCTGTTACATAAGAATAGCACAGCCTGAGTGGCTTGAATCACCACACGTTTATTTCTCACAGTTCTGGAGGCTGAAGTCCAAGGTCAAAGAGCCAGAAGAATGTGTCTTGTGAGAGCCCTATTTCTGGTCTGCACGTGGCCATCTTCTCCTTGTACCATCCCAAGGCTGAGGGCAGAGAAAGAGGAACAAGCTCCCTGTGTCTCTTCTTATAAGGGTCCCGATATCATCCTGAGGGTCCTACTCTCATCATATAATTTTTCCCAAAGTCCTCTCCTCCTAAAGTCCACTGAGAATAGAATTCCAACTTCAAAAGATGCGTTTTGTGGTGACACATACAATACATAGCATTCATCCTCTGGCACCTCAAGATGCATGTTCTCATATGCATAATATATTTCATCCCAATGGACCCAACAGTCTTACCTCATTCCAGCATCAACTCCAAAGTCTAGAGTGTCATCTAAATCAGACATGAGTGACAATTGAGGTAAACTTTTTCCAAAATTCCTTTCTGGCTGTGAACCTGTGAAACCAAACTATGTACTGTTATGTACTCCTGAAACACAATGATAGACATTCCCATTTCAAGTGATAAAAATAAGGAAGGGATGAAGTGTCTCAAGTGAGTCCAAACCTAGCAAGGCAAACTGCATAGGACCTTAAGTTTTGAGAATAATCCCCTTTGTCTCAATGCTTGACTCTTCAGGTCGCCTTTAGTAGTAATATCACCCCCATGGCTCAATAAAATGCTGCCCACTCATGGCTATGGGCAAAATTTGCGCCTCCAGAATTTCTGTTGGAGCCTGTGCACCTTGTTGAAATATAGGCAGTGATTCTGATGGTCTCTCAATTGCCTTAGAGGGCATTCTTCCCTTTATTTGAAAAATAGTACAAGTTCAAAATGGAATCACTTTATCATTCTATCTTGTAAAATCTAAGGTATATAAAAACACTGATCCATTCCACTGCATCCCTTTGCTCTTCAGTTCAGACTGGCAGCTTTCCTGCTGGGGTGGTTGATTAAGTGCCTGGTTCACATACACACACACACACACACACACCACCTTATCAAATGTTTCCTGGGTCATACCCAGTGTGGTTCCTTCTAAGTGTACTTTCTCATCCTTTGCATTATGCAGAGCTGAGATTTTTTTTTTTTCCAACTATTTATGTTCTGGTTCTTTTTTTTTTTTTTTTTTTTTTCCCTTAACAATCCCATCTTCAATTCATTTCTCTCTTCTTGCATTTTACTGTAATTAGTCAGGAGGAACTGAGCCACTTCAACACTATGCTTAGATAGCTCCTTGGTAAAATACTAAGCTTCATAATTTTCAAGCACTACCTTCCACAAAACACTGGAACATGAACACAATTCAGCCAAATTTATAGACACTTTATAACAAGGGTTGCTTTTTTATCCACTGTCCAATGACATGCTCTACATTTCCATCTGAGATCTCAGGTTTATGTTTCTACCAACATTATACACATGCATATTTATCTATGTGGTGAGAAGATGGGAGATTTCTCTCTATATATTATTTTCTTTCCTTGCCTTCACTGGAGTCACCTTTAATTGTCCCTTCATTGCAGTGTTGGCTTTATCTAGCACATTCCAGGAAAATCTTTCCGCCTTTATGCATTATTCAATTTCAAAAGCTGCTTCCACATTTTTAGGTATTTGTTACAGCAACAGCCAAATTCTGTCTTAGTTTGAGCTACTATAGTAGGATAATGATGACATGGTGACTTAAATAATAAAATATCCTATTTTTCACAATTGTGAAGGAAGGGTGGAGTGTCCAGTAAGAAGCTGGTAGACAATCTGGTGTCTGGTGAGAGTCTGTTTTCTGGTTTGCAAATGGCCACATACTTCTATCCTCAGGTGGCCAAATGTAGAGAGGAGAAGCTCACTCTTAAGGCACCAGCCCCACTCATGAGGGCTGTACCTTCTTGAACTAATTACCTCCCAAAGGTCCCAATTCCTAATTCCATTCTACTGGGATTAAGGTTTCAGCACTTGACTCTGGAAGAAGGCTGGGGATAAGGACTGCACTTTCAACACAAACATGGGGCCCATTATACCAGTTGAATTCTATATGTGACACATTCTCAGAGAGAGGACCTTAGAAAAGTTCTAAGTGTTTATGTATCAGTCAAATATTTTCAGACTTATTACATGAGATAAAAGTGTAGGTGGCACTAGTGGTAAGAACTTGCCTGCCAATGCAGGAGACGTAAGAGACGTGGATTTGATCCCTGGGTTGAGACGATCCCCTGGTGTAGGATACGGCAACACACTTCAGTAGTCTTGCCTGGAAAATCCCATGGATAGAGGAGCCTGGCAGGCAACAGTCCATAGGGTGGCACAGAGTCAGACACGACTGAACCAAAGTGAAAGGATTCCTCCCTTTGGGATAATTGACACACCCATCACTGCACTTGGGCCCCCAGGATTGGCACTGGGGGAAGAGGTCTTCCTTGTGCCACATTTCCAATGCCCACCATGGGGATGGGACTTGGCACTGGGTTCTTTGCTGTTCACCTGCCATTACTGAAGGAATCCTTTGTAAAAAATTTTTCCTGCTAACTAGTATTCTTATATTCAGTGAGCTATTGAGGTGTTTTTTGTTTTTTGTTTTGGTAAAAACATTTATGCCTTACTATTTTTGCAAATTTCAGCTACATGGTACAGTGTTATTGACTGCAATCATCATGGCGTATATTAGAGCCTCAGATATTATTCATCCTATAGGTTTAATCCTTTACCAACTTCTCCTTATTTCCCCACCTCTAGCCTCTGATTACACAGTTCTACTTTGCTTATATCAGTGTGACTCTTATTTTATTATTTTTATTTTTACTATTCATATATAAGTGACATTTTATTTTTCTTTGTCTGGATTATTTCACCTAGCACAATACCCTCTAGGTTCATTCATATTGTAAATATCAGGATTTCCTTCTTGTTTAAAGCTGAATTTGTGTGTGTCTGTGTGTATCATATTTTCTTTATCCATTTGTTCATCCACTCTTAGGTTATTTCCATACCTTACCTGTTGTGATTAATGCTAAAATCAACATGTAAAAATATATATCTCTTTGAGATAATGATCTTGTTTCCTTTGGATATACCCAGAAATGGATCATATAGTAGTTCTATTTTTGACTTCTTGAGGAACATCCAGACTTTTTCCCATAGTAGTTGTTCCAGTTTATATTACCCTCAACATTCCCTTTTCATCCACATCTTTGCCAACACTTGTTATTTACTGGCTTTCTGATAAGAGATAACCTAGCAGGTATTAGAAGACATCTCACTGCGATTTTGATTTACATTTCCCTGTTGATTAGTTATGTTGAGTACTTTTTCATGTACTTGTTGATCAATTGTATGTCATTTTTTGTAAAATGGTTATTCAAGATCTTTGCTTGTTTTTTAATGGTTTATATATATATATTTGCCATTGAGTTGTATGAGTTCTTTGCATATTTGGATATCAATCTCTTATTGGACATGAGGCTTGTAAATATTTTTCTTCCATTCCATAGGTTGCCTTTTCATTTTTGCTGGTAGCTTTCTTTGGTGTGCAGAAGCTTTTTATTTTGATGTAGTCAAAACTAAATCACTTGCTGATTTTTGCTTTGGATTTTGGTGGCAAATTCAAAAATTATTGCCAAGACCAATGTCAAGGAGTTTAACCTTATGTTTTGTTCTAGAAGTTTTACAGCTTCAGGACTTATAATTAACTAATCCAATTTTGGGGCCTTTTTGTCTTCTAAATGTAAGCTTTTTTATTGTTGTAACTTTCCTCTTAGGACTGTTTTTGCAGCACCCCATACATTTTGGCATGTTGTGTTTCTCATTTAAGACATTGTCTTAATTTCCATTTTGATTTCTGTTTTGACCATTGGTTGTTTAGAAGTGTGTTGCTTAATTAACACATTTAAAATTTTTCCAAATTTATTCATGTTACTGATTTCTACATTAGTATCTTTATGTTGTCAAAGGTAATTGGTATGATTTCAGTCTTTATATAGACATTTTGTGAATTAGCATATGTTCTTGTGAATTATCACATATTCTATCTTGGAGAATGTTCCATTGTGCTTAAGAAGAATTTATATTATGCTGTTGAATGGAATATATGACTATTAGGTTCATTTGAAGCAATATGTAGTGTGAGTCTAATATTTTATAATTGATTGTTTGTCCATATGATCTACCCATAATTGAAAGTGGTGTACTAAAGCCCCCAATAAAGTCCCCAATATTGTCATATTGCTAGGTATTTCTCATTTCATATCTATTCATATTTGATTTATGTAGTTAGGTCCTCATATTGAGTTAATAAATATTTACTAATGGTATACCTTCTTGAATAATTGATCACTTTATCATTATATAGTAACTTTTGGTTCGTTGTTACACTTATAGCCTTAAAATTTATTTTGTTTGCATAAGTATTGCTTCCCTGCTTACTTCTGGTTTCCACTTGAATAGAATTTTTTTTTCCATACGTTCCATTTTAGTCTTCATGTCCTTAAAGACAAAGCAAGTCTCCTTTATGCAACAATCATTGGTTTTGTTTTTATATTGATTCAATCACTCTACAACTTTTGATTTGAAGGATGTAGCCCATTTACAGCTATAGATGGGGAAACAGTGGAAACAGTGTCAGACTTTATTTTTCTGGGCTCCAAAATCACTACAGATGGTGACTGCAGCCTTGAAATTAAAAGACGCTTACTCCTTGGAAGGAAAGTTATGATCAACCTAGATAGCATATTCAAAAGCAGAGACATTACTTTGCCAATAAAGGTTCGTCTAGACAAGGCTATGGTTTTTCCTGTGGTCATGTATGGATGTGAGAGTTGGACTGTGAAGAAGGCTGAGTGCTGAAGAATTGATGCTTTTGAACAGTGGTGTTGGAGAAGACTCTTGAGAGTCCCTTGGACTGCAAGGAGATCCAACCAGTCCATTCTGAAGGAGATCAGCCCTAGGATTTCTTTGGAAGGAATGATGCTCAAGCTGAAACTCCAGTACTTTGGCCACCTCATGCGAAGAGTTGACTCATTGGAAAAGACTCTGATGCTGGGAGGGATTGGGGGCAGGAGGAGAAGGGGACGGCAGAGCATGAGATGGCTGGATGGCACCACTGACTCGATGGACGTGAGTCTGGGTAAACTCCGGGAGTTGGTGATGGACAGGGAGGCCTGGCGTGCTGCGATTCATTGGGTCGCAAAGAGTCGGACACAACTGAGCGACTCATCTGATCTGACTGATGAATTAATTTTGCTCTTGATGGTATCTCATATGTCTCTCAAAGCATTTTACTCTTTTCCATTACTGTTTTTTACTTCTCTTATTGGATGACTTTCAGTGTCTTATCTTTGAATTCATTTTCTCTGTCTTCTGGTTAATTCAGTCTGCTGTTCAACTATTCTATGGAATTTTTTAGTTCATTTATTGAAATATTTAGCTCTGTGATTTCAGTTTGCAAATTTTTACTATTTTCTGTCTCTTTGCTGAAACTGTTCCTTTGTTCATTCATTGCTCACCTGACCTCAATGAGCATCTTTGTGAATTGTTAACTTAAACGTTAATCTGTTTCATTAGGTTCTGTTTCTGGGTATTTGTCTTATTTTGCTTGGAACATATTTATTTATTTTATTTTATTTAGTTTTTGCATGTAATATGAAATAACACCTCTCCCAGTCTTAAAAAAGAGTGGTCTCTGGTTAGATGAACCTAATCAAGTATCTGAACCTGAACTCCTGATTGCCTCTCAAACTTTTCTGGTTGTCAAAGCTGCCTTCTTTGTTCTTAATGGCTTTCAGTAATTGAAGATGTTCCAAGAACTGCCCCAAAGAGGAAGATTTTGTACAGCATCTGGATGGAGCCTGAGGAAACTTTGGATCCTCAAAGAAATGAGTGTTTTGCGTACTCCCCCTCAGCTGGGCCAGGGTGTATAACCCTCCCCCCTTTCCCCAGGGAGTGAATGGGGCACTTGTTCCAATACCTATTAAATTAATATTTGCTACTCTGTTTGCTACAATCCTGTAGGACTCATGAATGCCAGAGTCAGGCAATCTGGAAGTCTCTCTCTTGGGGGCAGGTGCAAAAGCTATGGTACAAGCTTCTCCCAGAGAGGTATTGGTGACTTGGTTTTACTTTTGGAGCAGGCTAAAATGAGAAAATGGGGAGAGTTTTCCCTCCATTTTCCCAGTCTTTGGGGGAGATCACAAACCAGCCCTTTAATCTGTTCTTAAAGTTATAAACCTGAACACAGACAGCAGCTAGTAAAATATTCAGATATATCCATGTCAGAAAAAGACTAGGAAATGGTCAATTTTGCTGCTCCCTCTGTGCTGAGCTCTTAGCTGGGGCTGGAGAAGGTGGATGAGTTTTATGGTGACAGTGTGTCTCAATCTTTCCTGTTTATTTTTCAATCGGTATTTTCTCATTCTCCTAATACATAGGAAATTCTCAGCTAGTCACTACATCTCTTTTAGAGGGAAAAATTCCACATATAGCTGTACATTTAGTGTATCTGTATGAGGAAGTGAATTCAGGAGATTTCTATCTGGCTAATCCTTATTTTCATAAAGAATTTGTTTCAGCTTCTCAAGATCTGAATTATGTGAATCATGTGTGTTAAGAACAGTGAGTAGACAAAGGATTTTAGGGTTTGTGGAGTGGAAAATATATATGACATTCCTAAAAGACTAAGGTGTTTACAAACTATATTTTTATATATAGCTTATAACATAATTTAGGAAATGTTTATTCCACTGTCCTTATGCTTGCATTTTAGGAGTAGAAGTGACTTTGTGTTGAATTATATTCCTTATGAATGTGTCTGGGCTTGCTGCTAGAGCTGGGAGACAAATGAATAAATGGAACCACAACATAACAAGCACACTAGGTTTCCTTTTTATGTGCCATCTCCTGGAGAGAGAGGTCAGGCTGATAAGCGCCCTCTATTCTCACTTATACCTTACCAATTCTTTATTTTTCATTCCAGAAGCCTATTCTCACTGTTTTTTTTAACTTGTGTATATCTTTCCATCTATTTACTTATGTATTGTTTTTCTGGCTTTATTTCCAGTCTGAGGATACAAAGCAAAAACAATTCAGTTTAGAATTCTCGTTATGTGAAAAATATTCATACTGAAGAAAGTACAAAAATTTGCTTAGAAATCATTATATGAGTTTTTTATCACACTGTGCAAAGGATTAATGAAGAAAGATTAACTAATATCTTCAAAAACTTATGACAGAACAATAAAGATTTTTTTTTTTTAAATGAAGAATGGAAATTGACTTTGCAATCTTTGAGTTTGAAAAGCACAATTTGTTTTTTTCTTAATTGCCTGCTATACTACTTTGGTTTATTACTGAAGAAACACATAACTTATTATGACAAAAGAATTGCAAAATAAACACAGGCATTTATTCAACAAGAATTCTTTGAGCAACTTCTGTCTCCTGGCATGGCACTGGGCTTTGGAGATATAGGAATGGGAAGAACACAGACAATGGTCCATATCACTGTGGACCTTACATGATGTTGGAGGAGGCAATGAGCAAGGCATAAAAAAAAAAAAAAAGGAAAATAAAAAGAATACAGTATCTACAATCTAGTAATCCATGCAGATAATGTAATAAGTAGGGTCCTGGTTCTAGCATCGGCTTCTCTGGTGACTCAGTGGTAAAGAATATGCTTGAAAATTCAGGAGACACAGATTCAATCTCTGGGTCAGGAAAATCCCCTGAAGAAGGAAAAGGCAACCTACTCTAGTATTTTTGCCTGGGAAATCCTATGGACAGAGGAGTCTGGTAGGCTATAGTCCATGGGGTCACAAAGAATCAGACACAACAAATAAATGATAAAAACAAGGGCTCTAGAATACAAAAAATTAAGGGACTACTTGGCGGGGGGTGGGGGGGCGGGGGGGGTCTAGTTTAGTGGAACAGTTTAGTTAAGTTTAGTTAACTAGTTTCAGTTCAGTGGTTCGGTCGTGTCTGACTCTTTGTGACCCCATGGACTGCAGCACGCCAGGCCTCCCTGTTTATCACCAACTCCCAGAGTTTACCAAAACTCATGTCTACTGTATTGGTGATGGCATCCAACCATCCCATCTTCTGTCATCCCCTTCTACTCCTACCTTCAATCTTTCCCACCATCAGGGTCTTTTCAAATGAGTCAGTTCTTCACATCAGGTGGCCAAATATTGGAGTTTCAGCTTCAGCATCAGTCCTTTCAATGAATATTCAGGACTGATTTCCTTTAGGATTGACTGGTTGGATCTCCTTGCAGTCCAAGGGACTCTCAAGAGTCTTCTCCAACACCACAGTTCAAAAGAATCAGTTCTTCAGTGCTCAACTTTCTTCACAGTTAACTAGTTTAGTGGCCACAGAATTCCTCTGTGAGGAAATAGATGCTAAAATGGGAAGATAAGAAGGTGCCATCCTTGGTAACCTGATTGAAGTAAAAAACTGACTCAGAAAAGACTGGGACTCTTCAATGAATAGAATAAAGGCTGCTATGTTTTATGTGGTAGAGCAGGAAGAATGGGTTGAGATTTGAAAAGTGGACAGGGTTGCAAGGTATGGGATGTTGATTTTATTTTAAGAGCAAAGTGAAGACATTGAATGACTTTGTCTAAACATCAAAATGGGAAGAATATCACATATATATTATATATTTGTGGACTGTAACCCACCAGGCTCCTCTGTCAATGAGGATTCTCCAGGCAAGAATACTGGAGTGGGTTGCCATGCCCTCCTCCAGGGGATATTTCGAACCCAGGGATCAAACCCAGGTCTCCCATATTGCATACAGATTCTTTACCATCTGAGTCACCGGGGAAGCCCAAGAATACTAGAGTGGGTAACCTACTGTTCTCCAGGGTATCTTCCTGACCGAGGAATAAGTCACTTCAGTTGAGCCTGACTTTGTGAGACCCTATAGACAGTAGCCCACCAGGCTCCACCATCCCTGGGATTCTCCAGACAAGAACACTGGAGTGCCATTTTCTTCTCCAATGCATGAAAGTGAAAAGTGAAAGTGAAGTCGCTCAGTCATCCGACTCTGAGCGACGCCATGGACTGCAGCCCACCAGGCTCCTCCGTCCATGGGATTCTCCAGACAAGAGTACTGGAGTGGGTTGTCATTTCCTTCTCCGATAAATAGACTACCAGGCTCTTCCGTCCATGGGATTTTCCAGGCAAGAATATTGGAGTAGGTTGTCATTTCCTTCTCCAGGGGATCCTCCCGACCCAGGGAATGAACCCGGGTCTCCCGCATTGCAGGCAGACACTTTACCATCTGAGCCACCAGGGAAGTCCGTACATATACTATTCGGTAACAAATCATCACATCAGAGTAAAGGGATGGTTAGTGAGAATGGGCTAGAAGTGGCAGCACAGGAGTCTCCCAAGGTATCTTGGTCAAAGATAATGTGGACTCAGCCCAAGGTTTTCACAGTGTGGACACAGTGTGGAGACAATGTGGATGAGTAATAACAGTACATATTTAAGATATTATTTGGAAAAAATTCCTCAGGCTCTGTTGATGGATCAAATCTGAATGGTTGGGAAGATTGAGGATTTAAGAATGATTACTATCTTTCTAGCTGAAGCAATTCAAGAGAAAAAGATGTGCTCAAGGCTCCATTGTGATGATATCAATAGTTGAGATACCTTGACAATGAAACATTACAGTGCAGATATTAAATAGAAAATTAAAAATGTGAATATGATTATCAGATGAGTGATCAAGATTAGGCCTATAAATTTGAGCATCTTCACACTGACATAGATGATATCCTAAGGCATTGGAATGGATGAGGTACCATTAGGAGAAAATATAGATGGGAATGGAAAGGAGTCTCAGATGTTACAATGTAGAGTTCTGCTGTGAGAAAAGTAAGTCAGCAGAGGAAACAAAGGTAGGGCAACTAGAGGAGGAAAGAATAGGAAAAATAATCTCAGATTGTTGATGCCTGATAAATTCAAAGAGCCGTTTCTCATATTTTCAACTTGTCTTAAGGATTACTCTAAAATGAAGCCTGACAGAACAGTCATTATTTTAATTTCCACCTATTATTATGGAAGGAGGAAAGGGATCTATGGAGGGTTTTCAACAAGCAATAAATATTTGGATCCAACAAAAATAGATGTCACTTCAACCAAAATCTCACCAGGAAGAGCTAGCTTACAACGTTCTAAAATGTTTGATGAACTATGTCAGTATCTACAATAATCTGTTTTTTTTCTGATGGCTCACTCTCCCTGAAATAGACAGGCAGCCCTAAATCCCAATAAATCAAAGTATCAAGCTCAACATGCAGACCTCTGGGTATTGTATGATCATTGTTAGACTATATTAGATGTAGAAGCAGATCTTCCTCATCTAGAACTTTATGAATCAAATACTGTCACTGGTTAGTGGTGGAGCATGAGGCAGATAATCTCAGTGTAACATCCCATTTGGATGCCAACCATAGACTTCTCCCCACACACACACAAATTGTGTGATGGTTCCTCTTTTCCTGAGGAGGAGATCTTCCTACTAGGGTCTGTTCTTGTTCCTTGGGAAGGACTTTCCAGTTCACAATTTTCAAAGTCCTTTTTTTCCCCATCACAAGAATCTCTTCCTTCATCATCCTATTTGAACCTGAATTGGACATTGGGTACCATATTCTTCTTAGGTGCCTGACAGTTTCTTCCATCTGCTTCTCATTGTAATGTGTGAGCCCAGGGTGGGTTTTAAGTCTCAAGTAGTCACATATATTTTAAGTCTGGACTCAGTCTTTTTGGTAGAACAATTGTCTCATAAAAAAACTATTTTTTACTGATTTTATTTCATTGAAATCCACTTACCAATTTATGTAACACATGCCCCACACTTTCTCCAGTTCATTTCAGATATTTTGAATCTAACAGGCATCTTAGGGAGAATCAAGCCTTTAGTCTCTTTCTCTTGAGAAATTTTATTCAAAATTTATTTCCAAGGATCATCTTGACCATCACTGTACCAGGAAAAGCAGGCATCAGCCCTTGTCATCTGGGCACAGTGGACACATTTTTTTTTTTTTAATCTTAAAATTACTTTACAAATATTTTACAAAACTAAGAGTAAAGGGATGGTAAAATATTTTATTATTTTTTTTTAATTTTTAAAAGATAAATTTATTTATTTTAATTAGAGGGTAATTACAATATTGTATTGGTTTTGCCATACATCAACATGAATCTGCCACAGGTGTACACGTGTTCCCAATCCTGAACCCCCCTCCCATTGCAAACCGTGTGTTATTCTGTATTTTTCTGATAGTGAAATAGGCAATGCCCTTAGAATGCAATTTACTGTTCATCAACTCAAATTAATGAATCTGGAGCATGTCAGTCCTGTAAATATTGATTCCTAATATTAAATAATCAGGAATAGATTCTAGCTTATCAATACTTCTAGTTCTTTATCCTCTTGAGTCATCAAAATACAATGCTTTTGATATTTGAAATCTGATAATTTTCTCATACAGAGGTTGTCTATCATTTTGGTTTGTAATTGCAAAACATTTTCATTATTAAGTTTAAAAACACCATGTAGAATGATTCATAACAATATTTTAAAGGTTCTGCAATCACTTTTCCAATCAATTTCAACAATTTCAAAATGTTTTAATATACTTCTTCTGTGTTAGTAAAAAATTGATCAGAGTAACAGAGTCAATAGACTCTCTCTCTCATATTTATTAATATATGGGGACATTTGAATATATGTATATATCACATATGTATATGTGATTGATTGCAAGGAATTGGCTTATTCAGTTGTAGGGGCTGCCTCGGCAAGTCTGTAGCATCGATTATCATGAAGGGGAGGCTAGAAATACTATCCAGAAAGACTTGGAGTAATTGGTAATTTGTTCTTACTCTAGAAACTTCAGTTTAGATCATAAAGACATTCAACTAGTTGGAAGAGTCGCACTCAAACTTCTGAAGATAATCTCTTTTACTAATTGTCGGTGTTAACAGATCTACAAAATACCTTTATAACAATACCTAGGTCAGTGTTGAATTGAATAATAGTCTCACCAAACTGACATATACAATGAACCACCACACTTGCCTTTAGCATTTATCCACTTATGAATCTTATTAAATAAATTTTGATGCATGAGCACCATGAAATAAAAAGGCACTCACATAAGATAGTGCCCATTTGTTTCACAAAATTTCATGTGATATTCCTTATGAATAGCTAACTGGATGAGTGTGTTATATATGTCTTTCTTCTTTAGACACATATCTTTCACTCACTACTTCTTGACTTTGAGAAAATACATATAGGATATTTGAATGTAATGACATATAGTCTGATATTTCACTTATATGATTAATTTTACCATCATTATTAGTATCTGAAGTATTGCTGTCTCTAACCCTAACCCTAACCCTACATCCCTCTATGTATTTACATTTTTGTTCATATAATAACTTAGAATATCATTCCCATGGTTCTTTTGGTGGGTATTTTTTTAATGTCTCAATTCTCCAATGTGTTCAAGTGCTATTTTTAAAATGCCACAATGATCATATTTCCAAATTTATTTGATAACTTCTTGGAAGATTGTGAAATACTTTAGATAATCCAAATAAAAAACTAAGGGATGATGTAATATTGATAATTTACTTTGCCATTGCATTATTCTAGGTAATTCAATTTTATTTTAATTTTAGTCTATTTAGTATGGTTGGGAATAATTTGTGAGTAATGATAAAATAATTTCTAGGAAAATGAAAAGCAAGTTATGCAATATTAAGTAAAATAAGATCACTAGGATTATATAGTTTACCTTAGATTTATAACAGTGTCCAATGGGCTAATACTGCGGATAATATATTCACTTCAGTTCAGTTCAGTTCAGTCGCTCAGTCGTGTCCGACTTTTTGCGACCCCATGAATTGCAGCACTCCAGGCCTCCCTGTCATGACCAACTCCCGAAGTTCACTCAGACTCATGTCCATTGAGTCAGAGATGCCATCCAGCCATCTCATCCTCTGTTGTCCCCTTCTCCTCCTGCCCACAATCCCCCCTAGCATCGGAGTCTTTTCCAATGAGTCAACTCTTCTAAAGTTAACTAATTACATATGTCAATTGTATCTACAAAACATTTTAATGATTTTTTGAAACTTTAAATGTTATACTTCATGTTAAATATAAATTGATTTTTTTCATTTTTGTCTTTAGAAGATCACTGAAAAAGAATATAATTATAAAAGTATCAATTCTTACAGGTAGTTAAACTACTCAAAAAAAATGCAGAACTGAAATTTAGGCTCAAAGTATATTACATCAAGGATTAATCAATTCAGAGATAATACAATTTGGTGATATTTGTGTTTAAACTGACCTCGACATAAAGCTTGTTTTATATTTTAATTTTTTTAGTTAGATAGCAAGGTGAAAACGTCCATTTGTAGAGTTAGAGCATTAGATGACAAATGCACTGATGTATTCACCACCCACATTAAACAACTGAACTCAGCCTCTCAGAAAGCACTCTCTTCTCCATTCCAGTCACCATCTCCTCTCAAGTTAATCATTCTCTTGGGTTCTGTCATCATTGATGAGCTTTGATTGTTTATGACATTTTTAAAGATGAATAATGCAGTATGTGTTCCTTTGTGTACTCTGTCTTCTTTTGACCAATATTATCTTAGGGTGAACACTGATTCTATTTTTCTGTTGCCCTATTTTAAGAATGTAATAAGTGCATTTGCCCATCCTTATGATGATATGAATAATTTTCACTTTGTACTCTATCATAATAGTGCTATAAACATTTTTCATGTTTCTTGATGAACATATGCAGCTATTTTTTGTTGGTTTTTTAATCAAGTGTGATCCAATTTTAGTTGGTATTGCCAGCTTTCAAAAGCAGATATATCAAATTGTATCAGCAGCAGATGAGATTTCCTCTCAACATAAAATCCTTTCCAACACTTGGTATTGACATCGTTTTCCTAACCATTCTGGTACAGGCATCGTCTTACTGTGTATGTGTGATGCATTTTTATTTTTAATGAATTAGGAAATGTAACAACATTTCATGTGTTTATTAAATCTTTGAATATCCTATTTTGTGGAATCTTTTGTCAGGTATGTGTATGAAAAATATCCTGTATCACACTGAGGCTTGATTTTTCTAGATGCTATCTTCTTTACATTCAAAGTTTTAAGCCTGTATATAACCCAATTTAACAAATTTTATATTATAGTTAGCCCTTTTGTCATCCATAAATTAAGAGCTGTCTCTACTCCTGCATGATGAAACATCTCACATAATACTTTTAATTGAGTTGTTGCTTAAATGCAATCTTAGTTTTAAATTTTACTTGTTAGAAGTCTAAAGATAGTAGATCATTTTGCACACTCTATGTTATTGCAGAAGACAGTTTTACCCAGATCATCACAGCCTGTCTTCTAGCCCTCAAGGGCAGTTTTCTTGTTGCCCTCCGGGGGGTCCTTAAGACAACGCCGGGTGTCTCTTTGTCTATTGCTCTGATTGCAGCTCTTCACTAATGGGCAGTAGTTCCTTTGTGAATTACAAAATGGTAACAGAAAAAAAAAAAAAAAAAAAAAGACTCAGTTTAAATAACTGATGTGCACCAGGGGTTATTTCTTACTCTCAACATATCTCTTTGTGTCCTCTGTGGCTCTGACCTACATTTCCTCACACTAGAACCCATGCTGCAAAGCCAACCAACGTTTGGGAAGTTGCTTGTATTAAGGTGGCAAGAGAGACTGAAAGAGACCCTCCATGGGCAATCAGAAGACCAGAGCTGGAACTGACATGCACTTCTGCTCACTTCTTTGGTAGAATTAATTATACTCCCAACAGAACATGTTGGAGGTAGAAAAAGTAATCTTCATGTGTGCTGCAGAGAAGGCAATGGCACCCCACTCCAGTACTCTTGCCTGTAAAATCCCATGGACGGAGGAGCCTCGTAGGCTCCAGTCCATGGGGTTGCTAAGAGTTGGGCACGACTGAGCGACTTCACTTGCACTTTTCACTTTCATGCATTGGAGAAGGAAATGGCAACCCACTCCAGTATTCTTGCCTGGAGAATCTGAGGGACAGAGGAGCCTAGTGGGCTGCCATCTATGGGGTCGCACAGAGTCGGACACAACTGAAGTGACTTAGCAGCAGCAGCAGCAGCAGTGTGTGTTGAGATAGTAAAGGTTAATGAACATTATTCATGATGACCAGAGTGGGAAAGTAAGCAAACATGTGATGGAGAATTCAATACTCACTCTAGGACCTGACACACATCACGCTTTCAATGTAGGAAATATCATTATTACTTGGTTTCCATATTAAAACATAAGTGGACATATTTCTAATGTCTTTAATATATTTGAGGCATTAGAGAAACTGAAAGGATTCTCAGAAGTAATAAGAGCAATTTTTCTAGTCATTTCTTGAAGTATAAATATGCTAAAAATATTTTTGCAACTGAGAATCAATTCTCTATCTAAAACCTTGAAAAGGAAATAGGCAGTCTCATATTTCCCTAATCTGAATACCTCACTCAAAGAGTCTGCCCTTTGTGTCTGTTAAGTCTCAATGGAGACAACTAGTTAGAGAAAAATTATTAACAGTATATGCCATAACATTTTGAAATCAAAAAATGCCTTGAATTCATACACCTGTAAATAGGGAAGACATTTTACCTCAATGGATATGATAAACTGCATCCAAAGTTATAATTTTCAATAGTTCATTTATATTATAACAGCAGATCCTGGTGTGACCTCAAACTCAACATCCCCCCAAACAAAATGATCATCCCCTTTCCTTGGCCCACTGTGTCAGTTTGGGTCCACATGGAATCAGCCATCAACATAATTTTAGACAAGCAAAGAATTCACTAGGGGAAAATGCTTTTGAGGGGGTAAAGGGGAAAAGAGGTGGTGGTAGGGAGAAACTGCAGGCCAGCCTGCAGGTCTGACACCAGTGAAAGGAGGTGAAGGAGGGGACATCTGGAGGAGGTCAGATTGCAGCATGGTTCTAAGAATAGTCTGCCAGGCTGATGGAGGGGTCTCAAGTCAGCCTCTTTGTTGGCAAAGTCCCGCTTCCCTCAGGATGCCCCTGCACCAGCACAAGCCCTGCTCTGAGTCTTAGGCTCAGTCCTTAGCCAAGAGCAGCACAGAGAACCATGTCCTCATGTGGAAGCAGTGGTGACTGAGATGGACAGCTCTGAGTGACCATGCAATACACATCTTGGAGAAGCACATCCTTGTGGTTGCAGAGCACCTTGATCCTCCAGTAACGGATTGAGTTACTACCTTCACAACTCACTCTTGAGATGGACAGCCCTGAGCTACCATGTAATACACATCTTGGAGAAGCACATTTCTGTGGTTACAGAGGGCATTTTGTAGTAATGGATTGAGTTACTGTCTTCTCAAGTTACTCAGGAGTACAGGTTGTAAACCCTAACTCTCTGTCTAGATCTGCCCATCCCAACCCTTTCACCTATGACCTTGAGCCCCTTCCTCCTTTGGTGTTCAACTTACTGCATTAGTTTCATATAACTTCCTAAGTTGCCCTGTCTGTTGAAAAAGCCTGCTAACTTATTTGGTATTTACTACCCCAATAAATAGGCAGTGATACCTTCTGTTGCACAAGTCAGAAATATTCTAAGTCCTTTTGGAGAGTTTCATTTTATTTCTCAGATAACTGTCACTTAGTCCTGCTACTTCTTCCCTTACAACTTATTTTTTTTTTTTTTTCAATTTCAGGATTTAGATTCTAGTTGAGACATTTATTTTATTTCCTCTGAAATAAAACAGTGACAGTCTACCTGCCCTCAATGCTTCCAGTTTCCTTTTGAAAACTCATCCTTGGCACTGACCACAGATTTACTTATTTGAAATACAGATCAAGTCACCTTTATATTCCGTCTTCCGACACCTTCATTTCATTTCTTTTTTTATTTTTTTTAATTTTATTTTATTTTTAAATTTTACATAATTGTATTAGTTTTGCCAAATATCAAAATGAATCCGCCACAGGTATACATGTGTTCCCCATCCTGAACCCTCCTCCCTCCTCCCTCCCCATTCCATCCCTCTGGGTCGTCCCAGTGCACCAGCCCCAAGCATCCAGTATCGTGCAATGAACCTGGACTGGCAACTCGTTTCATACATGATATTTTACATGTTTCAATGCCATTCTCCCAAATCTTCCCACCCTCTCCCTCTCTCTCAGAGTTCATAAGACTGTTCTATACATCAGTGTCTCTTTTGCTGTCTCTTACACAAGGTTATTGTTGCCATCTTTCTAAATTCCATATATATGCATTAGTATACTGTATTGGTGTTTTTCTTTCTGGCTTACTTCACTCTGTATAATAGGCTCCAGTTTCATCCACCTCATTAGAACTGATTCAAATGTATTCTTTTTAATGTCTGAGTAATACTCCATTGTGTATATGTACCACAGCTTTCTTATCCATTCATCTGCTGATGGACATCTAGGTTGCTTCCATGTCCTGGCTATTATAAACAGTGCTGCGATGAACATTGGGGTACTCGTGTCTCTTTCCCTTCTGGTTTCCTCAGTGTGTATGCCCAGGAGTGGGATTGCTGGATCATAAGGCAGTTCTATTTCCAGTTTTTTAAGGAATCTCCATACTGTTCTCCATAGTGGCTGTACTAGTTTGCATTCCCACCAACAGTGTGAGAGGGTTCCCTTTTCTCTGCACCCTCTCCAGCATTTATTGCTTGTAGACTTTTGGATCGCAGCCATTCTGACTGGTGTGAAATGGTACCTCATAGTGGTTTTGATTTGCATTTCTCTGATAATGAGTGATGTTGAGCATCTTTTCATGTGTTTGTGAGCCATCTGTATGTCTTCTTTGGAGAAATGTCTATTTAGTTCTTTGGCCCATTTTTTGATTGGGTCATTTATTTTTCTGGAGTTGAGCTGTAGGAGTTGCTTGTATATTCTCGAGATTAGTTGTTTGTCAGTTGCTTCATTTGCTATTATCTTCTCCCATTCCAAAGGCTGTCTTTTCACCTTGCTAATAGTTTCCTTTGATGTGCAGAAGCTTTTAAGGTTAATTAGGTCCCATTTGTTTATTTTTGATTTTATTTCCAATATTCTGGGAGGTGGGTCATAGAGGATCCTGCTGTGATGTATGTCAGAGAGTGTTTTGCCTATGTTCTCCTCTAGGAGTTTTATAGTTTCTGGTCTTACGTTGAGATCTTTAATCCATTTGAGTTTATTTTTGTGTATGGTGTTAGAAGTGTTCTAGTTTCATTCTTATACAAGTGGTTGACCAGATTTCTCAGCACCACTTGTTAAAGAGATTGTCTTTAATCCTTTGTATATTCTTGACTCCTTTGTCAAAGATAAGGTGTCCATATGTGCGTGGATTTATCTCTGGGCTTTCTATTTTGTTCCATTGATCTATATTTCTGTCTTTGTGCCAGTACCATACTGTCTTGATAACTGTGGCTTTGTAGTAGAGCCTGAAGTCAGGTAGGTTGATTCCTCCAGTTCCATTCTTCTTTCTCAAGATCGCTTTGGCTATTCGAGGCTTTTTGTATTTCCATATAAATTGTGAAATTATTTGTTCTAGCTCTGTGAAGAATACTGTTGGTAGCTTGATAGGGATTGCATTGAATCTATAAATTGCTTTGGGTAGTATACTCATTTTCACTATACTGATTCTTCCAATCCATGAACATGGTATATTTCTCCATCTGTTAGTGTCCTCTTTGATTTCTTTCACCATTGTTTTATACTTTTCTATATATAGGTCTTTAGTTTCTTTAGGTAGATATATTCCTAAGTATTTTATTATTTCCGTTGCAATGGTGAATGGAATTGTTTCCTTAATTTCTGTACATAGAAAACCCTAAAGACTCCACCAGAAAATTACTAGAACTAATCAATGACTATAGTAAAGTTGCAGGATATAAAATCAACACACAGAAATCCCTTGCATTTCATTTCTTTACTTCTTTCGGTGAGTAAATAAGACATCATATCTCCTTAGTGCCAACTACAAATTGGCACTTGCTATGGGCACTTGCTGTCTACATCTACAAGGGTTAAAATATGTGCTGCTGCACCTGCTGACTTTCAACACTCCCTGAAGGGAGTTCACAATGGAAAGCAGAAACATGGTACTCTGTGCTCAGTGCATGGGGTGGAGGACTGGCAGAACAGGTCTTCAGATAGTTAGATATTTTCAAGAGCTAATTTTATGAACCCAGTTCTTGCATCTCCTCATGTCTAGAAAAGCCCTAAATTCCTGCATGGTGACAAATGCTCCTCATGACTAGCAGTAATATTCTGGGGGAAAAAAAAGTGCTTGATCTCATGTACTCCCCTTTCACCAAAGTCACATTTATAAAGACCTTTCCAGAGCAATTTATCCGAGCTATCTGAAATGCTGTCTCCTGGGCTATAGTCCTCTTTTTGCCCCAAATAAACTTAACTCACAGCTCTCACATTGTGAATTTTTTTTAAGTTTATATTAGTCTATCAATCAATTCCCTTCACATTTTTATTTAAGCAGTTCATTTTAGTTTCATTTCTCACCAACCATTAAATCTACCCTACATTCTAATTGAGATCAGACTCCCCTCCCTTCAAAAGCAGGGAGGTACCACAGATAAGTGAGCAAGGCTGGGAGACATACAACCGTTAATGGCTATGTGAAAAGTGTAGGATTCAAGTTCAATTTAGAAAAAACACTTTGCTTGTCAAACTGAACACATCTGTGAACCAAACAAAGCACTGAGCAGTTTCCCACAAAGATAGTAAGCTGGAGTGTACTGTGACCCCCAGAGTCAACAGTGAAGAAACCACAGAACTGATGGGAAAAACAGATTCCAAGAACCACTGAACATTTGTGAAAGTAGAGCAACTAAAGGCCCCCTTGATCTCAGGGATGAAGGAGGCGAGCAAAGGGCTGCCTGATGCAGGGCTGAGAGGTTAGGTGAGAGAAAAACTAAATAAAATTTGCTCTTGTTTTCCCTAGTATCACAATGAGCAAAGCTTTGTCTGACACTTCATTGTGAAGATCTGTAGCAATACCTGAACGGTGGGGTGCTTGTGTCTTCTGAGAAACATCAGTGCTTTTACAAAGATTTGTGAAGATAGACAAAGAGTTGATAAAAATAGAAATGATTTGTCATGCTCCCTTTGGACTCTCTCTCTCTATCCTTGTTCCCAAACCATTCAATAGCTCGCTTACAAAATAAAGGCATTGATTCCAATGCATGTTCTTTTGCTTTAAGAACATAAGAAAATATCAAAGGGGGCAATTTAACCACAGGAATTGCCTGCCACATTAGTAGCAAGTGATTAACACATCTTTCCTTAACTTGAGACAGGAGAGACTCTGATCTCTGGTCCTTGCCCCAAACACATTGTAAGACAGACTGGTGATAGCCAATTCCAGGGAAATATCACTCAACACACCAGAACAGCTAGACAACCAAGAAACACAACTATTTTTTAAGATTGACAATTAAGTGAACAAACATAGTATTGCATGAAAATGTGTGGACAGTGGTGGGGGGGGCATAAATTCAGAATTTGGAATTAGCAGATTAAAAACTACTCTGTATAAAATAACCAAAAAGGGCCTACTATATAACACCGTGAACTATATTTGATGTCTTCTAATAACTCATATTAGTCATGTGTGGCTGCGACCAGCGCACTAAGTGTGGGCAGCTGAAACCAGAGCACTAAGCATGGCCAAGAGGAGCTACCCCACATCCGAGGTCAGGGGCAGAAGCCAGGAGGACCCCATGTCAGAAGGATGGCGGCCAACAGAAGTTACCCCAAGTCTGAGATCAGAGGCAGCAGCTGAGAGTACCAGGCTGCAAAGGAGCAGGAATGGCAGAGATGAGCTACCCAAGTCAGAGGTCAGGGGCGGCAGCCAAGAGGAGCTACCCCATGTCCGAGGTCAGGGGCAGTGGCCGGGAGGACCAACCCCACACCCGAGACCATGGGCAGTGGCCTGGAGGAGCTACCACACACCCCCACACCCGAGGCCAGGGGCAGAGGCCTGGAGGAGCTACCCCACGCCTGAGGCCAGGGGTCGCAGCCGGGAGGACCAACCTCACATCCAAGGAGGGGTGGCTGTGCGGGTACAGGAGGGCCTAGAGGAGCTATCACATGCTGAAGGTCAGGAAGGGTGGTGGTGAGGAGATACCCCTCGTCCAAGGTAAGGAGCAGTGGCTGCGCTTTGCTGGAGCAGCCATGAAGAGATACACCACGCCCAAGGAGAGAAACCCAAGTAAGATGGTAGGTGTTGCAAGAGGGCATCAGAGGGTAGACACACTGAAACCATACTCACAGAAAACTAGTCAATCTAATCACACTAGGACCACAGCCTTGTCTAACTCAATGAAGCTAAGCCATGCTCGTGGGGCAACCCAAGATGGGCGGATCATGGTGGAGAGATCTGACAGAATGTGGTCCACTGGAGAAGGGAATGGCAAACCACTTAAGTATTCTTGCCTTGTGAACCCCATGAACAGTATGAAAAGGCAAAATGATAGGATACTGAAAGAGGAACTCCCCAGGTCAGTAGGTGCCCAATATGCTACTGGAGATCAGTGGAGAAATAACTCCAGAAAGAATGGAGGGATGGAGTCAAAGCAAAAAGAATACCCAGCTGTGGATGTGACTGGTGATAGAAGCAAGGTCCAATGCTGTAAAGAGCAATATTGCATAGGAACCTGGAATGTCAGGTCCATAATCAAGGCAAATTGGAAGTGGTCAAACAAGAGATGGCAAGAGTGAATGTTGACATTCTAGGAATCAGCTAACTCAAATGGACTGGAATGGGTGAATTTAACTTAGATGACCATTATATCTACTACTGCGGGCAGGAATCCCTCAGAAGAAATGGAGTAGCCATCAAGGTCAACAAAAGAGTCTGAAATGCAGTACTTGGATGCAAGCTTAAAAATGGCAGAATGATCTCTGTTCATTTCCAAGGCAAACCATTCAATATCACAGTAATCCAAGTCTATGCCCCAACCAGTAACGCTGAAGAGGCTGAAGCTGAATGGTTCTAGGAAGACCTACAAGACATTTTAGAATTAACACCCAAAAAAGATGTCCTTTTCATTATAGGGGACTGGAATGCAAAAGTAGGAAGTCAAGAAACACCTGGAGTAACAGGCAAATTTGGCCTTGGAATACAGAATGAAGCAGGGCAAAGACTAATAGAGTTTTGCCAAGAAAATGCACTGGTCATAACAAACACCCTCTTTCAACAACACAAGAGAGGACTCTACACATGGACATCACCAGATGGTCAACACTGAAATCAGATTGATTATATTCTTTGCAGCCAAAGATGGAGAAGCTCTATACAGTCAGCAAAAACAAGACCAGGAGCTGACTGTGGCTCAGATCATGAACTCCTTATTGCCAAACTCAGACTTAAATTGAAGAAAGTAGGGAAAACCACTAGACCATTCAGGTATGACCTAAATCAAATCCCTTGTGATTATACACTGGAAGTGAGAAATAGATTTAAGGGCCTAGATCTGATAGATAGAGTGCCTGATGAACTATGGAATGAGGTTCGTGACATTGTACAGGAGACAGGGATCAAGACCATCCCCATGGAAAAGAAATGCAAAAAAGCAAAATGGCTGTCTGGGGAGGCCTTACAAATAGCTGTGAAAAGAAGAGAAGCGAAAAGCAGAGGAGAAAAGGAAAGATAGAAGCATCTGAATGCAGAGGTCCAAAGAATAGCAAGAAGAGATAAGAAAGCCTTCCTCAGTGATCAATCCAAAGAAATAGAGGAAAACAACTGAATGGGAAAGACTAGAGATCTCTTCAATAAAATTAGAGGTATCAAGGGAACATTTCATGCAAAGATGGACTTGATAAAGGACAGAAATTTTATGGACCGAACAGAAACAGAAGATATTAAAAACAGGTGGCAAGGATACACAGAAGAACGGTACAAAAAAAGATCTAAAGGACCAAGAGAATCATGATGGTGTGATCACTCACCTAGAGCCAGACATCCTAGAATGTGAAGTCAAGTGGGCCTTAGAAAGTATCACTATGAACACAGCTAGTGGAGCTAATGGAATTCCAGCTGAGCTATTTCAAATCCTGAAAGATGATGCTGTGAAAGTGCTGCACTCAATATGCCAGCAAATTTGGAAAACTCAGCAGTGGCCACAGGACTGGAAAAGGTCAGTTTTCATTCCAATCCCAAAGAAAGGCAATGCCAAAGAATGCTGAAACTACGCACGATTGTGCTCATCTCAAATGCTAGTAAAGTAATGCTCAAAATTCTCCAGGCCAGGCTTCAGCAATACGTGAACCGTGAACTTCAGGATGTTCAAGCTGGTTTTAGAAAAGGCAGAGGAACCAGAGAGCAAATTGCCAACATCTGGATCATGGAAAAAGCAAGAGAGTTCCAGAAAAACATCTATTTCTGGTTTATTGACTATGCCAAAACCTTTGACTGTGTGGATCACAATAAACTGTGGAAAATTCTGAAAGGGATAGGAATACCAGACCACCTGACCTACCTATTGAGAAATTTGTATGCAGGTCAGGAAGCAACAGTTAGAAGTGGACATGGAACAAAAGACTTATTCCAAATATGAAAAGGAGTATGTCAAGGCTGTATATTGTCACCCTGCTTATTTAACTTATATACAGAGTACATCATGAGAAATGCTGGACTGGAAGAAACACAAACTGGAATCAAGATTGCCTGGAGAAATATCAATAACCTCATATATGCAGATGACACCACCCTTATGGCAGAAAGTGAAAAGGAACTAAAAGACTCTTGATGAAAGTGAAAGAGGAGAGTGAAAAAGTTGGCTTAAAGCTCAACATTCAGAAAATGAAGATCATGGCATCCAGTCCCATCACTTCATGAGAAATAGATGGGGAAACAGTGGAAACAGTGTCAGACTTTATTTTTCTGGGCTCCAAAATCACTGCAGATGGTGACTGCAGCCATGAAATTAAAAGACACTCCTTGGAAGGAAAGTTATGACCAACCTAGATAGCATATTCAAAAGCAGAGACATTACTTTGCCAAAAAAGGTCCGTCTAGTCAAGGCTATGCTTTTTTCCAGTGGTCATGTATGGATGTGAGAGTTGGACTGTGAAGAAGGCTGAGCGCCAAAGAATTGATGCTTTTGAACTGTGGTGTTGGAGAAGACTCTTGAGAGTCCCTTGGACTGCAAGGAGATCCAACCAGTCCATTCTGAAGGAGATCAGCCCTGGGATTTCTTTGGAAGGAATGATACTAAAACTGAAACTCCAGTACTTTGGCCACCTCATGGGAAGAGTTGACTCATTGGAAAAGACTCTGATGTTGGGAGGGATTGGGGGCAGGAGGAGAAAGGGACGACAGAAGATGAGATGGCTGGAGGGCATCACTGAGGCAATGGATGTGAGTCTGAGTGAACTCCGGGAGTTGGTGATGGACAGGGAGGCCTGGCGTGCTGTGATTCATGGGGTCGAAAAGAGTAGGACATGACTGAGTGACTGAAGTGAACTGAACTGAACTGGATAACCCATAATGAAAAGGATTTGAAAAGCTATGTGTGTGTATATTTATATATGTGTGTGTGTGTTATTCAGTATATATATTATATATATATATATATATATATATATATATATATATATACACATACATATACATGTATGTATTCTGAATCACTTTTCTATATACCTGGAACTAACATAATATTGTAACATTGTAAATCAGCTATACTTTAATTAAAAAATAAATAAAGGGTAAATGTATGGAAAGGATAAGGAATTTTTTAATGTAATATATGTAAGGAAATGAGATAAAATATTAGCAACATTAACAAGATCATGAAAATAATGGGTCTTATTCAGCTGCTAAAATAAAGTAGCTGCATAAAACTTTATAGATGGAATAAATAGACGAATATAGCTGAAAAAAATTAGTAATTAGGGATAGCAGTCTCTAACAGAAGGAAATTCAAAAATGATGTAAGATAGATATATAAAAATATATTATAGGCATGGAATGAAGTGAAAGTTGCTCAGTAGTGTCCTATAAAGTCCATGGAATTCTCCAGGCCAGAATACTGGAGTCAGTAGCCTTTCCTTTCTCCAGGTGATCTTCCTGACCCAGGGATTGAATAGGGGTCTCCTGCATTGCAGGTGGATTCTTTACCAACTGAGCTATCAGGGAATCCCCATAGGCATGGCAGATGTAGATAAATGCTTATAATACCTAAAAAGTGCAACTACCTATGTAATAAAGTCCCAGAGAGAGGGAATAATCAAATGGAAAGGAGAAAATACTAGAACAATTAGCTGTTGCTCCAAAGTTTAGGAAGATCAAAGTCCTCCACTACATTGTTTGCAGGGTAGACACCTGCGGTATGGCCCCTGAAGTCCATGTTGTCAGGGAGCTGGAGTTAACATCCTGGTACACCCTCAGGTGACTCATGCATCAGGAAAAGCTTGTGACACAATTATTGGAGAAGCAGACTGCGTGAACACATGGCAATCTGACTCCTCCTTAAAGACATAGTGTTGATTGGTTAAAAAAAAAAAAAAAAAAGGAGAAGCAGGTATATGCACACACATCAAATAATGTATATACATGAAAATTATAGGTACATAAAATAGTCATTTTCTAGGAATATTTATGGGGCTTCCCATGGGCTTCCCAGGTTGCTCAGTGGTAAAGAATCTGCCTGCCAATGCAGGAGCTGCAGGAGACATAGGTTTGATCCCTGATTGGGAAGATCCCTTGGAGGAGGAAAAGGCAACCCACTCCAGTATATGTGTCTGGAAAATCCTGTGGACAGAGGAACCTGGTGGGCTAGAGTCCATGGAGTCACACAGAGTAGGACACGACTGAAGCGACTTAGCATGCACACACACAGGTATATTTATGATCACAAAGATATGTATTGAACATATTATAAAAGTTGTATGAGAGAGGTGGAAATAGGTTTCCACACAGACTAAAGGAAAATAATTGTTAATTAAGAGACTGATTCATTTATAATGGGTTTGCTTGGCTGTGCATGACTTGTTACTGCTCCTGAAACAAGTCTGCATGTCCTCAACTCTCGGTGCCCGCCTCTGCCCTTGCACCTCCTTCAATACCTCCCTCCACCCTCTTTACTGGGAAGCTCTGCTGTTGACTCTGCCTGAATCCTTCCTTCACTTTGAAGTATACTCTTCTTGTGTACTGTGTGTGGACCAATCACTGTGACCTTCAACCTGTGATGCCTCATTTAGAACAAGAGGAAGGTGACAGCAAACACCACTTCTCACTTCTCTTTAATGCCCTAATATTCAGAACAATGTCTGTTTTGTGCCTGGTGTAAAATAATATGTTTGGGGAAAAAAAGAAGTTGCTAATACTAGAAGGGGCACTTCATCTCCAGGTTGGGTTTTATTTCCTTAAGCCACCTGTGTTCTTCAACGTGTGACCAGAGCTGTGTCAGGAGGAAAGCAGGTTACAGACAGGGTCCTGTCAGCCAAAGAGAAAAGGGATTGAGTGAGTCTCTATCTCTGATTCTCCATCCAAATGGTTTTGTTGAAAGGCTTTACTTAAGAGAGGCCTCACATCTTATACAAAGTTTAACTCAGACTGTAAATCTGAGCATAAAATATACAATCACAGAACTTCTAGAATAAAATAGGAGAAAAGCTTCATGATTTAGATTTCATCAAGAACCCAGACATGACAACAAAAACATGATTCATAAAAAATTCATGAAAATAAACTACAGGCCCCATTTAGATTTCATCAGTCGTTACCAGCATCTGTGTGTGTGTGTAGTCAATGAAATTTTATCACATACAAGAACTACCAACATGATTGGTACCAATACAAAAGGCACAAAGAAAAAAGAAATGGTCTCTTTCCCATTACTATAAATTTGTAACATTTAGAATATTGTGTAAAAGAAATCAAAGGGTATTTTGATGTTAGCTTTATTCAATAAGTCTGATGCATCTGAACCCACCTAAGTTGCTGGATTGGAGAAGGCAATGGCACCCCACTCCAGTACTCTTGCCTGGAAAATCCCATGGACGGAGGAGCCTGGTAGGCTGCTCAGACACGACTGAGCGACTTCACTTTCACTTTTCTCTTCCATGCACTGGAGAAGGAAATGGCAACCCACTCCAGTATTCTTGCCTGGAGAATCCTAGGGACGACGGAGCCTGGTGGGCTGCTGTCTATGGGGTGGCACAGAGTCAGACACGACTGAAGTACCTTAGCATAGCATAGCATAAGTTGCTGGATATATCAATGTCCTTATTATGTCTGAGTAGTTTTTTATGGCATAGATGTATTGAGTTCAGTTCAGTTCAGTCTCTCAGTCGTGTCTGACTCTGTGACCCCATGAACCCCAGCACGCCAGGCCTCCCTGTCCATCACCAACACCCGAAGTCCACCCAAACCCATGTCCATTGAGTCAGTGATGAAATCCAACCATCTCATCCCCTGTCGTCCCCTTCTCCTCCTGCTCTCAATCTCTCCCAGCGTCAGGGTCTTTTCCAATGAGTCAGCTCTTCGCATCAGTTGGCCAAAGTATTGGAGTTTCAGCTTCAACATCAGTCCTTTCAAAGAACACCCAGGATTGATCTCCTTTAGGATGGACTGGTTGGATCTCCTGGAGAAGGCAATGGCAACCCACTCCAGTACTGCTGCCTGGAAAATCCTATGGATGAAAGAGCCTGGTGGGTTGCAGTCCATGGGGTCGCACAGAGTCGGACACGACTGAGCGACTTCACTCTCACTTTTCACTTTCCTGCATTGGAGAAGGAAATGGCAACCCACTCCAGTGTTCTTGCTTGGAGAATCCCAGGGACGTGGGAGCCTCATGGGCTGACATCTATGGGGTCACACAGAGTCGGACACGACTGAAGTGACGTAGCAGTAGCAGCAGCAGGTTGGATCTCCTTGCAGTCCAAGGGACTCTCAAGAGTCTTCTCCAACATCACAGTTCAAAAGCATCTGTAATCAGCTTTCTTTATAGCCCAACTCTCACATCCATACAGTACTACAGTTTATGTTTTAGCTCCTGGCAGAACAGGAGACATATCACTCTTTTGGCAATTACAAATAAATTTGCTAAGGACATGTGTGTGCAGGTTTTTTGTGGATATATGCTTTCAAATACCAGGCACAACAGACCAATAAATACATTTAAATAACATTTGAATCAACCTTTTCATTTTAAGGAACGGTGTGTTTATGACGAATGTAATACAACTGACATAGGCATAAGAGATGTTTTAGTAAGAACTTTATGAAGGTTACTTTGAACAAGAGATTAAGCAGAAATTAAGCAGAAATTCTGTGTGATTTGGTAAATTTAGGTTCTCTAATAGCATCTTTTTGATTATTCAGTATAACTCTTCCTTTTGTAAATAATTTTTGATAACTTAGCTAAAACTAGAATGAAAAGTTTACACAGTTGTTTTTCTGATTATTCTATATAATATCTTAAAATGTCCTTTAGATTCTTTTCTCCTTTTAAAGAATAGACTTAACATAGAATTAAATTTAAATTCCAAATTCTGTGTCTATTGGTTTTATTTTTATTTATTTTTAATTTCATTTTTACTGAAGAATAGTTGATTTACAATGTGCATGTGTATATATATATATATGTGTGTGTGTGTGTGTGTGTGTGTGTTGTTTTTCAGATTACTTTCCCTTATAGGTTATTACAGGATATTCAAAATAGTTTCCTGTGCTGAACAGATCTTGCTGTTCATCTTTTTTACATATTAGTGTGTATCTGTTAATCCCATGCTCCTAATTAATCCCTCCCCAACCCTTTCCCCTTTGGTAACCAGGAGTTCATTTTCTATATCTGGGAGTCTATTTGTTTTATAAATAAATCTACTTGTATCACTTTTTTTAGATTCCACACACAAGTGACATCATATGTGTCTTCCTGGGTTACGTCACTTAGTATGATAATCTCCAGATCCATCCATGTTGCTGCAAATTTCACTATCTCCTTCCTTTTTATGGCTGAATAATATTCCCTTGTGTATATGTACTGCTGCTGCTGCTGCTAAGTCGCTCCAGTCGTGTCCGACTCTGTGCGACCCTATAGATGGCAGACCACCAGGATTCCCTATTCCTGGGATTCTCCAGGCAAGAACATTGGGGTGGGTTGCCATTTCCTTCTCCAGTATATGTACTACCTCTACTTTATTCATTCCTCTGTTTATAGATATTTAGGTTGCTTCTATGTCTAGGCTCTTATAAACAATACTGACCTTTGCTTCTTAATGTTTCCTTTTTTAGAAATTGAAGAAATCAAATTAGAATTTCCATATCTTTTCTTACTCTGCTAAATATGAACTTTTTCACAATCTTTATGTTTCCTCAAAATCTTCACAATAGCTTTGTCATTGTCTGGAGGTTTCCTTTCTTTCACATCCATATTCTTTTTAGAAAGAGCTGAAGCATTTAAAAAACTTCAATATCTGTGGGATCTCTGTGGTATAAATTAGATATAAGCAGTTTCCTTGCATTACAATTACTATTAATGGTGGCTTCCTGTGCCCCCTAATTCATGCATGGGCAATCCTGCTACCTCCAAAAAACAAAAACCTGTGGCCAGAAAATGGTTTTGATTATAATTAACATGTAGGCTCATGCAAATAACTAAGCTAGTTCAGAAGTAATTGGACCTGGTGCCCCATGGCAGAAGTCCTGTGGAAAGTTGGGAAAGGATCCACTGAAATCAACACTGGTTCAAAGAAATTTTATAATATACATTAGTTTACAACAGAGAAAGTCTTTTGTTTTTGTTGGTATAGAAGTCATCAGTGAAAAAAAAGTTCAACAATAAAATCTTTGAAAGAAAATAGCTTAATTACTTGCTATATCACTCCAAGTATTTTCCAAAACTAAGTGATGCTGACATCTTTGGCTGCCAGTTCTTTCTTTTGTAGAGATGTAGTTCTTTGTTGTTCCAGACCTTTTTTTTTTTTTTTTTTTCTTCTGCTCTTCTCCTTTCTTTCCTTTGTAAAACCTGAACTATACTTTGGAATAATGTTACAGCATTTGGAATAACAGGTATGTCTATATGCCTAAAGATAGGATTTGTAGGTCTACATTTAAATGTGAACACTTCAAATATGATAGTACAAAAAGAACAAATGAATAAAATACATGACAGATTTGAAGGATATTATATAAACCCAGCATTTCATGCCAGCTGTATATATAATCAATTATTATACCTGTTTTTCTCACTTGTTTGGTTATTAGTCAATCCTTTATTTGAAATTTGTATTGACAATCATTGACAGTCTATACAAAGAAAATCTTGTTTCAGCAAATGAAAAAGTTTTATTTGATGCCATAACATACTTTTGTGAATATTCATTAATCTTTATTGAAGTATCTAAATAAATTTGAACGTAAAGATTGTGTGTTTGACAGCCATTGTCTTTTTTTTTTCCATTCCAAGTGCACATTTTTATTTATGTTAATAAGACAGAAATACAAATTTCATAAAATATTAGTTACTGTGCAGAAAATGAAAAAGAAGTATGTATCTGTAGCACAGTTCCCAATGGACTAAATTTTCATTTTTTAATTTTTTTTAATTATTATTATTTTTTTACTTTACAATATTGTATTGGTTTTGCCATACATCAACATGCATCCACCACGGGTGTACATGTGTTCCCCATCCTGAACCCCCATCCCACCTCCCTCCCCATACCATCCCTCTGGGTCATCCCAGGGCACCAGCCCCAAGCTTCCTGTATCCTGCATCAAACCTGGACTGGCAATTCATTTCTTATATGATATTATACATGTTTTAATGCCAATCTCCCAAATCATCCCCCCGCTTCTTCTCCCACAGAGTCCAAAAGACTGTTCTATACATCTGTGTCTCTTTTGCTGTCTTATATACAGGGTTGTCATTACTATCTTTCTAAATTCCATATATATGCGTTAGTATACTGTATTGGTGTTTTTCTTTCTGGCTTACTTCACTCTGTATAATAGGCTCCAGTTTCATCCACCTCATTAGAAATGATTCAAATATACTCTTTTTAATGGCTGAGTAATACTCTGTTATGTATATGTACCACAGCTTTCTTATCCATTCGTCTGCTGATGGACATCTAGGTTGCTTCCATGGCCTGGCTATTATAAACAGTGCTGCAGTGAACATTGGGGTACACGTGTCTCTTTCAATTCTGGTTTCCTCAGTGTGTATGCCCAGCAGTGGGATTGCTGGGTCATATGGCAGTTCTATTCCCAGTTTTTTAAGGAATCTCCACACTCTTCTCCATAGTGGCTGTACTAGTTTGCATTCCCACTAACAGTGTAAGAGGGTTCCCTTTTGAGGAGATAATAGTTGAAAAATTCCCTAAAATGGGGAAGGAAATAATCACCCAAGTTCAAGAAACCCAGAGAGTCCCAAACAGGATAAACCCAAGGCGAAACACCCTAAGACACATATTAATCAAATTAACAAAGATCAAACACAAAGAACAAAACTGGGACGACCCAGAGGGATGGAATGGGAAGGGAGGAGGGAGGAGGGTTCAGGATGGGGAACACATGTATACCTGTGGCGGATTATGTAAAGTTTAAAAATAAAATAAAATTTAAAATCTTCAAAAAAAAAAAAAGTGGAGATTAGAAGAGAAATTACTATAATATTTAAGTAAAAACTCTTACCAATTTTTTGGTAAAATACAGTATGTTGCATTTTCTATCACTAGAGTAATAATTAAGTTTACTTTAAGATAAATTAAAAATATATTCAAAGAGATGTTTTATACTCATTTTTTTATTATAATGAATTCCTCCTAAAATGAGCTTTTCCTAAGGATCTAGTGATAAGCTAAGGACTTTGAACACAAGTTTCTAAAACAACTTAAAACATACATTAAAATTAGTCTGGAGAAAATATGTCAACTATTTCTTAAAAATCATTTTTAAAGACCATTTTACTAAATAAAGTCTACGAAGTTTATAAAAAAAAAATAAATAAAAGCAGCAAGGGAAAAACAACTAATAACACACAAGGGTATTCCCATAAGTATAACAGCCGATCTTTCAATAGAAACTCTTCAGGCCAGGAGGGAATGGCAAGACATACTAAAAGTGAAGAGAGAAAATAACCTACAGCCCAGATTACTGTACCCAGCAAGGATCTCATTCAATATGAAGGAGAAATCAAAAGCTTTACAGACAAGCAAAAGCTGAGAGAATTCAGCACCATCAAACCAGCTCTCCAACAAATGCTAAAGGATATTCTCTAGACAGGAGACACAAAAACGGTGTATAAACTCGAACCCAAAACAATAAAATAAATGGCAACGGGATCATACTTATCAATAATTACCTTAAACTTAAATGGGTTGAATGCTCCAACCAAAAGACAAAGACTGGCTGAATGGATACAAAAACAAGACCCCTATATATGTTGTCTACAAGAGACCCACCTCAAAATAGGGGACATATACGGACTGAAAGCGAAGGGCTGGAAAAAGGTATTCCATGCAAATGGAGACCAAAAGAAAGCAGGAGTAGCAATACTTATATCAGATAAAATAGACTTTAAAACAAAGGCTTAAAAAGAGACAAAGAAGGACGCTACATAATGATCAAAGGATCAATCCAAGAAGAAGATATAACAGTTATAAATATATATGCACCCAACATAGGAGCACCACACAATATGTAAGACAAATGCTAACAAGTATGAAAGGGGAAATTAACAATAACACAATAATAGTGCAAGACTTTAATACCCCACTCACACCTATAGATAGATCAACTAAACAGACAATTAACAAAGAAACACAAACTTTAAATGATACAATAGACCAGTTAGGCCTAATTGATATCTATAGGACATTTCACCCCAAAACAATGAATTTCACCTTTTTCTCAAGCACACATGGAACCTTCTCCAGGATAGATCACATCCTGGGCCATAAATCTAGCCTTGGTAAATTCAAAAAAAAATTGAAATCATTCCAAGCATCTTTTCTGACCACAATGCAGTAAGATTAAATCTCAATTACAGGAGAAAAACTACAAAAAAATTCCAGCATATGAAGGCCGAACAACATGCTGCTGAATAACCAACAAATCACAGAAATCAAAATATGCATAGAAATGAATGAAAATGAAAACACAACAACCCAAAACCTATGGGACACTGTAAAAGCAGTCCTAAGGGGAAAGTTCATAGCAATACAGGCATACCTCAAGTAACAAGAAAAAAGTCAAATAAATAACCTAACTCTGCACCTAAAGCAACTAGAAAAGGAAGAAATGAAGAACCCCAGGGTTAGTAGAAGGAAAGAAATCTTAAAAATTAAGGCAGAAATAAATACAAAACAAACAAAGAATACCATAGCAAAAATCAACAAAGCCAAATGCTGGTTCTTTGAAAGGATAAATAAAATTGACAAACCATTAGCCAGACTCATCAAGAAACAAATGGAGAAAAATCAAATCAATAAAATTAGAAATGAAAATGGAGAGATCACAACAGACAACACAGAAATACAAAGGATCATAAAAGACTACTATCAGCAATTATATGCCAATAAAATGGACAACGTGGAAGAAATGGGCAAATTCTTAGAAAAGTACAACTTTTCAAAACTGAACCAGGAAGAAATAGAAAATCTTAACAGACCCATCACAAGCACAGAAATTGAAACTGTAATCAGAAATCCTCCAGGAAATAAAAGCCCAGGTCCAGACAGCTTCACAGCTGAATTCTACCAAAAATTTAGAGAAGAGCTGACACCTATCCTACTCAAATTCTTCCAGAAAATTGCAGAGAAAGGTAAACTTCCAAACTCATTCTTTGAAGCCACCATCACCCTAATACCAAAACCTGACAAAGATGCCACAAAAAAATAAAACTACAGGCCAATATCACTGATGAACATAGATGCAAAAATCCTTAATAAAATTCTAGCAATCAGAATCCAACAACACATTAAAAAGATCATACACCATGACCAAGTGGGCTTTATCCCAGCCATTGTCTTTTGAAAACACTGTACTGTGGAAATCAACTTGAAATATAAAAAAAAATATGCTGAATTATCTTTATACTTATGCAAAGGGAGTGAGAAGGTAGACAAGGCTGTGAATGCCATATTTCTCTTGGAATTTCTGGCTACAAGCACCTAGTTGGATAATTAGCATCTCACTTTGTAAAAAATGTGATATATTTGCTTTACGATATTGTGTTAGTTTGTGCTGTAAAACAAAGTGAACCAGCTCTATGTATGAATATATGCTCTCCATCTTGAACCTTCCTCACAGCCCTGCATCCCACCCAACTAGGTCACCACAGAGCACCAAGCTGAGCTCCCTATGCTATACGGCAATCTCCCACTAGCTATCTATTTTACACATGGTAGTGTATATATGTCAATCTAAATCTTATCCATCCCACCTTCTCCCCACCCTTGTGTCCAGTCTATTCTCTACATCTGTTTCTGCTCTGCAAATAGATTCATCTGTATCATTTTTCTAGATTCCACATATACGCCTTAGTATATGATATTTTTCTCTTTCTGATTTACTTCGCTTTGTATGACAGTGTTGGGGTCCTTCCATATCGCTACAAATGACCCAATTTCATTACTGAAGATGTGGTACATATACATAATGGATTATTACTCAGCACCTCACTTATAACACTTTACTTGGAAGACTGTTTCAATTGCCAGAAAATATCAACACTAATATGAGCAGATATACCGGTGGGCTTCCCAGGTGCCACAGTGGTAAAGAATCCACCTACCAATGCAGGAGACTCAAGAGACATAGGTTCAATCCCTGGGTCAGGAAGATCCCTTGGAGTAGGAAATAGCAACCCACTCCAGGATTTTTGCCTGGAAAATTCCATGGAGAGAGGATCCTGGCCTGCTACACTCCAGCAAAGAGGGGTCACAAAGTGTTAGACACAGCTGATGACTAAACACACACCCTGAATTGAGGAGTACAAGCATCCTCTGTTTATCTCAATGCGTCTCCACACCTCTTGTGGTCACTGTGGGCTCCCTTCTGTTCTGAGCCAACAGAAGCCTGTTGAAACCCTGGGAAGACTTGATAACACGGCTTGGCTAGAGAACCTAATTTCCGTTCCATTTTACTTTACTTCTCAATGTTCTTACCCTAGCCATACTGTTTCCTAGACACTGAGATATTGGTAGCATATTCTGAGGTTTATTTTAAAGTTCTGCAAAGTATACTGACCATCATATCAGGGAGCACTGGAATCTTTCTGAGGTATCTTATCTTTCCTTTCTGAACAGGCACACTCTGACAGTAATAAAAGTTACATTGGCCTGTATGTTTTGTACTTCCACCTTCAGTGTGTCCTCATATCACATCACACAATCACTCAGAGTAGATGACACAAGAGAATACTCTTCATTCAAGTTAGACTTAATCCTAGCTGAGGAGGAAAAGGTGATAAAGCTGCAGGGAAAATATCCTAGCAAAGCAGGTAGTCTACTATCATTTCCTAGGAAAGAAGGAGGCAGGAGGCTCCAATATCAGGAAAAAAAAAAAATTCTTGAATATATTAGGAATATTATAGAATTAGGAGAAATAACCAAAATATTATTTTTTTTCTGACCATTAATATTTTAGACACTCAAAAGGATAAAATAAAATACAAAGTATTTGTTGACAAAACATTTATGATAAACATTTTCATGGTAAAATTAAATGATTTTTTTGGAATTCTTTGGCGCTGTGCAACCTTTACAATACAGTAGTTTTTGAACCATTTCACAGTCATTCTCCCTTCTGCCTCTGAGCAGCAGACAATCACTAATCTCATTTCCAACACTGCAGATTTCTTCTGTTGAACATTTTCTGTAATTGAAATCATAAAATATGTAATATTTTCTGTCTGGCTTCTTTCATCTAGATAAATGCTTTATTGGGTTCATCCAAGTTATAGCATGTAGCATTTAATTTCTTTGTATTGCTGAAAAATAATCTATTGTATGACCACATTTTCTTATCCATTTAAAAGTTAGTGACATCTGGATTGTTTCAAATTGTCAGTCGTTAGATAAAATGCTGCTGAGAATGTACCACCACATTCTTTGTGTGAACGTATATTTTCATTTTTCATGGTACATACCTATGAATAGGTACATACCTATGAATATACATTGGGATGTATAGTAAGTTATTTTTAAATTTTTAAGAAAATGGCTTTAAGAAAGGATTACAAAATGATTCTATTATCTTACATTCTCACCAATAAGGTATGAAGGTACCATTTTCTCCAAATCTTCATCTGTCTTTATGAATATGCTCATCCTAAGATGTGTGACAAGGTAACTCGTTTTAATTTGCATTTCCCTAATTGAACATCTTTTACTCTGTTTATTGGTTATGTATATACTTACTTGATGCAATGACTATTCAGATTTTTGCCCATTTTTAAATTGCTTTTTTTTTTATTGTCATTGATTTGAAAATGTTCATAGTGAAATGTAAATCTTTTAAAAACTGATCTCAAATTTAACAAATTTTCTTTTATAAATTGAGTTTGGGGTTTTATTTGCAAGAACTATATCTTGCTTAGCTAGAATTGCTTAGAATCAAAATGATTTTCTTCTATGTTTTCTTCTAAATTTTTTGTAGCTTTTGTAGACATTATGCTATCAACTTTAGTTTAAGTTAAATTTTAAGTTAGTTTTGTGTACAGTATCATGAATAGGTCTAAATTAATGTTTTTTAAGTTTCCTTTGTGATATCTCATTCAGTTCAGTTCAGTCGCTCAGTCGTGTCTCTTTACGACCTCCATCACCAACTGGTGGAGTCTACTCAAATTCATGTCCATCGAGTCAGTGATGTCATCCAGCCATCTCATTCTCTGTCATCCCCTTCTCCTCCTGCCCCCAATCCCTCCCAACATCAGAGTCTTTTCCAATGAGTCAACTCTTTGCATGAGGTGGCCAAAGTATTGGAGTTTCAGCTTTAACATCATTCCTTCCAAAGAAATCCCAGGACTGATCTCATTTAGAATGGACTGGTTGGATCTCCTTGCAGTCCAAGGGTATTGGAGTTTCAGCTTTAACATCATTCCTTCCAAAGAAATCCCAGGACTGATCTCCTTTAGAATGGACTGGTTGGATCTCCTTGCAGTCCAAGGGACTCGCAAGAGTCTTCTCCAACACAGAGTTCAAAAGCATCAATTCTTCGGTGCTCAGCTTTCTTCACAGTCCAACTCTCACATCCATACATGACCACTGGAAAAACCATAGCCTTGACTACATGGACCTTTGTTGGCAAAGTAATATCTCTGCTTTTGAACATGCTATCTAGGTTGGTCATAACTTTCCTTCCAAGGAGTAAGCGTCTTTTAATTTCATGGGTGCAATAACCATCTGCAGTGATTTTGGAGCCCCCCAAAATAAAGTCTGACACTGCTTCCACTGTTTCCCCATCTACTTTCCGTAAAGTGATGGGACCAGATGCCATGATCTTCATTTTCTGAATGTTGAGCTTTAAGCCAACCTTTTCACTCTCCTCTTTTACTTTCATCAAGAGGCTTTTTAGTTCCTCTTCACTTTCTGCCATAAGGGTGGTGTCATCTGCATATCTGAGGTTATTTATATGTCTCCCAGCAATCTTGATTCCAGCTTGTGCTTCTTCCAGCCCAGCGTTTCTCATTAGACATAGATATATTGAGGAATGTGTTGTTTAATTACTAAGTTTTGGGGATTTTAAGGATTTCTTGGACTTCTTTTTCTTTCTCTATTTCAAATTTATTTATGTGCTCTAAATTAATCAAATTATAATTTGAATGCATACTTTGTGTAATTTCAATATTTAATTAGATTTATTTAGATTTGGGCAAAACTTGCATTCAGAAAGTATATACACTGATGAAAAAAGCCAAAGAAGATATAAATAAATGGATAGATATACTATGTTCATGGATTGGAACACACAATATATAAGATGTTTTACCCAAAGTAACAGAGTTACAAAATAATAATCAAATTTCCAGTAGAATTGTTTATAAATACAATTAAATTAATTCTAGTATTTAAATTAAAAATCAAATGAACTACAACAGCTAAAAAAACTTGAAAAATAAAAACAATAAAGTTTCAGAAATTTTACTACATTATTTTAAGACATGTTACAGTGATAACAACAAAGACAATTAGACATTAGTAAAAACAGACAGACAGACTAATAAGATGATAGTGAGTCCAGAAATAGGCCTATAGAAATATGGCCAAATTATTTTTGACAAAGGTGCAAGGTGATTCAATGGAGAGAGGATAGTATCTTCCATAAAGTGTATTTCAACTACTGGGTATTCATGTGCAGAAAGATAAATCATAAAATAAATTTCATATTTTATATAAAATTAACCCATTTATTAATAGATTTAAATGTAAAACAAGGATACACAACATGTGAAAGAAAATAGGGAGACATATTATGATCTGAAGTTAGTCAAATATTTTTCTACACATGTACCAAAAGTTCTATTTGTAAAAAAAAATAAAATAATAATAAAATAATGACAGTGATGATGATGAATTGGAATTCATCAAAATCAAAACTTGGCCTGTGAAAGACACTGTTAATAATATAGAAAGCTATTCATGTAAAGCATGGATTAAAAAACAAGGTCCCACTTATAAAACAGAGAACTATATTCAATGTCCTATGACAGACCATATGGGAATGAATCTTAAAAATTAATGTACATATATGTATATGTATAACTGAATCACTTTGTTGTACAGCAGAAATTAACACAGCATTGTAAATCAGCTATACTTCAACAACAAAAATTTTAAAACCTGAAAAAAATTGCCAATATACTGAACGAGAGAGAGTAATTTTCAATTACATATCTTCCAAAGGACTTATACACATAACATATAAAAATCTTAAAAATCAATAGTAAGATACTAACTGAAAAGTAGAGCAAAGATTAGAACAGACACTTCACCAAGGGGATTTATGCATGACAAGTAATGAAAAGAAAAAATTGTTCTACATCATTACCCATTAGGTAAAAAAAAAAAAAAAAAAAAAAAGAGATTCCTCTGCACAGTTATTAAAAACGCCAAAGTAAAATTCAGTCATAATATCAGTGCTGACAAACAACTGATACATTGTAGGTGAAAGTTTAGATGCTATATATTAATTTATACCCACCATATGACAACACATTTATTTACTCTAATGTAATGAAAGCATATATTCAGATAAAACCTGTACATGGATGTCTATGTTTCTTCATTCCATAAAAAATGAGGCAAGCCAAATTCCCTTCATAGGGTTCCTGGTTAAATAAATTATGGCAAACCCATGCAATAGAAGACTACACAGCAATTAAAGAGGAAAGAAGCCTCTATCTGCACCAACTTCCATCAATTTGAAAGCCATGTTGCTGATTGGAATAGGCCTCTTTGAAAAGATGCCATTAAATAACATTCTTAAAAAAAACGGTATAGTGATGCAGAACAGATAAATGTCACCCAGAATTTGGGAAGCAGATGATGCAATTACAAAGATAGCACAGGAGATATTTTATAGTGAAAGAACTAATAACCTATTCTAATGTAATGGTGGTAACAGAATTTATACATGTGATAAAATTCATGGAACTGTACACACCAAAAATTGATTGCCTTTATATTACTCTTTTAAATAAACTAGTAAATGTTCTTCATATAGTCAGGGAAATAATCATTCTGCCTGGGATGGTTTCAGCTTCCTAATTCTGTTTATGCCAGAAATCTCAGTTATAATCTCTTCAAGTGTTGCCTCTTTGTCCATATCTCTTCTTAGTCTAGATTCCAGTGCTATCATGCACTCCTCTAACTCTTTTACCAACAACATGCTAAGTTTGGAGGAAGACGTGATACTTTTGTTCCATTTGGCATGTCTAACTAGTTCATCTTTACACAGATGGTATATGCTTTTGAGAGATCACAATAAGACTCTCACATTGGGAGTTTCTAAAACCAGCCTTGGGTTCGATGATTTACTAGGAAGACTCAATAAACACAGCAGATAGTCATGCTCTCAGCTATGATTTATCACAATGCTACAAAGAAAATCAGTAAAGGATGTGGCACAAAGGACAAAGTCCAGAAGAATCAGAAGACACAAAGATTCAAGTGTTACACAAGATGTGCATACATCCTCCAGCATTGGACTGTGAACACTCCTATGAAATGCTGTTAAGCAAGAAAGCTCATTAGAGACCCACTGCCCAAGGATTTTATTGGAATCTAATCATGTCTAACATCCCAAATTCCTGAATCCCAGAAAGAATGTAGATGTTCATTATAAATAATACTGTTATGCAAACTATTTAGGCACAGTGAGTACTCTTACCAATTCTGGAACTGATGGGAACCCTCCTGAAACCCATATACCTAAACACTAGTCAAGGATGATCCTACAAGCCAGAATTTCTAAGGGTAGCAGCCTCACATTTGCTACAGCACTCTTTTTTTTTTTTTTTTTTTTGTACAACTGCCTACCCCTAGAAAAAAACCGTTTTGTCTCTTGTATCCCTTGTATCTACAAGATCACAAATGTCACCTTTATTTGAAAAAATTTCTTAGGGAAAGCTTGATTCCTAGCTCCATTCTTTTATCTTAATTCTTGCTTTGACTTTGAAGGTAGGAGAATTGTACATTTTCTGGCCAGATGAATATTTTATCATGTTTTATATTTTATTCAGCATTTTAATTTGTTTTCTTTTAATGTGAAGGGTCAACATGACTTATATGCTAGATTTAAGAACATAAAAATCTATATATTACCCATAGTTGTTTGTTTGTTTTTTAATTAGAGTATAGTTGCTTTACAGTGTTGTATCACCCAAAGTCTTATTTTCATGCTGGAAATTATTAGGAAATATCCTTGGGGTCAACATTGAGCAAAAGGAGAAGTTGAACACAGGTGAAGTCACTGCAAACACCTCAGCTGATCTTACAGGAGCTCTGGATCTGAGCAATCCTCCTGATCCAGCACTGGACAGCCTGCCTAGGGAACATGACCTGGACTTGGGCAATGGACAGTTTTGCCATGTTCCTGAGTTGAAGGACAAAAGTGAGAGCTGTAGGTTCTCACTCTTAGTAACTGGAAGAATTTCCACTGCCAGGAAGTAGGAAGAGGCTCTGAGCAGTACAATAGGGTATCCATTGCTGTCTCATGGGAAACAAGAAAATTCAAGTTAAGCTTATTTTGAAATTATTTTAAATATCTTCCTATATTAATATTGAAAAGTTGCAGTTAAATAGAAGAGAGATAAATTTGTTTTATACTTTCTTTCAATGTTTTAAATTGCAGTTGGGATTAGCTATGGTTTGAAACATTATCTTTATCAGTTACTTTTTCATAGTTAGCAATTAAGTCATTTAACTATAACTATAGTTAGCCTAAGGGTTGATTAATTTTACAGTTTGTTCCAAAATTTGACACTAAAAATCATCAGTTATTTCATAAAAGTTTATTGTGTTCTTAGTACTCCACTATGGCTAATAGGAAATTGATTACATTCATGAAATAAATAGAATGTGAATGAACATAGCACAGAACATCTGAAGTTATTCACCATATGGTGAGTCAATTCTTCTATGCTTCTTTGACTGAGATTGCTGTTAAACCTTCCATTTTTTGCATATTTGCTAAGTAACGATGTTACTTAGCCTTCACTGGGTGTAAAAGCAATCATAAATTTGTTAGAAAATTAGCATATTGAAATAACAACATAAAGCCAGCCAATAAAAACTGGTTTTATGATGGTCATCAAGTAATTAATAATTTCAGTGACTATGTGCATTGTTCACTTTAAAAAATAAATACAAATATGAACTATTCAAATTCTGGTTCTCTGAGTGATAGGACACACATGTCTTGAAAAAGAAAACATTATTCCTATTTCTCTGACTTGCATGTAATTCTAGGCTTACAGAGACCTAGAATTTCCACTTTTATGAACTGCCTTCCAGCTAATTTTGAATGTGGTCACCTTCTATCACAGAGCACAAAAGTGGAAGGAAATGCCTTCAGAGCAAAAAGCTGAGTTGGCTTTCTTGACACTGGATAAAAGTTAGCTAATATTTCTTTACCAAAGTCATTTAATTCTTTCCTAGGATTTGGAGACTTTAGTTATTTTGAGGATTGGAACATAAAAGAAAGTTCTGGATCATGAAATATCACTTATTCATTTGGCCTAAATGCAGGAAATGGAAGGTCCTGGAAGATGGAAGGGAAGGCCTGCAGGTTATCAATGATGAAGGAGAATGCAGAACAGGGGGTGTCACAGACACATTTTAATCACTTTAGGATTTTTACCTGGCAATAGTCCTGGGGCTGACAATTTTCATATCTAGATTCTAGGGATAAAACACTGGGAAGCGACCTCCCTAATTGAAGTTAGGACAGAGCACACTTAGCAGCAAAAACTCACTGTCCTCAAAGCAGTTTTCTCTTTCTGCTTACTCTACTTTTGGTTATATTTCCTTAAGTTCAGCTGGTCATGACTTTCCTGTGGTCAGGAAATGAATGCACCAGTATCTGATAATTACATAACAAAGATGCCTATTAAATGAATCAATAACAACAAACATGTCACTAAGTGAGGAGCAGCCAGAAGCTGTTAACAGTATTGTGTGTTTCTCAGCACTTTTGTTCCATTTTTTAAAAGTTTTTGGATTTCTTTGAGTGTGGATAAATACTTGCTGTCTAATTCAAAATTAATATATGAAATAAAAATGTTTATGAGGGTGTATATCTTTAAGTTGTTATAGTTAATAAATTCTACTGACCATAATTATTGGAGAGGCTAGCCATTATTTTTTTAAATATACAATAACATTTACTAATTTTAAATGTGCAAAACAGTGAGTTTTGAAAAATATATATAGCCATATACTATATAGACTATTTCTACCACTCAAACATCTAATTCATGCCCCATTGTTCTTAATCACCTCTCCTGACCGCTCACCTCTGGCAAGCACAGATATACTACGTGTCTAGAGTACTGTCTTTTCTAGAATTTCAAATAAATGGAGTTATGCAATATGAGTGATTTTGGCATCTTATGCTAGCCATCCTGCCAGTCACAGGGTAGAGGAAACTTTGGCTTCGTTTTAATTTGTAGAAGTCCTTATCTTAATTGCACAAACCTACTGTACACCACACATTCTGTGCTCACCATGGAGATTTTTATCTAGACATTTTATAACTTCATATGAAACATTAATAAGCAGGACTTAAGTTGTTCTTATTAGGGTTGAAAGGTAATTGTATTCCTTACTAAATTATTTCACTAGGCCATTAAACATATATGTGTAAGTGTGAATTTGTATGTATATGCATCTGTGTGTGTGTGTGTTCAAAATGCCTATCCTCCATATTCAGAGAACAGTGCTACACTTTACTTATTTGGGTTCTCAAAAATAGAGGTCACTTGTATCAGTGAAATGTTCCTCCTGGGTCTTTGGTTTCTGCTTCCTGGATAGAATCTGCCAAGTGATGTGGGGGGTATTAGCCTCTTCACATTTTTAGCAGTTTACGTCATGTTCAACTGTGCCATCAGGGTCTAAAAGTTAAATTTCGTGGGTTGGACTGCAAGTCCTACTATGAGATTATTTTCCTCAAATATAACCTGTGTTTAATTGCATAAGCTTCTAGAAAATCTGCTCCTTCCTTCCTTCCTGACTACCTTGATCCCCTTCCCCTTTTCTTCCTCCCTCACTTCCTTTCCTCTTTCCTTCCTTCTTCCCTCCCTTCCTTCCTTCTTCTTTTCTCTTTCCCTCCCTCCCTCTTTCCTCCAGTTAAACAGCATTCCTTTCTTCCTCAACAGATCAGTTTAATAGGAAGACATGTAATGTGTGCTTACTTGACTTGGTTTGAAGCCTGCCCTGACTCCACATACATTAGTTGAGTGAATGCTGGTGAATTATGTACCATCATTATGTCCATGACTACCTTGAAGATAATGTAAGCATTGGACTATTATGGGGATTGCTATGGAAGAATAATACATGGTAAGCAATTAGAACATTGCCTGACACAAAGTAAATACACTATTATTAATTTAAGAACTATGTGTGAAGTGCCAAATATGTGCTTTGCTGCTGCTGCTGCTGCTAAGTCACTTCAGTCGTGTCCGACTCTGTGCGACCCCATAGACGGCAGCCCACCAGGCTCCCCCGTCCCTGGGATTCTCCAGGCAAGAACGCTGGAGTGGGTTGCCATTTCCTCCTCCAATGCATGAAAGCGAAAAGGCAAAGTGAAGTTGCTCAGTTGTGTCCGACTCTTAGCGACCTCATGGACAGCTGCCTACCAGGCTCCTCTGTCCGTGGGATTTTCCAGGCAAGAGTACTGGAGTGGGGTGTCATTGCCTTCTCCAAATATGTGCTCTAGTGTTGAACAATTGTTGAGGTTTGTACATGAAAAGTAAAACCAACTCATAATTTGGTAGTCTGAAGAAATGTCCATAGTCTCCACTATGCCTTCTACACAGAATCCAGGCTGTTGTACGCTTAGAGAGTTTTCCTTTCACATTGACTTTGGGCTTGGCCACATGACTTTTGGGACAAGAGTCAACATAATACAGAGACCTTAAAAGTGCTTGTACATTGGATATTGCTTTCTGTCTCGCCACTTTCAGTACCTCTGCTACCAGCATGATGAGAATAATTTTGACTAGACAGTTGCACTTAGCAACAAATGCTTCAGTTTCTTCCATCACCCCTTCTTACTCACTGTCCACGGTGAAATATATGAGAATCTACTGTATAGCCCAGGGAACTCTACTCAATACTCTGTAATGACTGTATGGGAAAAAATCTGAAAAAAGAGTTGATATATCTATATGTAAAACTGATTCACTTTGCTGTATATCATAAGCTAATATAACATTGTAAATCAGTTATACTTCAATACAGATTAATTTTTTTTTTTTTAAGTTAAAAAAAGAAAAAGCCAGCAACAACCAGCTGATTTCTGACCTGTGAGTGATCCCGGCCAAAACACACACAGCACAGATGACCTATCCTAGCTAAGCTAAGCCCCAATTGCTGACTCATAAAGTTGTGAGCCTCTGCACTTTGAGGTGGGTGGTTATGTAGCAAATGACAGCTGACCTTCTTGAGCTATTTGCTTGATTTTTTTTTTTTTCTGTGAATTTATGCTTGAGGGAAGTCTATCACAAGGTCTCTTCCTCATACTTGTGATAGCGCCCTGAGGCCCTCCCAACACTAGAAAACTTAATCCAACTTCCCACCTGCCATCTCTTTAGGAAGCACTCCTCAGAATGGTGGCAGGATTGTCTCACCTCAGGCTAAATGTCCTTTCAAGGCAACTCTAGGACAATATTTCCCAGTTGTTTCCTTTGGTGTGTGAATGAAGATGCCTTGGGGTATGCAGATTGCAGCATGCTTGCTAACAAAACCATCATGCTCGGGAGGTTCCCTGCTTTATCACCAAAATGTCAAATTAATTTGAACACCTAAAATCAAGTTGTTTTTTTTTTTTTAAACTATACTCCTTCATAATTATCATGCTTAACTTCTCAAAATTAGCATTAAAGAAATTTCAATGTTATTCCTTACCTTCTCTGTCTTCTTTTCTTTCCTTGTTTCTTATTTTTTTAAGGAGTATGATCTTATATGTGGCAGAGGACAAATGGTAGATTAAACAAATCTCTAACTCTGTGTTATATAATGTAGTAAATCTCCTAATTATATAACAATGCGGAACCTAAAAAGAACAAAGGAAACATGAAAGATGAAATAAGGGGAAAAGTACATGATCTTCAGTAAGAAATATACTAAGAAATTTCATATAAGTATTTAATTTGCTTCTTGCAATGTCCCAATACTATAGGCATGTTAATGTTATTTTTGAGAAGCACAATTGCACTGTATAGAGACTTTTATCACTGTTTATGACCTGTTGATAGAAAGTAGTGGGACCAAATGTTGACTTCTCTTTGTCACAGAAAACTCATTAAAAAGGCCTCAGAGGGGTGCCAGTTAGGAACAAATAAACATCACGTCCTATTGACTGAACTGTATCCTCTCAAAATTCATATGTTACTACCCTTGTCCCTGTGCAGCTGTATCTGGAGACAGTCTTCAGCAGGTCAGTTCAGTTCAGTTCAGTCACTCAGTTGTGTCTAACTCTTTACGACCCCATGAATCGCAGCGCGCCAGGCCTCCCTGTCCATCACCAACTCCCGGAGTTCACTGAGACTCATGTCCATCAGTCAGGGATGCCATCCAGCCATCTCATCCTCTGTTGTCCCCTTCTCCTCCTGCCCCCAATCCCTCCTAGTATCAGAGGTCTTTTCCAATGAGTCAACACTTCGCATGAGGTGGCCAAAGTACTGGAGTTTCAGTTTTAGCATCATTCCTTCCAAAGAAATCCCAGGGCTGATCTCCTTCAGAATGGACTGGTTGGATCTCCTTGCAGTCCAAGGGACTCTCAAGATTCTTCTCCAACGCCACAGTTCAAAAGCATCAATTCTTCGGCACTCAGCCTTCTTCACAGTCCAACTCTCACATCCATACATGACCACAGGAAAAACCATAGCCTTGACTAGATAAACTTTTGTTTGCAAAGTAATGTCTCTGCTTTTAAATATGCTATCTAGGTTAGTCATAACTTTCCTTCCAAGGAGTAAGGGTCTTTTAATTTCATGGCTGCAGTCAGCATCTGCAGTGATTTTGGAGCCCCCCAAAATAAAGTCTGACACTGTTTCCACTGTTTCCCCATCTATTTCCCATGAAGTGATGGGACCAGATGCCATGATCTTCATTTTCTGAATGTTGAGCTTTAAGCCAACTTTTTCATTCTCCACTTTCACTTTCATCAAGAGGCTTTTTAGTTCCTCTTCACTTTCTGCCCTAAGGGTAGCATCATCTGCATATCTGAGGTTATGGATATTTCTCCCGGAAATCTTGATTCCAGCTTGTGTTTCTTCCAGTCCAGCATTTCTCATGATGTACTCTGCATACAAGTTAAATAAGCAGGGTGACAATATACAGCCTTGACGTACTCCTTTTCCTATTTGGAACCAGTCTGTTGCTCCATGTCCAGTTCTAACTGTTGCTTCCTGACCTGCATATAGGTTTCTCAAGAGGCAGGTCAGGTGCTCTGCTATTCCCATCTCTTTCAGAATTTTCCACGGTTTATTGTGATCCACACAGTCAAAGGCTTTGGCATAGTCAATAAAGCAGAAATAGATGTTTTTCTGGAACTCTCTTGCTTTTTCCATGATCCAGTGGATTTTGGCAATTTGATCTCTGGTTCTTCTGCCTTTTCTAAAACCAGCTTGAACATCAGGAAGTTCACGGTTCACGTATTGCTGAAGCGTGGCTTGGAGAATTTTGAGCATTACTTTACTAGTGTGGTATTTAAGGTTAAAAGAGGCCACAAGTGTGAGAACCCACATTCACACCCCATAGAACGGCTGCCCCACCCACCCTCATCCCTCTCTTTCAGTCTGTCTCCTTGTGGGGTGAAGACACTGTGAGAGAGTGGCCATCTGCATGCTAGGGCAAGAGCTCTCCCCAGACATCAAATCCTCTGGACTTTGACCTTGAACTTCAAGCCTCTAGAACTGTGAGAAAATTAATTTCCACTATTTAAGTCACCCAGTTTATGGTATTTTGTCATAGCAGCCTGAGAAGACTAATACATATGCTTAGATAGGTCTATGTCTTTTTCATGCTAATCTAGGAGGCAAGGGACAAAGATCTCCCCTCTATTTATTTTCCTTTCTTCAAATTTCTCTTGACATGACATTATGAGATTTTCTTAGAGCCAGTGTTACAAATATTTTGGCACTCCCCTGATGACAAGTACTAATAAAAGAGAGAGAGAGAGAGTCCTAATTTTTTTTTCTGGCAAATTTTCCATACTTTAGCTACTCCACATTAAAGAATTTATTCTAAGGAATTAACAAAGGATATATGTAAGTGTGTACAGATAGTAATATGCACTGAAATGTAATTTACAGTACTCAAAATTGTACAACTTAATATTAAGTGATATAAGAATGGGTCAGTAATGAAGATACTCCAATAAATGGAATATCATATAGCATGAAAATAAGATAGAGGGAGGAAATCCACTAACAGGAGTCAATGCCCATAGTGTATTGTCACACTAGAAATAGTGCATGCCATAGTATGTAACAAGCATGCATGCATGCACGCCAATCTACAAATGTACATGTGTATTGTGCTTCTATATAAGTATATATTTTTAATGTCTCTATATTTATAATATAATTATTTTTTAGAGATGAGATTGTTAATTGATTTTTACCCTTACTCATCTATTTTTAAGGTGTCTTGCTATAAAATAATATTTTGATAGCTAGAAGGAAATATTTAAGGAACAAACTCAAATTTTGTCTTTAATAATACTAAATAATACTTTTTATAGCATGTTTCTATTATATATAAGCAAAAATGAATAAGGTAGATATAATCTAATATTGACAGGGTTAAGCTGAAGTATTCAAACAGTTGTCAGTATAAACTGTCTTGTGCTTTCCAGAGAGCAATTTTACAATAAGTATCAATATCAACCCAAATGTGTCTATCTATTGTTTCTTGTAATATCAAGCAACAAATTTATAAGGAAACAAATGGTCAAAGGGGGGGACAAAAAAAAACTGTTCAAAGATTTTTATAACAAATGACTATGAAAACAGTGAGTAATTAGAAACAGCTCAAATTCCCCCACATTGGGCAACTAAAAATGAAATAAACATTGTGTTTCAAAATTCCTCTAGATGGACAATATTTATGTTGAATGTGACAGGTAACAGTAGGGTCATGTGGAATGTTTACATGCATTAAAATAAAGCCGAGGAGAAGATGGAAAATATAAACAGTTGTAGCTTTGGGCTTATTTTCAGTATTTATGTGCATTTCCTAAATGTTTCTTAAAAACTATCTTTTAGAAAGAATTATAAGTACATCAACAGTATTGTAATACATGAGAAAGTGATAATTATCTTTAAACATTCAGGATTAAAGAGTAAGGACATTGTAGTCTACACACAATGATGGTTAAATTTTTCTTCTAATCTGTGATTTTGAAATAAAAACAATTAATCAGTGTTTCCACAACCTTTCTTTGCTTGTGTTTTATAAAACTGGAGACAGTGAATGAAAACACGAAGCTAAGAATAATGAAAGCCTGGGTGGCAGTGTCTGTATCCTGAATTGTGGCACCAGGAACCCACAAATCACAGCCTGAAGCACTCAGGACCTTGGACGTTTGCTTTTGTTTATGAACTGTGTAGGGTGCTTATTTTCTGCTTTTCATGATGGCTACAACCAATCTTTTCACACTGTATTTATGGTGCTTTTCTTTCTTTTTTTTTTATTAAGGTTGTTTTATACTTGGCAGTATCTAAATGTTGTATCTGGAATTTAAATAGGAGAAACCGTACTTTAGTTTTATCTAACCGAACGAGGCCAAGATCACTGCTGGACAGAAGGTGATTTTCCTCTGAAGAGTGAGAAGGGAGGTCACCGAGTGGATGCTGTTATGACTTGGTGCCTTTCACAGTTCATCTCAGCACATCCTCACATCCCAATGGGCTGGGAACTATAAAGCCCAGTTTGCAGCTGAGAACACAGTAAGGAATGGAGCAGGCTTAAGTTTTGGTTGGTTGGCTAACTGAATTGAAAAGCGTGTATAGAAGACAAAAGCCCATGGTTGGTTGGCCAACTGCATTGAAAAGCATGCACAGAAGACAATAGCACCTAGTTGTTCTGAGATCAAATATACAGACAGTGTTGCACAAAGGTCTCAGGTCAAGCACTTTAAAGCCATTGGTGTCATGTATGCTAACATCCTCTGTTTGGAGTTCTGTCTAAAGGTGTATGTCACACTTGTATTACTTAAGCACCTTTTGAGGTAATGATCAGATTTTTAAACTGCAATTGAAAATAATGTGTGCGTGAATGCATGCTCAGTCGCTTCAGTCCTGTCTGACTCTTTGTGACCCCATGGACTGTAGCCCACCAGGCTCCTCTGTCCATGGCATTCTCCAGGGAAGAATTCTGAAGTGGGTTGTCATGCCCTCCTCCAGGGGATGTTCCTGACCCAGGGATTGAACACATGTCTCCCTCATCTCATTGCAGGTGGGTTCCTTACCCACTGAGCTACCTGGGAAGCCTAAAATAGCAGTAAATAAAAGATTTTGGGTTTCACTGGTGGCTCAGTCAGTAAAGAATCAAGTATTTCACCCATAAGAAAGAAAACCATAGCTCTTTAAACAAGCATTTATCTAGGAGTAATAAATACATTGGCAATTAAATATATATTATATTAATTTTCCCTGAAAGAAGAATATATAATTTTAGTAGTTCTTATAGATTCTTCCAAAAATCTATAATTTATTTAAATTGAAAAACTCATTATTGAAAAATGCTTGTGTATACTTTTATAGAGAGTAAACATTTATTCAGCCCACACTTTCTTCTCATGTGACTTAAAACCCCATGTGGAGTTCAACTTCATACTAAGACTGAAAAAAGGGAACTGGATCTGACCTCCCACATGCAAAAAAGAAAAAAACTAAAATGTTTAAGTGAATTAAAAAAAAAAATTCAAATCATACAACACATGTTCTCTGACTATAAAGGAATTATACTGGAAGTTGATAAATAGAAATATATAAGAAATTATCCAAATATTTTAAAGAAATATAAAACAATTACAAATAATCCATGAATAAAACAATAAAAGGGAAATTAGAAGCTATTTTAGCTGAATATTAATGAAAATACAACATACTAAATATTACAATATGCAGCTACAGGGTACACAAATTAGAAAAAGAGGATAGTTTCAAGTTAAAGACCCTCATTTCCACCTTAAGAAAGTAAAAATATTAACACCACATAGAGGATCAGAAGGCAAAGCTAATCTATTAGTGACAGAAATCAATTAAGGAAACAAATATAAGAGACACAGGCTATAAAACTAAAATTTGGTTATCCATTTTAAATATAGCATTGTGTACATGATCTTCCCCAAATCCCTAGATAACCAACCTATTGTATGGAACATGGAACTCTGCTCAATGTTATGTACCAGCCTGGATGGGAGGAGGGTTTTGGGGAGAATGAATACATGTATATGCATGGCTGAGTCCCTTTGTTGTTCACCTACTTTCCAATACAAAATGTTTTTAGTGTTAAAAAAAAGAAGAAAGAAAGAAAGAAAAAAGACATTTCCACTTTTCCATTAAAAATAATCCAAAAAAACTAAAATTTGTATTTTTGAGAAGATAAACTAAGTTGTTAAAACTCTATCAAATTGACCAGGAAACCAAAAAAGAAATCACAGTTTACTCTGTGTTAGAAACATTGTTGTTGTTTAGTCACTAAGTCGTGCCTGACTCTTTACAACCCCATGGATTGTAGATTGCCAGGCTCCTCTGTCCATGGGATTTCCAAGGCAAGAACACTAGAGTGGGTTGCCATTTTCTTCAGAAAACCAAGAAAGAAAACACAGTTTACTCGATGTTAGAAATGACAGAGGTGATATCACCAGAAGATCTGTAGCTAATAAAAGGAAAATAACAAAATATTTTGAATATTTTATGCCAATAAATTTGACATATTAGATGAAATAAGCAAATCTTTGAAATCTTTGAAAGTCATGAACTACCAACACTCACTGTAAAAGATAGTTCTATATTTTCAATTAATGTTTAGTAAAATAGCTCATAGAAAAAACAAAACAAACAAAACTTCAAGCATGCGTAATTTTCACTGGTGATTCTACCAAACATTTCAGAAATGGATACTGGGGGAGGGGGAATTTCTCAGCATTATGAAGCTGACATTCTCTTACCAAGACTAGATAATGTACTACAAAAAACATATGAAATAAAATAAAGCCTAGAGAACATAAATGTATATTCAAAAATATCTTAAGAAAGTTTTTGCAAATAACTCCAACAATGTTTTAAATATACATTATGGCAAAGTGTGGTTTATTCCAAGACTATATTGTTAATTAACATTATAAAATAAAGTAGTTGGCTGTATTGAAAGATTAAAAAGAGCATCTTCTTTCAAAATTTAATGCAATCTTACATTTACCTATCAAAAAAGCATGGTATTAGCATATATAGAGAAACTAATGGAACAGAAAACATTCCTAAGATAAATGCACATATATATGTAAAACTGATTTTCAACAAAGGCGCAAAAGTAGCTCAATGGAGAAATGATAAGCTTTTCAATGAATGGTATAGAGGCTCTAGAGGCATTTCCAAGAGGCTTCAGGAAATGTTTGGGATGATGAATGTGTTCATTATTTTGAATTTGGTGATGATTTCATGGGTGTACATTCATATCGAAATGTATGAACTCACACACTTTAAATAGGTGCAATTCATTTTATGTCCAACATATTTCAGTAAATACATCCTTCTAAAATCTTTTTTATTTTTAACATTATAATAACTTAGTCAAAACACTTTCATTCAAATTATTATATCAATTATTTGCAATTTCAATTTCATTTAGAGTCACATATATTCAAAGAACCTCTATGTATGAAACAGCATACAGGAAAAAGTATGAAAATTATTCACTAAATTTATCAAGACAGTTCACGTATTCTCAGATGTTCATAGAAGAAGGTGGCAATATTCAAATCATGCAATGTGTGTTTCAGTCAAGAAAACACACCTGACTACCTAAGCTAAGTAAAAGCATTTATTGGCTCTGCATGGCTACTCATGAATTACTAGAATACTAATTAAGGTAAAATATAGAGAATAAGTGTCTTGGAAATTGAAAGGTCAGTAAGATTTCTTTGTGAGGCAAAGGCACTGATAACTTTTAAAAAGACAGAACAAAAATGAAATTTGTGTAGCTCAAACTTAATAAATTATATGATAATTTTACTTCTTCTAAAAATAAATGCATTTTGAGGATATAATCCTTTTAAAAATATGTGTCTCCTAACATGTCTATTTAATGAATACATTGTAGATCAGAAACTAAGAAACACACAGGAAAGGATATATGAGGAATCACATTTTATATTTTTATATCTGCTAGGCTGTGATCCACAGTTGAAATTGGAGATTAATATACTTTTGTTCTAACCATGTGGTTTGTCTCATACATTAGTTGGGATGGGAGTTTTCCCCATTTCTGAGATAAGCAAATCTCTAAAAGACACCATGAACGTTGTATACAAGGATAAATCTTGAAATCTTCTACAATCTTGAAATCATAAAAGCTTGGAAATAAATTTTTGGTCCACTAGTTTTTAGTCAAAAAGGAGAGGTTTTTAAAAATCTCTCTGAGTCTTAGTTTTCTTATTTTAATTTGAGAAATCTATTTTGTTTCAGAAGAAAAAAATCAATGTTTATGAGAACAGTGCACTAAATTATGATAGTGAAGTGAAGTCTCTCAGTCGTGTCTGACTCTTTATGACCCCGTGGACTGTAGCCTGCCAGGTTCCTCTGTACATGGGATTCTCCAGAGTCCGTGTCCGTATTTCTATGGAATTCAGCAATCTGTTGTCATTTGAAGAACCTGAACTCATATATCAGGATAGCAAATGAGAGACCATCAAATTCTGAGTAAGCCAAGTGCAAAAAGACAATATTCTAAAGAATACTGAGATTGAACGCCAAATGTTACAAACATATTGGTAAGGTTTTTGTGATCCCTAATTACCTTGTCTTCAAATTCTGAGAACCAATAGTGGTCTTTCCAGAAAACACTATTTTTTTTTTTTTTTTTACTTAAATAAGTTTTAGTTTGTTCAAAAAGTCTTCTGACAAATAGCTGCTGCTTTCAGTGCCTTCCAAATAGCTTGCCTATAATTAGTTGTAGCAGTTAAGTTGCTAAGTCGTGTCTGACTCTTGCAACCCCATGGACTGTAGCCCACCATGCTCCTCTTTCCATGGGATTCCCCAGGCAAGCACACTGGAGTGGGTTGCCTTTTCCTTCTTCATAGTACTATAATAAGTACTAAAACATGATTCTAAGCATCTTTGTTTGTCATGATCAATAGTTTAAATTTTTGGCTAATGTTTTAACATTCCACAGATACACAGTGGACACCTCAACCCCAAATCGGTGAGGATATTAAGATTCATGACACTACACACACCTTTTAAGAGGGAATGAACATGTTTACTGTTTATATGAAGAGGCTTTGTGGGGAGAGAGGGTCAGGTTTCCCAAGATGGATGGACCCAGCATCAGGGTCTTTTCCAATGAGTCACTTCTTTGCATCAGGTGGCCAAGTATTGGAGTTTCATCTTCAACATCAGTCCTTCCGATGAATATTCAGGACTGATTTCCTTTAGGATTGACTGGCTGGATCTCCTTGCAGTCCAAGGGACTCAAGAGTTGTCTCCAATACCACAGTTCAAAGCATCAGTTCTTCGGCGCTCAGCTTTCTTTATGGTAAAATTCTCACATCCTTATATGACTACTGGGAAAACCATAGTTTTGACTAAATGGAGCTTAGTTGGCAAAGTAGTGTCTCTGCTTTTCAATATGCTGTCTCAGTTGGTCACAGCTTTTCTTTCAAGGAACAAGCATCTTTTAATTGCAAGGCTGCAGTCACTATCTGCAGTGATTTTGGAGTAAAATAATAAATAAATAAATAAAGTCTGTCACTTTTCCATTGTTTCCCCATCTATTTACCAGGAAGTGATGGGACCAGATGCTATACTCTTAGCTTTCTGAAGGTTGAGTTTGAAGACAACTCTTTCACTCTCCTCTTTTACTTTCATCGAGGCTCCTTAGTTCTTATTCACTTTCTGCCATAAGCGTGGTGTAATTTGCATATCTGATGTTATTGATATTTCACCCAGTAATCTTGATTTCAGCTTGTATTTCATCCAGTCCATCGTTTCTCATTATGTACTCTGCATAAATCAAATAAGCAGGTGACAATATACAGCCTTTATGTACTCCTTTCCTGATTTGGAACAGTCTGTTATTCCATGTCGGAGAAGGCAATGGCACCCCACTCCAGCACTCTTGCCTGGAAAATCCCATGGACGGAGGAGCCTGGTGGGCCACAGTCCATAGGGTCGCTAAGAGTCGGACACGACTGGACGACTTCACTTTCACTTTTCTCTTCCATGCACTGGAGAAGGAAATGGCAACCCACTCCAGTGTTCTTGCCTGGAGAATCCCAGGGACAGGGGAGCCTCGTGGGCTGCCATCCATGGGGTCATACAGAGTTGGACACGACTGAAGTGACTTGGCAGTTGTTCCATGTGCAGTTCTAACTGTTGCATTTTGACCTGCATACAGCTTTCTCAGGAGGCGGGTCAGGTGGTCTGGTATCCCCATCTCTTGAAGAATTTTCCACAATTTTTTTTGTGACCCACGCAGTCAAAGGCTTTGGCATAGTCAAAAAAGCAGAAGTATATGTTTTTCTGGAACTCTCTTGCTTTTTCAATGATCCTACAGATGTTTGTAATTTTATTTCTGGTTCCTCTGCCTTTTCTAAAACCAGCTTTAACATCTGGAAATTGTCAGTTCACGTTCTGTTGAAGCCTGGCTTGGAGAATTTTGAGCATTAGTTTGCTAGTGTGTGAAATGAGTGCAATTGTGTGGTAGTTTGAATATTCTTTTGCATTGCCTTTCTTGGGGATTGGAATGAAAACTGACCTTTTCCAGTCCTGTGGCCATTGCTGAGTTTTCCAAGTTTGCTGGCATGTTGAGTACAACACTTTCACAGCACCATTTTTTAGGATTTGAAATAGCCCAATTGGAATTCCATCATCTCCATTACCTTTGTTCGTAGTGATGTTTTCTAAGGCCCACTTGACTTTACATTCCAGGATGTCTGACTCTAGGTGAGTGATCACACCATCATGATTATCTGCATCATGAAAACCCTTTTTCTACAGTTCTTCTGTGTATTCTTGCCACCTCTTCTTCTGCTTCTGTTAGGTCCATACCATTTCTGTCCTTTATTCATCAAAAATAAGATGGAAGCTCTGTGTCCCTTCTCTCATATCCTGCCCCAATTATCTGGCTGCTCTTTCTATAAGAAACTAGCAATCTAGTAAGTTAAATATTTTCCTGAGCTTTGTGAGTTACTGTAGCAAATTAAGTGAACCCAAGGAGGGGGCCTAATCTGGAAAATAGTGGAATAGAAGAACGTACTAAGTCATGTCTGACTCTTTGTGACCCCATGGACTACACAGTCTATGGAATTCTCCAGGCCATACTGAAGTGGGTAGCCTTTCCCTTCTCCAGGGGATCTTCCGAACCCAGGTATAGAACTCAGGTCTCCCACATTGCAGGCAGATTCTTTACCAGCTGAGCCACAAGGGAAGGTCAAGAATACTGGAGTGGGTAGCCTATCCCTTCTCCAGGGGATCTTCCTTGCCCAGGAATTGAACCGGGGTCTCCTGTGTTGCAGGTGGATTCTTTACCACCTGAGCTATCAGGGAAGCTATTAAAGTCTACCTACCAAAATATGTTTCTATACATAGAAATCGAGGATAAACAGTAGGAAAGCAAATTTAAGAAACCTTAGGGAAAAAAAAAAAAAAAAAGTAGAAACCAAACCATTTCTGACTCATTTTCTTGCTGTCAACAAGTTCAAAATGTACAAAGCAATTTGTAATGATTTCTAAAAAACAGTTTTACAGAATTTCCAGACACCTTGTTTTAAGAAATTTTTTGAGAGGAAGGGAAATATAATCAGTGATTTTTCTTTTTTTTAAATCTTCTTTTCAATTTATTCTTTGTCAACTTTTCAATTAATTTTTCTTCAATATTACTTGAATTAAATATGAAAATTTCTGCCACTTGGGAAAAAAAAAATTGACCTAAGTGAAAATAATTGTTGTGGTTAACTTCCCTAAAAAAAAAGAACTGAGACTAGATGATTTACTAAGGGAAACTGCATTTCCATTCCTGACATCTGAGGTAAGAAATTTCTTTCCAATTTTAAGACCATTCTTGAGCTTGTTTCTTTCTCTGCCCAGAACTTGCTTTGGGAATAAATAATTGCCTAATAAAAGTCCAATCTATTATAAGTTCTCTCTCTGGGCTACCGAAGCAAATACTGCAGACATATCTGGATTGAAACCACATAGCAAATTCATATTAACTCTATCCTGTAGTCCAAATAATTGGATTCCCTTTTAGAGTATTTTTGAGGAATCAGAGAGATAATGTAAATTAAAATAACAGTGTTAAACAAATGGAAATTAAATTTTAGGAAAATGTTTAAATATAAGTAAATATTAATTAATATTTTTAAGGAGTTAAAGACTGTTCAGGGGCCAACATTAGCACAGAAAGTCATGGAGAAATGGAACTTAAGAATAATAAGGGAATGCATATTTTTCCTTGATTTTATGTCATGTAGGTAACATGGTGTTGATAGAAAAAAATCCATTTTTTAAGGGAGGCCAGTCTTGGGCAAAATTAATTATATCAGATGATCTACACATTCACCAAAAGTTTACCAAGCAACCTGCATGACTGGCACTGAATATGGTTATGCTTATTTGTTTTTATTGAAGGATAGTTGATTTATAATGCTATGCTAGTTTCAGGAGTAGCACACTGTTATATAGATATATATTCTTTTTCAGATGCTTTTCCCTTGTAGATTATTGCAAAAAATTGAGTAAAATCACCTGTGCTATACAGTAGATAGTTTGCATTTTTTAATGTTGCTAATTAATTTTATTGGAGTATAGTTAATTTACAGTGTTGTATTAGTTTCTGTGGTACAGCAAAGAGAATCAATTATACATATACATATATCCACTCTTTTTTTGAGTCTCTTCCCATATAGGTCATTACAAAGTAATGAGTAGATTTCCCCGTGCTATACAGTAGGTCTTTATTAGTTATTTATTTTAAATATAGTAGTGTGTATGTGTCAATCCCAAGTTCTCAATTTAGCCCTTCATCCCCTTTCCCTGTGGTAACCATCAGTTTATTTTCTACATCTGTGACTTTACTTCTGTTTTGTAAATAGGTTCAAATGTATCATTTTTGTAGATTTCATGTATAAGTGATATCATATGATATTGGTCTTTGTCTGGTGTACTTCACTCAGTATGATAATCTCTAGATTCATCTATGTTGCTTCAAATGGCATTATTTCATTCTTTTGGGGGCTAAGTAATATGACATTGTATATATGTACTGCATCTTCTTTTTCTATTCCTCCATCAGAGGACATTTAGGTTGCTTCCATGTCTTGGTTGTAATAGCGCCGCAATGAACATTTGGGTACATGTATCTTTTTTGAATTGCCATTTTTCTACAGATAGATGCTCAGGAGAGGAATTGCTTAATCATATGGCAGCTGTATTTTTAGCATTTTAAGGAACTTCCATGCTGTTTTCCACAGTGGATGCACCGATTTTCATTCCAAGCAAAAGTGTAGGAGGATTCCCTTTTCTCCATACTCCATCCAGCATAAACTCTTTGTAGATTTTTTTTTTTTTTTGATGATGGTCATTCTGAAAAGTGTGAGGTGATAGCTCATTGTAGTTTTGTTTTGCATCTCTCAAATAATTAGTGATGCTGAGCATCTTTCCATGTGCTTCATAGCCATCTGTATGACTTCTTTGGAGAAATGTCTATTTGGGTCTTCTGCCCATTTTTTTTATTGGTTTGTTTGCATTTTTTTTTATTGAGCTGCATAAACTGTTTACAAATTTTGAAGATTAATCCCTTGTTGGCCACTTCATTTGCAAATATTTTCTCCCGTTCTGTAGGTTGTCTTTGCATTTTGTTTGTGTTTCCTCTGCTGTGCAAAAGATTTTAAGTATAACTAAAAGTCCCATTTGTTTGTTATTGTTTTTGACCAGTTGCTAAGTTGTGTCTGACTTTTACAACCACATGAACTGCAGCACATCAAGCTTCCTGTTCTTCACGATCTCCCAGAGTTTGCTCAAACTCATGTCCACTGAGTCAGTGATGCCATCCAACCATCTAATCCTCTGCTGCCCTCTTCTCCTACCCTCAGTCTTTCCCAGGATCAGGGTTTTTTCCAGTGAGTTCACTCTTTCCATCAGGTGGTCAAGGCATTGGAGGTTCAACTTCAGCATCAGTCCTTCCAATGAATATTCAAGGTTGATTTCCTTTAGGATTGACTGGTTTGATCTCCTGAATGTCCAAGGGACTCTCAAGAGTCTTCTATATCACCACAATTGAAAAACATCAAAACATCAACACCACAAATGAAAAACATCAAGACTGCCCAGTCCTCTTTATGGTCCAGCTCTCATATCCATACATGACCACTGGAAAAGCCATCAGATGAGATCAGATCAGTCGCTCAGCCGTGTCCTACTCTTTGGGACCCCATGAATCACAGCATGCCAGGCCTCCCTGTCCATCACCAACTCCCGGAGTTCACTGAGACTCATGTCCATAGAGTCAGTGATGCCATCCAGCCATCTCATCCTCTGTGGTCCCCTTCTCCTCCTGCCCCCAATCCCTCCCAGCATCAGAATCTTTTACAGTGAGTCAACTCTTCGCATGAGGTGGCCAAAGTACTGGAGTTTCAGCTTTAGCATCATTCCTTCCAAAGAAATCCCAGGGCTGATCTCCTTCAGAATGGACTGGTTGAATCTCCTTGCAGTCCAAGGGACTCTCAAGAGTCTTCTCCAACACCACAGTTCAAAAGCATCAATTCTTTGGTGCTCAGCCTTCTTCACAGTCCAACTCTCACATCCATACATGACCACAGGAAAAACCATAGCCTTGTCTAGACGAACCTTTATTGGCAAAGTAATGTCTCTGCTTTTGAATATGCTATCTAGGTTGGTCACAACTTTCCTTCCAAGGAGTAAGCATCTTTTAATTTCATGGCTTCAGTCACCATCTGCAGTGATTTTGGAGCCTAAAAAAATAAAGTCTGACACTGTTTCCACTGTTTCCCCATCTATTTCCCATGAAGTGATGGGACCAGATGCCATGATCTTCGTTTTCTGAATGTTGAACTTTAAGCCAACTTTTTCACTCTCCACTTTCACTTTCATCAAGAGGCTTTTTAGTTCCTCTTCACTTTCTGCCATAAGGGTGGTGTCATCTGCATATCTGAGGTTATTGATATTTTTCCCAGCAATCTTGATTCCAGCTTGTGTTTCTTCCAGTCCAGCGTTTCTCATGATGTACTCTGCATATAAGTTAAATAAACAGGGTGACAATATACAGCCTTGGCGAACTCCTTTTCCTATTTGGAACCAGTCTGTTGCTCCATGTCCATTTCTAACTGTTGCTTCCTGACCTGCATATAGGTTTCTCAAGAGGCAGGTCAGGTGCTCTGCTATTCCCATCTCTTTCAGAATTTTCCACAGTTTATTGTGATCCACACAGTCAAAGGCTTTGGCATAGTCAATAAAGCAGAATTAGATGTTTTTCTGGAAAAGCCATAGCTTTGACTATATGGACTTTGTTGGAGAAGTGTCCCTCATTTTTAATATATCGTCTTGTTTTGTTATAGCTTTTCTTCCAAGGGGCAAGCATCTTTTATTTTCATGGTTATAGTTGTTTATTTTGTTTTAATTTTCATTACTCTGAGAGGTGAATTTAAATGCATCTTGTTGAAATTTATGCCAGAGGTTTTTTTATGCCTATGTTTTCCTCTGAGAGTTGTAATAGTGTCTGGTCTACATTTAGGACCTTGATCAGTTTTGCATTCATTTCAGTGAACAGGTTAGAAAATGTTCTATTTTGTGTGTGTGTGTGTGTGTGTGTGTGTGTGTGTGTGTAGCTGTACACTTTTCCCAATATCATTTATTGAAGGACTTTTTCTGCATTTATATTCTTGCTTCCTTTGCCATTGATTTGGTGACCATGTGTGGGCTTATCTCTGGCATTTCTATCTTGTCCCATTGGTCTGTATTTCTGTTTCTGTGTCAATACCATACTGTCTTGATGACTGTGGCTTTGTAGTATAGTCTGAAGTCAGGATAGTTGATTCCTCCAGCTCTGTTTTTCTTTCTCAAGATTGCTTTGGCTATTTGGAGTCTTTTGTGTTTTAATTCATGTGTGTGTGTGTGTGTGTGTGTGTGTGTGTGGGTTCTCAGTCACTAAATAGTGTCTAAATCTTTACAATCACATGGACTGTAGCCCACCAGGTTCCTCTGTCCATGAAGTCTTCCAAGCAAGAATATTGGAGTGGGTTGTCATTTCCTTCTCCGGGGGATCTTCCCAACCCAGGGTTCTAAACCACTTCTCTTGTGTTTCCTGCATTGGCAGGTGGATTCTTTACCAGTGCACAATCTGGGAACCCTGTTTTGTTTTTCCATACAAATTGCATTTTTTTGTTGTTGTTCTAATTCTATGAAAAATGCCATTGGTAATAATTTGATAGTGATTGCATTGAATCTATAGACTGCTTTGGATATCATAGTCATTTTCACAAGTTGATTCTTCCAATCCAAGAATATGATATATCTCTCCATCTATTAGTGTCATCTTTTATTTCTTTCATTAATATCTTGCAGATTTCTGAGTATAGGCCTTTTACCTCTGTAGGTAGATTTATTTCTAAGTATTTTATCTTTATGATGTGATGGCAAATGGGATTACTTTATTTCTTTTTCTGAACTTTTGTTGTTAGTGTATAGGAATACAAGACATTTATGTTTTATTAATTTTGCATGCTGCAACTTTACCAAATACATTGATGAGCTCTAGTATTATTTCTGGTAGCATCTTTCAGATTCTCTATGTATAGTATCATGTCATCGGCAAACAATGACAGTTTTACTTATTTTCTGTCTGGATTCCTTTTATTTTTCTTCTATGATTATTATGGCTAAGACTTCCAAAACTATACTGAATAAAAGTGAAGAAATTATTGTCTTGTTCCTGATCTTAGAAGAAATGCCTTCAGTTTTTACTGTCAATAATGATGTTTGCTGTGAGTTTGTCATATATGGCCTTTATTATATTGAAATATGTTCTTTCTATGCCCACTTTTTAAAGAAGTTTTATCATAAATGGTATTGAATTTTGTCAAAAGCTTTTTCTGCATCCATTGAGATGATCATATGGTTTTTATATTTTAGTTTGCTAATATGGTATACCACATTCTCTTTGTTGTTGTTTGTTTGTTTGCTTTAACTACATTGAAGAATCCTTGCACCCATGGCTTAAATCCTACTTGATCATAGCGTATGATCCTCTTAATGTGTTGTTGGATTCAGATTGCTAGTATTTTTATTGAGGATTTTTTTTGTCAATGTTCATCGGTGATATTTGCCTGTAATTTACTTTTTTTGTGTGATATATTTGCCTGGTTTGGGACAGGATAATGGTCACCATCCAGAATGAGTTTGGGAGTGGTCTCTACTGCACTTTTTGAGAGCTTCAGAAGGATCAATGTTTGCTCTAAATGCTTGATAAAGCTTGCCTGTGAAGCCATCTCATTCTCAAGCTTTGTTTGCTCAAGTTTTTAAGTCACAGTCTTAATATCAGTTTTCTAGTTCATCTCAGTTCAGTCTGGGAAGTTTGTACCTTTCTAAGAATTTATCCATTTCTTTAGGTTGTCCACTTTATTGGCATATAGTTGGTTGTAGTAGCTTTACTTCCAAGGATCAAGCATCTTTTAATTTCATGGCTTCAGTTATTGTCTGCAGGGATTTTGGAGCCCTCAAATAAAATTTGTCACTGCTTCCAATTTTGCCACTTCTATTTACCATGAAGTGATGGGACCAGATGCTACGATCTTAGTTTTTTGAATCCTGAGTTTTAAGCTAGATTTTTCACTCTCCTCTTTTATCCTCATCAAGAGGGTCTTTAGTTCCTCTTCATTTTCTGTCATTAGAGTCATATTATCTGCATATATTAGGTTGTTGATATTTCTCCCATAATCTTGAACCCACTTTGTGATTTATTCAGCTAGACATTTCACATGATGTATTCTGCATTTAAGTTAAATAAACAGAGTGACAATAAACAGCCCTGACATATTCCTTGACCAATTTTGAACTAGTCAGTTGTTCAATATCCAGTTGTAACTATTGCTTCGTGACCTGCATTCAGTGGTCTGGTATTTCCATCTCTTTAAGAATCATCCACAGTTTGTTGTGATCCACACAGTCAAAAGCTTTTTAGTATAGTCAATAAATTCCATTGCTTTCCCTATGATCCAATGAATGGTGACAATTTGATCTCTGGTTCCTCTACCTTTTCAAAATCAACTTGTACATGTGGGATTTATTGATTCACATACTGCTGAAGCCTAGCTTGAAGGATTTTCAGTATAATCTTGTTAGCATGTGAAGGGAGTGCAATTGGACAGTAGTTTGAACATTCTCTGGCATTGCCCTTCTTTGGGGTTGGAATGAAGACTGACCTTTCCCAGTCCTGTGGCCAGTGTTGAGCTTTTCACATTTGACATGTTGAGTGCAGCACTTCAGCAGCACCACTTTTTAGGATTTGAAATAACTCAGCTGTAATTCCATCACCTCAACTAGCCTTTTTCATAGTAATGCTTTCTAAGGCTCACTTGACTTCACACTTCAGGATGTCTGGTACTAGGCGAGTGACCACACCATTATGGTTAAGATCTTTTTTGTATAGTTCTGTGCTTTCTTGTCACATCTTAATCTCTTATGCCTCTCTTATATCCTTACCATTTCTGTCCTTTATCATGCCCGTCCTTGCATGAAATGTCCCCTTGGTATCTGATCTTGATGAGATTGCTAAGCTTTCCCATTCTATTGTGTTCTTCTATTTCTTGGCATTGTTCACCTACATACACACATATGAGTTTAGTGTGTGTGTGTATGTGTGTGTACCATACATATGTGTTTGTATACGTATATATATATACACAGAAAATGAAATCAGTATCTCAAGCAATATCTACCCTCTTATGTTCACTGTAACATTGTTTGCAATAGGCAAGTCATGGAAATGACCTAGATGTCAGTTGAGAGATGAATGGATAAAGAAAATGCAGAATATATATATATATATATATATATACACACACACACACACACAATAATATGTAATATATATTATATAATGTTATTTAGCCATAAATAAAGAAAATCCTGGACAATTTTGATAACATAGATGAACCTGGGGAATATTATGTGGAAAAAAAAAAAAACAGACAGAAAGACAGTATTTGTATTATCTCAGTTATATGTAAGAATCTTATAAAAGTCAACATTATAGCACTGAATAGTAGAACAACAGCTACCAGCAGCTGGGAGGCATAGGAAATGGTGGCTGCTAGTCAATGATCCTAAACTTTCAGTGTGAAGAAGAATAAGCCTGGATGTGTGTAATGTGCTAGCATACAGCATAGTGACTATACCTAATATTATTATATTGGATACTAAAAATTTGCCAGAAGAGTATATCTTCCTACCATGGTAGCTGTGTGTGGTAACAGATGTTGTGATTAGTTTGACTGTGGTCACTGGTTCATAAGTTTGCATATATCAAGTCAGCATATTGTACACCTGAAAAATATATAAAATTCTTGTCAATTACATTTTAGTAAAGCCTTAGAGGAAAGAGAAAAAATAAACACTTGAGATTATCCTAAAAGAAAGTTTTGAAACATGTATAATATCATATAAGAAGTGAATCACCAGTCCAGGTTCGATGCAGGATACAGGAAGCTTGGGGCTCGTGCACTGGGATGACCCAGAGGGATGGTATGGGGAGGGAGGAGGGAGAGGGGTTCAGGATTGGGAACACGTGTACACCGGTGGTGGATTCATGTTGATGTATGGCAAAACCAATACAATATTGTAAAGTAATTAGCCTCTAATTAAAATAAATAAATTTAAATTAAAAAAATAATAATAAAAAAGAAAAACCTCCCAAATTGATATCTGTTCTTCAGTGTGGTGTGGAAGAAAATAGGCCTGAATACATTGCAAAGCTAGAGAGGAGATAAAACATTTCTGGGATGATAAACCATAAAGGCATCTGAAAGTGCCATCCATATTCCAGCAAAAGGAGATTTGGTAGTCACCACTACTGTTAATAATATTTTTTATTCGTAAAATTTTGAGTCAACATGCTTACACTAATACTTTCAGTCCTATTAAAATCACTCGTTGTACATTTTACTCCTGTCAGTTAATCATATTTTTCTTTAAAATGGAGGTTGGAATTAACATTACACTCTCATATATAAAATATATAAACAACAAAGGCCTACAGCATAGCACAGAGACCTATACTGAACATTTTGTAATAATCTATAAGGGAAAAGAATCTAAAAAGAAAAAAAAAAAGAAAAAGTGTAAAAGTTAAAAGCATATATATATTTCACGGGACTCTGGCTTGCAAAGTGGAGCCCAACTACAGGTATGGTCTAGAAGTGTCATTTTCTGGTCTCTTTTTTCACACAGATATCTTTTTCAGCCATATTTATCCCCAGTGGTAATCATTTTCTGTAACCTACATATGCCTATGTTTGTTCTCAAGAAAATTCATATCTTCCTAATCTAAATGTGAATCTCCTGATTCACATTTCTTTATCTATCTAAAATAACCCCTTTTTTTTCACATGTGAAATCTTACACAGTTCCCATGTTGCTATTAAAGTCATACTTGTTCACTATACTCTCTTAACTACTTCTTTTTGTCAGTCTAATGAGAAACTTTCTTTAATTTCAGTTTTATTCTTCATTACCTTACCTTACTTTGTGAATTAAACCCAGAAAATTCAGATTAGAATTGTATACACAATAGACTATCTATTAAAAAAAATACAGCTTGATTTGTGCCTTTAAAAATAATTTGATCAAGGTAAACCTAATTGATGGAGAAACAACGTTAGTAGCATTCCATATATTTTGTAAGAGGAATTTCATAGGTTCATAGAGATCTCCAGAATACTCTATTTAAATATGAATAATAATAATCAATTGGCTTTGAGAAAGCAACATTGAAATATGAAATCATTTTAAGTTACAAATTTAAAATGTTGAAAATAATTGCAAATTAACCTGTTAAGTATTCTAACATTTCATGACTATGTAATTATGTTCATATATAACACAAGTTAGAAAAATGTCTAAGTTAATATCCATAACATTTAAGAAACAAAATAATCCACTTTATGCAAATCATTCTATTTTTATTGAACAATCAATTATGGTCAGTATCCTTTTCACCCTCCTCTGATATTAAGCTGTTGTAAGAGGGATAAGAGAATATGGAGAAAATAAGAGTGCAAGAGCTTAGAAATATTGCTATATATTCATTTGATTTTAGATCATTTGGTTTGCCCATTTTTCTCATTTTTTCTCTTATTCATTACTTTTCCCTCAACACTAGTGACTTCTCTGATTCACTGTTGGATTTTTTGTGATGAAAAACATCTGGTATGATGCCATTTATTTATAATGAAATTCTGAGCGTGGACTTTTCCATAGACAATTGATCACAGGAGATAAGCTGCTCATAAGTTAAATTAAAAAAAAAAAAAAAAACATAGCCTTGCTTTATTTACAACATCCACATTTTCTCTTCATTGCAGCTGCCATCTAGGGTTTAACACATAATAATTACTCATGGAGAACAAGTTCATTTCTTATACTGCAGAAGCCCAGTCTTATAATTATTAACAAACTTCCTTGTTATAATGACATGGCCACTTAACATACTTAGGTATTAGGTCAATTTCCATCTCTAGAAAGTTAAAGTAATTATTGTTTATTCTCTTTTGCTCTTGGAAATGACATGAATGTGTGGGGAAAGACTACTAAAACAAGCTTAACTTATTTAAATTTCAAATAGTATTTTACAAAGGATTATATAGTTTAATTATGTCACATCTTTATTTTGTTTGTAACTTATTTTGAAATAAAAATATTAATCAATTATTAAATTTAATATAATAAATATACACATCTAAAAAGTCAAATTATACTACCTGTGTTCTAACAAAAATCATTCTTCTCTTGTCCTTTTCCAGCCCTAATTCCTTATTCTTAGAGTCATTTTCTTCTTTTCAAATATTTTAACTGTTTTTTTTTACTGTGTATTTATGTCCAGTATTTGCATGTTACTCTTACAGAGCTGTTTCTTGATTTGTTTTGGAAGTTTAAATTTTACCTCTTTTACACACATCCAACATAAACAAACAAATGCTTATTTCCCCCTATTCACATAGAATTATGTGTCACTTCTCTTGTTGTCAGTGATTAATGATGACTAATTGAATATTTTTCTAGTTATGTCAAATAATATAACATAACTACAATATCTTTTGCATATTTTTAACTTGGCACTAATGACTGCCTTATTTTTTCTTTTACTTAAATTATTCTTATAGTATTTGAAGAAAATGAATATATTTAAATATTTTCAAATAAGCACCTGATCAACTGAATTTTTTCCCCTGGAACCAGGCATCTTTTATACCAGTATTTATTGCATATGCTCTTGTCTTATTGTCTTGGGAATATTCCCCTTTCCATGACCCCAGTGTTATCTGCCTCATTTCCTTTCCTGGGTTCTATTTCTTGCTTTTCTGGTCTTAGACCTTAGGGCAGTGAGGGTAAAACCATTTGTGGGCTGTATATTTGGAGATCTATATTGATCTGCAAATGTCTTCTTTCAACAGAAGTTTAGATGATAATCTATTCCATGATTGGAAATTATTTCCCCTTCTTTTTAATAGTTTTGAGCCATTGTGATTTGGCTTCTAGCTTTGCTATCAGTGAGTTATCCTCTCCAGATAATTTGTTCTGCTTCCTGGAAGAGTTTGGACCCACCCCCCCCAAAAAAAAATTGTGTTCTAAAATTTTATAACATGATTCCATAGATTGTTACAGGCTTGTTTGTTTTGTTTTTCATTAAAACTGTTTAAAAGTTATGTGAATCATAGCAACCATTCTCAGGCTGTTGGTCAGGCACATTTATTGGGGGAAATCCTCACAACCTTATTCCTTCAACCTCAAGAGGATTCAGCACCTCCCAGCACAAGAACAGCTTCCAGAAATGACCTTCTTCAGTATGCAGCTGGAATTTCATCATCTTTCACGCTTTCTCAACTGCCTTACCTCTCTTTACATATCATTCCCTCACCTGATAAAATCTCATCTTTTTGTGTTTTATCTGCTTGTGAGCAGCTGAATTTTGCTAGATTTAAAATCTCTAATGACTGCTTCACACAGTCGCACAATTTTGTTTTATTTTTTTCCCAGAGAATATTTTTTGTTTCTCTTCTCAAATCCCTTGATAATATCCTTTTCTTATTATTTGCACTGAACCTAGTGGATCCTGCTAATCTTTACACTCTCATCTTTCAGTAGTGATTAATTTTCTATTCTTATTCCTTTGACATTTCCCTCTTATTCTTTTTGTGTTTCTTTTCTTCCAACATTCCTGTTATTTAGATACTTAAACCAGACTTGAACTCATTTCTTTAGTCTTCAATTTTATCTTTTTTATTTTTAATCCTAGGAGATTTCCTTCAGGTTCAGTTCAGTTCAGTCATTCATTTGTGTCAAACTCATTGTGACCGCATGGGCAGCAGCACGCCAGGCCTCCCTGTCCATGACCAACTCCTGGAGTTCACTCAAACTCATGTCCATCGAGTCGGTGATGCCATCCAACCATCTCATCCTCTGTCGTTCCCTTCTCCTCCTGCCTTCAATCTTTCCCAGGATCAAGGTCTTTTCCAGTGAGTCACTTCTTCACATCAGATGGCCAAAGTATTGGAGTTTCAGCTTCAACATCAGTCCTTCCAATGAATATTAAGGAGTGATTTACTTTAGGATGGACTGGTTAGATCTCCTTTCTGTCCAAAGGACTCTCAACAGTCTTCTCCAACACCACAGTTCAAAAGCATCAATTCTTCAGTGCTCAGCTTTCTTTATACTCCAAATCTCACATTCATACATGACTACTGAAAACAACAACAACAATAACATAGCTTTGACTAGATGGATCTTTAGCAAAGCAATGTCTCTGCTTTTTAATATCCTATCTAGGTTGGTCATAATTTTTCTCCCAAGGAGTAATTGTCTTTTGATTTCAAGGGTGCAGTCACCATTGGCAGTGATTTTGGAGCCCCAAAAGATAAAGTCTGTACCTGTTTCCATTGTTTTCCCATCTATTTCCCATGAAGTAATGGGACCAGATGCCATGATTTAGTTTTCTGAATGTTGAGTTTTAAGCCAACTTTTTCACTCTCCTGTTTCACCTTCATCAAGAGGTTCTTTAGTTCTTCTTCACTTTCTGCCATAAGGGTGATGTCATCTGCATATCTGAGGTTATTGATATTTCTCCCGGCAATCTTGATTCCAGCTTGTGCTTCATCCAGTCCAACATTTCTCATGATGTACTTTGTGTATAAGTTAAATTAGCAGGGTGACAATATGCAGCCTTGATGTACTCCTTTCCCGATTTGAAACCAGTCTGTTGTTCCACGTCTATTTCTAACTGTTGCTTCCTGACCTGCATACAGATTTCTCAGGAGGCAGGTCAGGTGTTCTGGTATTTCCATCTCTTGAAGAATTTCCCACAGTTTGTTGTGATCCACACAGTCAAAGGCTTTGGCACAGTCAAAAAATCAGAAGTAGAAGTATTTCTGGAACTCTCACGTTTTTGTTGATCCAGCGGATGTTGGCAATTTGATCTCTGGTTCCTCTGCATTTTCTAAATCCAGCTTGAACATCTGGAAGTTCAAGGTTCACATACTGTTGAAGCCTTGCTTGGAGAATTTTGAGTATTACTTTGCTAGTGTGTGAAATGAGTGCAATTATGTGGTAGTTTGAGTGTTCTTTGGCATTGGTATGAAAACTGACCTTTTCCAGTCCTATGGCCATGGCTGAGTTTCCAAATTTACTGGTATATTGAGTGCAGCAATTTCACAGCATCATCTTTTAGGATTTGAAATAGTTTAACTTGGATTCCATCTCCTTCACTAGCTTTGTCCATAGTCATGCTTCTTAAGGACTTGACTTTGCATTCCAGGATATTTGGCTGTAAGTGAGTGATCACACCATGGTGGTTATCTGGGTCATCAATATATTTTTTGTATAGCTCTTCTGTGTACTCTTGCCGCCTCTTCTTAATATCTTCTGCTTCTGTTAGGTCCATATTGTTTCTGTCCTTTATTGTGCCCATCTCTGCATGACATGTTCCCTTGGTATCTCTAATTTTCTTGAAGAGATCTGTAGTCTTTCTCATCCTATTTTTTTCCTCTATTACTTTGCATTGATCACTGATGAAGGTTTTCTTATCTCTTCTTGCTATTCTTTCGAATTCTGCTTTCAAATGGGTATATCTTTCCTTTTCTCCTTTGCTTTTCACTTCTCTTCTTTTCTCAGCTATTGGTAAGCCCTTCTCCGACAGCCATTTTGCCTTTTTGCATTTTTTTTTCCTTGGGTATTGTCTTGATCACTGCCCCCTGTACAATGTCACAAATCTCCATCCATAGTTCTTTAGGCACTCTGCCTATCAGGTCTAATCCCTTGAATCTATTTGTCACTTCCACTGTATAATTGTAAGGGATTTGATTTAGGTCATACATGAATGGTCTAGTGGTTTTCCCTACTTTCTTCAATTTAACTCTAAATTTGGCATTAAGGAGTTCATGATCTGAGCCAGTCAGCTCCTTGTCTTGTTTTTGCTGACTGCCTAGAGTTTCTCCATCTTTGGCTGCAAGAAATATAATCAATCTGATTTTGTTATTGATGATCTGGGGATGTCCATGTGTACAGTCTTCTCTTGTGTTGTTGGAAGAGGGTATTTTCTATGACCAGTGTATTGTCTTTTCAAAACTCTATTAGTGTTTGCTTTGCTGAACTCCCCAGGTTGCTAGGTGCCCAATATGCTACTGGATCAGGGGAGAATAATTCCTGATGGAATGAAGAGATGGACCCAAAGCAAAAACATCACCTAGTTGTGGATGTGATTGGTGATGGAAGTAAAATATGATGCTGTAAAGAGCAATATTGCATAGGAACCTGGAATGTTAGGTCCATGAAGCAAGGCAAATTGGAAGTGATCAAACAGGACATGGCCAGAGTGAACATCAACATTTTAGGAATCAGTGAACTAAAATGGACTGGAGTGGGTGAATTTAACTCAGATGACCATTATATCTACTACTGTGGGCAAGAATCCCTTACAAGAAATGGAGTAGCTATCATAGTCAACAGGAGTCCAAAATGCAGTACTTGGATGAAGTCTCAAAAACAACAAAATGATCTGTTTATTTCCAAGACAAACCATTCAATATCACAGTGAGCCAAGTCTATGTGTTAACCAGTAATACCGAAGAAGCTGAAGTTGAATGGTTCAATGAAAACCTACAAGACCTTCTAGAACTAACACCCCAAAAAGATGTCCTTTTCATTATAGGGGACTGGAATGCAAAAGTAGGAGATTTCCCTAGCTTTAATTTTTTTCTACCAAATTTTAAATTCCTGCCATGATACTTTTACTCCAAAACTCTCTTTTTATGTTTTATGTGCATTGCTTTCTATTTTGATTTCAGATTATAAATATAAACAAGATTTCATGGATCAAATATCTTATTTTACTGATATTTTGAGCATTGTATTTTTCTTTTCACTTCTGTAAGCTTCTCTGCCTTTTCTGTTTCCTCAGGGAGCTTTTTGTTTTTGTTTGTTTTGGCCCTGTCTTTATAGTAGAAGTGCTACCTGATCTTTGACTCTGTGGGAAAGAATTGCTAAGACACATACTGGGGGCAGAGGTGGGGATGTGATGGTCTTGGTCAAACGTTGGTACTAATGTTAGTGGGTTGAGGCAAAAAGCTTCTATCATCCTAAAACACAAACAAAAAGAGGGCTGGAGCGATCACCATTTAAACTCAGAACTCTGTCTCTGTCCTTAAATTCTTTTGTGCTTGGTGTGCCCAAGTCCAGCCCTCTCTATTTCAAGTTCCCAAGAAAGTAATGTCCCCTTTCTTTCTACCAGTGTGGAGCATCTACCTGTGTGCTTATGACGTGGGAATTTATTTAACATGGTCTTCCTTTTACAAAGAAGAGTCAGCAACCCTCACCTTCATTCATGTCTGGTGCCTCCAGTTCTGAGGTTTAGGTGATGTTTTGCAAATGTGCTTCCCATAGCCTTTTCCCAAGACAGGCAGTTAGGGTTCACTTTCCTCTAGTTTTCTGAGACAATTTCTAACATCTGTCTACTTCCTCTTCTCCACACTTTATTGATATTTGAGGGCCTGTAATCCTCTTCTCAAGAATGTATTTTCCTTGAGGACTAAACCCTTTTAGTCCTTTCTGTGAAGTTTTGAGAGAAAGCAGGTAGAACATATTATTTCAAGCTACTGTTCAACCACAGTCATAAATATTAATACACCTCATTATTTTATATATAAAGCAAAAATGGCCCTGGACCCTCAACCAGAATCAAGTTAATGCAGGAAGTTTAAGTGTATCCAATTGTGAACAAGCAACTTAGGTTCAGAAAACCAAATAGGCTTTCATACTACAATAGCAAAGAACACATCTGACTCCATATTAGATCTGTTTCTTTTCCTGGGCTTAATCATGCTGGCTCTGCATCTTTTGTAAAAGCACTTTGCCTATAGCCTGAAATATACAGGAAGCCCATTCTTAAAGCCCTGACCTTTAAGAGTCCATTCATATAGAGACAAAAAAGGTGCAGAACATTGTCTTGTTGGAGGTTTCCAGGAACATCCTGACCTGACCTAGGTGGATAGCTGCAGGAATAAAGGATTCCTCCACTAAGAACTTTGCAACAACCAACCACGCCCCTCCCTCACTTTGCCTTTAAAAACGTCTTTTTGAAACCCTTCCAGGAGTTCGGGTTTTTTTAGGCACAAGCGACCCAATCCCATGGATAGCCTTCAATAAACTTTTCTCTGCTCCAAAATCTGACATTTTGATCTGTTTGGTCTCACTGTGTATGGGGCTCAGGAACTTGTGTTCAGTAACATCATTGGACAGTTGGTATTTCTGAATGTGTGCTTCCCAAGCCGGGTGAACCTGAAACTTTGGGAACATAGTGCAGCAACCTGTGTTCACCAAGCTTCCATCTGGCCCAGGTGCCAGCCTGCAGCTGCACAAGGTCATGCTTTCTTGTATAAGTTCATGGACTTGGTTGTTATACACTTTTCTGACACATATTTGCTTGTTATTAGATTAGTGTTTCTGATGGGATTTTATCTCTTTGCATATTGATATTATTTATTATGTGATATATTTTATTCCTTTAAAAATATTATATTTCCTATTTGATGGAAGTTGCTAACCTCAGCCTGGTAGGCTACAGTCCATAGGGTCTCAAAGAGTCAAATATGACTGAACAACTGAGCATGTATGCACACACACAGCTCCTAACCTTTTTCTTCTGTGAGAATACCTGATAATTTTCCATGTCTTTTGTAGGGTTGCAATTTGACAAATTTTATCAGAATTTCTCCAGTTTCAGCTTATCATATCTCTTGTCAAGCAATTTAAATAATCATACTTACTTAGTATATATGTAGATAGATATCATTTTAATTTTTAATTCTCATAACAAAAAGCATCACATACCAAATATGTTTCCCTTTTGTTTACTCACTCAATAATTTAAACAGCATTAGTAGTATGTTTCAAACATTAGGATAAATGTTGAATTTTGAACTTTAAATAATAGAGATAAATAGACAGATAGCTGGATATGCACCTTTCTTTAAAATATCAGATATGATTGTTGCAGAAATATAGAAGACTCATTCTACTATCTTGAACATTTCTTTTTCATGGAAGAAAATAGTATTTAGGTCTTTATTATTACCACAAATTTGGGTGTCTCTCCAATAAAGAATTCTGTCCAAACTAGTCAATGCTCAAGTGTACTTTGAGTTAGGAGATGAGAGAGATAGTATTTCTTCTTTGTAAACTTAATTTCAAACTGAACCAGAGAGAGAATAAAGTAAAATTAAAATTGCATTTATTAATGTTTTTCTAAATTATTCCATAACCATTCATTTTTACTTTAGGAGGATTCACCAGCGGCTCAGCAGCAAAGAATCTGCCTAAAATGAAGGAGATGCAGATTTGTTCCCTGGGTGATGAAGATCCCCTGGAGAAGGAAATGGCAACCCACTCCAGTATTCTTTCTCGTCTAGGAAATCCCATGGACTGAGGAACTTGGTGGGCTACAGTCCATGGGGTCACAAAAGTACTGAACACAACTTTGCAATTAAACACATAACAGAAAAAGTATTAAGGTATGATTATCTCAATATAAAATTGAGAAACAATAGAGATGAAATAATAGAGATGAAAAAAAAGGTCCTTTAATAGAATGAAAAAGATACCTTAACTAGATACAACATAAAGAAAGCCACCATGAAGAGATTCTAATGGAGGTGATGTCATAGTATAAGATAAGAACACTAGTGGGATGTTCTTATGCTAGTGATAATGCAATTTACTGAACAAACTCCTTGAAACAACTGTGGCAAAAACTTATGCAGATAAATTTATTGCATTAATACTTAAGGGACACATTCCAAAGTTGAATTAATAAAACAACAAAATTCATACACTTAAAAAATGTTAGCTTCTCTCCTGTTTTGCCATCATTTTTCTTTCTTGCACATGGGTGCTAGTGAAAGATAATAATGCTATAAAACCTATTTTATAGCACAAAGAGATGACTGTATGTCATCAACCATGTTTTACAGCATGTGTCAGCCAAAGCTATTGTTGGATTGACTTACTTTATGTTTCACATGGAACATATTTTAAAATTAAATAAAAACTGCTCTTAGCATGAATCAATCTCAGAAAGCCAAGCAAATGTGTTTCCTATATCTGAACAAAATCCATTTTTCATGAAGGCATAGTATGGTTGTCTCTGCTGAAAGGTGTCTAGTCTTGCTTTTCTCTTCATAGGTAACCCTAGATTAGAGATGGCTTGGAAAATAATTTAATGTACTTTTTCAAGTGTCTTGAGTGTTAGGAAATATTAAATCTGAAATGGATTATTAAGTCCCTTGTCTTTATATTACTTGTCTGATAGCTAAAGCAACTAGAATAGTTGCACTGGTATTCCTCTTATAATTGGAAAATTGCAAACATCTGGGTGAGTAGTGTAAACACATTTCAAAATCTCCTATCAACTTAAAGAGATGCTCATCTTCTAGGAGAACAGTTAGCATCTGGATACAAATGCTACGTTGTGTATACTGTGAACATTCTCAAGTGGTTATGTGATCTACCCAAAATAAATATTTAAATAAAAGAAAAAAAAACCCCATATACACTATATATATATATATAATTATTATTATTGGCCCATTAATTAATTAGCCATTTAATATTCAAGAGTTGTTTTGTTCTGTCTTGTCTGTTGGTTTAAAGAGGAGTATTATGATACTGAAGTTAGACCACACAATCTTTCAGGACCAGTTACTCTCCATCTCTGTTACTATTTTGCTTCATGGTTGTCCCCAGCTTTAACCAGATATATACTGTATCATTTCATTTTCCCTCATGAATAAGTAAGGGTCCTGACAGACACAGAGGGTATACTCAAAACAGGTGCTAGAAGTGAGTCAAGTAACATGCATTAAGTCAACATGAATCAAGTCACAAAGGTGTGGGCAGGACGTAGGAAAATGAGAAGACAATTGTATTCTGGACTATTAAATCTGGATCATTACCACTCCTAGATCTAGAGGAAGAAACAGAGGGCATAGTTATTGGAACACAGCAAGAGAAGGGTAGAGAGGATTAAAGTGGAGAAAGAGAATAGATATTAGAATTACTGCAATTCAATCCCTTTCTTTTGACAAACCTAAGAGAAGGAAGAAATCAAAGAAGTGACCCATATAGGTCTGCTTCCCAAATCATGGGAGGAAAGATAACCATCCTTAACTGTATCTTGTGTGTGGACTTGACTCACCATATCTCAGCTTTTCATAATGGTTCAACTTTTCATCTCTGGTTCAACTATTAATTGGAAAAATATTTCCATAGTTCACATACTTGGAAATGGTAGCATAGTTATATTTTTATGATAGGGAATAGCTTCTAAAAATTGCCTTGGTATTGTATAACAAGCTACACTTTGTGTTCATTGAGTATCCATACAAAACTTGGCTACCTGGCAAGTAGTTTATGGTCTTTACTTCCTGTAGAAATAACTGTGGGTGAGGACAGTAACTTGAAATCTGTTGTTCAGAAACCAACATATCCTGTCTTCTATTTATTTAAGAAACAAAATTTGTTAATGATGAAAGGAGAGGTACTAAAAGGAACCTACATGAAAGTGACAGAATTAAGGGAGAAAATAAAAAGTTACCTCGGAGAAAAGGTGTGACCTATTTCTTGCACTTTAGGAATACAGCTTTTAAAAAGTTTTAGAAAACAAAACAATCTTAACATTTCCGTTTGTGATGTGTGTCAAAAAGTCAAGTGGGTTTCAAAAGTGATATTCTGAATTTCCAGCTTAAAAGATCCTTGTAACTTAGGAAATGAATGATAGAGGAAAGCAACAATTTTAGCATGGTTAAAAAAAAAAAAAAAAAAACTAGTAAAAAAGAGAAATACAGAAAAATCAAAAAGAGCAGAAATTATTTGCATTTGTATAAATTCAATGTATAAGAATAAAGTGAAAAACTAGAATTGAGGATTTCAACAAGTGTTAAAGACCTCGTAACAAAGCTTTGTGCCTATGTTCAGTACAAGGCACAGAGATAAATGAAGACAGAGGAAAACCACGGTCAGTAGAAACACAAATCTGTCCCTTAATCTGCTTGTGAATCCAAGGAGTTGAGGTCTTTCAAAATGAAGCCAAACCTTTGAGTCAGATAAATTACATTCCAAGAGATATTAATGACTTTCTATTGGTTATAACAGCATTATCGAAGAGCTAGAGAAAATTTGCCATGGAAAAAAATTATTGATTTTTCAAATTTGAAATAGAGAAGAGAGTATTCAATTGTGTGCCATTGCAAAAATTTTTTTCATAGAACCTATTATGAAGGAATCAATTTGATTTTCATTTTTTACTAGGTGAGTAATGTTGTTATGAACTTCATTGACATGCTTCTTGCTATGCAAGCATTTCTGTTGGGTATATAACTAAGAGTGAAATTCCTGGCACTTCAGGTATATTTATATTTAACTTTAGAATATAAGCTAATTTCCAGTTAATGCTTCCATCAGCAGTGCATGAAGTTGCTCTGTATTATCACAGGCATGCAGTGCTGCCACTCATTAATTTTGGATATTCTGAAGGGTTAGTAGTGGCATTTCAATGCATTTTTTTAAATTTTAGTTTGTAATTCCCATTTGTTAAAGAGATTGCATGTCTTTTTGTATGCTAAATGGCCTTTCAAATACTTTTTTTGTGAATCATCTGTTCAAATATCTTGCAAATATTTTCCTCCTGAACCACCTGACTTTGTTTTCCCCCTAGAATTGCTGTTGTTCAGTCGCTAAGTCCTGTCTGACTCTGTGATCCCATGACCTGCAGTATGCCAGGCTTACCTGTCTTTCACTATCTCCTGGAAATTGCTCAAGTCATATCTATTGAGTTGGTGATGCTACCCCACCATCTCTTCCTCTGTTGCTATTTTCTTATATTAGGAGTTAATTTTATATTCTGATCGTAAGGCTACTGTTGGTTATATATGTTGCAAACACTTTTACGGCTTAGAATTTTAATTTTTCATTCTCATTTTTTAGTAATTTTTAAAAATGAATAATTAATTTTAATAGATTGATTTATCTATCCTTTATTTTTCATGATTAGTACTTTGGTGACTTGAAAAGACTTTCTCTACTCCAAGGTTATAAAACTACTATATTTCCCAAAAGCTTTATTACTTTTCCTTTTAAAATCCTGAATGTACCTACAACTTAATGTTTGAATATGAAATGAGGGAAGGGTTTAAAAAAAAATTTTTTTTTTTTTTTTTTTGCTATCTAATTGAACCCAAATCAACTATTTCTCTCTGCTCTGCAATGGTGTATTTTCATTTATCAAGTATCTACATGAATCTATTTCTGTGTTTTGTATCTCTTCAATTTCTCAATATAGCCACATTTACTCAGTAGTAAATACCAAACTTTGTTAAGTCTTGATACTCAATACAAAGAAGCCAATCATTCAGTTCTATACAAAAGCTATAGGGAAAATATTACACAACTGTGTTATTTTAAAATAATTTTTTCTGTATTTTGTGATAGTTGTGTTGTCAACTTTAAAATGATAAGATAATTTATTTTGTTTTAATAAATATTTAATAAACATAAACATTTATTGTCTACATATTACCTACATGCCAAAAATAAATTTTATTTTGTTCTCAAAATGTATTGTTGATTATTAAAGTATAATTGTAATTTTCTCTCAGAAATTTTAAAGTTTTACCTTTGTCTGACTACTCTTCTTTGAATTTCTGAGAAAGTAAACCATACCTAACCATCTTCCTTCCCCTCTACATTCAGTTTCTTTCAGAATTTTGTCTTTTTTATCACCACAAAAGATTTTTAATTTGAGAAGGATTTTTCTGAATGTGAGTCATTATTATTAGTCAAGATAGATAGACTTTTTGAAACTTAAACTCAAGAAAATATTCTTCTGTGATTTACTTCATTATCTACTTCCTTTTCCTTTGTTTTATGATTGTACAATCATTAATGGTCCTGGGACACCTCTCGTCTTATATCTATGGCTTTCAACCTTCTCTCTCTCTCTCTCTTTTTTTTTTTTTTGATAAACTTATCTTTCAAATCTCAATTATCAGAGATTTCCTTGACTTTTATTGCTCCTGAAACAAATTTGGTTTGGGTCTGCTTTTCCATGCACAGAAAAGCCAATCTATTGACATTGGATTATGGGAAAGGAAAATGCAATATTTATGGAAGGGCCAAGCAAGGAGAAAGGGCAACTAATGCTCAGAATATCCCTCAATAGTTTCATGGAAGGGGTATTAAAGGCAGTGTGAGGGAGGGAGCTGCAGGGTGTGGGATTATGCAAAATTCTCATCGGTTGGCATCAGGGTGAAGTTTTAAGCATTATCAGCCTTCTGGTTTAAACCAGTCCAACGTCTAAGTTCTTGCAATCAGAAGATTTCATCTGGTGAGGATCTGCTCCCTGTAAAAATAACATTGGAATGTGTGTCAGACCTTTATCTACATCTTTCAGAGAATTAGAAGCTTAGTGATTCTGCTACAGAGTGGATTTATAGTTTAAATTGTTACTGGTTTCCAGCTCAACAACTATTTTTTCATTTCTACATCTTCACATTTCCTATTGACTAGCTCATGAGTCAACCTTTTGAGACTCAGGGGAGGCCCAGGAGACTAAAGCAAAAGCCTTTTATCTCAAAGGACAGGGAGGAAGGATCTTGCATACAGTTCATTATTATCAAAATACCTATTACTGGTTTGGCTTTTAAGTTAGACAGGACTGAACACACAAACACAAACACACACACACACACACATACAATCAGTAAGCTTATCCTTTGTTTTCTTCTGTATTTTATGTACATATTTAATCATCCTGGACACTGTTGTCTTCCCAGGTGGTGCAGTGGTAAAGAATCCATCTGCTAATGCGGGAGACTCAAGAGACACAGATTCACTCCCTGGGTCATCAAGATACCCTGAAGTAGGAGATGACAACTCACAAAGGTATTCTTGTGTGGAAAATCCCGTGAACAGTGGAACCTGGTGGGCTACAGTATATGGGAGTGCAAAGTCAGATACTAATGAGTATGCACCACACACATAAACATGTAGAGAACAGGATTCCCTGACTTCTACCCACTAGAAACCAGTAGGAAAAAAAATGTACCTTGAAGTTGCCAAATATATTTGAGGGGAGCAGTGTGAGGTAGCAAGATCACCCTATTTGAGAGCCAGTGCCATAGGTAGCTTAGAAACTGGGTATTATTAGGATACTAATCAAAACATGCTTAAACTGTCATAGAAACTTTAGTTATCTTTGTTTCCTCTATGGTCTATAGGCCCATCTCTTGAGGGTCTTGTCTTCATACACTTAATGTTCCCTAACTGATGATTCATATTTATTAATGAAGTACTACTCAGAACTCACTTTCATATCAGATATCTTGTTTCCCAGCAACAACACTGCTGCCCTTAGAGCAAAAGGGAAGGACTCTGGATTCATCCCTCTCGAGTGGAGGGTCCTGTCTTAGATGGTTTTTAGTCCTTCATGTCCGATGGAAGGCTGGAATCACTTAGAGGTGAGTCTAGCTCTTAGCACATCACTCATAACTCCCAAGGTTGGCCACTCCCCTTCGATGTACGGATTCATCTGGAAGGAATCCAGACACTGGGAAGACCCAATGCAGGAGAAGGAAAACACAGTGTGATTGGCTCAACTGATTGATGGGTAAAGAGATAAGCCCTTCTAATTGCCCTCTCTTGGAGAAGACTCTTGAGAGCCCCTTCGACTGCAAGGAGATCCAACCAGTCCATTCTGAAGGAGATCAGCCCTGGGATTTCTTTGGAAGGAATGATGCTAAAGCTGAAACTCCAGTACTTTGGCCACCTCATGCGAAGAGTTGACTCATTGGAAAAGACTCTGATGCTGGGAGGGATTGGGGGCAGGAGGAGAAGGGGACCACAGAGGATGAGATGGCTGGATGGCATCACTGACTTGATGGACATGAGTCTGAGTGAACTCCAGGACTTGGTGATGGACAGGGAGGCCTGGCATGCTGCGACTCATGGGGTCGCAAAGAGTCGGACACAACTGAGTGACTCAACTGAACTGAACTGAACTGATCTGTGTATCAGTTCTTCATTAGTTTGGAAACTCAGTTTGGGATTTGGGTCTCAGTTTTCTTTTGCCTCTTTTCCCCCTTCATTCCAATTCTGTTTTATATTTGTGAAGATTTCCTCAAAGGTTCTGATGGTCTGCAAGGACCTTTGCTCATATGTTACATTTATTTACAGTTTTTATTCTTATATATGCCTTTATAACCAATAGGTAAAGTCAATAGATTGTTTACAGCATGTTTATTTAAAAACAATAAGATAAATACAACTAAGAGCTTTGATTAAATCACTTGGTATGATATGAGGCCTCAGCCTGCTGCTCCATACACCATTTCCCCCTCTCTTGGATGACACAGATGGGAAAGCTGAGACCCCAGGTGGATCAAGCAAGGCTGCAGGGCTGTCATGGCCAGTATCTGGTAGAGGAGGCTTTGAAGATGTATGAATACTGTTCCAAAGTTATGCCCAAAGGCTCAGTGCCATATAGAGTTGGCTGCTGCTGTATTAGAAAAATCTGCATTGCTTAGTATTCAAGATAACCAGGGAGGCACTGCAATCCTGTTAGCCTGAATAACTACTTATCTTACCCAAATCCAACTATTTCCAAAAGAAATGGAAGAAGTAAGGTTTATCTTCCATCACTCAGGTTTTGTTAGCATCCTTTCCCACTAAACAGCTTTAGATTGACAAGTCACAGATCAGAGCTTGCTCTATCCCTTGCACACTGTATTTAGAAGGTGATTTGCATACATAATTTACATAAATCTACATAATTGCATTCCTTTGATGGTCCGTAAATGGATTTCTGTAATCAGGAAACAGCTCTCAGGATCTCTTTGTTAATGGTACCATGTACACTTGTACCCTCTGTGAAATCACTTTTTAAAAGAAAAACATTATTTTGGTAATTTTAATTAATGAGCTAGAATATAACCATCTTCATGCTGAGGTCAGAGTGTCCTAGGAAGACCAGGATCATGTGCTACTAGGAAAATTCTGCTTGCTTGCCCTCCCCCTTCTCTTTCCATTGGAAATATCCATTATCCACAAGAGGATGTAGGTCTGCTATGGAGTTCCATCTTAACTCTGGGGAAATTTGTCTTCTACCTGAGTGAAGACTGTCTCAGCATTGTCAAGCTAATCTTTTTGTCTACCCAGCAAGAGGGGTCCTGCCCTGAGAGCAGTGCCTTATGTGTTTCTGTTTATTATAAACATTCCCAAAACAAGTTCACCAAAGCACACACTTGTGTCCTTTACTGGGTCCAGCTCAGGAGACCCAGGTCTCTATGTGCTCTCACACTTTCAGCAGTGTGATAGCTTCAGGGAAAGTCTTTGCCAAAGTTCCATCCCTGCTTCTTTGAAATACAAGGTGACTTGTAGCTAGAAGATAGATAGACCACATCTTCTTTATCCATTCATCACTTGATGGACATTGACTATCATAAATAGTTCTGCAATGAACATTGGGGTGTATATCTTTTTCAATTGTAGTTTTCCTTCGGATTTACTCAGCCATATAAAAGAATGAAATAATACCATTTGCAGCAACATGGATGGACCTACAGATTATCACACAAGGCGAAGTAAGCCAGATGAAAAAGATGAATATCATATGATATGCTTTATATGTGGAATTTTTAAAGTGATACAAATTAACTTATATACAAAACTGAAACAGACTCACAGATGTAGAAAACTTATGGTTACCAAAGGGGGAAAGAAAGAGAAGGATATATTAGGTGGTTGAGATTAACGTATACCCACTACTGTACATAAAATTGATAAAACAACAAGGCCCTACTGTATAGCACAGTGAGCTCTACTCAGCATCTTGTAATAATCTACAATGGAAGAGAATCTGAGTCACTTTGCCTCACACCTGAAACTAATATAACACTGTAAATCAACTGCACTTCAATAAAAAAAATAGGATTTCTTGCAGGTTGGTTGCAGGCCTACAAAGACATGACCACCAGTCCCGTGCACCCATTCTGGCCTCTGGGCCTGAGGCTGGACAACTCTGTGCCTAATGACTGCCCCACCTGGCAGATCCTGGCCTCTTCTCTGTCTCTGGAGTCTCAGTTGTGACCACTTGGCTGTTGTCAGGGTGTGCTGCCATTGTCCCACTGGGGGCTTGGCGGAGACTGTCCCTGTGCTGGTTTGCAATATTTGGGTTCATTCACTTGGTGATTGAAGGCTGGTTCAGCCTCTGCCACGTGGACCTTCTTGGAGAACAAACCATCTTAACTCTGGAAAGAGTATGCCAAGGGAGGCAGCCAATACATCCTGAATGATAACTTCATGATATGCATGGAGACCATCACGGCTTACCTGTGGGGCTCACTCAGCCTGTGGATAGTGATCGCTTTCTCCACCAGCAACCCCTCCACTTTGTCCTATAGCTTGTGATCTCTGTGAGTCAGGTTTATGGAGATGTGCTCTGTTTCCTGATGGAGTACCGTGATGGATTCCAGCACAGGGAGCTGGGACACCCACTCGACTTCTGGTTTTACTTTGTCTTCCTGAATGCCCTGTGGCGCTGCCTGGACTCCTCATACTGGCTTCCATAAAGTGACTTGCTCATGCCCAGAGCATACTGGTGCCAAAGCCCCCAAAGCTAAGAGCAAGCAGAACTCAAGAGTGATGGACTAGGCTTAAACACTGGATACTGAGGAACTCTCCACCTGCCAGAAGATTCCAATCCTTGCTCCCACAGGTTGGAAGGACAAACTGAATTGATCTGTCAAACTCAGGTTGATGGGTGGGCAGTGGGAAGAAAAGAGCTGTGTGGAGCCACTGTCAGCAGCCAGTGGGACAAATGTACAAGAGAACCTAGGAAGTCCGTGATGGGGACAATTTTTTAAATCAGGAAATAAAGGTCTTGACCCTAAAAAATAAAGAAAGAAACGCTAGTTGACATATTGGAAGGCTCTTAGGCTGCTGATGAAGATCACAGACTCCAAAAGAAGGGAAGCCTATGGAATAGGAAGAACCTAGAGGAAGGGCTGGCTGGTGAGCTTGCTGAGGTTCCTCCCACAAGTCCACTGACCGCTGACCACAGATCCCTGCAACATTCCAAGGGAGCTTCCTTACCCAGACCATGGAGGGTCCATTTTCTGCTGCCTTTCCTGGTCCAGTTTGGAGTTCTGGAGGTGACCAGTGATAGTATGGATACACACTGTTATTCAGGGCTGCAGAGGATCATGCAAGATAAAACCATTACATTTTCTCCCAGTTCCCATTTATGTGTGAACTTAGAGGTCATGTGTGTGAACCATGAAACTGATTGCCCTCATTGACAACTAGATGGATGTAATAGTTTTACTCATAAAATTACTTCCAATGTTTGATTTTTTTCTTATAGTCATTCTTTTCTTTTTAATTTAATTTTTTTTTTGCCTCTCCACACAGCTCAAAGGATCTTGGTTCTCCCACCAGGGACTGAACCTTGTTAGTGAAAGCACAGAGTCCTAATCACTAGACTGTCAGGGGATTTCCTAACCTTTGGTTGTTTTAAAAACCTAAATAAATTGAAGCATTATTTAAATATTTTAATTACAATTTATACATAGATAATATGTATTCACCTTTTATTTTTTAAGGCAAAATGTGAGGTATCATTGACGTACAATAACTGCACATATTCTGGAGTACAATCTGAACAGTTTCCATATATATACATATATATGTTTATGAACACAGCACTATCATCAAGAACACCATATTGATCTACTTCAAAAGGTTCCTTATGTGAAACATATTCCCCTCTTCCAGTGCCCCAGAAACCATGAGGTTTCCCAGTCTGGTCACTGGGAAAAGGCACCCTTCTTGGATTTTCATGAGCACCACATCCTATTACCTCTCATCCTCTTGGAGGATACTTGCCAGGACTCTAGGTAGTTTGCTCATGGTGCAGCTGCATAGGAGACGGTGATTTTCTCAATTGCTGGCAGTCTCTCTGCGAAACTCTTTTCTCCCCATCAGCGTAGCAGGAGAACTCATCCGTGTTCTCTGGGCCCTGTTTGCCCACCAAGCCCTCCCCTCTTTCATTGTGCCGGTGGTGAGCCAGACAGACACTGCTGGACTGCTTCAGTCAGTGTTCCCCTCCCAGGGATCACTGGCTGGCCTTGTCCAATATCCAGTGTCTTTAAAACCTGTGTTTTAAATGTATTTTTTCTTTTTGCTTCAGATAGGACAGTTCATCTAGCCCCTCTTATTCCATCTTAGCCAGAAACAGCCTGCATTTTAATTTTACTGGATAATTTTGTATATTTTATGATATCTATAACTTTACTAATGTGAAAATATTTCTAAAAGTATTATTTTTCCATTTCATTTTACTCTTATGAAGTTATATTCTGATTTTTCCCTTTAAATACAATTACACTTAGATTTTAAATTCTTAAAATCATCACTGACAATATCTCAGAAATAATGTGAAGATTTTGATAATAATTATATCATTGGTGAGTTTGTTGAAATGAGGACAAGAAAATAAATCTTGTAGAGTAAAAATAAACAATATGATTTATGAATGTCTTTAATTTAATTATCACTCATTCAATCATTGTCAGTTCAGGATCTGGGACTTGGCTACAATCCAGTCATCCTTTTATATTTTAGCCATTTCCAATCCTAAAAAACTGTAGCTTAATAGGCATTAATTAATTTTGTCACTGAGACTGTATCTCTGATGAGTAGAATGACAGAGAACGTTGTGCTCATCAATGTGCAAGCATGCTTTGTATCTATGTGCAGTGGTCAGACACGCAGGGCACCAGTCTCCATGTGTGCCTCCTCTGCCCAGGCTCAAGAGAGGGGCAGTGCCGCCTCGGGCCTCATTCACCACTCCCTGAGCTGGCTCTCTTTATGGCCTCTGGCATGGGTTCTGAACCATGGACAGCTCTCCCTCTAAATCTGGGGTTACCTTGCTTCTACAGTTTTTGAAGGACTTCATTCTTACCTGTGGCCAAGTTTCATGGTTTTTGTTCTTATTGTGGGTGATAAAAGAAATGTTCACATATTGAGGTTATGGAGCAAATATTTTGACTTATACATGAGTTAACGTGAATATCATGTCTGCTTGTGGTCTATTAAAAATTCATTGTACATCTGCTTTAATATTAAGGAAAGCCACACTGACCAGAAGTAAAATATGTGCATGTTAAAAATAAAGATTCAACACCTTCCTTCCTGGGATGCTGATGCTGATCCTTTGTAAGATGCCCAACCTAGGTGCCAAGGCCATGCTGTGCACGTACAGGTCTAATGTTTGTTTGTTTGTTAAATCTTGACATCCTGACTGGTGTAATGTTCTTTGTTCCAACAAGATATAAAACTGTGCTGAAAAACATGCTTCTCCAGAGAAGTCTATCAGAGTAATCTGGGCTATAGTCCTCAGGTTGACTCAAATAAAACTCTTTTATATTCCCAGTATAGATTGTTAATTATATATTATTATTTTCATTGACAAAGTCTAGAAGGACTCCCTGATTCTGGTTTCCAGTTACTTGGATCTCTGCATTCTTGCACGGGCTTGTTCAGTCACTTCCAGTGTGTCCGATTCTCTGCGATCCTATGGGCTTAGCCCACCAGGCTCCCCTGTCCGTGGAGATTCTCCAAGCAAGCACACTGGAGTGGGTTTCCATGTCCTCCCTCAGGGGGTCTTTCTAACCCAGGGCTGAGTTGTGTCTCCTGCATTGGCAGGTGGGTTCTTCACCACTAGCTCCACTTGGGAAGCCCAGGACAACCCTTCACCATTCTGTTATCATGGATATAAATCCCACTGTGGGTTAAGCAGTGTTATTTTATTGAAAAATCCATTAGTACAAGAGCAATACCTAAATGTAACAGATTAAAATATCAATGTTCAATTGTGCATTTTGTGAAAAAATAAGCCCTAAGAAAGTTATAAAATAATCAAAATCATGTAGAACAACATTCACAATGTCCAGTGATTTTCCTATTTATTAAAACTAATCCTTGAAATTCTCTTTATTTCCTTTTTTTTTTTGGTGTCAGTTGATTAACCTGGGCATAGATGATCAATAAGTCATTTCAGCTCTGTTTACAAAGTATTTCTACACTCTCTCCTCTTCTCTTTATATCCACTGCTATCTCCAAGCCAACGCCACTTTTGCTGCCTTTTCTCACATGGGATTATCACTCTGGTCTTCAAACTACTCATGATTTTACCCTGGTTTTTCCATGTGTATTTCACATAGCAGCAGTATAAGCCACCAGACAAAAGACAACCAGCTTAATTTGAAAGAGATGAACAAGAATGTATTTTAAGTATAAATATGTCCCAAATATGTCATGAAATATATTATGTTCTGTATTTTTATTTGCTAAATCTAGCAACACTAAACCACAAGAAAAATCTTTATCTTAATGTGAAACAGATTATGGGTTTCCTTGGTGTCTCTGCTAGTAAAGAATCTACCTGCAATACAGAAAACACCAGTTTGATCCCTAGAGGGGGATGATCCTCTGGAGAAGGGATGGACTACCCACACCTATATTCTTGGGCATCCTTGGTGGCTCAGATGGTAAACAATCTGCCTGCACTGTGTGAGACCTGGGTTTGATCCTGGGTTGTGAAGATCCCCTGGAGGAGGACATGGCAACCCACTCCAGTATTCTTGCCTGGAGAATCCCATGGACAGAGGAGCCTGGCCAACTACAGCCCATGGAGTCACAAAGAGTTGGACATGACTGAGCGACTAAGCACAGCACAATAGAGATTATGCCATGTGCTTGTACAAAATCTTTTAGTCTTTTCATTGAATTTAGAATAATGTATCATTATCTTCAAGATTCCATGTGATGTAATCTCCAAATCTAACCCTGACATTTTTCTCTCAATCACTACTTTCCAAACGCACTAGTCTTTATTTTCCTTTAAGTTGCCAGATTTGTTCTTGATAGAGCACATTTGTATTTGCAGAACTCTCTGGCTGGCATGTCCCTCCTTCCTGAAGAATATCATAGGGCTACTTTTTTCTTACAATGCAAGCTTAAGTTCAAAGATCTCCTTACCAGAAAAGATATTCTATGGCTCATGAGTGAGCTTTTAGTTATGATTCTACAGTGTTTCTTTATAGTGTCTGTTATAACCCAAATTTGTAGTATTACTTTTGTGGAATAATTTACTAATTTATTTGTTTACTTTTATTACCCATCTCCACCACTACCTTGAACATCTCTCTTATACAAATGAGGAGTGAGTATGATATTTAGGGAACTTTTTTTTTTTTTTTTTTAAAGAAAGGGTGAGATTACTGCATTAGATAAATATAAAACTGGTAAATGTCTTATAGATCAAGACACTCATAACCTTTGTTTTCTGTTACCATTTCTACAAAACAAAAATAAACAAGTTAATACGTCACTTCACTCTGTTTGGAATATATCCAAACAGATGATAACAAGTCAAACATAGAAGTAAACTCTGGTTGGCCTTGTTAAACAATACTCCAGTTTGTCAGTGAAAAGTCACATTATACTGTCTTTTCTCTTATTTCCAAATTTTGGATAATTTTCTTCAACTCAGTGATTTTTATACTTGAATGGCAAGTCATTTTGTTTCTTTATCATCTAGTAAGAAAATAGAAGTTTGCAAAAAGTCAGATAATGGTCATGAGGGACCCTCTATTTGATCCATAGAGATTATTATTAGACAAATGTCAGTACTCCCTAGGATTTGGTGAGAAATTGCAGTTACAATAATGTAATAATTAATGCAAAGGTGTTTGCCAGAGTGGAAGGAATATTTGTTAGGATTCACTCATATCAGCACTATAGGTTTAACCTGAAAATAGTAGTCAGTTCTAATGTTAGAAAACAATAAGCCTCTCAACATTCTTTTTCAAAGCAGATAAAATAATGAGGATATCCTTGAGCCAAAAGCAAATTTTCCTTTAAAGCCAAGCTTATTGAAACTTGGTAAAGGTAATTTTAAGATGAAAAATATGGTTAAAAATTCTGTTTACTTTAGTAATTGAATTTTTATTGAAGTATAGTTGGTTTACAAATCTCTGTTAGTTTTTCAGGTGTACAGCAAAATGATTAAATATAGGTACATGTATATACATATATATATTCTTTTTCAGATTCTTTTCCATTCCATGTTATTACAAAATATTGAATATAGTCCCCTAGGCTCTACAGTAGGTTCTTGCTTATCTGTTTTATACACAGTAGTGTATGTGTGCTACACTACTAATTTATAAACTCCTAATTTATCTTCCCTTCCCTTACCCCTTGGTAACCAAAAGTTTGTTTTCTATGTCTGTGAATTTTTTTTTTTTTTTTTTTGCCAATTAATTCATTAGAATTTTAGTGAAATGTTATTTCTGCCTGTCCAGCTGCTCTTACTGCATCTATGGCTAGCTGATGGGGACAGCCTTACAGTGGTGGAAGCATAAGGAGGAAAAATAAGCTCTCACTTTCCTGTTAAAAAGCAGCTAAATAGAAGCTTTGGGTTTAGGGAGTGCATGGAAGGTGACAAGAAAGGAAAAACTCACACAGTGCTTTCTGTATGATGAGAGTTAGTTAAGCTGAAGACTTCAGCAGTAGTGCAAGCTAACAGGTGTCTCTAAAAGCAACTGTCTGAAGTTGCAATTTAGACTCATTCACATTTAAGAGAAATGGTATTAGTCACAAAAGCTCCTTCTTTGTTCATGTCAAAATAATTGAGCATTTTCCCTAAAAGTGCTAGTGTTGAACAAGCTCTTATGAAATTTAAAGAACTGAGAATAGACATGATTTACAAGGGTTTTCTTTCCTTGTTATTAGCACAAATCAATTTTGCAAAGCTGCACACTAAAAATAAGAGTGCCTATAGAATTTTGCAAGCAGAATCCTAATAAAAATCCTATAGATTATGCTCTTAACCTTCACTAGCCGGCCCATCCATCCCAGCCTTTATTCCCACAGCTCCAGCCAGGTCCAATAGGGCTCAGAGGGCATTTGATTCAAAGAGAAGTCAGTTTTATTGAAATTAAAAATCCAAAGTAAAGTTTAGCCTTCTTTCTTAACTATCTGTTACTGGAAAGCGTAGCGGCTCTTAAAAACAAAAACCAGCCACATTATTTCATGATTTTAGTTATATGATCATAAATTACCTAGATACCATTTTTATAAGATTATTTCCATGAAAAAAATGAGAAATTTAAGCAGTTAAGAATGAAACACATTTTTCTCTTAGAATTTATTTCCAATCTCAGGTGGGCTCAGTGACAATGGGTTTGTTTTAATGATGACCACAAGGCTGAAACATCAAGAATGTATAACAGTGAAAATGGATAAGTACAGGGAATGTCCAGTCTGGAAAAGTGTGGGTTAAAGGAACTCCAAAGCCCCCATAGTTCCCAGACTGTCAGCAGGGAGAAAAATGGAAATAATTTACAAGCATTAAGACGTTAAGGGAAAAATTCCAACCTTGTAACATCTGAGGGTTCAGAAACTATACTCTCATCACAGGAGAGGAAACTGACTAGAAACTAGAAGTTTCTTTATGAGATATCTAAGCTGGACAATGTACCTCCAGGTCTACCAATGGACATAACCTCTGATTCTAGAAAATGCCAAGGGTAGAGAAAAAAAGTGGCATCACCACAGAGTGAAAGAAGCTGAATGAGAAGATCCTCAAAGTCAATGTTTTCAGGGTCCGGGAATAGTCTAGTTTGTACCTCATTTCCTTTGCTTTTAATAACTCTACCAAGACTTTTACCAACTCCAAACATTTTAAAGATATTTTTTGGATAAAGATTATTCATGATTAATCAATTTTTAAAAGCTATTTGTATGAAGTATGTTGTAGGAAAACATACACATCAAGGTCTTCAATTAATCTATATTTAAATAGCACATATGGGTGAAGACTGCAGCTTCCAAAAACTGAAAAATGACTATGAATGGCAGTTGTTTAGCTATCTGATTCTCAAGTTTGCATTTATAATGTAAGGTTAATGATGAAAATTTGAATATGAGACTGTGAAATTTAAGTATATGTAAAGCACCATAGTGATTTTTAATCACTAGGCTCAATTAATGAAATCTATTATTATGAAGCATTATGTTATTAAATATTTTGCAATAATAATGGTCATTTGTGTATTTTGTGTGAGGTCCAGAAAACCATCCATAAAGCACCATCTACATGTTGTGTGAATGTTACATTAATTTTAGACTATGTAATTCAGAAGGAAATAAAACAGACTGGTTGGGTAATAAAAAATTAAATAAAACTCCAAAATGCACCTTAGTTAAAAATGATCAATTTTTCTTCATTACTCAGTATCTTTGTCTCATATTTCAACTTCTAACTTCATAAATAATAAATATATTACAATATGACTGCTGTTCTATTGATTTACAAAAACTGCTATGAAAATTCAGATAAGGAAGCCTCTGATTTTTTTTTTTTTTTTCCTCCTGGTTAAAAATGTCTATTGACCAGGTGGTATTTTTTTTTTTAATTTTTATTTTATATTTCAGTGTAGTTGAATAACAATGTTGTAACAGTTTCAGGATACCTGGTCAAGAGATATCTGGAGTAAAGGCAAATTTGGCCTTGGGGTACAGAATGAAGCAGGGCAAAAGCTAATAGAGCTTTGCCAAAAGAACACATTGGTCATAGCAAACACCCTCTTTCAACAACACAAGAGAAGACTCTTCACATGGACATCACCAGAAGGTCGATACTGAAATCAGATTAAATATATTCTTTGCAGCCAAAGATGGAGAAACTCTATACACAGCAGAAACAAGACCAGGAGCTGGCTGTGGCTCAGATCATGAACTCGTTATTGCCAAATTCAGACTGAAATTGAAGAAAGTAGAGAAAACCACTAGACCATTCACATATGACCTAAACCAGATGCCTTAAGATTATACAGAAGAAGTGACAGATAGACTCAAGGGATTAGATCTGATAGACAGAGTAGCTGAAGAACTATGGGTAGAGATTTGTGACATTGTACAGAGGGCAGTGATCAAGACCATGTCCAAGAAAAAGAAATGCAAAAAGGCAAAATGATTGTCTGAGGATGCCTTACAAATAGCTGAGTAAAAAGAGAAGCTAAAAGCAAAGGAGAAAAGGAAAGATATACCCATTTTAATGCAGAGTTCCAAAGAATAGCAAGGAGAAATAAGAAAACCTTCTTCAATAATCAATGAAAGTAAATAGAGGGAAAAATAGAATGGGAAAGACTGGATATCTCATCAAGATAATTACAGATACCAAGGAAATATTTCATGTGGCGATGGGCACAATAAAGGACAGAAATGGTATGGACCTAACAGAAGCAGAACATATTAAGAAGAGGTGGCAAGAATACACAGAACTATTAAAAAAAATATTTTCATGACCCAGATAATTGTGATGGTATGATCACTCATCTAGAGCCAGATATCTTGGAATGCGAAGTCAAGTGGGCCTTAGAAAGCATCACAATGAACGAAGTTAGTGGAGGTGGTAGAATTCCAGTTGAGATATTTGAACTACTGAAAGATGATGCTGTGCAAGTGCTGCATTCAATATGTCAGCATTTTTGGAAAACTCAGCAGTGGCCACAGGAATGGAAAAGGCTAGTTTTCATTCCAATCCCAAAGAAAGGCAATGCCAAAGATGTCCAAACTGCTGCACAATTGCACTCATCTCACACACTTGCAAATTAATGCTCAAAGTCATCGAAGCCAAGCTTCAACAGTACGTGAACCATGAACTTCCAGATGTTCAAGTTGGATTTAGAAAAGGCAGAGGAACCAGAGATCAAATTGCCAACATCTGTTAGATTATTGAAAAAGCAAGAGAGATCCAGAGTAACATGTACTTCTGCTTTTTTGACTACAACAAAGCCTTTGACACCATGAATCACAACAAACTGTGAAAAATTCTTAAAAAAGGTGAGAACACCAGACCAACTGACCTGCCTCCTGAGAAATCTGTATGCAGGTCAAGAAACAGCAGTTAGAACTGGACATGGAACAACAGACTGGTTCCAAATAGGGAAAGGAGTGTGTCAAGGCTGTATATTGTCACCCTGCTTATTTAACTTAAAGGCAGAGTACATCATGCTAAATGCCGGGCTGGATGAAGCACAAGCTGGAATCAAGATGGCCAGGAGAAATATCAATAACCTCAGATAGGCAGATGACACCACCCTTATGGCAGAAAGCATAGAACTAAAGAGCCTCTTGATGAAAGTGCAAGAGGAGATTGAAAATGTTGGCTTAAAACTCAACCATCAGAAAACTAAGATCATAGTATCTGGTCCCATCACTTCATGGCCAAGAGATGGGGAAATGATGGAAACAGTGAGAGACTTTATTTTGGGGGTCTCTAGTCATGGCTGGTGACTGCAGCCATGAAATTAAAAGATGTTTACTTCTTGGAAGAAGAGCTGGACCAACCTAGACAGCATATTAAAAGGCAGAGACATTACTTTGCCAACAAAGGTCCATCTAGTCAAGGCTAGGACTTTTCCAGTTGTCATGTATGGATGTGAGAGTTGAACTATAAAGAAAGCTAAGGGCTGAAGAATTGATGCTTTTGAACTGTGGTGTTGGAGAAGACTCTTGAGAGTCCTTTGTACTGCAAAGAGATCCAACCAGTCCATCCTAAAGGAAATTAGTCCTGAATATTCATTGGAAGGAATGATACTGAAGATGAAACTCCAATACTTTGGCCACCTTATGTGAAAATCTGACTCATTGGAAAAGACTCTGGTGCTTTGGAAGATTGAAGGTAGGAGGAGAAATAGATGACAGAGAATGAGATGGTTGGATGGCATCACCATCTCAATGGACAAGTGTTTGAGTAAGCACTGGGAGTTAGTAATGGACAGGGAAGCCTGGTATGCTACTGACCATGGGGTCACAAAGAGTTGGACACAACAGAGTGACTGAACTGAACTGAACAGTTTCAGGTATACAGTGTTTCAACTAGACATATACATGTATCTATTTTTTTTTTTTTATATTCTTTTCCCTTTGAGTCATTACATAACATTGAGCAGACTTCCTTGTGAAATACAGTAGGTCCTTGTTGGTTATCCATTTTAAACATTGAAGTGTGTACATATCAATCCCAAACACCCTAACTATTCCCCTCTACTCTCTCCACAACCCTGACAAACATAAGTTCATTCTGTGAGTCTGAGTCCATTTCTGTTTTGTAAATAAATTCATCTTTTTTTTTTTTAGATTTTGCATATAAGTGACACCATATAATATGATATTTGTCTTCTTTCTATCTGCACCTTGCAGGATAGGGAATGGCTTCTCAGGTAAACAAAAGAGAGTACATATAAGAGGAAGAGGGACTATCTCCTGCAAAGCACAATGGTACAAAAGAATATGGAGTGTTGGGCACTTAGAGAAGGGAAGTTAAGGCGCATGCTTTGGGGTGCCTAGAAATGACTCTGGGGAAAGTGGGAAGAAAGAATCTTAAACACTGCAGGAAGTTTAAACTGAATATCTAGTCAGTAGATGGCATTAGAGGGGGAAAGAGACAGATTTTTCTTTCAGAAAATCACATTGGCAGCAGCAGCCACAATAAAATGGAGTCTATGAAAACTGACAAAGAGAAAAATCCAAGTTTCAGAAAATTCAAAAGTTTAACAGTAAAACAATTTCTGTTCACAGATGATATAATCTATGTTACGTCACTTCAGTTGTGTCCAACTCTGTGTGACCCCATAGACGGCAGCTCACCAGGCTCCCCCGTCCCTGAGATTCTCCAGGCAAGAACACTGGATTATGTTGCCATTTCCTTCTCCAATGCATGAAAGTGAAAAGTGAAAGTGAAGTCGCTCAGTAGTGTCCGACTCTTAGCGACCCCATGGACTGCAGCCTACCAGGCTCCTCCATCCATGGGATTTTCCAGGCAAGAGTACTGGAGTGGGGTGCCATTGCCTTCTCCAGATATAATCTACAGAAACATGCTAAAGATTCCACTAAACATTGATGTATAAACAAATTCAGCAGAGTGGAAGGATATAAATGCAACACAAAAATTAGCTGCACTTTTATAAATCAGCAAAGAACAATCCAAAAGGGAAATTAGAAAAAAACAATTTTATTATAGTAACATTAAAATAATAAAATACCTAAGAATTAACCAAAGAGGTGAAAGACATACAATTAAAACTGCAATACATTGCTGCAAAAAAATTAAAGAAAATATTCTTGGAGATGTTTATAATTAATATTGTTAAGATGTCAATACTACAAATTAAAAAAAAAAATCCTCAATGATTTCTTTTTTTTGTTTGTTTGTGTGTGTGAAAGTAGAAAACCTCACCCTAAAATTCATGTAGAATCTCAAGAGACCTCAGATAACCAAGACAATCTTGTAAAAGAAGAGCAAACCTTTAGGATTCACACTTTCTGATTGCATAACTTGCTGAAGAACTTTAGTAATCAAAATAATATGGGGTTGGCATATATATATATGTGTGTGTGTGTGTGTGTGTGTACATATATATCTAAGATGAATAGAATACAGCCCAGAATTAAAACCTCATATATATGGTCAAATGATTTTCAATTGTTTTGAAAAGTAGAATGAAACCCACAGAATGAGAGAAAATATTTGAAATTTACATATCTGATATGGTAGTGATATCTAACATAAAGAACTTCTAAAACTCAAAAAGAAAAACCAAACAACCTAATTCAAAAAGGGGCAAAGGACTTGAAATGACATTTTTCCGAAGAAGATACACATAAGCCTAACAAGTACATGAAAATCTGCTTGACATCACTAATCACTAGGGGAATGAATATAAAAACTGTGATGAGATACTATCTCATATCCATTAGAATTACTACTACCAAAACAAAACAAAACAGAAAATAAGTTTGGCTACAAAAGTAGAGAAAAAGGTACCCTGAATACTGCTGTCCAGAATTTTAAATGAAACAACTGATGCAGAAAATAGAATGGCAGTTCTTCAAAAAATTAAACAATATAAATGCTACATGACCAACCAATTCCACTTCAGGATGTATACCCAATACAACTGAAAATAAGGACTCAAATACATATTTGTACATCTATATTTATAGCAGCAATATTCAAAATACTCAAAAATGGAAGCAACTCAATTGTCCATGAATAGTAAAATGAATTAGCAAAATGTGGTATATATGTAAAATGGACTAAGTGTTAAAAAGGAAAGATACATTACATCATAGAGGAACTTTGATGATATTATGCTAAATGACATTAGCCAGTTGCAAAAATGGCAAATGCTGTTTGATTCCACTTAAAGGAGGTCATCAAAAGTGTTAAAGACAAAAAATAGGATGATATTGCTTTGGAAGGGTAAATTAGGAAGTTTTGTTCAAGGGGTACAGGGTTTTAGTTTTGCAAGATGAAAAGGGCTCAGAAGATTATTTGTACTTTTTATGTACTTTTCAAATATAGAATTTCAATTTGATTTCTTTTATAATTTCTATATCTTAATTGATAGTTTCTACTGTTTGATACAACATTGTCTTCATATCTTTCTTTACTTCTTTAATCATGCTTGCTCTTGTTTAGTTCTATGAGCACAGTTATAATGGTCCTTTTGAGGTATTTTTCTACTAAATCTGTGCTCTCATAGACAGTTGTGTGTTACTCTTTTTTCCCAGTGTGTGTCATACTTATACTTTCATGTTTCTTGGCTTGATAGAAAGAAAGAAAGAAGCAAAAAAAGAAAGATGATTTTTTTTTTTTTAAGATACTGAACATTTTAGATAATATATCTAATCAGCTTTGCTGGTTTACTCCCCACCCCAGGAGCTAATTGTTACTATTAGCTGGTTTATTTTTTACTAACTGACTGGCTTATTTTAGTGAAGTCTTCTTTTCCATCCTCCTTCAGACCCTCCCCCTTCCCCTTCTGCTCCAGCCCCTGTCTTAAACCTCTGTTGTTGCTCCCCTGGGAGGCAGATGCACCCTGGTGTATAACTATCACCTCTCCAGCATGGCAGTGATATTGGTGAGCTTCTTTTTCCCAATTTGCCCAAACACACTAACTTGATATATGTGTGGCTGATCCCTCTATTATTTTCCTAGAAGATTTGTTATTCTACATTCTAATCTAATCAAACCATGATGACTATGAAGGAATAGTTTCTGAGATCCAATTCATTTTTTAAATTAATTTTTTTTTTAATTTTATTGAAAGACAATTGCTTTACAGAATTTTGTTGTATTCTGGCAAACCTCAACATGAATCAGCCAGAAGTTCAGTTCAGTCACTCAGTCATGTCTGATTCTTTGTGACCCCATGGACTGCAGCATGCTAGGCCTACATGTCCATCACCAACTCCCAGAGTTTACTCAAACTCATGTCCATCACGTTGGTGATGCCATCCAACCATCTCATCCTCTGTCTTTCCCTTCTCCTTTCACGCTTTCAATCTTTCCCAGAATCAGGGTATTGTCCAATGAGTAACTTCTTCTCATCAGGAGGCCAAAGTACTGGAGTTTCAGCTTTAGCATCAGTCCTCCCAATGAACATTCAGGACTGATTTCCTTTGAGATTGAAAGATTGGATCTCCTTTCAGTCCAAGGGACTCTCAAGAGTCTTCTCCAACACCACAGTTCAAAAGCATCAATTCTTCAGCACTCAGTTTTCTTTATAGTCCATCTCTCACATCCATATATGACTACTGGAAAAACCATAGTCTTCACTAGATGGACCTTTGTTGGCAAAGTAATATCTCTGCTTTTTAATATGCTGTCTAGGTTGGTCATAGCTTTTCTTCCAAGGAGCAAGCATCTTTCAATTTTATGGCTGTAGTCACCATCTGCAGTGATTTTGGAGCCCCAAAAAATAAAGTCTGTCACTGTTTCCATTGTTTCCCCATCTATTTGCCATGAAGTGATGGGACCGGATGCCATGATTTTAGTTTTCTGAATGTTGAGTTTGAAGACAACTGTTTCACTCTACTCTGTCACTTTCATCAAGAGGCTCATTAGTTCTTCTTTGCTTTATGCCATAAGGGTGGTGTCATCTACATATCTGAGGTTACTGATATTTCTCCCGGCCGTCTTGATTCCAGCTTGTGCTTCATCCAGCCCAGCATTTCGCACGATGTACTCTGCATAGAAGTTAAATAAGCAGGGTGACAATATACAGCCTTGACACACTCCTTTCCCTATTTGGAACCAGTCTGTTGTTCCATGTCCAGTTCTAACTGCTGTTTCTTGACCTGCATACAGATTTCTCAGGAGGCAAGTTGAGTGGTCTGGTATTCCCCTCTTTCAGAATTTTCCACAGTTTGTTGTGATCCACATAGTCAAAGGCTTTGACAGAGTCAATAAAGCCAAAGGCATGCATATGCCTGCTCCCTTTTCAACCTCCCACCCATCTCCCTCCCTATCTTACACTTTTAGGTTGATATGCAGTCCCCGTTTGAGTTTCCTGAGCCATACAGCAATTTCCCTTTGGCAGTCTATTTTGCATATGTTAATGTAAGTTTCCATGTTACTCTCTCTATGAGGTTCAATTCAATATTTATTCTGACACCAGGAAGGCTCCTCCTAGCTATCTGATTCCCCAATTCTCTTCTTCAGACTGTGCAGTTTATAGTCTAGACTGTATCTTCATTTAAATAAGAAATCTCCCCTAATTGCCTTTCACCATGAATTCCCCCACTGTTCTTGAGATTATTCTTAGGTTTTAACTTCTTCATTCTCCATTGCAAGCAAAGGCCTTTCTTTTGGGAAGAGAAAGAGAGCTGCATTACCACTTGCTTCTCTCCCCACCGCTGAATTGAAAGTGAACGTTGCTAGGGCTATTCCAACTCTTTAGGACCCCACGGACTGTAGCCTCCCAGGCTCCTCTGTCCATGGAATTTTCCAGGCCAGAATACTGAAGTGGGTAGCTGTTCCCTGCTTCAGGGGATCTTCCCTACCCAGGGATCGAACTCCTCTCTTCCACATTGCTGCTGCTAAGTCACTTCAGTCGTTTCTGACTCTGTGCGACCCCATAGACGGCAGCCCACCAGGCTCCCCCGTCCCTGGTATTCTCCAGGCAAGAACACTGGAGTGGGTTGCCATTTCCTTCTCCAATGCATGAAAGTGAAAAGTGAAAGTGAAGTCGCTCAGTCGCGTCCAACTCTTAGCGACCCCATGGACTGCAGCCCATGGGATTTTCCAGGCAAGAGTACTGGAGTGGGGTGCCATTGCCTTCTCTGCTTCCACATTGCAGGTGAGTTCTTTACCCTCTGAGCCACTAGGGAAGCCCAAGAGTACCAGAGTGGGTAGACTATCCCTTCTCCAGCAGATCTTCAGAACCCAGGAATCAAACCGGGGTTTCCTACATTGCAGGCAGATTCTTTACCAGCTGGGCTATGAGAGAACCCAAGTAAAATCTTTGAGCTAGGATCCTGGATCTAGAGATGCCATCACATCAAGCTTCTGTCTGAGTAATCCCCATGAAGAAGATGACACTGATGGAGAGTCTGCAAGCTGCCAGATGCCCTCTCAGCTGGCCTCTCCTGGGAAGGAACCACCACTGCAGGAGATGGGCAATGGCAATTGGTGGTTCAGTATTCTCAGCCTGCTGTGCCTGAGGCAGAGCCTCTCTTCCATGAGTGGAGCCTGTGTGGAAGAAGAAAGCCCAACTCTTGACCACACTAATCCACCCAGGACTTGACCTCAGAAACAGGTTGTAGGGGGAAGGATGAGAAACACTGATGTCCTGTTTCCTCCTTGAAAAAAAAGGAGCTGAGGAGAGTGGAGACCCACTTTCCTGCTGCTGCAGACAGAAGTCAACTCTATATTGTAGAGCTGGAATGAGGAGAAGAGAGAGTAGGCTGGAGTCTACAAATTCCAAACTCTAATTTCTTTTGCTGGAATTTAATAGATTTTCCTAAATCAATATTTCTTCATTCATTGTCTTTAGGTTAATTTCAGAAGGCTTTAAATTGTTGATTTTGATCCTTTCCACCAGTTTAACTGGGAGCAGGTCAGCAGACATCTACAAGCTGCTTCCACAAATATCAATCTTCTGCTGCTATGGTTTTGACTTTTGCTGAATGTTGTAGAAATTTAATCATATAATATGAATCTTCTCAGAAATTAATATTTTACTCAGAAATATGTACTTAAAACTTATTCAAATTTTGATAAATAATTTATTTATAAAAGTGGACAATATTTCATTGAATGGATGAACTAAAATATTTTCATCCATTCATCTATTAAAGGGCATGTGAGTTGTTTCCAATTTTTCGTAATTGTGAAGGAAGCCAATTTAACTATATACATTGTATATATTTTCATATATCTTTTATAGCTCATATATTATTTCAGTCAGTTCAGTTTCTCAGTGGTGTCCAACTCTTTGCAACTCCACGAACTGCAGCATGCTAGGCTTCCCTGTCCATCACCAACTCCTGGTGCTTGCTCAAACTCATGTCCATTGAGTTGGTGATGCCATTCAACCATCCCATCCTCTGTGTCTCTGTGTGTGTATATATATATATATATATCTTATATGTAGAAGTAAAAGATATATCTTTTATACATGTCATATTGATATATATCATAGATTAAAATATTCCTTATTTTTATGTATAAAGGACAACAGCAATAATACAGAATAACAATCATAATCTTATAATAATATGTATATTACATATATATTTACATATATACATATATGTATATATATGTATATATATATACACACACACACATATGTATAGAGAGAGAAAGTTTATTTTAAGGAATTGGTCACAGGATTATGATGGCTATAGGTATAAGTCCATGAGGGAAGCAGAAAACCTGGAATTCAGGTAAGAGTTGATTTTCCAATCTTATTTCTGAAATGTTCAAGGTTGGTAAGAAACTTAAGGTTTCTATATAGCATTCTTGAGGCTAAATTTCTTCTTCAGGAAACTGCAGTCTTTGTTCCTAAGGTCTTAAACAGATTGGAAGAAGTGAATCCAATCCATGGAGGATAACCTGCCCTAAACAACATCTACTGGAAAAAAAAAAAAAAAAAAAAGGGCTTCCCTGATAGCTCAGTTGGTAAAGAATCTGCCTGAAATGCAGGATACTCTGGTTCAATTTCTGTGTCAGCAAGATCCACTGGAGAAGGGATAGGCTACCCACTCTAGGATTCTTGGGCTTCCTTTGTGGTTCAGCTGGTAAAGAATCTGCCTGCAATGTGGTAGACCTGGGTTTGATCCCTGGGTTGGGAAGATACCCTGGAGAAAGGAAAGACTACCCACTTTAGTACTCTGGCCTGGAGAATTCCATGGATGGTATAGTCACAAAGAGTCAGACATGACTGAGCAACTTTCACATATGAGAAAAATATCCTCACAGCGTCCTTTAGTATACTATTTGGCAAAACAACTTGGCACTGCAGCTTAGCCAAGTTGACAAGAAATTAACCGTCACACTGGGTTTGCTTTTAGCTTTTCTGTTATAGGTGTATAGTGACATCTGATTGTTATTTAAACTTGCATTTCCTTAATAACTTCTTTCAGATGCTTTCATAGGCAGTTGTGTGTTGCTCTTTTTCTTCAAGTGCATGTGTCATACTTTCATGTTTCTATGAACACTACATAAGCTTTTAAGAAACTGGGCATTTTAGATGATATGTTATATCAGATCTGGTTACTGACTGCCGCCCTAAAGAGAATATTTTATGCTGGTCTCTATGATATGTGTTTTACATGTAATCACTGATTTCATTCTCAGAACACTCATTTGAAACAGATAGACTAATTGCAATTATATTTCAGAAGAGAAAGTGAGTATGAAAGTGTTGATGGAACTTGTCTTGGGCTTCATAGATGACGATCATCCCATGCTCCACAAAAGTCACCCACATAAGTAAAGGCACTGCATGAGAGGGGGAGAGTGAAGTCAGGGAGAGAAAGTTAAGAACTTGTTTGTAAATATGCTGCATTTCAGAAGAAAATGTTTCCACAAACTTTTACTAAAAATGATGTTTTACTGTATTTCTCAGGTGAAGCTGGGTTTTGCTGTAAGAATCAACTCTCAAATCCCCAATGGAATATTACTCAGCCACTAAAAGGAATGAAATATGGCCATTTGCAGAGACATGGATGGAGCCAGAGTCTGTCATACAGAGTAGAGTAAGTCAGAAAGATAAAAACAAATATTGTATATTTATGCATACCTGTGGAATCTAGAAAAATGGTATAGATGATCTTATTTGCAAAGGAGAAAGAGAGACACAGACATAGAGAACAAATATGTGGATACCAAGGTGGAAGGAGGGCTTGGAATGAACTGGAGATTGGGATTAACATATATACACTATCATGTGAGCCTACAAGGACTGACTATATAGCACAGAGAACTTCATTCGATATCTTGTAATAACCTATGATGGAAAAGAATCTGAAAAAGAATACACACACACACACACACACACATATATATACACCTGAATCACTTCGCTGTGCATCTGAAACTAACACAACTTTGTAAATCAATTCTAATCAATAAAACAAACAAAAACCTCCATGACTAATGCCATTAGAGTGAATATTTGCTGCAGGAATGAGCAGTAATCCAGGGCATTGTTCTTGGTGAGGGGGTGAGCAGTCCCACCCTTTTCACTGCTGTGGCTCCAGAAGGTCAGTTCATATGCATATTTGTCACTGTGGGAGGGAAGAGACACAGGAGCATCTGGTTTAGCTGGATGTGGCACGTATCAGCTTCTTTCAGAATTTACTGGCTGGAATTTGTTATTGGGTCCTACTCAACCACAGTAGGAGTGGAAGATGCATGAGGGCATATGGAAGGCTGGAGCAGCAACTCTTTCGGCAAGAATGGCAGGGTATACTACTTTTATATATTTTCTTAAAGACTAACACATAAAAAGAATTTAAGCTCATTTTTATATAAGAACAAATTGTTTAATTTCTTGCTGAGAGTATTTTGAATTTTGCATTTAATATTGTATCTACACATACGACCTTTTATGATTAAAGGATCTCTGGTGGAAAATTCTTCTGATATCACTCACTGAGATAAAGAAAAGAGGGGCGGGTATAAAATTACAATGAACACAAAAACACTAAACTGAAAGTTTTCCTATCAAATAATATAGAAAGCAAGGTACCTATTATTCAGAGGAACTTGAAAAACAACTGAATACTGAATACAATTTACTTTTAGTTATACTTATGGGCTTACACAAATAAAGGGAAACTCCAAGAGGTAAAAATAATCTGAATGAAAACAGGAGCTGCTGAAAGCAAATGTCAACATGAATTGTATAAACAAGAGACTAAGCCATGGGCCAACAGAAACTGACAGAAGAGAACTTGAAATATTTTAAAAATAACTAGAGATCCTGAAAGTTGGCCCAAGCAGTCTCGCTTGGGTTACTCTCTGATTCCAAACAGAAGACAATGCTCCTGGAGGAAGCCAGCCACAGTTTTTGTTCCTAGATTTCCACAGATCAATTTCAAACATAAGAGATTAGAATAAATGATTCTATGTACACAGGGAAAGAAGCCACTAAAGGAAAGAGTTAATGATACATTACAGAGTTAGTTATCAGATACAGAATGTAAGATAATTCTAACTGAAAATATTTAAAAATATAGCGCAAAATACAAATTTGAAAATCTCCAAACCTAAATAGAGCATTAAACACTTATCTAAGAGCTCATAAGGAACATAGTGGATTGATGGATATATGTAAGGAAATAATCCGGGATGAATAATAAGCAATGAGAGAATGTAAGAGAGGTTAAGATATAAAACCCAAAGAGAATGTCACACTGATATTTGAACAGAAGTACAATGGCACCCCACTCCAGTACTCTTGCCTGGAAAATCCCATGGATGGAGGAGCCTGGTAGGCTGCTGTCCATGGGGTCGCAAAGAATCAGACACAACTGAGCGACTTCACTTTCCCTTTTCACTTTCATGAATTGGAGAAGGAAATGGCGACCCACTCCAGTGTTCTTGCCTGAAGAATCCCAAGGACAGGGGAGCCTGGTGGGCTGCCGTCTATGGGGTCACACAGAGTCGGACACGACTGAAGCAACTTAGCACAGGAGAGAGAATGAGTTGAGTGATAATTGATTAGATAGAAGGCTAACAATTTCCTAGAAATGATTAAAAAGTACAAATTCACAAGTACAAAGTCTTATGTATATAATAAGACAAAGAAAGAAAAGGAAAGAAAAAAAAAGAATTAAACCAGAAATTCTTAGACATATTTTAGTTAAATTATAGACAAGATATCAAAGAAAAGGAAAAGCTAATTGAAGTAGATCATGAGAAATGATAGATCACTTATGAAGAAATGCCAGTGTGAAGAGGAACAAGTATACAAGTGCAAAAATAGAAGATGAAAAAGGGTTGAGTAACATCTCCAGGAGGCAGTTAAGGAATAGCTGTGTACCTAGAATTATATATTCAGCAGAGTAACTTCTCAAGAGACAAAATGAAATGAAAATATCATCAGATCAGATCAGACGCTCAGTCGTGTCCGACTCTTTGCACCCCATGAATCCCAGCACGCCAGGCCTCCCTGTTCATCACCAACTCCTGGAGTTCACTCAGACTCAGAGGAATATAAATAAACAAACATGTGTTTCTAAAAGTTAGAGGTTGAACTTAACAAAGAAGAAAAATAATTTCTGAAAAAAAGGTAAAACAGTAGCAAATCTAACAAACATTGTCTATAAAGTAACATTAGCAATACAAGGGTAACTAAGAGGATTAAATTAAAATTGTTGTCAATAGTAACATGTAAGATATGAGTAGTTAAAATGTCATAAATACTCACTGAAATTTAAGAATTATCCACTAAAATGATAGAAAAAGAAATTGAGTAAATTGGTTCCAAACCAGCTGCTGGAAAATATAAAATAGGGAAACAAAAGTTAAATTGATTTTTAAACGGTGAAAAAAGAGGTAATAAAATCATATCAAAGCAAAAAGAAAATTATATATATACAAATATATATATATATACACATAATATAGAAATTGTGTGTGCCCTTAAAAATACAAATGGTCTTATTTAAAGTTAAATATATATGTGTGTGTGTCTGTCCTTAGAAATACAAATGGTCTAACTTGAGGTTTAAAGAAAATTTTCAGATAGGGTACAGGAAAAATTTATTTATATAATATTTTTAAGTGACATAATTAAAGCAGAAGCAAATGACCACCCAACGCTATGTACAAGAAAATTGGGAGCAATACTACGTAAAATAGTCCAGCCACAAGATATGCATACTCCCATTTCTTTAGAATGGATATGTAAACTCCAGCAAAATGAGCAAATGCAATAGCCTGAGGTGCCTCACAAACACAGTGTTTGAGTTAAACCAGGCACAAAAGAGTACAAATTTTGTGATCCCATTTATATAAAATTTAATTGTTGATCAAACTAGGGTGTGAAGTCATGATAGTAGTTAACCCTGGAGCATGGGTGTTCATTGAAACGGGGCACAGAGTGTATGCCTAGATACTGGCAGTGTTCTGTCTGGTTGCTTCCTTTTAATCTATGTTGTGGTTGCTGGGGTGTATTCAGTCTGTAAGAAATAATCAAGCTTAAGATTTGACTAGTGTATGTGCTGTACTTCAATAAGATGTTTAAAAGTGTCATGAAAGTTTGAAAAAAAATTGTGTGTACATGTAATCACAACAGCAACACCAAAAAAACCCAAGAAAACCTCAGATGTATATTAATATTATTGACATTAGACAAAAAGATGCAAGGCAAAAGTATCATTATGGGATAAATGCATTGAGAGTTTAAAAAAACATAAAACTTACTTTAGAGCAAGTTTCGAGTGAAGCTGGCAAATCCACTATAAATTTGGGAATTCTCAACTGATTTTAGGTATTGAAAGTTCAATGTGATTAAGCATTAGAAAGATATTTTGTATAAGAAAATTAATGTCTTGATTTATTGAAATGATATAGATAGAACCCTGTACCCATGTGACATTTACAAAATTTAACTTTCTTATTAGGCAATACGTCAAGTGGCAAAAAATGGAAATATTTTCTATTAATTAGTCCACATTATAATTAAATTAGAAGTTTATTAAAGAAAGAATAAATGCAAATCTCCTTACAATAAAAGGAAAACAATGCTTTTAAATAACATAGATATAAGAAGAAATTACAGTGGAAATGTAACAGCATGCTTGTAACTAAAAAATAAAAAAAGAATATACCAGTACTTGTGGAACTCAGCTAAAATGAATCTTAAAGGAAAACAAAAGCATTAAATACTACATAAGGAAGTAGGAATGAGGCAATGTGTTTGTGAGCTAAGCATGTTTTTTAAAAAATAACAGAATAGGTACAAAAATAACTGATGATGGGAAAAATGGAGGATGTTAACAAAATTGAAAACTAATCACAAAAGTTAAATCAAGAAGATAAAAGACAAACCTCTACCAAGATGGATGGAGATGAAAGAGCAGGAAGAGGAGGAGGAGGAGATGTAGGAGCAAAGATCACTGCTATGAAGAGTGAAAAATGGAAAACAGCATAGGACCTTCAGATACTAATATTTTAATTCACAATTTTACCAGAATAGAAAGATTTCTTGAAAAATATAACATTCTAGAAGTTTCATAATTTTTAAAAAGCTGAGTGAGTAGCTACAAGTCATCCCATGAAGTAAATATTAGTATCAAATAGTTCAAATCTGAGTTCCACCAATCTTGAATTATTACACTCTTGGTCCACTTCTTTCAACAACAAAAACAAAAAAAACAACAATTCACTCCATGAGACTGCTAAAATCACACTAACAGAAAATTTTCAAATGAATACTACTCATGCTTCTACATTTCTCAAAGAACACAGAAGAACACAAATACAATTTATATTGTCATTTAATAGATAATTCTTATTGATCACATAATGTGTACTAGCACTGTTCTAGTGTGTTGTACAAAATGCCACTCCGTGTGTCACAGCAGTTAATGGGACAAGTATGGCCCTCAGTTTAGAGACCAGAGTCATGAGCATGCAGGGAAGTGCATGTCCTGCTTCAGGCTAGAGAGGACAGAAGTGGGGAAGGAGTCCAGCTGGGCTAACTTGGAGTTCACACCGATCAGGACACTCTCAGGTGATTGCTCACCGTTTATCCCTCTAACACAACTTAAAGTAATAGATTTTATCAGTAAAATAGAGCCAAGCACCATCACTATTTAAATCAATGGAAAGGAAACATAGCCATGTGTGGGTAAATTAACAAAATGGTGCCAGTCAACCTCTCTCACCCTGCATCAAAGCCCTCTCGCCCCATGTTCTTTAAACAATGACTTTGCACTGGTTCTGTAACAGTTGTAGCCCTTATAGCACTGTGCATGCGACTCATGAGGTACTCACTTGGTGAGGAGCTACTTTGTCCCTTTAGGCCTTTAAGAGCTTCACCCTGCAAGCGCTGACAGCTGCTGCACTGGGCTACTTTGGAACAGCATCATGGTGATGTTACATGAGGTTATGTTTCGGCTATGTTATGCTTATGTTATGGTAAAGTTATGACTGTTGCTGTGGCTGCCGCATCAATCGAGAGGGAGGCTGTGTCATGGCTGCCATGCCAGCCAGAAAAGAAGAAAAGTGTCTGCAGTTTCCATGGTTCCTCAAGTCACTCCTTGCCAAACCGCAGTTCAGTGAACAATGCACGCAGCGAGATAACAGTGAGACAACTACTGTGAGCAGGATCAGCAGTGCACCATGTTTTACCTGAAATAACAATTTTTTTTTTTAATTCTACTTCTTAACATGTTAATTTATACTTGATTGCTGGTTTATTTTTCAACAGTTTTGCTGTCTTTATTGAGATGGAATAATGACTGCATTAACACATTTTCCAATATAAGATCTGATTAATATAAAAAATAGATTGCTCTAGAAAGCAGATTCAATAATTACATTAGGAGAATAATTTGCTCATTAATGTGCCATTCTTACAGTAGTCTACACAAAACCACCATAAGTAAATATTTGTGCAAATGACTTGAGCACTAAAATCTGACATATTAAAAAGCACTCTTTATAGCTGTAATGCATCTGTCAAATCACTTCTTCATCTATTGTTAGAATATCTTCAAATCTATAAAACTCCAGGAATTGAGAGTGAAAGACAGGGATGGGGTTGCAGGTGAGAACAATGCCATTATAACCATGCAGATATATTTGTCCTGTGAAAGGTAGATTTGAATTGATTCCCTATTAGAGCTGTAAAATTACATGGTTCAATTTTTTAAAGATATTTGAATTACATGTAGCTCTCAGGATATTTTCAGGTCATCACACTGAAATAAAATACAAGGCATTTAGCCTAGCATCTCTTTTCTGTAAAGTTGAATTACTTTTTTGAAAGCGTTGCAATGGTAGGGTCATTTTCTTTACATTTTTGGACTTTACATTTTATAATGAATATTTCTATGTGCATGTCTTGGAATTACTACATTAAGGTCAAGTGAACATAACAACCAACAAAGAGAAGTCAAATCAATACAACGTCTGATTTTACACATTTTAATGGAAATATATTTTTCTATATTCAAACAGAATAGTAACACAGGGAACTAAAGAAGAAATATCTCATTTGTATCCATGAAAATGAAGAGTGATTAGATGGTTGATCAAATGTAAGCAGATTTCCCTCAGTGATGTTTACACAGGTATTCAGGGTCTTTTTCACAGATTGAGTTGAAGGATCAGTTCAGTTCAGTTCAGTTGCTCAGTCGTGTCGAACTCTGTGACCTCATGGAAGGCAGCACACTGGGCTTCCCTGTCCATCACCAACTTCCATGTGTAGTCAAACTCATGTCCACTGAGTCAGTGATGCTGTCCAACCATCTCATCCTCTATTGTCCTCTTTTCCTTCCACCTTCAATCTTTCCGAGCATCAGGGTCTTTTCAAATGAGCCAGATATTTGCATCAGATGGCCAAAGGACTGAAGATTCAGCTTTAGGATCAGTCCTTTCAATGAATATTCAGGATTGATTTCCTTTAAAATGACTGGATGGATCTCCTTGAAATCCAAGGGACTCTCAAGTGTCTTCGCCAATACCACAGTTCAAAAGCATCAAATCTTCGGTGCTCAACTTTCTTTATAGTCCAGCTCTCACATCCATACATGACTACTGGAAAAACCATAGCCTTGACAAGATAGACCTTTGTTGACAAAGTAATGTCTTTGCTTTTTAATATTCTGTCTAGGTTGGTCATAACTTTCCTTCTAAGGAGCAAGTGTCTTTAAATTTCATGGCTGCAATCACCATCTGCAGTGGTTTTGGAGCCCCCTCAAATAAAGTCTCTAACATTTCCAATGTTTCCCCATATATTTGCCATGAAGTTACGGGACCTGATGCCATGATCTTTGTTTTCTGAATGTTGAGCTTGAAGACAACTTTTTCACTCTCCTATGTCACTTTCATCAAGAGTCTCTTTAGATTTTTGTTTTCTTCCATAAGGGTGGTGTCATCTGCATATCTGAGGTTTTTGATATTTCTCCTGGACATCTTGATCCCAGCTTGTGCTTCATCCAGTCCAGCATTTCACATGATGCATTCTGCATATAAGTTAAATAAGCAGGGTGACAATATACAGCCATGGTGTACTCCTTTCCCAATTTTAAAGCAGTCTGCTGTTCCTTGTCCAGTTCTAACTATTGTTTCTTGACCTGCAAACAGATGTCTCAGGAGGCAGGTCAGGTGGTCTGGTATTCCCATCTCTTTCAGAATTTTATAGTTTGTTGTGATCCACACAGTCAAAGGCTTTGCAATAGTCAAAGCAGAAGTAGATGTTTTTCTGGAACTCTCTTACCTTTCCAATGATCCAACAGATGATGGCAGTTTGATCTCTGGTTCCTCTGTTTTTTCTAAATCCAGCTTGAACATATATGAAAGTTCACGGTTTATATACTGTTGAAGCTTGGCATGGAGGATTATGAGCATTACTTTGCTAGTGTGTCAGATGAGTGCAATTGTGTGATAGTTTGAACATTCTTTGGCACTTCATTTCTTTGGATTGGAATGAATACTGACGTTTTCCAGTCCTGTGGCCACTGCTGAGTTTTTTCGAATTTCCTGGCATATTGAGTGCAGCACTTTCACAGCATCATCTTTTAGTATTTGACATATCTCAGCTGGAATTCCATCACCTCCACTTGCTTTGTTCATTGTGATGTTTCCTAAGGCCCACTTGGCTTCACATTCCAGGTACCCTAGCTCTAGATGAGTGATCACACCATCATGAGTATGTGTGTCTTGGAGATCTTTTTTTGTATAGCTCTTCTATTTATTCTTGCCACCTCGTCTTAATATCTTCTGCTTCTGTTAGGTCCATACCATTTCTGTCCTTTATTGTGCCTCATAAAATGTTGCCTTGGTATCTCTAATTTTCTTGAAGAGATTGCCAGTCTTTCCCATTCTATTTTTTTCTCTATTCCATTTCATTGATCACTGAGGAGGGCTTTCTTATCTCTCCTTGCTATTCTTTGGAACTCTGCATTCAAATGGATATATCTTTACTTTTCTCCTTTGCTTTTGGCTTCTCTTCTTTCCTCAGGTATTAATAAGCCCTTCTCAGACAACCATTTTGCCTGACGACTGCCTCCTGTACAATGTCACAAAACTCTGTCCATAGTTCTTCAGGCAATCTATCAGATCTAATCCCTTGAATCCATTTGTCATTTTCACTGAATACTCATAAGGGATTTGATTTAGTTCATACCAGAATGGTCTAGTGGTTTTCCCCACTTTCTTCAGTTTAAGTCTGAATTTGACAATGAGGACTTCATGATCTGAGCCCTAGTCAGATCCTGGCAGTTTTTGCTGAGTGTATAGAGCTTCTCCATCTTTGGATGCACAGAATATAATCAATCTGATTTCAGTATGCTGATGTCCATGTGTAGAGTCTTCTCTTGTGTCATTGGAAATGGGTGTTTGCTATGACCAGTGTGTTCTCTCAGCAAAACTCTTTTAGCCTTTGACCTTCTTCATGTCATATTCCATGGCCAAATTTTCTTGTTACTCCAGGTGTCTCTTTACTTCCTACTTTTCCATTTCCAGTCCCCTCTAATGAAAAGGACATCTCTTTTGGGTGTTAGCTCTAGGAAGGTCTTGTAGGTCTTCATAGAATCATTCAAGTTCAGCTTCTTCAGCATTACTGGCCAGGACATAAACTTAGATTATTGTGATATTGAGTTGAAGTTTACTTCCTACTACTTTTGAACAAAATTATCTCTAAGTTTTTACTGTAGAACTTAGTTTTGTACTTGAATATCTGTAGTGGGTAGATGATAAAAATTTCCTCCTTCCCTCGCTAGGAAAATGGCAAGTCTTATAAAAGAGAAAGGAGAATAATTACAGTAGTAGATGATGCTCCCATTATATTCCACTAAAATTTGACTGTAAAAAGAACTCTGTCCATTTGAGATGGACAGGATCAAGCTAGACTCTTGTTTGAAGGTAACCTATGGAACTTGCACTGAATTCTACACTCTGAAAGCCTCTCAGAAATAACTACAAAATGGATTTATGTTACCTTAAACTCTCTCATCAGTGACCACCAAGATATATTAAAAAACACACATTAATGACTTATATGCCCCTAATCTCCTTGACAGGAAATAAATCAAAGAACAAAACAAACAGAAAACCCAGACATTTTCTTTTAGCAGGTACACTCGATAGAGCAGGAAGGGGAAGATTTACACTTGAAAAGTACTCATATTATTGTTAATTGAAAACACCTTGGACCAGAGAACTTAAATTTCTGTTTTCTGAATCCCAAACCAAATGTTTTCTTTCTATTAATACCTGCTAAATCCCATATACTATATAAATGAGAAAAAGGAGACACCCTGTTGATTATAATAGCTTTTCTTTGCTATTCAAAATTGTAGAGCAAAAGAAAGTTCTGTTAGTTATTCAATAAACAAAAATCCATTTAGTAAGGGACTAGATCTTATAGACAGAGTGCCTAATGAACTATGGATGGAGGCTCATGACATTGAACAGGATACAGGGATCAAGACCATACCCAAGAAAAAGAAATGGAAAAAAACAAAATGACTGTCTTAGGAGTCCTTACAAGTAGCTGTGAAAAGAAGAGAAGCAAAAAACAAAGGAGAAAAGGAAAGATATAAGCATTTGAATGCAGAGCTCCAAAGAATAGCAAGGAGAGATAAGAAAGCCTTCCTCAGTGATCAGTGCAAAGAAATAGAGGAAAACAACAGAATGGGAAAAACTAGAGATCTTTTCAAGAAAATTAGAGATACCAAGGGAACAAATAATCAGAAATAAATAAACAGAAATGGTATGGACTTAACAGAAGCAGAAGATATTAAGAAGGGGTGGCAGGAATACACAGAAGAACTGTACAAAAAAGATCTTCATGATCCAGTTAATCACTATGGTGTGATCACTCTCCTAGAGCCAGACATCCTGGAATGGGAAGTCAAGTGGGCCTTAGGAAGCATCACTATGAACAAAGATCAGATCAGATCAGATCAGATCAGTCACTCAGTCATGTCTGACTCTTTGTGACCCCATGAATCACAGCACACCAGGCCTCCCTGTCCATCACCAAATCCCGGAGTTCAATGAGACTCACGTCTATCGAATCAGTGATGCCATCCAGCCATCTCATCCTCTGTCATCCCCTTCTCCTCTTGCCCCCAAACCCTCCCAGCATCAGAGTCTTTTCCAATGAGTCAACTCTTCACATGAGGTAGCCAAAGTACTGGAGTTTCAGCTTTAGCATCATTCCTTCCAAAGAAATCCCAGGGCTGATCTCCTTCAGAATGGGCTGGTTGGATCTCCTTGCAGTCCAAGGGACTCTCAAGAGTCTTCTTCAACACCACAGTTCAAAAGCATCAATTCTTTGGCGCTCAGCCTTCTTCACAGTCCAACTCTCACATCCATACATGACCACTGGAAAAACCATAGCCTTGACTAGACAAAATTTTGTTGGTAAAGTAACGTCTCTACTTTTGAATATGCTATCTAGGTTAGTCATAACTTTCCTTCCAAGGAGTAAGAGTCTTTTAATTTCATGGCTGCAGTCACCATCTGTAATAATTTTGGAGCCCAGAAAAATAAAGTCTGACACTGTTTCCACTGTTTCCCCATCTATTTCCCATGAAATGATAGGACTGGATGCTATGATCTTTGTTTTCTGAATGTTGAGCTTTAAGCCAACTTTTTCACTCTCCACTTTCACTTTCATCAAGAGGCTTTTGAGTTCCTCTTCACTTTCTGCCATAAGGGTGGTGTCATCTGCATATCTGAGGTTATTGATATTTCTCCCAGCAATCTTGATTCCAGCTTGTGTTTCTTCCAGCCCAGCAGTTCTCATGATGTACTCTGCATATAAGTTAAATAAACAGGGTGACAATATACAGCCTTGACATACTCCTTTTCCTATTTGGAAACAGTCTGTTGTTCCATGTCCACTTCTAACTGTTGCTTCCTGACCTGCATACAAATTTCTCAAGAGGCAGGTCAGATGATCTGGTATTCTCATCTCTTTCAGAATTTTCCACAGTTTATTGTGATCCACACAGTCAAAGGCTTTGCCATAGTCAATAAAGCAGAAATAGATGTTTTTCTGGAACTCTCTTGCTTTTTCATGATCCAGTGGATGTTGGCAATTTGATCTCTGGTTCCTCTGCCTTTTCTGAAACCAGCTTCAACATCAGGAAGTTCATGGTTCACATATTTCTGAAGCCTGGCTTGGAGAATTTTAAGCATTACTTTACTAGTGTGTGAGATGAGTGCAATTGTGCGGTAGTTTGAGCATTCTTTGGCATTGCCTTTCTTTGGGATTGGAAGGAAAACTGACCTTTTCCAGTCCTGTGGCCACTGCTGAGTTTTCCAAATTTTCTGGCATATTGAGTGCAGCACTTTCACAGCATCATCTTTCAGGATTTGGACTAGTTCAACTGGAATTCTATCACCTCCACTAGCTTTGTTCATAGTGATGCTTTCTAAGGCCCACTTGACTTCACATTCCAGGATGTCTGGCTCTAGGTCAGTGATCACACCATCGTGATCATCTGAATCGTGAAGATCTTTTTTGTACAGTTCTTCTGTGTATTCTTGCAATCTCTTCTGAATATCTTCTGCTTCTGTTAGGTCCATAAAATTTCTGTCCTTTATCGAGCCCATCTTTGCAAGAAATGTTCCTTTGGTATCTCTGATTTTCTTGAAGAGATCTCTAGTCTTTCCCATTCTGTTGTTTTCCTCTATTTCTTTGCACTGATCACTGAAGAAGGCTTTCTTATCTCTTTTTGCTATTCTTTGGAACTCTGCATTCAGATGCTTGTATCTTTCCTTTTCTCCTTTGCTTTTTGCTTCTTTTCTTTTCACAGCTATTTGTAAGGCCTCCCCAGACAGCCATTTTGCTTTTTTGCATTTCTTTTCCATGGGGGTGGTCTTGATCCCTGTCTCCTGTACAATGTCATGAACCTAAGTCCATAGTTCATCAGGCACTCTATCTATCATATCTAGGCCCTTAAATCTATTTCTGACTTCCACTGTATAATCATAAGGGATTTGATTTAGGTCATACCTGAATGGTCTAGTGGTTTTCCCTACTTTCTTCAGTTTAAGTCTGAATTTGGCAATAAGGAGCTCATGATTTGAGCCACAGTCAGCTCCTGGTCTTGTTTTTGCTGACTGCATAGAGCTTCTCCATCTTCGGCTGCAAAGAATATAATCAATCTGATTTTGGTGTTGATCATCTGGTGAGGTCCATGTGTAGAGTCTTCTCTTGTGTTGTTGGAAGACGGTGTTTGTTATGACCAGTGCATTTTCTTGGCAAAACTCTATTAGTCTTTGCCCTGCTTCATTCCGTATTCCAAGACCAAATTTGCCTGTTACTCCAGGGGTTTCTTCACTTCCTACTTTTGCATTCCAGTCCCCGATAATGAAAAGGACATCTTTTTTGGATGTTAGTTCTAAAAGGTCTTGTAGGTCTTCATAGAACCATTCAACTTCAGCTTCTTCAGTGTTACTGGTTGGGGCATAGACTTGGATTACTGTGATATTTAATGGTTTGCAGTGGAAACAAACAGAGATCATTCTGTCGTTTTTGAGATTGCATCCAAGTACTGCATTTCAGACTCTTTTGTTGACCATGATGGCTACTCCATTTCTTCTGAGGGATTCCTGCCCGCAGTAGTAGATATAATGGGCATCTGAGTTAAATTCACCTATTGCAGTCCATTTGAGTTTGCTGATTCCTAGAATGTTGACATTCACTCTTGCCATCTCTTGTTTGACCACTTCCATTTTGCCTTGATTCATGGACCTGACATTCCAGAAAGTGGAGGTGATAGAAATCCAGTTGAGCTATTTCAAATCCTAAAAGATGATTCTGAGAAAGTGCTGCACTCAATATGCGAGCAAATTTGGAAAACTCAGCAGTGGCCACAAGACTGGAAAATATCAGTTTTCATTCCAATCCCTAAGAAAGGCAATACTAAAGAATGTTCAAACTACTGCGCAATTGCACTCATCTCACACGCTAGTAAAGTAATGCTCAAAATTCCCGAAGCCAGGCTTCAGCAATACTTGAACTGTGAACTTCCAGATATTCAACCTTGTTTTAGAAAAGGTAGAGGAAGCAGAGATCAAATTGCCAACATCTGCTGGATCATCAAGAGAGCAAGAGAGTTCCAGAAAAACATCTATTTTTGCTTTATTGGCTATGCCAAAGCCTTTGACTGTGTGGATCACAATAAACGGTGGAAAATTCTTCAAGAGATAGGAATACCAGACCACCTGACCTGCCTCTTGAGAAACCTGAATGCATGTCAGGAAGCAATAGTTAGAACTGGACATGGAACAACAGACTGGTTCCAAATAGGGAAAGGAGTGCACCAAAGCTATGTATTGTCACCCTGCTTATTTAATTTATATGCAGAGTACATCATGAGAAGCACTGGGCTGGATGAAGCACAAGGTGTAATCAAGATTTCCAGGAGAAATAACAATAACCTCACATATGCAGATGGTACCACCCTTGGCAGAAAAATGAAGAAGAACTAAAGAGACTTGGTGAAAGTGAAAGAGGAGAGTGAAAAAGTTGGCTTAAAGCTCAGCATTCAGTAAACTAAGATCATAGCATTAGGTCCCATCACTTCATGGCAAATAGATTGGGAAACAGAGGCAAACTTTTTTTTGGGGGGGGCTTCAAAATCACTGCAGATGGTGACAGCAGCCTTAAAATCAAAAGACGCTTACTCCTTGAAAGGAAAGTTATGACCAATCTAGACAGTATATTGAAAAGCAGAAACATTACTTTGCCAACAAAGGTCCATCTAGTCAAGGCTATAGTTTTTCAAGTAATCCTCTAAGGATGTGAGAGTTGGACTATAAAGAAAGCTAGCACAGAAGAATTGATGCTTTTGAACTGTGGTGTTGGAGAAGACTCTTGAGAGTTCCTTGGACTGCAAGGAGATCCAACCAGTGCATCCTAAAGGAGATCAGTCCTGAATATTCATTGGAAGGACTGATGTTGAAGCTGAATCTCCAATACTTTGGCTACCTGATGCAAAGAGCTGACTCATTTGAAAAGACCCTGATGCTGAGAAAGATTGAAGGTAGGAGGAGAAGGGGACAACAGAGGATGATATGTTGGATGGTATAATATATATAATGGACATGAGTTTGGGTCAACTCCAGGAGTTTGTGATGGACAGGGAGGCCTGACACGTTGCAGTCCATTGGTCATAAAGAGTCAGACGATTAGCTACTGAACTGAACTGATTTAGTACCACCTTAAAGTCAGGCACTATAGACTATGAAGAGTAATATTGAGTGAAGAACATTGGCAGTTAAGAAGGTGATTGCAATATAGTTGGTTCACAATCTTTTATTAGTTTGTGTTGTACAACATAGTGTTTCAAGATGTTTTAGATTATATTCCATTTAAAATTAAAATAATGACTGTATTTCCCCGTGTTGTATATTATATCCTTGCATCTGATTGATTTTGTACACAGTACTTCATGCATCTTAATCTCCTGGCCCTTTATTTCCCTCCCCTACCCCTCTCCATGGCAACCACCAGTCTGTTCCCTATATCTGTGTATCTGTTTCAGTTCTCTTATAATCATTTTTTTTAAATTCCATATGTAAGTCTCTTTGAATTATTTCATTAAAAAAGATGATTTGAATAAAGCATGATCATCACTTTTTTAGAGTATGCAAATAGAGTGCAAAGAAGGGTTTGGTTAAGGCATCATGAAAGAAGCTTCCAGAAAGTTATGAGGAGATGGGAATGAGCAGAAGGGAGAAATACCATCCCACCCCACCCCGGTGATAGATAATTTGATTTGTCAACCTGACTGCACTAATGGTTGCCCAGATAGTTGGTGAAGCATTATTTCTGGGTGTGTTTGTGAAAATTACTCCAGATTTACTAGTACTTGAATCAGTAGGCTGAATAAAGACATCTCTCACAGTGTAGAGATGGGAGGGCAGCTAGCATCCATTCATTAAGGGCCTGAAGAGAACAAAAAGCCGAGGACGGACAGACCTGTTCTCTCCAAGAGCTGGACATCCCTCTCTCCTGCTTTCAGATAAGTAGTTCTCCTGGGTCTTTGGCCTTTGAACTGGCGCTGGATCAGGACTTACAGCACAGGCTTCCCTGGTTCTCAGACACTCAGGTTTGAGCTGGAATCACATCCTCCCTTCTGGGCTTTCTGCTTTTGGATGGTAGAATATGGGACTTCTCAGCCTCCATAATAATGTGATCCAGCCCCTCACAATAAATCCCTTTCTATATATCAACATATGTCCTTTTTATGTTCAATTTCTCTGGAGAACCTGATAATCCACCCTGAAAGGAGAGTCACCAATGGAGGTTTGCAAGAAAGAGAATATCCCAGGAACAGGTAGACTAAAGGAAACAAGTGTGGACTTCCCTGGTGGTCCAGTGGTTAAGACTCCATGCTCACAAAGCAGAGGGCAGGGGTTCAATCCCTGGTCAAGGAACTAGATCCTGCATGCCACATGGTTCAGCTTAAAAAAAAAAAAAAAAAAAAAAAAAAAAAAGAGAGAGAGAGAGGAGAGAGAGAGAGAAAGAAAAGAAAGAAAAAAGAAGAAGAAAACAAATGTGGTTACAGGAAGTGGTGAGAGATGGAGCAAATCCCATAGCATGGAGTCTCTGAGTCAAGCTTGGAACTAAGTCTGAGGAAAAACGAGTCAATTTTAAAGGAAATCATCCTGAATATTCATTGGAAGGACTGATACTGAAGCTGAAACTTCAAAACTTTGGCCATCTGATGCAAAGAAGTGACTCACTGGAAAAGACCCTGATGCTGGGAGGGATTGGGGGCAGGAGGAGAAGGGGATGACAGAGCATGAGATGGTTGGATGGCATCACTGACTCGCTGGGCCTGAGTTGGTGATGGACAAGGAAGCCTGGCGTGCTGCAGTCCATGGGGTCACAAAGAGTCTGACATAACTGAGCAACTAAACCGAACTGAATTAAGTGTTTAAAAAGGGAAACTTATGATTTCGAGATTTCATTGTGGCTAAGATTTAGAAAATTAATTGGAAGAGACAGGAGAATGGCTACGAGTCATAGATAGTCATGGATACGGAAGGGCTGGATGGTGAGTTAATGAGGAAGAAGACATACTTTCAGTTGTGGATGTGTGGCCTGGATATGAGAATAAACTGCTGGTGGTTTGGGCTGCCTGGGAGGCCCCAGAGGAGTGGGGAGCAGGAGAGTTTGCTAACAAGGACGGATGCTTCCTGTGGATATCAATAATTGTGTTTGTCAGAGTTCTCTGGAGTCACAAACCAATAGGATATGGACATATGTTAAGATTATTTGTAAGAAATCAGTTTAGGTAATCGTAGAGACTGATAAGTCCAAATCTGCAGTATGGGCCAGCAGGCTGGAGACCCAGGACAAACTCTGATGCAGAGAAATTCCCTTCTGATTGAAGTAGCCCTTGTTTATGTTCCATTCTAGGCTTCAACTTGCTGGATGATTCTCTCACACATTATAGAACGCAATCAGTTCACTCGATGTTAACAAATTTAAATATAAATCTCACCCCAAAACATTCTTTCATTTACACATAAAATTAATGATCATAAGTCCACATTTTGTCACCTTGGTACCGATATTCATCTCTTTGCATGTATACTTGTAAGTTGCTTAAGTCATATCTGACTGTTTGCAATCATATAGACTGTAGCCTGCCAGGCTCCTCTGTCCATGGAATTTTTTTTTTTTTTTTTTTGTAGCCACAATCTATTTTATTTATTTATTTATTTTAAATATGGAATTATCCAGGCAAGAATACTGGAGTGGGTTGCCATGCCCTTCTCCAGGGGATCTTCCTGCCCTAGGGGTCGAAACTGCGTCTCATATCTCCTGCATTGGTAGGCAAGTTCTTCATCAATGAGGCACCTGGGAAAGCCCAGGTATCTTCTTCAGTTCAGTTCAGTTCAGTTCAGTCACTCAGTTGTGTCGGACTCTTTGCGATCTCATGAATCGTAGCACGCCAAGCCTCCCTGTCCATCACCAACTGGCGGAGTCTGCTCAAACTCATGTCCATTGAGTCAGTGATGCCATCCAGCCATCTCATCCTCTGTTGTCCCCTTCTCTTCCTGCCCCCAATCCCTCCCAGCATCAGGGTCTTTTCCAATGAGTCAACTCTTTGCATGAGGTGGCCAAAGTATTGGAGTTTCAGCTTTAGCTTCAGTCCTTCCAATGAACACTCAGGACTGATTTCCTTTAGGATGGACTGGTTGGATCTCCTTGCAGTCCAAGGGACTCTCAAGAGTCTTCTCCAACACCACAGTTCAAAACATCAATTCTTCGGTGCTCAGCTTTCTTCACAGTCCAACTTTCACATCTATACATGACCACTGGAAAAACCATAGCCTTGACTAGACAGATCTTTGTTGGCAAAGTATGTCTCTAATGTCTCTGCTTTTGAATATGCTATCTAGGTTGGTCATAACTTTCCTTCCAAGGAGTAAGCGTCTTTTAATTTCATGGCTGCAATCACCATCTGCAGTGATTTTGGAGCCCCCCAAAATAAAGTCTGACACTGTTTCCACTGTTTCCCCATCTATTTCCCATGAAGTGATGGGACCAAATGCCATGATCTTAGTTTTCTGCTTAGACCATACTTAATCTCCAAATAAAGACAATAATAAAACCATACTTTCAATTAACATGATACAACTGTTCTGTGTAAAGTGAAAGTGTTAGTCTTTCAGTCATGTCTGATTCTTTGCAACTCCTTGGACTGTAGCCCATCTGACTTCTCTGTCCATGGAATTCTCAGGACAAGAACACTGGAATGTATTGTCATTCCCTTCTCCAGGGTATCTTACAGACATAGGGATCAAACCTTCCTCTCTTATGTCTCCTGCATTGGCATTCAGTTGCTCAGTCATGTCTGACACTTTGTGACCCCATGAACTGCAACACACCAGGTTTCTCCATCCATCACCAACTCCTATAACTTGCCCAAACTCATGACCATTGAGTCGGTGATACTGTCCAACCATCTCATCCTCTGTCGACCCTTTCTCCTCCTGCCTTCCATCTTTCTCAGCATCAGGGTCTTTTCCAGTGAGTCAGTTCTTCGCATCAGGTGGCCAAAATATTGGAGCTTCAGCTTCAGCATCAGTCCTTCCAATGAATATTCAGGACTGATTTCCTTTAGGATTGACTTGTTTGATCTCCTTACAGTCCAAAAACCCTCAAGAGTTATCTCCAACACCACATTTTCAAAAGCATCAGTTCTTCAGTGCTCAGCTTTCTTTATGATCCAGTTCACACATCCATACATGAGTACTGAAAAAACCATCACCTTGACTAGACGGACATTTGTTGACAAAGTAATGTCTCTGCTTTTTAATATGCTGTCTAGCTTGGTCATAGCTTCTTCTTTGAAGGAGCAAGGATCTTTTAATTTTGAGGCTGTAGTTACTATCTGCAGTGATTTTGGAGCTCAAGAAGATAAAGTCTGTCACTGTTTCCATTGTTTCCCCATCTATTTGCCATGAATTGATGGAACCAGATGCTGTGCTCCTAGTTTTCTGTATGTTGAGTTTTAAGCAGCTTTTCATTCTCCTCTTTCACTTTCATCAAGAGGCCCTTTAGTTCTTCTTCACTGTCTATCATAAGGGTAGTATCATTTGCATATCTGAAGTTATTGATATTTCTCCCAGCAATCTTGATTTCAGCTTGTACTTCATCCAGCCTGTCATTTAACACGATGTACTCTGCATATAAATTAAACAAGCAGGGTGATAATATACAGCCTTGATGTACTCCTTTCCTGATTTGGAAGCAGTCCATTGTTCCATGTCTGATTGTAACTGTTGCTTCTTGACCTGCATACAGATGTCTCAGGAGGTAGATCAGGTAGTCTGGTATTCCCATGTCTTGAAGAATTTTCCAACGTTTATTGTGATCCACACTGTCAAAGGCTTTGGCATAGTCAATAAAGCAGAAGTAAATATTTTTCTGGTACTCTTGCTTCTTCTATGGCCCAACAGATGCTGGCAATATGACCTCCGGTTCCTCTGCATTTTCTAAATCCAGTTTGAACATATGGAAGTTCACAGCTTATGTACTGTTGAAGCCTGGATTGGAGCATTTTGAACATTACTCTGCTAGCCTGTGAGATGAGTGCAGTTTGTGCAGTAATTTGAACATTCTTTGGAATTACCTTTCTTTGGGATTGGAATGAAAACTGACCTTTTCCTGTCCTGTGGCCACTGCTGAGTTTTCCAAATTTGCTGACATATTGAGTGCAGCACTTTCACAGTATCATCATTTAGTATTTGAAATATCTCAGCTGAAATTCCATCACCTCCACTAGCTTTGTTCGTAGTGATGCTTTCTAAGGCCCACTTGACTTCACATTCCAGGATGCCTGGCTCTAGGTGAGTGGTCACACCATCATGGTTATCTGGGTCATGAAGATATTTTTTGTATAGCTCTTCCGTGTATTCTTTCCACCTCTTCTTAATATCTTCTGCTTCTGTTAGGTCCATACCATTTCTGTCCTTTATTTCACCCATCTTTGCGTGAAATGTTCCCTTGGTGTCTCTAATTTTCTTGAAGAGATCTCTAGTCTTTTCCATTCTGTTTTTTCCCCTCTATTTCTTTGCATTAATCACTGAGGAAGGCTTTCTTATCTCTCCTTCCTAATCTTACACCTCAGATGGGTGTATCTTTCTTTCTCTCCTTTGCCTTTAGCTTCTCTTGTTTTCTGAGCTCTTTGTAAGCACCACTTGGAAACCCCTGTGTACAACTGAAAATGTACCAACACTTTTCCCAGAAGAGGATGAAAAGTCTTTGGATAATGTTTACTCTTCTCCTTGATAAATCAAAACTACAATATTATGATGAAAACCATATGATTCTTAAATACCATCACATAAAATCAGTATATCTTATGTTACTCTGTAAGGGGATAAAGAAGGAGAAAAAAAAAAAAAAGGACATTTAAGTCTCATGCATATTCATAACAAAATAAGGAGTAAATGTTCATGACAATTACTGTCTTCATTTCTGAAATGGGTCATATGTTTGTAGCTGGTATTTATAACTAACTTCCTTCATAACTCCCCTTTGTTTCAATAAGCACCTCACTGGTCATACTTCTTTGCCTGGTAGTGTAACCCAGCCCTACATTCATGAATGGTCTTGGCCACTAGTAGTCCTTTATGGATTGGATTGCTGTAGCTTTCTATTGATTTTAAACACAGGGCATGATAACACTAAGAGACACTCTCAGGATATTGTTTTCCAGACATCCACTTCCTTACCTCTATTGTGGAGTAGCCATCCAATTTCCCCTGGTAGCCAGGATCAGTACCCAAACCAGCAGTACCCAACTTTTTCGCTTGTTGATTCATAAGCATGAGGAATCCAAAATGGCCTGAGAGAAGTCTTCATTTCTGGTTCAACTGAGACTTTATCATGTTTTTTATTCCTTTGTAAAAGGACATCTATGTTATCAAAGTTTAAGTTAAAGAGGAGAGGAAGCAGTGCTTGTGTTGGTAGGGGACCAGGGGTAATGGTGAGTGATGCCCCTCCCATTTCCACCCAGCGAGTCCTGGACCCATCAATCCTGGATATTGGAGAAGAAACACATTTTGGATGATGATTTAAAGCACATAAGGTCTCCTGGAGAATCTCTCCCCATCTCTGCAAAGTATTTCCTTTGGCTGAGATTATAAATGAATCTTCAAAATGCCAATTTAATTTCTCTCAAGGCAGCTCCTTCAGGATAGTGGAAACACAGTAATAATAGTGAACTTTAGGAGCAGAAGCTCAATCCTGTTCCTCATTTGCTATGAAATTAGTTATCAGAAACAGTGCAACATTAAATATCATAAGGAGTCTGTACATTCAGATAGTAGTGTTGGCAGAAACATTGTGTTCAGTAAAACGAATTCATTCATCCTCTTCCATTAAGAACAAAATGCTTCCTCTTTTTGGATGGAAGGGGTCTAGTGTAATAAACTTGCCAGCAGGTAGCTGGCTGATCACCCTGTGAAATGGCATCATATGGGGGTCCCAGTGTTGGTCTCTGTAGCTGGTAGATTGGGTCTCCAGCAGTGATCACCGCCAGTTCAGCCTTGGTGAGGGGCAGTACATGTGACTGGTTCTGTGCTTAATCTCCATCTCTGCTATCATGGCCACTTTGTTCAGGAGCCCACCAGGTGATGATAGGGGTGAGTGGGGAAAAAGACAGATTTGTATCCACTGAGAGGTTATACTGTTCACTTGATTATTAAAATCCTCCTCTGTTGAGGTTGGTCACTGGTGAACAGCGAACAAGCATCTTCACATTTTTGTCCACTCAAAATGTCCACTTCACATTTTGTCCACATTTTTGTCCATTTTGAGTGAACAAAAAAATCTACATGCCTCTTCCCCAGTCTTCCTTGTCACCAGTCTTCCAATCTTATTCTTTCCATGGATGTTTCCCTATCTAGATATACCATTGGTCAGAGTCCATGAGTCAGGTTATAATTGCACATCTGTTAATTTTTCCTTTCATGCAAAATCAACAGTCAGATGCAGTGCTTGATGCTGTGTCCACTAGGGGTATTTTTCCTCACCAGTGTCCTTCAAGGATGTCCCCAAAATGTGTCACGATGCCTTTGCTGTCCACTTTTTTGTTAGTCCCTGAATGGTGTACAGAATCATGTGTAAATCAGGCCTGACTCTTCTTTTCTTCTGTAAACTGGTGACAGGGAGAGCCTCATGAAGCTCTGGGTGAGGCTGGGAGAGAGAAGGAAGTGTAACGGGAGAGGAGTCCATGGGTCTTTGGGCCACTTTTTCATGTGACTTGCTTGTGTCTTCCCATGTGGTGCTAATGATAAAGAACACACCTGCCAATGCAGGAGAAGTAAAAGACACAGGTTTGATCCCTGGGTCAGGAAGATCCCCTGGAGAAGGAAATGGCAACCCACTCTAGTATTCTTGCCTTGGAAATCCCATGGACAAAGGAGCCTGGTGGGCTACAGTTCATAGAGTCACAAAGAGTCAGTCATGACTGAGTACCCACACATACATTGCTTGTGCCTTCATGGTCTGCTCAAGCCTGATCACCTACACACCTCTTCCATTTGGTGTTAGAGGGCTACTCCACCATTGACTTTATGGCTTCTTGGGTTAGATAATACCCATGTTCCTGGTGGGCATCTCAAGTCATGTGGTCACCTGGTGGCCCATTGCTAAGCATTAAATCTCTATCAAGGCCCAATAGCAGACCCCAAACTGTGTCTTAAAATGAGGGTAGGTATCTGTGGAGAGGGGCAGGGCTTAGCTCCAATCTCAAAACAACCTGTGTTGTGATTCAGCTACAGGAGATAAGGGCTCCACACAGCATCTCTACCTGCTGCTGATGCTCAGGTACTCTTGGATCTGCTGATCTTGTGGCCCAAGAAGCAGTACAGCATGCCCAGCAGTCTGCAAAGCCTACCCTTGCTCTGAGTCTCACTCAACACTAGTAGCTTTTACCTAGCAAGGTGAAAGAGCTGGATTAACATACCCAAATGAGGAACATGTCACCTTCAAAATCTAGAGCCCCATGGGTTATTAATGTTTCCTTTTTGGCTTTGGAAGAGCCTTTTGAAACAACTTATCATTCACTGTAAAAGTGAATTGTGACATACCCCACTCTAATTTTGTACCAAAATCTGTATTAGGGCAGGTTCAGCAGGTTACAGTCAGTGGGGTTTCAAGAGTTGGACATGACCTAGCATCTAAACCACCACCACCACCCCAGGAAAACAGAATCAGTGAGATCTATCTATCTATCTACAGAGAGAATAAGAAATTGGCTTGCATAATTATGGGGCATGGCAAATTCAAAAACATGTAGTATGTTCCATCAGGCTGTAAACCCAGGAAAGCTAATAGATAATTCCAGTCTAAATTCCAACACCATGATGCCCTAGGACAGCAGATGGTGTAGGTGAAGTATGAAGGTTCACTACTTGAGAACTCTCTCTGCTTAAGACTTTTGTTCTGTCTTTCAACTCATTGGATGAGGCCCACCCACATAAGAAAAGTGATCTGCATTACTCAGCATTACCCAACTCATTGATTTAAAGGTCAATCTCATCCAAAAATACTCTACTAGTTGACACATAGATGAAACCATCTTAATAGACAACCTTCATGATGAATTTTAGAGATTTTGAAAAGTTCATTTAATAAAATAGAATAATATATTTTATATACAAATCACAAATGTGTGACACTGTGAAATATTCTTTCTAGTGGATTCCTATAACAATATGAACTATTATTTGAGGCAAACTTTTTTCTATTATTTATATTTTATGTCTCGTTCTTCAGTTGTTTCTGACAAGTCAGGCCTTTATAAACTATAAAAATATATTAATTATATGTTTCTTTTCTTTCCTTTTTCCTTCCTTCTATCCTTTCATTTCCTTCTGTGTTTTATTCTTCCTTTCCCTGAAATTATTCTTAAAGACGATTTAGCTCCTTAATAAAATGACACTTTTGGCTCTGCAGTATTAAAAATTTTTGAGAACTTGTTAGAAACGTGAAAATCTCAGATCATTCCCCAGACTGAATGTATAGAATCTGCATCAAGGGGATTTATATACACTTTAAGATGGGGAAAAATCAATGAATTTAATAGTTTAATGATTCTAAAGAATGTCTGTCTCTGGATTCTGGGCAAGACCCAAATAAAGCAGAATGGAAGGAAAATAATTGATAGATATTGCTTATTTTCTTATGAATTTCAAGTCTCCCAATGATTGAGAACCAGTGATGTAGACAAATTCTTCATTAGAGAGAAGAAGAAATGGTGAGAATTTGTGACTTTTCTACATATTCACTGATATTTATGTAAAGACCAGAAGTACGCATAACTCAACTTCAGTTCAGTCACTCAGTCGTGTCTGACACTCTGTGACCCCATAAGCTGCAGCAGGCCAGGGTTCCCTGTCCATTACCAACTCCCAGAGTTTGCTCAAACTCATGTCCATCGAGTCTGTGATGCTATCAAACATCTCATCCTCTATCGTCTCCTTCTTCTCCTGCCTTTAATGTTTGCCAGCATCAAGGTCTCCAATGAGTCAGTTCTTCACATTAGGTGGCCAAAGTATCGGAGCTTCAGCTTCAGCATCAGTCCTTCCAGTGAATATTCAGGACTGATTTCCTTTAGCATGGACTGGTTGGATCTCCTTGCAGTCCAAGGGACTCTCAAGAGTCTTCTCCAACACCACAGTTCAAAGCATCAAGTCTTCAGCCCTCAGCTTTCTCTACAATCCAACTTGCAAGTGCATACATGACTTCTGGAAAAACCATAGCTTTGACTACATGGACCTTTGTTGGCAAAGTAATGTCTGTGCTTTTTAATATTCTGTCTAGGCTGGTCATAGCTTTTCTTGCAAGGAGCAAGTGTCTTTTAATTTCATGGCTATAGTCACATCTGCAGTGATTTTTGGAGCCCCCCAAAAAATGAAGTCTGCTACTGCTTCCACTGTTTCCCCACCTATTTGAAATGAAGTGATGAGACCAGATACCATGATCTTCATTTTCTGAATTTTGACTTTGAAGCCAACGTTTTCACTGTCCTCTGTCCCTCTCATCAAGAGTTTAGTTCTTCTTTGCTTTCTTCCATAAGGTTGGTGACATATGCATATCTGAGGTTATTGATATTTCTCCTGGTAAACTTGATCCCAGCTTGTGCTTCATCCAGCCTGAAATTTCATATGATGTTCTCTGCATATAAGTTAAATAAGCAGGGTGACAATATACAGCCTTGACATACTCCTTTCCTGATTTGAAACAGGTTTGTTTTTTCATGTTCAGTTCTAACTGTTGCTTCTTGACCTGCATACAGATGTCTCAGGAGGCAGGTCAGGTGATCTGGTATTCCCATGTCTTTAAGAATTTTCCACAGTTTGTTGTGATACACACAGTCAAAGGCTTTGGCATAGTCAATAAAGCAGGAGTAGATTTTTTTTTCTGGAACTCTCCCACTTTTTTGATGATCCAACAGATGTTGGTCATTTGATCTCTGGTCCTCTGCCTTTCCTAAATCCAGCTTGAACATCTGGAATTTCATGGCTCATGAACTGTTGAAGCCTAGCTTGGAGAATTTTGAGCATTACTTTGCTAGTGTGTGAGATGAGTACAATTGTGCAGTAGTTTGAACATTCTTTGGCATTGCCTTTCTTTGGGAATGGAATGAAAACTGACGTTTTCTAGTCCTGTGGCCATGCTGAGTTTTCCAAATTTGCTGGCATATTGAGTGCAGCGCTTCCACAGCATTATCTTTTAGGATTTGAAATATCTCAGCTGGAATTCCATCACCTCCCCTAGCTTTGTTCATAGCAATGCTTTCTAATGCCCACTTGACTTCGTGTTCCAGGATGTCTGGTTCTAGGTGAGTGATCACACCATTGTGCTTATGTGGGTCATGAAGATCTTTTTTTTATATAGTTCTTCTGTGTACTCTTGCCACGTCTTCTTAATATCTTCTGCTTCTGTTAGGTCCATATTGTTTCTGTCCTTTTTTGTGCCCATCTTTGCATGAAATGTTCCCTTGTTATCTCTAATTTTCTTGAAGAGATCTTTAGTCTTTCCCTTTCTATTGTTTTCCTCTATTTCTTTTCATTGATCACTGAGGAAGCCTTTCTTATGTGTCCTTGCTATTCTCATGAACTCTGCATTCAGATGGGTATATCTTTCCTTTTCTCCTTTGCCCTTAGCTTCTCTTCTTTCCTCAACTATTTGTAAGCCCTCCTCAGACAACCATTTTGCCTTTTTGCATTTCTTTTTCCTGGGGATGGTCTTGACCCCTGCCTCCTGTACAATGTCATGAACCTCCATCCATAGTTCTTCAGGCACTCTGTCTATCTAACTCAACTTACTGTAGGTAAATTCTGATTGGTAGTGTGAGGGATGGAAAGAGGAAAATGGAGAGAAAGAAAGATATTTAAGTGAAATAACACCAGCATGAAAATTCTATAAAAACAGATAAATAAAAATAGAAGCTTTTCTCACAAGTGCCCAGAATGGCATCATGATAGCCAAAGAAAATTCAGTTCATACTGTACTAGAGACAAAGATGGGTGATTAGGTTAAGAATCCCTTCACAAAAAGGATTTTGTATTTCTTTTTGAATTTTTATAACTACATACAAATTAAAACATCATTGAATTGCCTTGTTCATTCATATGAGTATACATAAAATGGAACTTTAGTATTTGATAGGCATCTTATTGGTAAAACATATATCTAACATCAGCTAGATATTTTAGCTCCTTTAGTTGTAAAGTCTAGGGTTATGGAAAAGGAATCATCCTTTCTGCACTTGTACATTGCCTTAAATTTCACTCTAAACAATTTATGATCTCTTTTGATATAATTCATGTCAACATAAATGTTTCTGGCTTCATTTTACATAGTTCAACATCACAATATAATTTCCTGATCTTGATTTCATTTTAGAAGAGACTGAGGAGAGGCTTTATATGTACATATTTTTAGAACGAGTACTTCAGAGGCTCAAGATGTCTCTTTTTCCATGTGAGACTGGTTTGAGGAGTGGTCACATAGCAATGAATACAGAGATTTATTTTTCAGTTTCTAATAAGTGATTTATTGTCCACAGGCACATTTTCAAACATTATTCTTTCAACAATGGAATGATTTATTTCTATAACAAGCACTTTTCTCTTGAAAAAGTTAAGAGTAATAACACGTTATTTCTTTTAGCAGAAGAGCCTTCTTCACCTCTGCCTACAGAATGTAAATTATTACTAATCCAACTTACCCACCAGATAAGTATTGCCTTTGGTATGTAAAAGATCATCATTTGAAAATTAAAACCCTCACACATACTCTGGAGTTAAATAACCTGGAATTGAGATTTTACATCAAGAAACAATTGTGTTTAAATAATATTTTTAAAAATTTCAACTTTTTTAATAGATATTTTGCCAAGATCATAACAATCCACTCCAGCTTTTAGGAGACTGAAGCTTAGGCAAGTGAATGCTGAAGATCCAGTTATCCACATTGACCTAATCCTGTTGATCTGTGCAAACTCTTGTAACATAATTTTAAATCTAGATTATATTATTGGCTTTGTAAACTAATGCTTTCAAATGTATATCATTCATAAACTTGATGAACAAATCCTAACTTTTCATTCTGCAATTTGAACACTTCTGTAATTGTAGTTTTTGAGAAAGGAAGTAAAGAAAGAAAGTAAGGGACAGGCCTTGAAATCAGACAGGACTGTATGTAAACTTAGCTATGGCTCTTATTTGCTGAGTGATTCTACACACTAGTTTATTTCTTTGAGCCTCTTTTTCCACAGTTGCAGGATATTGTAATTAGTAACTATCACCTAATGGGCTAGCGTGTCTAGAGAACTTGGATTACTGTAGTTGCTTAATGAACAATAACATTGATTCTTAACAAAATAAAGTGCACTGAAATGCTAAAAGCTATAGGAAACAACCATATGTGAGAGAAGGAAAAATGGGGAAGAATATGATGATTCTGTATGTCTGATAGGAAATCAAGGTAAAGATGAGGTTGCATAGAGATTATAAACAATATTGAGGAGTTCAGGCAATATCTGATATGTTCTACTGCTTGTCTAAGACCAAATACTTCTGAACTTTGCTTCTTTTCAGATTTACCTAGAGATTTTAAAAGGTGCATATACTTCCACATTAACCTTCTAAATCCTGAGTTTTCTTATCAGCAATAACTAGCAAAATTTAAGTAAATAGATGTATATTGACACTGTATAGTAATATTTCAGAACACCTATCTTAAAAAAAAATGTTAAAAGTTCTGGAAAGAAAGAAAGACAAAGTATAAGACTCAGGGAACAGAATGTATCAGATTTCTAACAGCAATCCTGGAAGCCAAGTTAGTGGGACAGTGCCGTCAGATATAGACAGAAAATGATTTACAACTTAGATATCTAGTCAAACTCAGCCATGCATGAGCATAGAATAAAGGAATCCTCAAGATATAAGATATGTAAACATTTCCCTCCCTTCTTTCCTTTTCTAGAAAACTATTTGAGATGTTTTCCCCTAAAGGAAGGAATATACCAGGAAAGGGGAAGACTTGCTAAACCAAAAAAGGGATACTCAGCTCACGAGATAAGCAAAGGGAATGTTGGGAGGACAATGAGAAAGGAACCTGAAAGGTAAGCCTGTACCAGGCATAGAGGACATTCAGTCCATCCTGGAAAAATTAGTTCACGAGAAAGAATGAGAGCCATCATCACCACTGCTCTGTCCTTAAATGGTCACTCTAAATTGATGAAATTGCTGCAGGATATGCTCCGCATAAACTAAAATGAGAAAGGAGAAACTTCATATACAGAAAGTAAGGTATGTGACTTATGACAGTAGGGAACTCAAAAGTGGAAAGCTAGGAGCAAATTTAGACACTCAAGAGAGGAAGTCTCTAGGAGGAAGACCTCCAACGATAATTCGGAATTCATGGTTTCCTAAATTTTATTTTGGGAAAATTGTACTGAGAGGATAATTGAAGATGTTAGAAGATGTAATGTGTACACAGAAGCTGAAGCAAATAAAACAAACTAGAAAATATTTAGCTTCAGGACAAACTGAAAACAAAATAAGTGTGATCCATTAATGACAAAATGACAGTTTTTAATAATATAAACACTAAATACTGCTTTAACTCCCAAATTTAATGGCATTATAATAGGAGAATGAGCAGGACAGATAACAGAGTTGGCAATGGCAACGGCTACCCTCATTTACTCTAACAGGGCATTAGTAGACAACATTTAAAATCAGTAAATCCAACAAGACAGTAATTTATTCATAACATATATATTTATCAGGACTAAACAGCTAGAGTTTAGTTGATAGACTGCTTTTGGAGAGGAAAATATAAGGGGAGGAATGATGCAGTAGAGAACCCTTTAGATATGAAAGTGTTGTTAATTCAATCAGTCGTGACCAAATGTTTGTGACCCCATGGACTGTAGCCTGCAAGCCTCCTCTGTCCATGGGATGCTCCAGGCAAGAATACTGGAATGGGTAGCCATTCCTTTGTCCAGATGATCTTCCTGACCCCGGGATCAAACTCAGGTCTCCTGCATTGCAGGCAGATTTTTTACTGTCTGAGCCACCAGGGAAGGCCCAATAATCCATTGTGTTTACTAATTTAACTTTTTAAGCTATTGTGCATATAATACTTTGATGGAAAAAAATTCAATGAAAATATCCATAATGCAGTTTTTAGGCTCTCAGATGTTACCAGTCTGGCTTCTCTAGCTAATAACAAACTATTTTAGTGATGCCCAATTGTGTTCACACTTTTTCTCTTGTGCAGCAATGTGACACTCACAAATAGGGAGGATATTAATCACAAATGAAACCCTGCTGCTCAGCAGCCCTGTCCCACCATAGAAATTCAGATGGAAATACAGAGGGCAAGGCATAGTTGAATTTGTCTGTAGAGAAAGAAATTCTTTCTTTTTTCTGCAAACAGGAGGCTGCCTAGCAACCATCATCCTGCACACTGGGAAGACACTAGACCCCACATTTCCATCCAGCCTAATAAAAATTAGAACCTATATCCCTGATTAGTTTGGAATTACTTTACTCCTATCAAATGCAGCTTTCTTACAAGCCAAAGCTATAGGAAAAGAGGAAAAATACATGTAAGGAGAAACAAATGCATTAAATTACCTTCAGTGTATAAACATTATTTTTCTAACTGGTTTAATCATTTCAAGATAATATGTGCAAATCCAATGCTAAGCAATAAGCTGATAATGGAAAGCACACACAGTTTTGGAAGTTAAAGTTGAGTGAATTCCATTATGTTTCATTGCATTATGTTTCATGGTTTTATCCTTTCCACTTGAATAAATGTACTGTATTCCATTTGGACTTAGTCATGCTGCAGTTTGCCTGTCAGAAAATTTGCATTTCTGTGATCAAAATGAAAGATGTGTTTGAGATTTATTGGAAAAGTGGGTGTAGGAAAGGCTTTAAGTGCTTGTGAGATCATTTCTCTTTATGATGATTTTTAAAGAGCTTTGGAAACAAGGTACAAAGCTTCTAGGAGTGTCAGGAGCAAATCTCTAGTTCTGGTGGGTGCAAAATTCCCATTCAATTACCCACACTCCATTAACTCTTTACCCAGAATGAGACATGATTGCTTTTCTTCGGCCTGAAACTGAAGGGTAGAAAATGCAAGAATCTTTTTTTTTTTTCTTTCTTAAATTTGGACATCTGACAACTAAGACTCATTAAAGTATTAAACCCCATCAACTTATTTTCTTAATTTATAAAAGTCAATAGTAATTTATGCATCAGGTAGAGGCCCCTTGGCAGCTTTAGTAAAGCAGAGCTGAATTAGTTCAAGAAACACATGTGAAATACTTTGTGGCTTGCTTACCCTAAGTCTTTGAGTAGACATTTTTCTGAAGCAATCTGGCTTCTTTCACAGGCACTCAGCAGTCTTGTTATGTGTTCTTATTTGTTCTACAAACCAGGTTCCTTTCAGTGAATATAAGTAAGTGAGTAAAGTTTCTCAGTCGTTTCCGACTCTTTGCGGCCCCATGGACTGTAGCCTACCATGGTCTCCCTCCATGGGATTTTCCAGGCAAGAGTACTGGAGTGGTTTGCCATTTCCTTCTCCAGAGGATCTTCCCAACCCAGGGATCGAACCCAGGCCTCCCACATTGCAGGCAGACGTTTTGCTGTCTGAGCCACCAGGAAAGTCCAATGAATATGAAGCACTATAATATGTCACTTTGCCTTTAGAAAGTGTTCTCCTTTAAGCAGGAGTTAACTCTTATTTTGCATTAAAATGTTTCTCTCTCCTATCATCACCATCCAAGTTCACTTTGTAAAGGAACTGAACTGTGAAAATGATATAAGACCCACTATAATAGCATGGCACTGCAGGATACTGTAAACATTCATTGCTAATGACAACGTGAGCTCTGAAAGTCAGTTCTTTCTTCGAGACCTAAGGGCAATTGTTAACCTGGTACTTTTGATCTTCTGGATAAGAATCATTACAGCAAATCAGCGTCATGCCTGGACAAATGTGGAGATGTGATCTTTTTGTCAGAAAAAGAATAGAAACTAGTGATGCAAGTCCTGTTCCACTTAACTGGTTGACTGTGCAGACAACGGGTGAAAGTCATCCCCAGGGAAGGAGGAAAACATATACCAGCTGGAATATTTAATACTTGCTATAGCTTTTCATTTCCAATAAAGGGATACAATTACTTTCCAGGTGGCAGAAATTACATTCTCAAATTGGTTATTGCTAAAGGTTTTTTCCTCCTGAGATTCCTTCATGCTCTTGTGCAATAAGCAACAGGCATCATATTAAACCATGACCCCGAGTCTGAGAGCCATTAAGAGAGCTTCCTTAGAACCCTTCATTTACCCCAAATTCTGTTCACCTCAGTGGGGATTCACCATCATAAATCAGTCTGTGTTCAGGACTGCCAGGATGAACAGTATTTCATAATAACTCTTCCTCTGTTCGGAAAGCTCTCAGTTCTTTGGAGATTTGCAATCACAGTGAAAAGGCAAAGATGTTAATGAGGCCTGTAAATTAAGTGAAAGGAGGATAGTTATGTCCTATCTGGTAATAAAAGTTGGGATGGCTAATATCATTAAGGGAAATACTTTATTGGATTCTGAATTGAATAAAAATATTACTGTAAAGAAGGGTTCTTTTGTTATGTGTGCGTTAATTGTGGAGAGGACCCTCAAATGCTGCCTGGGCTTACCCTGAGCCTGCCCTTGGCTCTGAGTTTTAAGAGGAGAGAGGGTCTGAATGCAGCCATGGATTGTGCACTCTGCAGAAGGGGCCAGGCTTTACCCTAGGGCTTTCTGAGCAGCTTCTGCTAGAGCACTTGGATCATAGTCTTGAAATTATACTATTTCCCTCTTGCTCAGTCACAACACCTGCATCTTTTCAAGATGAGGCTATTTACCACTTAGATTTCTTATTGAAAACTTTATCCATGAGCACATGACATGTATTCTAGCCAATAAAAGAAGTAAATTCAGGGAAAGATCAAAAGAAATGAGAAGAGATTGGCAGGTGCTTTATCCCTAGTGATGATTCATTCACTGTAAATATATTATAAATGGTTGAGACCACAAAACTCTCCACAATATCTCATAATGTGGATATATTTATAAAATGCTAAGAGTGCTCTTTGGGTTTTATATTGATTACTTCCTTGTAACTAAACAAAAGTCTCATGAATCAGGTACCATTTTTCCCAATATGCAGAAATTGAGACTGAGGCATAGATTATTTGCATATATTGTCAAACCCACAGCCTCTGATATAGGATGCATTTAGATTCGATCATAAAATTTTCAAACTTTAAAGCCCATAATCAGAATCATGACAGGGCATCAGCATTACTTCCAGTTACCCAAGGCTCACTATCTCTACTGGAGCTGGGTGAGTAACAGGACAGAAAAACAGAATGGTCATTCTGTCTGGTCTGTGACACAGAAAGTGAAATAATAGAAGCCATTAACACTCCCATGTTCTAAGAAAGCCAGTAAAACAAAGAAGAGTTGGGCAAAATGTAAATGTGTGAAGACCAAAGACATTAGTATGTGTGTGTGTGTGTGTGTGTGTGTGTGTATATATATATATATATATATATATATATATATATAATTCTTTTGAATAAAATGCAGAGAGAGGATGTTAATAGTGATCAAAGTACAGACTAAGCAATGCCTAGAATTCAAATCTGATCCCCCTTAAAACTAAAATATTGGGCAAATTATTTCATCTCAGTCTCCATTTATTCATAAGTAAATTAGGTATAATTTTGAATCTTCATAAGACTGCGTGAAAATTGAATAGATGAACAGATATAAGGCACTGGGAAGGGTGTAGACAGACAACCTTTATATAAGCTTGTGATGTTTTAATTTTAGAGAATGATACAATAACATTTATTTCTGGTAGACCTCTGAAAAATAGTAAGAGTTCCTAAAATAATACTTTAGTATTTTATTTTATTTACTTAGTATTTTATTTAATGAAATAAAATATTTAGTAGTTTATTTACTTTGTATTTTATTTACTTTGTCTTTTTGTATTGGCTACTAAATATTAGGAAAAAAGTTATGGTACATTTGGATGAGGTGCTTAGGGCCCAACCATGAGGGGGCCTGACAATAATATTTACCCCAAGACTCATGAGTAAAACAGATGTGACTCACTGGGCTGTGAGTGGAGACACCAGTTCCTTGTTTATTTATTCATTGTATCCCATTGTGATCTGTACACCAAACTGAAGTAAATAAAACTGATAGCTAGCATCAGTTAATCACCATCACCATGGGTGGTCCTTTAAAGGGTCTAGCAAAGGCAGGTAAGTCTACATGCAGATATGGAAACACTGTAAGGAAAGGTATTATAAGGTTTCTGGAGCATATGCTGTATAGCAGTCACTGACTATATAGATGCCCACCTCCTCATCCCAGGCACACAGCTGAACTACATTACCCAGACCTCCTTGCACCTAGATTGAGTCATGTGACCAGAACTCACCAATGGAGTAAGAGTGAATGTGAGGTGTTGGTTAAGAGGCTCAGGCTGCTCCCGAGACTATGTCTTCTCTATACTGTTTCCCTTTACACCCATGGAGCGGGGAGCATGCCAGAGGGGCTCTTAGCTAAATAAAAGGAGTGGGCTCTGCATAAGATTCAGTTTCTGAACTCAGGTGTGGACCTGAGCCCTGATAAACCTAAAGAAGTATATATCTTTAATGAAAAACAAAATTGTATTTTATTATTGAGAACTGGGAGTTTGTTACAAGACTTAATTATCTTTATTAATGTACTCTATGCTATTTAATTTAACAAAATGAAATTTCATTAATATTTGTTTATTGACATGACAAACTACTATATGCCATGCACTGTGATAGGTCCATGCACCTTCATCATCCACTCCTTCTAGCAGGAGAATGGTGCATGCGTGCTAAATCGCTTCAGTTGTGTTCAACTCTTTGAGACCCTATGGACGGTAGCCCACCAGGCTCCTCTGCCCATGGGATTCTCCAGGCAAGAATACTGGAGTGGGTTGCCATTCCTTCCTCAATGGGATCTTCGCAACCCAGGGATTGAACCCGCATCTCCTGTGTCTCTGGCATTGGCAGTTGTGTTGTTTACCACTAGTGCTGCCACCTGGGAAGCCCAGAAGAAGTCTAATGTTTCAAAATATACTGATGGCTATGAGAAACATCACACAGAATCCAAATGTTGATTAACACAAACACCAATTTATCCTTTCTGGTATTTATGATTCATAATTAATTCTAGAATGTATATATATTTTTCTCTCTACTGGCTACTTCTGGAGAACCAGTTTCCAATTTCTAGGTTCCCCACTCAGGCCCAGGGCTCTGGTTAGCAGAAAGTGAAAGTGAAGTCGCGGAGTCATGTCCGACTCTCTGCGACCCCATGACCTGTAGCCTACCAGATTCCTCCATCCATGGAATTTTCCAGGTAAGAGGACTGGAGTGGGTTGCCATTTATGGCTAAGCTGGTAAAGAATCCACCTGCAATTCAGGAGACCTGGGTTCAATCCCTGAGTTGGGAAGATCCCCTGGAGAAGGGACATGCTACCCACTCCAGTATTCTGGCCTGGAGAATTCCACATACTGTATAGTCCATGGGGTTGAAAAGAGTCAGACACGACTAAATGACTTTCTGGTTAGCAGAAGTGATGATATAGAGAATCTTGCCCAAAACAATTAAATGGAATCATCATCATTAAATTTCCCTGTTCCTCCATCTGGTACAAAAGTGCTCCCAACATTTTACTGTTCTTTGCTCTGCTTTTTTTTTATCCTCATCTTCATTTACTAAATGACTTGAATCCAGAGAGAAAGAGAGAAAAAAAAAAAATTGTCAGTGAATTTTGTTCTACACAGCAGGAAGTGGTGGTGGGGAAGCCTTTCTCCACTTAAGCATAGTTGAGTGAGGGACCCTTCTGAAGCTTGAATTAAATATCTTAACTTTTTTTTTTTTTTAAAAATAGTGTCTTATTAATAAAATATGTACTTTTCTGGTTGTGCCCTCAGTTCTTAGATTTTCCTTAGCTAATCAGGGTAGGGTGTGGATGGTCTGAGAGTGGATGTTGGCTTCTGAGAACTTATGTTCTGATCCAATTTTTCCTGATGTTTACCGTCATTCTTCTTAAGTGTTATTTGACATTATCCTCATTTTTCTGTTTCCATTTGAGTGACTATAATTTGGCCACCTGATGTGAAAAGCCAACTTATTAGAAAAAATCCTGATCCTGGGAAAGATTGAAGGCAGAAGGAGAAGGGGAAAACAGGGGATGAGATGGTTGGATGGCATCACTGACTCAATGGACATGAGTTTGAGCAAGTTCCAGGAGATAGTGAAGGACAGGGGAGCAAGACATGCTGGAGTCCATTGGGTCACAAAGAGTCAGACACAACTGAGTGACTGAACAACAACAAATTTCTTCTGATATATATATTTTTTAATCTCATGTTAAATCTAAAAGTCTTAATGCACTTAAAACACATCTCCAGATATAAATGGCATCAATCTGTTATTAAGAGTATTATCAGGTTACAGGTTTATATGCAGTTAGCAAAGTGTTTGACCAAGTTGATTCATATTTCCTTGCCTAAAGAGAATGTCTAAGTTGAAAGTAGTCTCTGAAGACAGCTCTATTTTTTGCTCTGTTGAAATCAATACTTTAATTAAAGTCCAGGGCCATAATGATCAGATTAAAGGACATCCCTAAAGTATAAGATGACAATTTCAGAAATAAATAATATTGACATACTGACAGAATGAGAGAGATCTAACAAGCAGAGGAACAATTTATGTTATAAGCTATGTTAAGGATTTGATGGCAGCCATGTTCATAAATCCATTTTAGTGATTAAAACAAATTAATTTTGCTATTAACATAGGTTCACATGTAAATTGAAGAGGAGTTGTGAACCCATGATGCTGTCGCAAGATGATAGATTTACATGTAATACATATATTCAATGCTTAACCACTATCAGGAATTGTAAATATCCTTAATAAACACTTAATGGCAGCAGTCTCATCAGTGTAAGTCCCTAGCATTAATAGAATCATAAATAGCAGGGCTGGGAGGAAAGTTAGATGGCATCCAGTCAGTAAAACTATGCTCCAAAATAGACCCTTTTCTCTGACTGTCCCCCCAACACAATTAATTTCCCAATTCTACTCTCTCTTACTTCACCCTGTAGAAATGTCTAGTCCCACACACTTCACTGTATTGTCTTGGATTTCATATAAGCCATCCCTCTCACTAATTGTGAAAGCCTTCAGGGCATGAATATAATGCTTGTATTTACAGTACCTAGGATAGTTTCTGACATATTGGAGAAAAATTTGTTTTTTCTGAGAGTCATGAGTGAATGTTTGCTTCATATTTTGAAGTCACATGTGATTATTTGTGTTTATTGATATTAAAAATAATTTGTATGATATTGCTATTTCCTTCAAATTATTTATCTAATTTAAAATCCTACACTATGCATTTTGGGCTTCCCTGGTGGCTCAGACGGTAAAGCGTCTGCTTGCCATGCGGGAGACCGGGGTTCGATCCCTGGGTTGGGATGATCCCTTGGAGAAGGAAATGGCAACCCACTCCAGTACTCTTGCTTAGAAAATTCCATGGATGGAGGAGCCTGGTGGGCTACAGTCCATGGGGTCACAAAGAGTCGAACACGACTGAGTAACTTCACTTCACTTCACGCATCTAAACAGGATCAGTTTCCAATTGTTATCAATTCCAGTTAATTTTTGGCAATTTCACCCTTATGTAAATAAATATAAATACATTCTAACACTATAAACCAAGTATAGAATCTCAAAGAACACAAAATTTTTCATATACTTAGTAATGTTTATTTTAAGCTTACCTATCTCTACCTGAGTTATCTGTCTCTAAAAAAATTGAAAGATTATTTGCCAAAAGTCAAAATATTCTGAAGGAGATCAGCCCTGGGATTTCTTTGGAAGGAATGATGCTAAAGCTGAAACTCCAGTACTTTGGCCACCTCATGCGAAGAGTTGACTCATTGGAAAAGACTCTGCTGCTGCTGGGAGGGATTGTGGGCAGGAGGAGAAGGGGGCGACAGAGGATGAGAGGCTGGATGGCATCACTGACTCGATGGACGTGAGTCTGAGTGAACTCTGGGAGTTGGTGATGGACAGGGAGGCCTGGCGTGCTGTGATTCATGGGATCGCAAAGATTCGGACATGACTGAGCGACTGAACTGAACTGAAAATATTCTGTGTCCCTGGCAACATCATTATATTCCACTATTTTATTTTTTAAAATGCAAGATTTTCCTTGCAGGATCTGTTACGTTTTAATAAATATTGTGTGTGCTCAGTCATTCAGTTGTGTCCAACTCTTTGGGACCCCATTGACTGAGGCCCACCAGACTCTTCAGTCCTTGGGATTCTCTAGACAAGAATACTGGAATGGGTTGCTGTTTCATATTCCAGGAGATCTTCCTGATCCAGGGATTGCACTGTCATCTCTTGTGTCTCCTTCCTTGACAGGCAAATTCTTTACCACTGTGCTACCTGGGAAGCCCTAATGAATACCAGCTTGTAGAATGAACTGCAGCTAACTTACTGCTACCTCATCTGATGAGTAATATATTTAGAAATTTAAGAAGAATATTGTGGTCTTACTTTCAGATACACATTGTCCACTGACTGGGAAGTAGTATGCAGACTTTGGAGACCTTGTAAATTGAGGAGTTGAGGAATTGTGCAAGATACTGAGAAAAAAAGTAAATTCCTTTAGCTTTTGCAATCTCTGCTAGTTTAGAGCAGTGGCTCTGTTGAGGTGCTGGTGCTACACAGAAAACCATGAGTAGATTGCAGTCTGAATATGGAAGAGCTATTCCTGGATGGAACAGACTTTTTCTACCTTCTTTCCATGGATGATGAGGAAAGCCAATGCTGAATTAAAGAAAAAAATAAATAAAAATATAAAGATTAGCCATCTGTATGTCTTCTTTGGAGAAATGTCTATTTAGTTCTTTGGCCCATTTTTTGATTGGGTCATTTGTTTTTCTGGAATTGAGCTCCAGATTCGATGCAGGATACAGGAAGCTTGGGGCTGGTGCACTGGGATGACACAGAGGAATGGTATGGGGAGGAAGGTGGGAGGGGGGTTCAGGATGGGGAACACTTGTACATCCGTTGTGGATGCATGTTGATGTATGGCAAAACCAATACAATATTGTAAAGTAAAATAATTTTATAAAATTAAAAAAATATGTAAAGATTAACCTCTAAAGTAGCCATTTCAACAACAAACAGGAAAGCTGAGGGAGATGAAATTGTCCTGCCAGAACTACCCACATTACTTTTTCCATCCAGGTGCCTGGATGAGGAAAGGATCATGCAAAATTACAGCCACCAGCCTTGCAGGTGAGTTCATCTGACAGCACTGAGTCAGGCAAGGAGGAAATGCAGGCAGATCTCCTCAACCTGCTCATGGAAAAAGACCTGTCTGTCAAAGGGCAGAAAACAGAAATGAATGTGTAAAAAAATCCAGCGAGGGCTTAGGAAAAGATCCTAAAACATAAAAGGATAAACACTTAAAAAATAAATGTGTTAAACTGAAGTAATGTTTGAGCACATTTGCTTCATTCTACCCCCAATAAAACTATAGAAAGTATACACAATTGAGTATACAACAGCTCTCCACCTTTTGAGTCAGCCCCTATCTGATATTAAAATATTGATATCAATATTCCCTTTCCCATCCCCTTCATCATCTCAGGAGTTTGAGGGAAGACTAAATTCCTCTTGGTTGATCAATTTAGTAACATAATCAACTTCTCTTACTTGTGAAGTTACACTATAAAAACACACACAAAATGATACTTATAGTGTCTAAACTCTCAAGATAAACAATTAAGGTTTGAGCCGAGAGACACTGGCCAATGGTAAGGATGGATAAATGTTGTGTGTGTGTGTGTGTGTGTGTGTGTGTGTGTTTGGTTGTTGCAGATTATTTGCTTTACTACAAAAATAATAGATTCTAGAGATGTTCTTTAATTCTCTGTTAAGTATTAGACAATAAACTTGCTAGTATTGCATACATGTGTACACAAGTACATGTGCATGTACACATACACACACAGTCTACAGTCTACAGACTCATAAAGTGAAAATATGAAACCACAAAACAAAAAAAAAAGACAAAAATAAAGCATAGGTGATAGTGAGAGGGAAAAGGCTGTATTAATCAATTATAAAATGCTATTATATACTAGCTGCAAAAGCCACATATAATTTGTTTTTTTAAAAGAGCCATATGTAAAATAAAATTAATAAGTAAGACAGGCACAATAAATTAGGGAAATGCATAAAAAATGAGAAGGTGAAGAAAGGTTAATATTACAATGAAACCTAAGGCAAAAAAGCAATGTATGGAAAAAAATAAAGTGTATTGAGTCCCTAACACTGTATATTAGACAGTTTTTTATAGTCTATAAGTAGCATCTGCATCAACATTAATTAAGGAAAAATCTCCAGATTGTCAGGAACGGCTGTCAGCTTTCAAGCTGGGACAGGAAGTCACTGGGCTCCAGGGCCCTGTCGTTCTTGGCTTGGCAGTCCATCCTTTTCACTTCATTCTTGTTCTCCCCAAGGTAAGCTCCATGGTGGTAGGATATGCTTCTTTCGTGTACTTTCCTATCCCCAGAACCTGGAAGCCCACCTGGTAAAGAATGGTCCATGATTATTCCTTGAGAATGAATAGAAGAGTAAACCTCTCCACAACTCTCTTCTGTTTCTGTCCATCAAATTCACCCTGAGTCACTCCCATCCCTTCTACATTCCTGCACTTGGAGAGAGCAATGCTATACTTGAAAATTATCAGCCCCTCCCCCTGCCAACTAAGTCCCCTGCACAATAACACCTGGCTTTGTGACTCTTTGCCCCAGAATGTGAATTTGATTCCTGTTAAAAATCTCTTCCTTTTCCTCTCCTTTTGTACTTTATCTCCATTTATCTTTTCAATGTCTTATATAAAAACTAATTGCATGGTCAGGCCACTCAAGATCGCTTTTCTCTTGCTCTCTGTACCTCCCCAGCTGGACCAGTGCCTGCTTCACCTGCACCCTCTGCACATGAATGACCTTCCTACATACCCAGCCCAGGCCCAGCTGGTAATCATTCTGATCAAAGGGGCAGTGTGGGGCATGGGCCTCTGCTGGTTTCCATGGTAAGCAGAGTCCACCTGACCTCAACTCCCCTATAACTGATAATCTCTCCTTCCTTTCTGAGAGCTAAGATTGCTGCCAGGCACTACCCACTATCCTCCGCACACAGTAGGGTGTCACTCCAGGACCCTGCTTCAGATGTATAAGCTCCCCTACCCATTAAATAATTGATGTCTTTGTTGTTGACTCCAGGCTCTTTCTTCCATCTTGAAGATGGGCGAGCACAGGCCTTGAAGGCCTGCATGGTACAGTCCAACAAGAACACAGCTAGATTTTCCCTTAAACTGAGATTTTCTTTCAAAGGCTGGATTTAATTAATCTCTTTACATTCTTTACATTTATTTCTTATTTAAAATAAATTATTTTATTTTAGTGCAATTTTAGATTTATAGAAATTTTGGACAGCAAGTATAGACACAAAAAGTTTCCATATTCTCCCTTGACACCTGCACAATTTTTCTTATTATTAACATCTTGCCTTAATGTCGTATGTTGGTAACAGTTCATGAACTGGTGTTAACAAATTATCATTAACTAAAGCCCATAGTGTACCTTAGAATCCATAATATCTGTTGTAATTTCAACATTTTTTTCAAACGTCATATATCTGCTGCCAGAGCTTTTCCATGTCTTTGCTCACAACCCGCCAACCCACACCTTTAGAAGGATTGTCCTTGCTCACAATACTTCGTCCATCCTTTGCTGCTGCTGCTGCTAAGTCACTTCAATCTTGTCCGACTCAGTGCGACCCCGTAGATGGCAGCCTACCAGGCTACTCTCTCCTTGGGATTCTCCAGGTAAGAACACTGGAGTGGGTTGCCATTTCCTTCTCCAATGCATGAAAGTGAAAAGTGAAAGTGAAGTGGCTCAGTTGTGTCTGACTCTTTGCAACCCCATGTATTATACAGTCCTTGGAACTCTCCAGGCCAGAATACTGGAGTGGGTATCAGATAAGGAAGGAAACTATAAATAAACAAACAAAAGAAGAACCTGGAGGAGCCAAGAGGCTAAGAATCTGACAGACCCTGAGTCTCTTTATATGTAGATTTTCCTATATTAGCATATTAAACAACACACCTGCCCATTGTCCATGGTCAGGACTGGACCTTAAGGATCAAAAAGGATACAATGGGGGTGGCAGCCCCCTCCCTCAAAAAAGCCCTTCCTCGTTCTTTGTAGATTAATCCCTGTGCCTCCCAGCATCCGCCTCACTCCTACATTTGTCTTTACTCTTTAAAATTAAATTGCTCTCCCCACATCGGGGAGAACTTGATCTGTGAACTTAGTTCCCACTTCTCCATTCTCTGGCTAGTGAATATAGTTGGTGCTGTATGGATCTCGGCTTTGAACTCAAGAGGAAAAAGAACCCTCTCCCTCAAGGCAGAGAGCCTCAGCTACACTAGGGCTTGATCAGGGTTCATACAACTTAAAAGTGAAAGTGAAGTCGCTTAGTCATGTTTGACTCTTTGCAGCCCCATGGACTGTAGCCCACCAGGCTTCTCCGTCCATGGGATTTTCCAGGCAAGAGTACTGGAGTGGGTTGCCATTTGGTAACATATCCATCATTTCAATGCCCCATAGAATAATTGCACTGCCTGAAAAAGACTCATTATGCTCAACTTTTTCATCCCTCTCTCCTCCCCAAGTTACTGGCAATCATTCATTTTTTTGCTGTCTTTTCATTCTTTTTTCAGAATGATTCATATTACGTAATATTTAACATTTTCAGGCTGGCTTCTTTCACTTAGTAATACATATTAAGTTTCTTCCATGTCTTTTCACACCTTAATAGCTCACTTCTTTTTAACATTGAATATATTCTTTGGAACAGATATACCAGAATTTGTTTATTCACTTATCTAATGAAGGATATCTTGCTATTTGGGACACTTACGAATAAAGCTACTATAAAGTTCATTTGCAAGTTTGTATATAGATATAAATTTAAACTCATTTGAGTACATGCCAAGGAATACAATGTCTGAAAGGTAAGACAGTGTTATCTTATGAGAAACTGCCAAACTGTCTTTCTGAGTGGTTGTATCATTTTGCATTTCTACCAACAATGAATGAGAGCTTCTATCACTCCACACCCTCCTCAGTATTTGGTGTTCTCAGTGCTTTGGATTTTGTTCATTCTAATAGGGACGTGTTGATAGTCTGTTGTTTTAATTTGCAGTCACCTAATATATATAATGTTGAGCATCTTTGTGAATGCTTATTTGTCATCTTTGTATCTTCTTTGATAAGATATGTCATCATTTGTCCATTTTCAAATTGAGTTCTCTGAGTTTTAAGTGTCCATTGTATATTTTGGATTCAAGTTCTTTATCAGACATGCATTTTGGTCATATTTTCTCTGAGCCTGTGACTTGGTTTTTCATTGTCTTAACAGAGTCTATGACAAGGCAGATTATTTAGTTTTAATTGAATCCAACTTAACATTTTTTTTTCATAGATCATGTTTTTATACCTTAAAGTCATGCTGTGTCCAAAGTCGCCTATGTTTTCTCCTATGTTTTCCACTAGAAGTGTTATCAAATGTCAATTTTCTGTGCCCAATGCACAGTGAGGCCAAACAGTACTGAAATGTTGAAGTTTGTTGCAGGGAAAATTTTACTGAAAAGCCATACAAGGAGAAGCGTGGCTTATACCTGACACTCCCCTGGCCCCCCACCTCAATCGGCCCCCCACCCTGGAAAAGTCCCCAGTTCCTGGAAGGGTTTCAGCAAAGCACTTTTAAAGGTAAGGTGACAAAGGGGCATGGTTAGTTTTTCCAGACTTCCTGGTGTGGGATTCCTTTGTTCTTTCATTTGTCCATGTAGGTCAGGTCATGATATTCCTATAAACCTCCAACAAGACAAATGCTGTTCTATGTTCTGCAAATTTCTGTCTCTATATGAATGGACTCTTGGAGGACAGACCCCTGAGATTAGGCTTCCTGTATATTTCATGCTATAGGCAATGTGCTTTTACAAAATGTACAGTGTCAGCATGACTAAGCACAGGAAAAGAAACATTTAGCATGAAGCTAGATTTGCTCCTCCCTACTACAGAAGTTTAGAGTTTAGTGTCTTAAATTTGTATCTATAAACCAATTTCAATTAAAGTTTGCAAGAGGGAGTTTGCAAATAAAGTTTGTGGCTCAATTCACTTTTTTGCATGGAAGTGTCTATTTGCTCCAGAATCATTTGTTGAAAAGGCAGCAAATCTTTTCTCTAAGTTGCCTTTGCCCTTTTGCAAAGATTAGTTGTCTCCATTTGTGTAGTTCTATATCTGAGCTCTTTATTCTGTTCTGTTGATCTACTTGTACATTTTTATTACTAAAACATTTGTATTTATTTATATTTTTTATACTATTTTATTTATATTTATTCAATAGAACTGCCTTTGTCCTGAATCTTATTTTGAAGTATTGTATAAATGTGTCTTCTTTTTAGGATGAATTAAATTCTAAACCAATTTGACCAAACAATGTGTAGAGCTAGTTAGAATATCTATTTCCAGGATAAAATAACAATCTACCTTATACGTTATTTTTGCCAACTATTTTCTTGTATACTATATTTAAAAACTCAAAATCAATCATCATTACTGTTTTTTACATAGTCAATGCTTAATTTTATGTTTAGGTTTTACAGCTTACTAATTCATTACTTACATCATCTCACTCCTGCCATCTGGGCTTATTTTCCTCTTTCTCTAGGCATATCATTTCCTTGTTATTAATAAGCATATATCAGTGATAAATTCTAATAGCTTGTCATCTAGCAATGTTTTTATTTCACCTATACTTTTGAATGGTAATTTATAAGGGTATAAATCTCTAGAATGTCATTATTTTCTTTGAGAGAACTTACAATTGTTCTCCCATTTCTTCCAAACTCTTGAAATATTCCATCAGTGTAATTCATGGGTCAGTACGTTTTCTTTAAAGGAATAAAGAATAAATATTTTTGGTTTTGCAGCCTTATGGTTTATGTCACAACTATTCCACTCTGCCTACATTGCACAAAAGCAATCCTTCACAAAATGTTTATTCACAAAAACAGGCTGTACGTTTATTAACCTCTAATTGGCTGCTATTGTTTTTTATTTGATTATTCTTTTGTCACTAATTATAAGATTTTCATTTTGTACATAGAGTTATGAATATTAAATAGATGAGCATGGTCCAGTGAATATGTGAGAGCCAGTCAGAGAGAGAAAAATGCAGAGGACATAAGTGGATCATGATTCAGCTGACTCTGGTATGGTGAGATAGTTACTGCTGATTTGTTGGGCATCTTTGTGCATGACCAAATGTCAATTGGAATAAATTGAATCTCATTGAGTAACAGAGTTTATGCTTGTCTACAATTAGAAATGTGACTTCTCTCCCTAAAACCAAGCATATAGGTGGTGACTGGGTAGGGAAGGGATGGTAAACAAAATGAATAATTGCCTGAATTTAAATTTAAAGTGACTGGGGAGAAAAGTTATAATTGGCTAAGATTATATATTCTGGCATGAGACAGATTAGCAACTTAAATGTAGTATCAGATTTCTACACCAATATTCAGAGCTTAAAAATATGACCTTTCAGATGAGAGATTTAATTGTTTCACACTTACCATGTTTGATATATCTTCTTTTCAAACATGTATTATACCTCTGTTTTCTTTTAACTTTATATGTAATAGAATCAATGTGGCATATTTTAAACATTTCTTAATTTTAGAATCAGAAGTTTTACATCTGAACCATAATTTCACCAGATGTCACCCATACATCATGCACTCATTCATTCAAAAATAAATCCTAAGAACTAGTGCAAATTGTAGCTCCAGCTCAGGGTAGGTAATAGCCACAACACCAGTACATGAGGGAACACATCGCCTTCCTGAAATTTGACAAGTACAGGAAAGAGAAAAGGACTTTATAAATTACATAGGAAGATAGTTCATGGGTTTAAAGGGAATATTCAAGTTGCTATGGAAATACTTCTGACAAAACCTCCCTTAAGTGGTTTAGAGAATCCAAGCTGGTTTTGAAGTATCAGTTAAATGTATTCCTATGAAGATGGATTTTATATGAAGATTCATATACAAATAGAATGAGCTAGATATACCTAGAACAAAAAATAAAAGAAATCATGATATAAGATTCACTGAGTACTTGTAATCACCTCCTTGAAATTTTGATTATTCAGTGACTTTCTTCAATAAGAGATGAACTGACTAAATGCATGTTTTGAATGGACACTGATACAATTGTGTTGTATAACCATTGTGTTATTTAATGCCATTGTTTTAATAACCACCTACAGAGGGCACAGGAGAAGGCAATGGCACCCCTCTCCAGTATTCTTGCCTGGAAAATCCCATGGATGGAGGAGCCTGGTAGGCTGCAGTCCATGGGGTTGCTAAGAGTCAGACACAACTGAGTGATTTCACTTTCCCTTTTCACTTTCATGCACTGCAGAAGGAAATGGAAACCTACTCCAGTGTTCTTGCCTGGAGAATCCCAGGGACGGGGGAGCCAGGTGGGCTGCCGACTATGGGGTTGCACAGAGTCGGAAACGACTGAAGCAACTTAGCAGCAGCAGCAGCAGCACAGAGGTCACAAACAGAGGTGAGAAAACCACATGGAGAGTTTGACAGTTTCAGTGAGGGAGAACATGACTGATGTGATTGCTAATTTTGTGTTTCACCTTGGCTGGGCCATGGTACCCAGATATGAATTGGAAATTATTCTGGATGTTTCTCTGAGGGCATTTTTGGGTAAGATTAACATTTAAACCAGTGGACTTTGAGTAAAGTAGGTTTCTCTCCCTAACACCAGTAAGCCTCATCCAATCAATTGTTGACCTTAATATATCTACAGACTGGCTTCCCTCAAACAAGAGATAATTCTGCTAGCAGACAGCTTTTAGACTTGCCAACCTATATAATCATGAACTTCTCTCATGGCTCAGTAGGTAAAGAATCTGCCTGCAATGCCACAGACTTGGGTTTGACTATATACATATATATATATATATATATATATATATATATATATATATATATATAACACTGCATTGGTCTTTTTCCTCTGGGAAACCCCAAATGATGTGACTGAATGAACTACACTGTTAATGATGTGGTGTGTGATATGTAAATGTACTTAAAAGATAAGCTTAACTTTATAGTAACTGTACATTGTATAGGACAGAGGAAAAGACAGGCAAACAGAGAAGATTATGGATAAGCTGTAGTTCCTTTCACTGAAATAGGGACTTCCCTGATAGTTGGTAAAGAATCCACCTGCAATGCAGGAGACCCCAGTTTGATTCCTGGGTTGGGAAGATCCACTGGAGAAGGGCTATGCTACCCACTCCAGTATTCTTGGGCTTCCCTTGTGGCTCAGCTGGTAAAGCATCTGCCAGCAGTGCAAGAGACCTGGGTTTGATCCCTGGATTGGGAAGATCCCCTGGAGAAGGGAAAGGCTACCCACTCCAGTATTCTGGCCTAGAGAATGCATGGACTGTATAGTTACATGGACTGGGGTTACAAGCAATCAGACACAACTGAGAAATTTTCACTCACTCACTCACTGAAATAGGAAACACAGATGGAAATTAAACCTTCAAGTGTCAAAGAAGGACTAAGTTTTGTTCCATGTATGTGCTGAAGGCAGCCAAGGGATTGAGATTTTGTTTTTATTATTTATTTTTAATTGGAGTATAATTGTTTTAGAATATTGTGTTAGTTTCTGCCAGGCATCAACATGAACCAGCCAGAGGTATACATTTGTCCCCTCCCTCTTAAATGTCCCTCCCACCTTCCACCCTATCCCACCCCTTTACATTTTCACAGAGTCCGAGGTTTGAGCTCTCTGCATCATACAGCACATTTCCATTGGCTATCTATTTTACATATGGTAATGTATATCTTTTAATGCTACTCTCTCAATTTATCCTACCTTCTCTTTCACCCACTGTGTCCACAAGTCTGTTCTCTGTGTCTGCATCACCATTGCTACCCTGCAGATAGGTTCATCAGTACCATCTTTCTAGATTCCATATATATGCATTAATACATGAATTTGTTTTGCTCTTTCTGACTTACTTCGCTCTGTACAATAGGCTCTATACATATCTACCTCAATAGAACTGACTCAAACATGTTCCTTTATATGGCTGAGTAATATTCCATTGTATATATGTGCCACAATTTATTTATACATTCCTGTATCAACGAATATCTAAGTTGCTTTCATGTCCTAGTTATTGGAAATAGTGCTGCAATGAACATTGAGGTACATGTATCTTTTTCATGTATGGTTTCTTCAGAGTGAGGTATTTGGGTTGTGAGATTGTTCAGTCATATGGTAGTTTTAGTCCTAATTTTTTAAGGCACCTACATACTGTTCTCCCTAGTGGTTGTATCAATTTGCATTCCCATCAACTTTACAAGAGAGTTCTTTTTTACCTTCTCTAACATTTATTGTTTGTAGATTTTTTGATGATGGACTTTCTGACTAGTGTGAGGTGATAACTCATTGTAGTTTTGCCAGGACCAAGGAATTTATAAGCAGTTGCATTTGAAATTCACTGAAGAAGAAAGGTCTGAGTCTGTTAAGCATAAATCGTAGCTGAAGCCACTGACATTATTTCATGTTGTAAGAGTCACATTTTCACTGTAGATTTTAATATTATAATAATTAAAGTGGAAATAAGAGAAAGTTCAATGAAATCAAGGAATGTTGTCATTTTTAGTTCCTCAAGTAGCACATGATTTTGGTGCACATCATATGTATAAACATGTCTAGTGATGGGATATTCAGTCTCCTGTGACAGCCAGCTGCATACCTAGATCACAGCTCATTCAAGGAATGGTGGACGTGACAAAAGCAGAGATTCAGAGGAAAATACTTGTTAATTTGCAAATGTCTTGAAGCTGTAAGTTTTAATTTAATAAAATTAAGTTTTTTTTTATGCTTTAATGACATTATGATTCTTTAAAAAAAAGCAATGATACATAAAGCCAGTGATACTGGTCTTTTTTAAAAGGAATTTTGACCTTAGTATATAGGACAAGGACAAAGCCACTGAGAGTAAAATCCAAACCAAGCCCTAAGTCCCTTTCTTACTGCAATGAAGGGCTAAGTGTCCATGTAAAGAAGCGAGATTTGGAGAGCTGCTTGATAGACCTTCAGTGAAGCCCACCTATGCGGTGAGATGGTGGGAATTTAGTTATATCCTAAACCAGTAAAATCAAAGAGATAATAGGAACTTATTCCTGATATTAATTACCCATTCCTAAGAAATTACTGGGCAATTGCAGGTGATATTTGAAAGTTTGATTACCTAAATTATGCAGGATTCAACAGCAGAGCAGTACTATTTAAGCATCTGAGTACATAATTTAATACATTATTTCATGAAATATTATTATGACATTAATTTAAATTGATTTAGTATGCAAACTCTAATAGGAACAAGAAAATTGAAATATTGTTACAAAATCATCATGTCTTGCTCTTTGCAGAGCTATTGACAGGAGTAGTGCTCAATTGAATATTATTTAACAGCTTCGTTAATGAACTAGAGCAGGGAGTCAACAACAGATGATGAACTTCAGAGAAAACCAAGAATCAGTACATAAATCCCGTGATCAGAGATGTACAGTACTAATGGAGTTTGATTAAAATACAAAATTAGTCAACCTGTAAATGTGCATAGTACATTAAGTCAAATAAGATAACAAGGGAGAAAGAAAGAAAAGAAAAAACAACTCCTGCCCCAACCTTTGCTAACTACTCTCATGTACAAGCATAGAATAGATTACATCACAGTCTTCCACTATTTCAAAGGAAGAAACACACTGTACTGAAAACACATGGCCCCATACAATGTGATCTTAGAATACATGTTTCCATTTGACAAGCCTGACCCATATTCTTTTTATATAGACCATTTTCTCTGGGCAGAAATATTATTCCTAATCCCCAGTCCCTAGGTCTTAGTGAAGTCTTTTTCACAACAGAATAGAACAGGCAAAAACTGGTTCTTTTTCCTACATGGCTTTTCTGTGGCTACTTGCTTTAGAAGGTGACATTTCTGCTTACTATACAGGGGCTTCTTCAGTTCAAGTGACCCTGTGGAAACTAGGCTGTGCCAGGTTAGTATCTGTCAAGGGGAAAATTTCAATTTTTCATTGTTGCACACACACACACACACACACACACACACTAGTGACTGTCACACTCATACCCAGGAGGAGTTGATTACCATTAATTGGTCAGTTTCAACAAAGCCATGAGCTAAATTTTATAGACATGGGTTCTGAAAGAAAATTTTTGAGTGAATTTTGAAACAATTATGATATATCTCTTTCTGGAGTTTTGTTTTCTCTACCCGTCAGCTGACCAGGCTGCACTGGAGGTTCCTTCCCACAAGCAAGCTGTGCTTGGAGACACTGGGCATTCCTTCTCCTGCTCGGTCTTGCACTGATGTAACTGCCCTTCTCAGTGGTCTCATGTTCAGGGCCCTGCTTTTACTCCAGTCAGTGCAGAAGTAAGTTCAGATGTGAAGAGGCAAAGCAGGTACTTGAGCCTAAGTTTGGGTTCAGATTCTGCCTCTATCTTTTGCTTTGTCAATGGAAAATCTCCATGTGGCTTAGCCTAACTCTATAGAATTTAAATAGAGATTTCTAGATAAAGTCTATGTCTGGTTACTGTATCCTGTGCATATATTTCTTCAGAAAATTTGGAAAAATAGGCTTTTTGATGACATGATTACAGTGTCTCAGGGCCTTTAGACAAATACCATCTAAATCTCATTTCATCAGTTTGGAACCAAATTCCTCTGGCTTTCTGTTGAAGTTCTCAGATATTCAATAATCAAGGTATTTGCATTTTACTAGAAAATATATACTCTTTTTATATTGTATGTGATCAGAACAGACTTCTTTTAACAGTTTTTAATCACTATGTGTTTGTGAAAAATAAACATTGATTACACAGTAAAGCCACACACATTTTGCGGGTGTGTATAGATTTTGTTGTTGTTCAGTTGCCAAGCTGTGTGTGACTCTTTGTCACTGCAGCACACTGAGCTCCCCTGTCCTTCCTTATCTCTTGGAGTTTGCTCAAATTCATGTCCATTGAATCAGTGATGCTATCTAACCATCTCATTCTCTGTCATCCTCTTCTCCTTTTGCCTTTAATCTTTCCCAGCATCAGGATCTTTTCCACTGAGGTGACTCTTCCCATCTGGTGGCCAAAGTATTGGTGCTTCAGCTTCAGCATCAGTCCTTCCAATGAATATTCAGGATTGATTTCTTCTTGGATTGATTGGTTTGATCTCCTTGCAATTCAAGTGAGTCTCAAGAGTCTTCTCCAGTACCACAATTTGAAAGCATCAATTCTTTGTTGTTCAGCCTTCTTTATGGTTCAGGTATCACATCTGTAAATGAGTACTGGAAAAACTGCAGCTTTGACTATGCAGACCGTTGTCGGCAAAGTGATGGTTTTGAGTGTGCTTTCTCAGTTTGTCATAGATTTTTCTTCCAAAGAGTGTCTTTTAATTTTATGTGTACAGTCACCGCTTGTAATGATTTTAGGGCCCAAGAAAATAAAATCTGTCACTCTTTCCACTTTTTCCTTTCTATTTGCCATGAAGTGATGGGACAGGATGCCATGATCTTACTATATATATGTGAGTTCTAGTCCCTTAATTCATCCCAGCCTCCCTTCCCTGCCCCATGTCCACACATCTGTTCTCTATGTTCGTGTCTCTACCCCTGCCCTGAAAATTGATTCATCTGTACTATTTTTCAAGAAAAATTTTCTTCTGGTTTTATACCAATAAGTGGAATTCCTGGGTCATAATCAACTTACAGAGATAAAGCAAAACGGTTTGTCAGAGTGGTTTTATCAATTTATGCAGTCATCATCAGTATTTGGGGTTCTGGCGCTTTCCATTATGTGCCACGTTTGGTGTTGTTGATCCTTTTAACTTTTGTCATCGTGGTACATGTGAAATGGTGGTAAATTTGGCTTTAATTAGTATTTTATAATTTTTCATAAGCACAGGGAGACTGGCTATTGTCCATTGTGTATATTCTTTTGGTGAAGTACCTGTTCATGTCTCTTGCTATTTTATAAACAATGGATTAATTTAATGTGCAATGTGTATTTTTTCAATCTATAGTTTTCCTTTTCACTATCCAAATACTACAGTTTGATGAAGAGTTCCTCACTTTAATGTAACCCTATTTATCATTCCTTTTCCTTAGAGTTAGTGTTTTTGTTCTGGTTAGCCATGTTTACAAATTCTTTACCTAATATAATTTATAATGACTATTTTCCTTACATTATTACATGATCTTCCTTATTGTTTAAATTTTCACAAATCTGTGTTTAACTTAGCTGTAATAGATTTTTATTTTCGATATGAGGTTGGGATTAATTTTAAACTTGCTCTGCACTAATATGTAATTACTCAGCATAACTTATTGAAAAGGACACTGTTTACCATTGGTCCGCATTGTCAATTGTATCCTAAATGGGGCTATTATGTGGACATATTTGTTTCTGGACTCTTAATTTCCTTGGTATGCTTCATTCTTGGGCCAGCAGGATACTTAATTGCTATAGTCTTAGAATGAGTCATATTATCTAGTAAATAAGTCCTCCTTCTCTGTTCTTCATGTGAGTTTTAGCGATCCTTAATCCTTTAGGTTTCCAAGAATTTTGCAATCAGTTCACAACATTCATCCATACAAAGAAAATTGCTGGTATTTTGACTAGGATAGTGTCATATGTACAAGTCAATTTTGAGAGAACATATATTCTTACAATATTGAATCTTTCAGTCAGTAAAGCATGACATATATTTTAAGTCTTATTCAGTTTCTGTCAATAAAGTTGTAGTAGCTTTTTAGAATGAAATCTTTTTCATTTTTCATGTATTTCTTCATTAACAGTACAATTTTTTGAAGTTATTGTAATTAGAATTATTTTTAAATGTTGTTTTCCATTAGTCCATGATCTAGGTATAAATTTGACTTTTTTAATATAAACTTTATATATATGCTGCTGCTGCTGCTAAGTCGCTTCAGTTGTGTCCAACTCTGTGCGACCCCATAGATGGTGCCCACTAGGCTCCCCCATCCCTGGGATTCTCCAGGCAAGAACACTGGAGTGGGTTGCCATTTCCTTCTCCAATGCATGAAAGTGAAAAGTGAAAGTGAAGTCACTCAGTCATATCTGACTCTTTGTGACCCCATGGACTGCAGCCTACGAGGCTCCTCCATCCATGGGATTTTCCAGGCAAGAGTACTGGAGTGGGGTGCCATCGCCTTCTCCGAAACTTTATATATATATATATATATATATATATATATATATATATAATCCTCCTAAATCCATCCATATATATGCATGTTTTTTTTTTCTTTGAGACTGGTAAGTCTAATATTTCAAATCTCTTCAGCTAAATTAAATGAAGCAAAAATATTTTTATACATTTTTTCACAAATTCCTTAATACTTGCATCGATAGGGAACATAGAAGAAAGTCCTTTAAATATAATTGATAGAATATGGAATAATTCCCTGTAGCTACATTGAGAATTTTTTTATGATCAGGTAATTGTTTCCACCATTTTCAAAAAAGTAGTTTTTAGAAAAACTGAATAAAAACACAGTTCTCCTAAATTTACCAATAGTTAACATTTAGCCATATTTTCTTTCTGATGAAAAAAGATAGAAAGAAGGAGAGAATGAATTATTTAGACAGCTATTGAGAAATAGTTTTCCTGAAACTGCTAATATCAAATACCTCGACCCACATAGCCACAGTTATAGTTTAACAACTAAGAAAACTAGTATCAATTAAATGTCATCATTGAAGATAGTTTCATGTATGCCTAAAATGTTTAATAGCTTTTTATTTTCACCCAACACTCAATCAAAGTTCATTAATTTCATTTGGTTTACATGTGGCTTCTTTACCCTTAGTTTTTAACCTGAAATGGTTACCTGGATGTTTCTGGGTTTTCCTGTTTTGTTCTTCTCTTGACAGATTTTATAAGTGAACAGACATATTTTTCTGTAGAATATTCTATATTTTATATTTGTATATGATTAGATGCAGCTTTTACATATATCTTCACAGAACAAAATAGAAGTGATACTGTATTTCTTATTACTCCAGAAGTATTAGGTCACTTGTTTAAAGTATATGTGTGGATTCTTTTGTCTATCTATAAAAGTATCCTCTGCAAAACATGACAACATTGCTTCATTCCCAATCCTGTTATGCTTATTGTATTTTCTTTCTTTCTTTTTTTTTTGCTTTGTAAAATTTTTTATTGAAGTAATATTGATATACAATGTGATTCACAATTTTTAAAAGTTATACTTTATAGTTATTATAAAATATTGACTGTATTATCTGTGCTGTACAATATGTCTTTGTAGCTTATTTGTTTTACACATAGTCATTTGTACCTCTTAATCCCCTATCCCTTTTGGTCTTAAAATAGCTTTCTAGTTCCTATAATTCACTCTACCTACAAACTTTGCCCCTTGTTTAATCTGAGACTCTTCCTTCTGTTTCTTTCTCTTTTTTATAATTAATTAATTTATTTTAATTGGAGGCTAATTACTTTACAATATTGTAGTGGTTTTTGCCATACACTGACATGAATCAGCCATGGGTGTACATGTGTTCTCCATCCTCAGGGTCATCCCACTGCTTCGACCCTGAGCACCCTGTCTCATGCATCAAACCTGGACTGATGATCTATTTCACGTATGGTAACATACATGTTTTGATGCTATTAACTCAAATCATCCCACCCTCACCTTCACCTACAGAGTCCAAAAACCTGTTCTTTACATCTGTGTCTCTTTTGCTGTCTCGCATATAGTGTCATTGTTACCTTCTTTCTAAATTCCATATATATGTGTTAATATACTGTATTTGGTGTTTTTCCTTTCTGACTTACTTCACTCTGTATAATAGGCTCCAGTTTCATCTACCTCATTAGAACTGATTCAAATACATTCTTTTTAATGGCTAAGTAATATTCCATTGTGTATATGTACCACCACTTTCTTATCCATTTGTCTGCTGATGAACATCTAGGTTGCTACCATGTCCTAGCTATTGTAAACAGCACTGCAATGAACATTGGGGTATATGTGTCTCTTTCAATTCTGGTTTCCTCAGTGTGTATGCCCAGCAGTGGGATTCCTGGGTCGTATGGCAGTTCTATTTTCATATTTTTAAGGAATCTCCACACTGTTCTCCATAGTGGTTGTACTAGTTTGCATTCCCACCAACAGTGTAAGAGGGTTCCCTTTTCTCCGCATCCTTTCCAGAATTTATTGTTTGTAGACTTTTTGCTAGCAGTCATTCTGACTGGTGTGAGATGGTACCTCATTGTGGTTTTGATTTGCATTTCTCTGATAATAAGTGATGTTGAGCATCTTTTCATGTGTTTGTTAGCCATCTGTATGTCTTCTTGGAGAAATTTCTGTTTAGTTCTTTGGCCAGTTTTTTGATTGAGTCATTTATTTTTTTGGTATTGAGCTGCATGAGCTGCTTGCATAGTTATGAGATTAATTCTTTGTTGGTTGCTTCATTTGCTATTACTTTCTCCCATTATGAAGGCTGTCTTTTCACCTTGCTTATGGTTTCCTTAATTGTGCAAAAGATTTTAAGTTTAATTAGGCCCCATTTGTTCATTTTTGCTTTTATTTCCATTACTCTTGGAGGTGGGTCATAGAGGATCCTGCTGTGATTTATGTCAGAGAGTGTTTTGCCTATATTTTCCTCTAGGAGTTTTTTAGTTTCTGGTCTTACATTTAGATCTTTATTTCATTTTGAGTTTATTTTTGTGCCTGGTGTTAGAAATTGCTCTACTTTCATTCTTTTACCAGTGGTTGACCAGTTTTCTCAGCACCACTTGTTAAAGAGACTGTCTTTCCTCCATTGTATATTCTTGCCTCCTTTGTCAAAAACAAGGTGTCTGTAGGTGGATGGATTTATCTCTGGGTTTTCTATTTTGTTCCATTGATCTATATTTCTGTCTTTGTGCCAGTACTGTCTTTATGATTGTACCTTTGTAGTATAGTCTGAAGTTAGGCAGTTTGATTCCTCCAGGTCCAGTCTTCTTTCACAAGATTGCTTTGGCTACTCAAGGTTTTTTGTGTTTCCATACAAATTTTGAAGTTATTTGTTCTAGTTCTCTGAAAAATACCATTGGCAGCTTGATAGGGATGCCATTGCATCTATAGATTGCTTTGAGTAATACACTCATTTTGGGTATATTGATTCTTCTGATCCATGAACATGGTATATTTCTCCATCTATTTGTGTCATCTTTGATTTCCTTCTTCAGTGTTTTATAGTTTATATATAGGTCTTATGTTTCTTTAGGTATTCTTTGGGTATTTATTCCTAAGTATTTTATTCTTTTCATTGCATTGGTGAATGGAATTGTATCCTTAATTTCTCTTTCTGTTTTCTCATTGTTAGGGTATAGGAATGTAAGTGATTTCTGTGTGTTAATTTTATATCCTGAAACTTTATTGTATTCATTGATTAGCTTTAGTAATTTTCTGGTAGTGTCTTTATGGTTTTCTATGCAGAGGATCATGTCATTTTGCAAAGGGTGAGAGTTTTGGATCTTCTTTTCCAATCTGTATTCCTTTTATTCCCTTTTCTCCTCTGATTGCTGTGGGTAAAACTTCCAAAAAGATGGTGAATAGTAGTGGTGAGAGTGGGCACCCTTGTCTTGTTCCTGACTTGAGTGGAAATGCTTTCAAATTTTCACCATTGAGGATAATGTTTGCTGTGGGTTTATCATATATGGCTTTTATTATGTTGAGGTATGTTTCTTCTATGCCTGCTTTCTGGAAGGCTTTTCTTCATAAATGGATGTTGAATTTTGTCCAAGGCTTTCTCTGTCACATTGTTTTTATCTTTCAATTTGTTAATGTGGTGTATCACATTGATTGATTTGCAAATATTGAAGAATCCTTGCATCCCTGGGATAAAGCCCACTTGGTCATGATGTATGATCTTTTTACCATGTTGCTGGATTCGGTTTGATAGAATTTTGTTGACAATTTTTGCATGTATGTTCATCAGTGATATTGGCCTGTAGTTTTCTTTTTTTTTTTTTTTTTTTTTTTTTGGCATCTTTGTCTGGTTTTGGTATTAGGGTGATTAGGGTGATGATGGCTTCATAGAATGAGTTTGGTAGTTTACCTTCCTCTGCAATTTTCTGGAAGAGTTTGAGTAGGATAGGTGTTAGCTCTTCTCTAAATTTTTGGTAGAATTCAGCTGTGAAGTCATCTGGTTCTGGGCTTTTGTTTGTTGGAAGATTTTTATTACAGTTTCAATTTCCATACTTGTGATGGGTCTGTTATGATTTTATTTCTTCCTGGTTCAGTCTTGGAAAGTTGTACATCTAAGAATTTGTTCATTTCTTCCAAGTTGTCCATATTATTGGCATATAGTTGCTGATAGTAGTCTCTTATGATCCTTTGTATTTCTGTGTTGTCTGTTGTGATCTTTCCATTTTTATTTCTAAGTTTGTTGATTTGATTCTTCTCCCTTTTTTTCTTGATGAGTCTGGCTAATGGTTTTTCTATTTTATTTATCTTCTCAAAGAACCAACTTTTAGTTTTGTTGATTTCTGCTGTAGTCTCCTTTGTTTCTCTTTCATTTCTTTCTGCCCTAATTTTTAAGATTTATTTCTTCCTACTAACCCGGGGGTTCTTCATTTCTTCTTTTTCTAGTTGCTTTAGGTGTAAAGTTAGTTTATTTATTTGATTTCTCTCCTGTTTCTTGAAGTAAGCTTGTATTGCTATGAACCTTCTCCTTAGCACTGCTTTTATTGAATCCCATATGTTTTGGGTTGTTGTGTTTACATTTTTATACGTTTCTATGCATATTTTGATTTCATTTTTTATTTCTTATGTGATTTGGTGGTTATTCAGAAGCATGTTGTTTAATCTCCATATGTTTGTATTTTTAATAGTTTTTTCCCTGTTGTTGACATTTAATCTTACTACATTGTGATCACAAAAAATGTTTGAAATGATTTCAATTTTTTTTTTTTTAATTTACCAAGGCTAGATTTATGGCCCAGGATGTGATCTATGCTGGAGAATGTTTTGTGTGTGCTTGAAAAATAGGTGAAATTCATTGTTTTGGGGAGAACTGTCCTATAGATATCAATTAGGTCTAACTGGTCCATTGTATCATTTAAAGTTTGTGTTTCCTTGTTAATTTTCTGTTTAGTTGATCTATCCACAGGTGTGAGTGGGGTATTAAAGTCTCCCACAACTATTGTGTTACTGTTAATTTCCCGTTTCTTACTTGTTAGCATTTGCCTTACATATTGCAGTGCTCTTATGTGGGTGCATATATAATTGTTATATCTTCTCTTGGATTGATCCTTTGATCATTATGTAGTGACCTTCTTTGTCTCTTTTCACAGCCTTTATTTCAGTCTATTTTATCTGATCTGAGTACTGTTACTCCTACTTTCTTTTGGTCTCCATTTGCATGAAACACCTTTTTCCAGCCGTTCACTTTCAGTCTGTATGTGTCCCTTGTTTTGAGGTGGGTCTCTTGTAGACAACACATGTAGGGGTCTTGTTTTTGTATCCATTCAGCCAGTCTTTGTCTTTTGGTTGGGGCATCCAACCCATTTACATTTTGGGTAACTATTGATAAGTATGACCCTGTTGCCATTTACTTTGTTGTTTTGGGTTCAAGTTTGTGCACCTTTTCTGTCTAGAGAAGATCCTTTAGCATTTGTTGAAGAGCTGGTTTGGTGGTGCTGAATTCTCTCAGCTTTTGCTTGTCTGTAAAGCTTTTGGTTTCTCCTTCATATTTGAATGAGATCCTTGCTGGGTTTGGTAATCTGGATTGCATGTTTTTCTCTTTCATCGCCCTGTCGAAAATTACAAGCTAAAAAGAGACAAAACAGAAATTCATTCTATATATGAGACCTCAATTTTAAAATAATTCATTCTTTCCAAAAATATTAATTGGCTATTTAATATACGATGGTCCATGCAAGAATATGAGTTTACAATTTGGAACACACAAACCCATGGTCATTGTCCTATTAAACAAGAGCCTAAAAGTAATGTCAGTTCAGTTCAGTCAATAAGTTGTATCTGACTTTATGTGACCCCATGGACTGCAGCATGCCAGGCCTCCCTGTCCATCACCAACTCCTGGAATTACTCAAACTCATGTCCATTGAGTCGGTGATGCCATCCAACCATCTCATCCTCTGTCATCCCCTTCTCCTGTCCTCAATCTTTCTCAGCATCAGGGTCTTTTCAAATGAGTCAGAGCTCTTCACATGAGGTGGCCAAAGGATTTGAGTTTCAGCTTTAAAATCTGTCCTTCCAATGAACACCCAGTACTGATCTCCTTTAAGATGCAGTCGTTGGATCTCCCTGCAGTCCAAGGGACTCTTAAGAGTCTTCTCCAACACCGTAGTTCAAAAGCATCAATTCTTGAGCCCTCAGCTTTCTTTATAGTCCAATTCTCATATCCATACATGACCACTGGAAAAACCATAGCCTTGACTAGATGGACCTTTGTTGGCAAAGTAATATCTCTGCTTTTGAATATGCAGTCTAGGTTGGTCATAACTTTGCTTCCAAGGAGTAACTGTCATTTAATTTCACAGCTAAAGGAGCTTCTTTTCACAGCTATTTGTGAGGCTTCCTCAGAGAGCCATTTTGCTGTTTTGCATTTCTTTTTTGGGAATGGACTTGATTCCTGTGTCCTGTATCATGCCATGAACCTCTGTCCATAGTTCATCATGCACTCTGTCTATCAGATCTAGTTCCTTAAATCTGTTTCCCACTCCACTGTATAATCATAAGGGATTTGATGTAGGTCATACCTGAATGGTCTAGTGGTTTCCCTTACTTTATTCAATCTAAGTCTGAATTTGGCAATAAGGAGTTCTAGATCTTAGCTACAGTCAACTTCTGGTCTTGTTTTTGCTGACTGTATAGAGCTTCTCCATCTTTGGCTGCAATGAATATAATCCATCTGATTTCCATTGGCCATCTGGTGATGTCCATGTACACAGTCTTCTCTTGTGTTGTTGGAAGAGGGTGTTATGTGTGATCAGGGCGTTCTCTTTACAAAACTGTATGAGCCTTTGACCTGCTTCATTCTGCACTCCAAGGCCCAATTTTTCTATATTTCAGGTGTCTCTTAACTTCCTACTTTTGCATTTCAGCCCCCTATAATGTAAAGGATGTCTATTTTGGGTGTTAGTTCTATAAGGTCTAGTATGTGTTCATTGAACCTTTCAATTTCAGCTTCTTCAGCATTACTGATTAAGGCACAGACTTGGATTACTGTGATTTGTAATTTTTTGACTTGGAAACGAACAGAGATCTTTTTTTTTTTTTTTTTGAGATTGCATCCAATACTGTATTTCAGGCTCTTTTGTTGGCTATGATGGCTACTCCATTTCTTCTAAGGGATTCTTATCCACAGTAGTAGATATAAATATACATCTGAGTTAAATTCACCCTTTACAGTCCATTGTAGTTCACCGATTCCTAAAATGTCAACATTCACTCTTGCCATATCCTGTTTGTCCACTTCCAATTTGCCTTGATTCATGGACCTAACATTACAGGTTCCTATAAAATATTGCTCTTACAACATCAGCCCTTGCTTCTATCACCAGTCACATCCACAACTGGGTGTTGTTTTTGCTTTGGGTCCATCTCTCATTCTTTCTGGATTATTTCTCCACTGATTTCCAGTAGCATGTTGTGCATCTACCAACCTGGGGAGTTCATCATTCAGTGTCCTATCTTTTTGCCTTATCATACTGTTCATAGGTTCTCAAGGCAAGAATACTGAAGTTTTTGCCATTCCCTTCTTCAGTTGACCACATTTTGTCAGAATTCTCCACCATGACCCATCTGTCTTGGGTGGCCCTACATGGCATGGTTTACAGTTTCTTTGTGTTAGACAGGGCTGTGGTCCATGTGATTATATTGGTTAGTTTTCTGTAATCATTGTTTCTGTCTGTCTGCCCTGTGAGTAATGTCAATGATATTTAATTGACAGAACACACAAATGGGAAGAATAGATAGAAAAAGACCCTTCTTCTATCTTGAGTACATATTTTGTAAGTAATTTATTTGACTTCCCTGATGGCTCAGAGGTAAAGAACCCACCTGCCAAGCACGAAAGACATGTTCAATCCCTGGTTGAGGAAGATTTTCTGGAGAAGGAAATGGCAATGCACTCCAGCATTCTTGCCTAGGAAATCCCATGGACAGAGGAACCTGGCAGACTACAGTCCTGGAGTTGGTACAGTCCATTAAAGAGTTAGATACGAATTAGTAACTAAACAATACAAGTAGTTTACCTACACAAAAGTTCATAGGATATTATCTCACCCCAGAAGCTACAATTATCTCCAGTTTAATAAAATGCTGGAGTCAAAAATTATTTATATGAAGAGGGAAAGCACATGTGTATACCTATGTCTAATTCATGTTAGACTAATTCATGTATGGCAGAAATGAAACCAATATTGTAAAGCAAATATCCCTCAATTAAAAATAAATTATTTCCAAATCTCTCATGTTAGATTCTGATTGAGTTGATATTAAATCTATTAAATAGTTATTCAATTAGTCTTTCATTAACAATGTGGTCTTATGGTAGGAGGCAAGGCCCAGGTATCATTATCAACCATTGTATGGCTTAGCTTCCCCCTATTCTGAGTTGAGTTATCCAATATATCCCAGATCCTCAGTTCTTCAGACTTCAACTCTGGACTACTTCATTGACTATCAGTGACTTACACTGTTAACCCTAGTTTTACCAGGAAATAATCTGCCCCCAATAAGTTATAGCTTTTCAACTGTCTGCTCCCTTTACTGATTCTGGACTCATTCGACATCTCACCCATCATACCGTCTCCTATCTCTGTGTTCTGAGTCCACTCAAGGCTATTATTTTCACTCATACCCATAATAGATCCCAACTATTATTGATTGAATTATGTCCTGAGCTAAGATCTTTGATTATTCTCTATCCTCATAGTCAACCAGACAAATATCACCACAGATAGTCTGACATTGCCATGTCTTTTGTTTCTTTTTGCTTCTGATTGGAGGCTTCTGTTAACCTAGCTATGATTACTAGATCCATCACAATTTCACTCTATGCAATTTCGGCAAGAATTTTAGGAATACTTGGCAATGTTTCCTCATCTCTAATTGACTCATTATAACTTTTATCTTAACAGCTGTTCAAAATATTCTCCACTGCTTTCATATCCCAAACCTACTTCTACACCACACTCTGGGTAAATGTTCTAGCTTCTGGTTTGCTATTAAGATAGATAGCATTCTGCGATCTACCATCTGCATGATGCTTCTATAATTAAAAAGTGAATTTATCATATCATCCCCATTGCCATTATCTGGCTCCAGCTGACACCTTTAGACACTTATAGAGTCTACTTACTTCTGTTTCATTTTTTTTTTTTCCATTTCACTGTTTATCATATAGCCATGCTTTCATAGACTTCCTGGCCTCTGTTTCCTCCACTTAACATTGTATGTGCACTTTTCTCCATTATCTCTCTCTGGCACACTTTATACTCCTTACCTCAAGCATCAATTCCTTGGACTCCTTCCCCTAGCTTAAGTACATGCAGCTTCTCTTTTCCATCTAAAGTATACTAATTTCACTTGCCACTAATGTGTTAAAAGCAATTTGAAAACCAAGAATAGTTTCCTTTTCTTAACTTATTTTTCAAGTCCGGCGTACTGTCTAGTTCAGTTCAGTCTCTCAGTCGTGTCCGACTCTGCAAACCCATGAATTGCAGCACCCCAGATCTCCCTGTCAATCACCAACTCCTGGAATTCACTCAGACTCACGTCCATCGAGTTGGTGATGCCATCCAGCCATCTCATCCTCTGTTGTCCCCTTTTCCACCTGCCCCCAATCCCTCCCAGCATCAGAGTTTTTTCCAATGAGTGAACTCTTCGTATGAGGTGGCCAAAGTACTGGAGTTTCAGCTTTAGCGTCATTCCTTCCAAAGAACACCCAGGACTGACCTCCTTTAGAATGGACCGGTTGGATCTCCTTGCACTCCAAGGGACTCTCAAGAGTCTTCTCCAACACCAGAGCTCAAAAACATCAATTCTTCGGTGCTCAGCTTTCTTCATAGTCCAAATCTCAAATCCACACCTCACTACTGGGAAAACCAGAGCCTTGACTAGACGGACCTATGTTGGCAAAGTAATGTCTCTTCCTTTGAATATGCTATCTAGGTTGGTCATAACTTTCCTTCCAAGGAGTAAGCGTATTTTAACTTCATGGCTGCAATCACCATCTGCAGTGATTTTGGAGCCCAGAAAAATAAAGTCCGACACTTTCCCCATCTATTTCCCATGAAGTGATGGGACCAGATGCCATGATCTTAGTTTTCTGAATGTTGAGCTTTAAGCCAACTTGTTCACTCTCCTCTTTCACTTTCATCAAGAGGCTTTTAGTTCCTCTTCACTTTCTGCCATAAGGATAGTGTCATGTGCATATCTGAGGTTATTGATACTTCTCCTGGCCATCTTGATCCCAGCTTGTGCTTCTTCCAAACCAGTGCTTCTCATGATGTACTCTGCATACAAGTTAAACAAACAGGGTGACAATATACAGCCTTGACGTACTCCTTTTCCTATTTGGAACCAGTCTGTTGTTCCATGTCCAGTTCTAACTGTTGCTTCCTGACCTGCATATAGGCTTCTCAAGAGGCAGGTCAGGCGGTCTGCTATTCCCATCTGTATCAGAATTTTCCACAGTTTATTGTGATGCACACAGTCAAAGGCTTTGGCATAGTCAATAAAGCAGAAATAGATGCTTTTCTGGAACTCTCTTCCTTTTTCCAAGATCCAGCAGATGTTAGCAATTTGATCTCTGGTTCCTCTGCCTTTTCTAAAACCAGCTTGAACATCTGGAAGTTCACAGTTCATGTATTCCTGAAGCCTGGCTTGGAGAATTTTGAGAATTACTTTACTAGCTTGTGAGATGAGTGCAATTGTGCGGTAGTTTGAGCATTCTTTGGCATTGCCTTTCTTTGGGATTGGAATGAAAACTGACCTTTTCCTGTCCTGTGGCCACTGCTGAGTTTTCCAAATTTGCTGGCAGATTCAGTGCAGCAATTTCACAGCATAATCTTTCAGGATTTGAAATACCTCAACTGGAATTTCATCACCTCCACTAGCTTTGATCATAGTGATGCTTTCTAAGGAACACTTGACTTTACAGTCCAGGATGTCTGGCTCCAGGTGAGTGATCACACCATCGTGATTATCGTGGTTGTGAAGATCTTTTTTGTACAGTTCTTCTGTTAATTCCCGACACCTCTTTTTCATATCTTCTGCTTCTGTTAGGTCCATACCATTTCTGTTCTTTATCGAGCCCATCTTTGCATGAAGTGTTCCCTTGGTATCTCTAATTTTCTTGAAGGGATCTCAAGTCTTTCCCATTCTGTTGTTTTCCTCTATGTCTTTGCATTGATCGCTGAGGAGGCTTCCTTATCTCTCCTTGCTATTCTTTGGAACTCTGCATTCAGATGCTTATATCTTTCCTTTTCTCCTTTGCTTTTCACTTCTCTTCCTTTCACAGCTATTTGTAAGGTCTCCCCAGACAGTAATTTTGCTTTTTTGCGTTTCTTTTCAATGGGAATGGTATTGATCCCTGTCTCCTCTATAGTGACACGAACCTCCGTCCATTGTTCATCAGGCACTCTATCTATCAGATCTAGGCCCTTAAATCTATTTCTCACTTCCACTGTAAAATCATAAGGGATTTGATTTAGGTCATACCTGAATGGTCTTGTGATTTTTCCCTACCTTCTTCAATTTAAGCCTGAATTTGACAATAAGGAGCTCATGATCTGAGCGAAAGTCAGCTCCTGGTCTTGTTTTTGCTGACTGTATACAGCTTCTCCATCTTTGGCTGCAAAGAATATAATCAATCTAATTTCACTGTTGACCATCTGGTGATGTCCATGTGTAGAGTCTTCTCTTGTGTTGTTGGAAGAGGGTGTTTGCTATAACCAGTGCGTTTTCCTGGCAAAACTCTGTTAGCCTTTGCCCTGCTTCCATATTCCAAGGCCAAATTTGCCTGTTACTCCAGGTGTTTCTTGACTTCCTACTTTTGCATTCCAGTCCCCTATAATGAAAAGGACATCTTTTTGGGGTGTTAGTTCTAAAAGGTCTTATAGGTCTTCATAGAACCATTGAACTTCAGCTTCTTCAGCATTACTGGTTGGGGTATAGACTTGGATTACTGTGGTATTGAATGGTTTGCCTTAGAAATGAACAGAGATCATTCTTGTCGTTTTTGAGATTGCATCCAAGTACTGCATTTCGGACTCTTTTGCTGACCATGATGGCTACTCCATTTCTTCTGAGGGATTCCTGCCTGCAGTAGTAGATATAATGGGCATCTGAGTTAAATTCACCCATTCCAGTCCATTTTAGTTTGTTGATTCCTAGAATGTCGACGTTCACTCTTGCCATCTCCTGTTTGACCACTTCCAATTTGCCTTGATTCATGGACCTGACATTCCAGGTTCCTATGCAATATTACTTTTTACAGCATCGGACATTGCTTCTATCACCAGTCACATCCACAGCTGGGTATTGTTTTTGCTTTGTCTCCATCCCTTCATTCCTTCTGGAGTAATTTCTCCACTGATCTCCAGTAGCATATTGGCACCTTGTACATATTGTACTGTCTAACATACAATAGAGCGCGGGCAGCTGCAACGGCACAGAGAGCTCAGCGGAGAGGAGCTACCCCATGTCCGAGGTCAGGGGCAGAAGCTGGGAGGACCCCATGCCCAAAGGGCGGCGGCCAAGAGGAGCTACCTCACGTCCAAGGTCAAGGGCAGCGTCCAGGAAGAGCTACCCCACATCTGAGGCCAGGGGGGGCAGCCGAGAGGAGCTACCCCACATCCAAGGTCAGGGTCGGTGGCCGAGAGTACCAGGGTGAAACAGCGTAGGGGCAGCGGAAAGGAGCTATCTCATGTCCGAGACAAGGGGTGATGGCCAGGAGGAGCTAGCCCACACCCGAGGCCAGGGGCAGCGGCCAAGAGGAGCAAACCCATGTCCAAGGAACAGTGGCTGCCTGGTCGCAGCAGGGCCTAGAGGAGCTATTCCATGTTCGAGGTCAGGAGGCGCAGTGATGAGGAAATACCCCTCATCCAAGGTAAGGAGCAGCAGCTGTGCTTTGCTGGAGCAGCCATGAAGAGATACCCAATGTTCAAGGTAAGAGAAACCCAAGTAAGACAGTAGGTGTTGCAAGAGGGCATCAGAAGGCAGACACACTGAAACCATAAACACAGAAAAGTAGTCAATCTAATCACAATAGGACTACAGCCTTGTCTAACTCAATGAAATTAAGATAGATGGGTCATGGTGGAGAGGGCTGACAGAATGTGGTCCACTGGAGAAAGGAATGGCAAACCACTTTGGTATTCTTGGCACCCAAGATAGACAGGTCATGGTGGAGAGGGCTGACAGAATGTGGTCCACTGGAGAAAGGAATGGCAAACCACTTCAGTATTCTTGTCTTGAGAACCCCATGAACAGTACGAAAAGGAAAAATGATAGGATACTGAAAGAGGAACTCCCAGGTCAGTAGATGCCCAATATGCTACTGGAGAAGAGTGGAGAAATAACTCCAGAAAGAATGAAGGGATGGAGACAAAGCAAAAACAATACCCAGCTGTGGATGTGACTGGTGAAAGAAGCAATGTCTGATGCTATAAAGAGCAAATTGCATAGGAACCTGGAAGGTCAGGTCCATGAATCAAGGCAAATTGGAAGTGGTCAAACAGGAGATGGCAAGAGTGAACGTCGACATTCTAGGAATCAGCTAACTCAAATGGACTGGAATGGGTGAATTTAACTCAGATGCCCATTATATCTACTACTGCCAGCAGGAATCCCTTAGAAGAAGTGGAGTAGCCATCATGGTCAACAAAAGAGTCCGAAATGCAGTGCTTGGATGCAATCTCCAAAATGACAGAATGATCTCTGTTCATTTCTAAGGCAAACCATTCAATACCACAGTAATCCAAGTCTATGCCCCAACCAGTAATGCTGAAGAAGCTGAAGTGAATGGTTCTATGAAGACTTACAAGACCTTTTAGAACTAACACCCCAAAACGATGTCCTTTTCATTATAGGGGACTGGAATGCAAAAGAAGGAAGTCAAGAAACACCTGGAGCAACAGGCAAATTTGGCCTTGGAATACAGAATGAAGCAGGGCAAAGGCTAACAGAGTTTTGCCAAGAAAATGCACTGGTTATAGCAAACACCCTCTTCCAACAACACAAGAGAGGACTCTACACATGGACATCACCAGATGGTCAACACTGAAATCAGATTGATTATATTCTTTGCAGCCAAAGATGGAGAAGCTGTATACAGTCAGCAAAAACAAGACTGGGAGCTGACTGTGACTCAGATCATGAACTCCTTATTGTCAAATTCAGACTTAAATTGAAGAAAGTAGGGAAAACCACTATACCATTCAGGTATGACCTAAATCAAATCCCTTATGATTATACAGTGGAAGTGAGAAATAGACTTAAGGGACTAGATCTGATAGATAGAGTGCCTGATGAACTATGGATAGAGGTTTCTGACATTGTACAGGAGACAGGGATCAAGATCATCCCCATGGCAAAGAAATGCAAAAAAGCAAAATGGCAGTCTGGGGAGGCCTTACAAACAGCTGTGAAAAGAAAGGAGAAAAGCAAAGGAGAAAAGGAAAGATATAAGCATCTGAATGCAGAGTTCCAAAGAGGAGCAAGGAGAGATAAGAAAGCCTTCCTCAGCGATCAATGCAAAGAAATAGAGGAAAACAACAGAATGCGAAAGACTTGAGATCCCTTCAAGAAAATTAGAGATACCAAGGGAACATTTCATGCAAAGATGGGCTTGATAAAGGACAGAAATGGTATGGACCTAACAGAAGCAGAAGATATTAAGAAGAGGTGGCAGGAATACACAGAAGAAGCGTACAAAAAAGATCTTCACGACCAAGATAATCACGATGGTGTGATCATTCACCTGGAGCCAGACATCCTGGAATGTGAAGTCAAGTGGGCCTTAGAAAGCATCACTATAACAAAGCTAATGGAGATGATGGATCTCCAGATGAGCTCTTTCAAATCCTGAAAGATGATGCTATGAGAGGGCTGCACTGAATATGCCAGCAATTTTGGAAAGCTCAGCACTTTGACACAGGACTGGTAAAGGTCAGATTTCATTCCAATCCCAAAGAAAGGCAATACCAAAGAATGCTCGAACTACCACACAATTGCACTCATCTCACAGGCTAGTAAAGTAATGCTTAAAATTCTCCAAGCCAGGCTTCAGCAATATGTGAACTGTGAACTTCCAGATGTTCAAGCTGGTTTTAGAAAAGGCAGAAGAACCAGAGATCAAATGGCCAACAACTGCTGGATCATGGAAAAAGGAAGAGAGCCCCAGAAAAACATCTATTTCTGCTTTATTGACTATGCCAAAGCCTTTGACTCTGTGGATCACAATAAACTGTGGAAAATTCTGAAGGAGATGGGAATAGCAGACCACCTGACCTGCCTCTTGAGAAACCTATATGCAGGTCAGGAAGCAACAGTTAGAACTGGACATGGAACAACAGACTCGATCCAAATAGGAAAAGGAGTATGTCAAGTCTGTATATTTTCACCCTGCTTATTTAACTTCCATGCAGAGTACATCATGAGAAACACTGGGTTGGAAGAAGCACAAGCTGGAATCAAGATTGCCAGGAGAAATATCAATTACCTCAGATATGCAGATGAAACCACCGTCCTCTCAGAAAGTGAAGAGGAACTAAAAATCCTCTTTATCAAAGTGAAAGAGGAGAGTAAAACAGTTGGCTTAAAGCTCAACATTCAGAAAACGAAGATCATGACTTCTGGTCCCATCATTTCATGGGAAATAAATGGGGAAACAGTGGAAACAGTGTCAGAGTTTATTTTTCTGGGCTCCAAAATCATTACAGATGGTGACTTCAGCCATGAAATTAAAAGATGCTTACTCCTTTGAAGAAAAGTTATGACCAACCTAGATAGCATATTCAAAAGCAGTACTTTGCCAACTTAGGTCCGTCTAGTCAAGGCCATGGTTTTTCCAGTGGTCATGTATGGATGTTAAGTTTGGACTGTGAAGGAGGCTGAGCGCCGAAGAATTGATGCTTTGAACTTGGTGTTGGAGAAGACTCTTGAGAGTCCCTTGGACTGCAAGGAGATCCAACCAGTCCATTCTGAAGGAGATCAACCCTGGGATTTCTTTGGAAGGAATGATGCTAAAGCTGAAACTCCAGTACTTTGGCCACCTCATGCGAAGAGTTGACTCATTGGAAAAGACTCTGATGTTGGGAGTGATTGGGGGCAGGAGGAGAATGGGATGAGGATGAGATGGCTGGATGGCATCAGTGACTCGATGGTCGTGAGTCTGAGTGAACTACAGTAGTTGGTGATGGACAGGGTGGCCTGGCTTGCTGCAATTCATGGTGTCACAAAGAGTTGGACACAACTGAGCAACTGAATTGAACTGAACTGAACATACAATAAATGGCCAGTAGATTTTTACTGAGTATCTTACAACTGAACTTTATTGATGGTAACCTCTAAATGTCTTGATAGTGTTAAAAAGAACCCTTTTATATTTCCTCATTATGTTATCTTCTCCTTTCTTTTTATCAACTTCATTTCTGTTCCATGACCCTTTATTCCTTGGTCTCATTATATAAATGGAAGATTCCAATTCATTGTGATAGTCTGCAAATTGCTTTTGCTTAAATCTTCTACCACGTCCATGTAATCACATAATATGTCATCTACTTTATATTCATGGTCCACTTCCATTTCATATTAAGGTAAACTATTTTCTTAACACCGCTTCTTGATCATACCATCTTTCCTCTGCTGTTTCTTCAGATTTATTTTTTTTCTTTTTCCTAAAATCTCAACTTTTCCTATTTTTCTTTCTCCATCACTAAGTTGATGCTTAGCTGATGATTGTCTCTCTTCTGTCATCCTCACTCTGATGAAATTATTTTTCTTATTTTCAGGTCAAATCCTTTTCTCAGTCATTCTCACATTATTTCTCAACAGTCTATGAAAATACAAATAACTGTTCCTTAACTAAAAATTGCTCCACCCCACATTTAAGATGAGCCACATACTGAGGCATTTTCATATGTCTCTTCCTCCATGGTCTGCATTTTTAATCTTTGGGTTCATCACCTCATGGGAATCTCAACTTAGATGTTCTATCAGCAACTGATTTAAAGTATTTGATCTCCCTGGATCACCTGAAAATGGAACTTTTGAGATATCTAGATTAATAGATTATATATGGTTGCCACTAAATTAGAACTGTGTGGAGACTGACTATATTGTGGGTCACTGGCTACTCAATTTCTCAGTCATTGTGCACAGTCTTACAACTCTATCCCAATCTCTTCATTACTTCTAAACTCAATCTTTCAAATACAGAGGTACTCCTCCAGGAAATACAGTGTCAAGCTCCTACAAATTTCTGGTCACAGCATTTTTCTCAACTGATCAATACATAGCCTTATTTTTTGCATTTTTGTTTGTAGACACCTTATTTCATGTATTGCAGATTCATGTACATTGGACTTAGAGCCAGAAGCACTACAACCCATGCATAACAAACCTTATCTAGTACATAGAAAGCACATTGCAGCTTTCTTCTTAGGGGCAATAGATAGCTCTTCAGCATTATGCTTGAGAGCTATTTCAAACAGTGAAGTTATCAATAACAACACAAAAATGCAAACAAAAACAAAAACACACCTGGCACTAAATAAACCACAAAAAGAACACTTGTTTATAGTTTTAGGGTTGGAAGTTGAGACAAGAAAGTAGAGTGGCTCCTTGTTCAGCCCCATTGGGTAATTCATATTTACTTTTTTGCCCACAAATGACTGTGAACTCACCACAACTATTTATATTGGAGTCATACATACATTGTAGCAAGTGGGTGAGTTTATACATGCAGAATCCCTGAACATGTTTTTCTATGTGTAAAATTGATAAACAAAAAGCTCCTACTGTACAGAACAGGGAACTATATTCAATATTTTATAATAACATATGATGGAAAAGAATATAAAGAGAATATACATATATATGCATATATATACATATACATATATGCATATATTTTATATTATTTTCATATATATATATGTATTTGGTATATATAACTGAATCAGTCTGCTGAATACTTAAAACTCAGAAAACATTGTCAATCAACTATACTTCAATAAACATCAAACAAACAAACAAACAAAGAATCCTGAAGAATGGGGGTGGATGGTTTGTGCAACTCTCTTGCTTCATCTCCTGGATTTCTGCTTGGATATTTAAACTCACTTTACAGGAAAGTGACCCAGATCTTCCTCAGTGTGATCTCTTATTTGTTTGGCTAATTCTCATATAGCAACATTCAGCTCAGTCACTCAATTGTGTCCGACTCTTTGTAACCCCATGAATCGCAGCATGCCAGGCCTCCCTGTCCATCACCAACTCCCAGAGTTCACTCAGACTCATGACCATCGAGTTGGTGATGCCATTTAGACATCTCACCCTCTGTCTTCCCCTTCTCCTCCTGCCCCCAATCCCTCCCAGCATCAGAGTCTTTTCCAATGAGTCAACTCTTCGCATGAGGTGGCCAAAGTACTGGAGTTTCAGCTTTAGCATCATTCCTTCCAAAGAAATGCCAGGGCTGATCTCCTTCAGAATGGACTGGTTGGATCTCCTTGCAGTCCAAGGGACTCTCAAGAGTCTTCTCCAACACCACAGTTCAAAAGCATCAGTTCTTTGGTATCTCTAGCCAAATACTGATTTTTGCTCATGCTAACTTCAACTTTCTCCCATCCCTGTGTTTTAATGATTTAAATATCCTTTTGGTCATCAAGGCTGGAAGCTAACATTACGTCATTCAATATGTACCTCTATTGTTTCTTATTTAATTCATTCTTGATATTTGCCATCAGCTTTATTTTCATAAAACAGGACAACTATTCTCTATGTTCTGATAGCTTCCAATTTTTTAAATATACGCTTATGTATATGCCCAAATCCTAAACTACTTTTTGAATTAATTACATATAATATCATAAAGTATTTTATGCTAAAAATATGTCATAAATCTCTTTCTGAGATTTATAACATTAGAGTTATTATTTATTAATAACTATGCACAAATATCCCACGTCTGAGGTCAGGGGTGGCAGCCTGGAGGAGCAACACCATTTCCAAAAAGCAGTGGCTGCACGGGCACAGGAGGGCCTAGAAGAGCTACTCCACGTTCAAGGTCAGGAGATACGGCCAAGGTAAGGAGCAGTGGCTGCACTTTGCTAGAGCAGCCATGAAGAGATACCCCACGTCCAAGGTAAGAGAAACCCAAGTAAGACGGTAGGTGTTTCAAGAGGGCATCAGAGGGCAGTCACACTGAAACCATAATCACAGAAAACTAGTCAATCTAATCACAGTAGGGCCACAGCCTTTTCTAACTCAGTGAAACTAAGCCATGCCCGAGGGGCCACCCAAGGTAGGCGGGTCATGGTGGAGAGGGCTGACAGAATGTGGTCCACTGGAGAAAGGAATGGCAAACCATTTCAGTATTCTTGCCTTGAGAACCCCATGAACAGTATAAAAAAGCAAAATGATGGGATACTGAAAGAGGAACTCCCCAGGTCAGTAGGTGCCCAATATGCTACTAGAGATCAGTGGAGAAATAACTCCAGAAGGAATGAAGGGATGGAGCCAAAGCAAAAACAATACCCAGCTGTGAATGTGACTGGTGATAGAAGCAAGGTCTGATGCTGTAAAGAGTAATATTGCATAGGAACCTGGAATGTCAGGTCCATGAATCAAGGCAAAATGGAAGTGGTCAAACAAGAGATGGCAAGAGTGAACATCGACATTCTAGGAATCAGCTAACTCAAATGGACTGGAATGGGTGAATTTAACTCAGATGCCCATTTTATCTACTACTGCTGGCAGGAATCCCTTAGAAGAAACAGAGTAGCCATCATGGTCAACAAAAGAGTCTGAAATGCAGTGCTTGGATGCAATCTCAAAAACAACAGAATGATCTCTGTTCGTTTCCAAGGCAAACCATTCAGTATCACAGTAATCCAAGTCTATACCCCAACCAGTAACGCTGAAGAAGCTGAAGTTCAATGGTTCTATGAACACCTACAAGACCTTTTAGAACTAACACCCCAAAACGATGTCCTTTTCATTATAGGGGACTGGAATGCAAAAGTAGGAAGTCAAGAAACACCTGGAGCAACAGGCAAATTTGCCTTGGAATACAGAATGAAGTAAGGCAAAGACTAATAGAGTTTTGCCAGGAGAATGCACTGGTCATAGCAAACACCCTCTTCCAACAACACAAGAGAGGACTCTACACATGGACATCACCAGATGGTCAACACTGAAATCAGATTGATTATATATTTGCAGCTAAAGATGGAGACACTCTATACAGTCAGCAAAAACAAGACCGGGAGCTGACTGTGGCTCAGATCATGAACTCCTTATTGCCAAATTCAGACTTAAATTGAAGAAAGTAGGGAAAACCACTAGACCATTCATGTAAGACCTGAATCAAATCCCTTATGATTATACAGTGGAAGTGAGAAATAGATTTAAGGGACTAGATCTGATAGATAGAGTGCCTGATGAACTATGGATAGAGGTTCCTGACATTGTACAGGAGACAGGGATCAAGACCATTCCCATGGAAAAGAAATGCAAAAAAGCAAAATGGCTGTCTGGGGAGGCCTTACAAATAGCTGTGAAAAGAAGAGAAGAGAAAAGGAAAGATATAAGCATCTGAATGCAGAATTCCAAGGAAGAGCAAGTAGAGATAAGAAAGCCTTCCTCAGCGATCAATGCAAAGAAATAGAGGAAAACAACAGAATGGGAAAGGCTTGAGATCCCTTTAAGAAAATTAGAGATACCAAGGGAACATTTCATGCAAAGATGGGCTCGATAAAGGACAGAAATGGTATGGACCTAACAGAAGCAGAAGATGTTAAGAAGAGGTGGCAGGAATACACAGAAGAAGCGTACAAAAAAGATCTTCACGACCAAGATAATCACGATGGTGTGATCATTCACCTGGAGCCAGACATCCTGGAATGTTCAATCAAGTGGGCCTTAGAAATTATCACTATGAACAAAGCTAGTGAAGGTGATGAAATTCCAGTTGAGCTATTTGAAACCCTGAAAGATCATACTATCCGAGGGCTGCACTCAATATGCCAGCAAATTTGGAAAACTCAGCAGTGGCCACAGGACTGGAAAATGTTAGTTTTCATTCCAATCCCAAAGAAAGGCAATACCAAAGAATGCTCAAACTACCACATAATTGCACTCATCTAACACGCTAATAAAGTAATGCTCAAAATTCTCCAAGCCAGGCTTCAGCAACACGTGAACCATGAACTCCCAGATGTTCAAGCTGGTTTTAGAAAAGGCAGAAGAACCAGAGATCAAATTGCCAACATCTGCAAGATCATGGAAAAAGAGAGTTCCAGAAAAACATCTATTTCTGCTTTATTGACCCTGCCAAAGCCTTTGTCTGTGTGGATTACAATAAACTGTGGAAAATTCTGAATGAGATAGAAATACCAGACCACCTGACCTTCCTCTTGAGAAACCTATATGGAGGTCAGTAAGCAACAGTTAGAACTGGACATGGAACAACAGACTAGTTCCAAATAGGAAAAGGAGTACGTCAAGGCTGTATATTGTCACCCTGCTTATTTAACTTATATGCAGAGTACATCATGAGAAACGCTGGGCTGGAAGAAACACAAACTGGAATCAATTGCCAGGAGAAATATCAATAACCTCAGATATGTAGATGACACCATCCTCTTGGCAGAAAGTGAAGAGGAACTAAAAAGCCTCTTTATTAAAGTGAAAGAGGAGAGTGAAAATGTTGGCTTAAAGCTCAACATTCAGAAAACTAAGATCATTGCATCTGGCCCCATCACTTCATGGCAAATAGATGGGGAAACAGTGGAAAGTGTCAGACTTTATTCTTTTGGGCTCCAATATTACTGCAGATGGTGACTTCAGCCATGAAATTAAAAGACGCTTACTCCTTTGAAGGAAGGTTATGACTAACCTAGATAGCATATTGAAAAGCAGTACTTTGCCAACAAAAGTCCATCTAGTCAAGGCTATGGTTTTTCCAGTGGCCATGTATGGATGTGAAAGTTGGGCTGTGAAGAAAGCTGAGCGCCAAAGAGTTGTTGCTTTTGAACTGTGTAGTTGGAGAAGACTCTTGAGAGTCCCACGGACTCCAAAGAGATCCAACCAGTCCATTCTAAAGGAGATCAGCCCTGGGTGTTTTTTTGAAGGATTGATGCTAAAGCTGAAACTGCAGTATTTTGGCCACCATGAGGAGTTAACTCATTGGAAAAGACTCTGTTGCTGGGAGGGATTGGGGGCAGGAGGAGAAGGGGATGACAGAGGATCAGATTATTAGATGGCATCACTGAGTTGATGGACGTGAGTTTGAGTGAATGCCGGGAGATGGTGATGAACAGGGAGGCCTGGCGTGCTGCAATTCATGGGGTCGCAAAGAGTCGTACACGACTGAACAGCTGAACTGAACTGATGAACAAATATAACCATTATCCTGATTTTTACCATCAGAAGTCAGTTTTACTATTTTGGATGATTTATATAAATGAAAATCATAGTATACACTTTTGGATCTAGTTTTTCTATTCTACCATGATATAACAGAGAATGAGAGGATTTTGTTCATATACATTGTCATTAGTTATTTATTGATTCAATTATTAATGGAAATATGGCCATTTTTAGCTCAGGTATATGTAAGTAGTGGTGCTGTATCATGTTTTTTTATTTGACTCTTGGTGAACATATGCACATATTTTTGTTGTACCTGCCAGTGGTAGCTCTGCTTCAAAAGCCTTTATTCTACTCTAGTGGATAATTTCAAATAATATTCTGGAGTTGTTCCAATTTGCAATCTCTCCACTAGCTTTTGTGTATTATGGACCAACATTTGTCATTGTCTCTCTCTTTCAACTTAATCATTCTACTTCATGCCTAGTGATATATTATAGTGTTCTACTTTTTATTTCCTTGAGGAGTAATGGTCTTGAGGATCTTTCTATATGTATTCTGGCAATTTGGACAAATATATGAATAAAGACATGAACATGTCTAAAATTATAGGTTTGTTATTATTCTACCATGGTGGGACTAATATCAGGAGATGATGGCTCTTGAAAAGATTGTGTGTTACTCACAGATCCCAAAAGAAAAAGGCATTTCATACCATTCAGTGCAACATAGACATATGTGGGTTTGTCAGGAGACAATGGAAATGGGATTTAATGTACACAGGAAATATTGCTGTGGTTTTAGCAGGAAAGGAAAGGTAGGCTTAGTTACCAACTCTGAGGACTGGCTAGTTTGAGTAATGTTGCTGGGCTCTGGGGCACAGGGGCTGCTGCTAGGTGTCTGGTGGCTGGCCCCAGATTGATTAGGGCAGAGGGAATGGTGTGTGGGCTCTGCGTTTGTTGGTTTGTATATGAAAAGTGTGGTGATAGGTACATTGTTTACTATCTCTTATAATTAACCAGCCTTGGTAGAAGCAACCTCCCCAGGGTTAGCAATGCCCAGAATAATGTCTCAGAAATATAGAAAATAAAAAAGACACACTTGACAATACATGAAGCTGTTTAAGGCTTCCATTGGAATTTCCATTGCAGTGTTTTATTTAGGTTGTTTTTATTCAAGAAATAAGTCGTTTGTGGTCACTCTATGTCTGTTTTTCACTTTCTTAATGTTTTACTTTCTTTTTTTTTTTTTAAACTGCATTTTTGTTGAAGTACAGTTGTTTTACAAAACTGTGTTAGATTCAGGTATACAGGAAAGTGAATTCTTTTTCTGATCCTTTACCCTTATCAGTCAGTTCAGTTCAGTTGCTCAGTTATGTCTGACTCTTTGTGACCCCATTGACTGGAACACACCAGACTTCCCTGTCCATCACCAACTCCCAGAGTTTACACAAACTCATGTCCATTGCCAACCATCTCATCCTTTGTCATCCCATTCTTCTCCCAGCTTCAATCATTCCAATCCCAGATTCTGCATTCTCTCAAGATAGGACATAGAAAGCTTAGGATGAATTTCCCTCATTTCACCTGATGTAGCCTTCTCAAGAAGCTATGGATATGTGGACTATTTTTGCATACTTGTTGTCATATAGTCTCATCTTTTTTTTCATGGCATTGAAAATATAAAAAGTCAGTTTAAATAAAGCATTTTCTTTACATCTCATCCTGTCTTATTGACATAATAAATTCTGTTTGTTGTTGTTATTACTGTTGTATCAGTTGGAGTGTGTCTAGCTGCAAGTGACATATCATCTCGAAAGAGGAATCAACATCTTATACAATGAAAAGTTTAGTATCATAACCAACAAGAAGTTCTGGTAAATATAATTCCAGGATGGGAAAACTGAACAACATACCTAAATCTCCAAGGGCCTCAGTTTAGTTCAGTTCAGTTGCTCAGTCATGTCTGACTCTTTATGACCCCATGAATAGCAGCACAGGCCTCCCTGTCCATCACCAAATCGCAGAGCTCACTCAAACTCACGTCCATCGAGTCGGTGATGCCATCCAGCCATCTCATCCTCTGTCGTCCCCTTCTCCTCCTGCCCCCAATCCCTCCCAGCATCAGAGTCTTTTGCAATGAGTCAACTCTTCACATGAGGTGGCCAAAGTACTGGAGTTTCAGCTTTAGCATCATTCCTTCCAAAGAACACCCAGGGCTGATCTCCTTCAGAATGGACTGGTTGGATCTCCTTGCAGTCCAAGGGACTCTCAAGAGTCTTCTCCAACACCACAGTTCAAAAACATCAATTCTCCAGTTTCATTCTTCTTTCTCAAGATAGCTTTGGCTATTGGAGGTTTTTTGTATTTCCATACAAATTGTGAAATTATTTGTTCTAGCTCTGTGAAGAATACCATTGATAGCTTGATAGGGATTTCATTGAATCTGTAAATTGCCTTGGGTAGTATACTCATTTTCACTATATTGATTCTTCCAATCCATGAACATGGTATATTTCTCCATCTACTAGTGTCCTCTTTGATTTCTTTCACCAGTGTTTCATAGTTTTCTATATTTAGGTCTTTAGTTTCTTTAGGTAGATATATTCCTAAGTATTTCATTCTTTTCATTGCAATGGTGAATGGAATTGTTTCCTTAATTTCTCTTTCTATTTTCTCATTATTAGTGTATAGGAATGCAAGGGATTTCTGTGTGTTGATTTTATATCCTGCAACTTTACTATATTCATTGATTAACTCTTGTAATATTCTGGTGGAGTCTTTAGGGTTTTCTATGTAGAGGATCATGTCATCTGCAAACAGTGAGTGATTTACTTCTTCTTTTCCAATTTGGATTCCTTTTATTTCTTTTTCTGATTGCTGTGGCCAAAACTATGTTGAATAGTAATGGTGAAAGTGGGCAGCCTTGTCTTGTTCCTAACTTTAGAGGAAGTGCTTTCAATTTTTCACCATTGAGGATAATGTTTGCTGTGGGTTTCTCATATATAGCTTTTATTATGTTGAGGTATGTTCCTTCTATTCCTGCTTTCTGGAGAGTTTTTATCATAAATGGATATTGAATTTTGACAAAGGCTTTCTCTGCATCTATTGAGATAATCATATGGTTTTTATTTTTCAATTTGTTAATGTGGTGTATTACATTAATTGATTTGCCAATATTGAAGAATCCTTGCATCCCTGGGATAAAGCCCACTTGGTCATGGTGTATGATCTTTTTAATGTGTTGTTGGATTCTGATTGCTAGAATTTTGTTAAGGATTTTTGCATCTATGTTCATCAGTGATATTGGCCTGTAGTTTTCTTTTTTTGTGGCATCCCTGTCAGGTTTTGGTCTCAGGGTGATGGTGGCCTCATAGAATGAGTTTGGAAGTTGACCTTCCTCTACAATTTTCTGGAAGAATTTGAGTAGGATAGGTGTTAGTTCTTCTCTAAATTTTTGGTAGAATTCAGCTGTGAAGCTGTCTGGACCTGGGCTTTTGTTTCCTGGAAGATTTCTGATTACAGTTTCAATTTCCGTGCTCGTGATGGGTCTGTTAAAATTGTTTATTTCTTCCTGGTCCAGTTTTGGAAAGTTGTACTTTTCTAAGAATTTGTCCATTTCTTCCACATTGTCCATTTTATTGGCATATAATTGCTGACATTAGTCTCTTATGATCCTTTGTATTTCTGTGTTGTCTGTTATGATCTATCCATTTTCATTTCTAATTTTATTGATTTGATTTTTCTCCCTTTGTTTCTTGATGAGTCTGGCTAATGCTTTGTCAATTTTATTTATCCTTTCAAAGAACCAGCTTTTGGCTTTGTTGATTTTTGCTATGGTCTCTTTTGTTTCTTTTGCATTTATTTCTGCCCTAATTTTTAAGATTTCTTTCCTTCTACTAACCCTGAGGTTCTTCATTTCTTCCTTTTCTAGTTGCTTTAGGTGTAGAGTTAGATTATTTATTTGACTTTTTTCTTGTTTCTTGAGGTATGCCTGTATTGCTAAGAACTTTCCCCTTAGGACTGCTTTTACAGTGTCCCACAGGTTTTGGGTTGTTGTGTTTTCATTTTTATTCGTTTCTATTCAAATTTTGATTTCTTTTTTGATTTATTCTGTGATTTGTTGGTTATTCAGCAGCATGTTGTTCAGCCTCCATATGTTGGAATTTTTAATAGTTTTTCTCCTGTAATTGAGATAGGAATCAACCTGCCTGACTTTAGGCTCTACTACAAAGCCACAGTCATCAAGACAGTATGGTACTGGCACAAAGACAGAAATATAGATCAATGGAATAAAATAGAAAGCCCAGAGATAAATCCACGCACATATGGACAACTTATCTTTGACAAAAGAGGCAAAAATATGCAATGGATTAAAGACAATCTCTTTAACAAGTGGTGCTGGGAAAACTGGTCAACCACTTGTAAAAGATTGAAACTAGAGCACTTTCTAACACCATACACAAAAATAAACTCAAAATGAATTAAAGATCTAAATGTAAGACCAGAAACTATAAAACTCCTAGAGGAGAACATAGGCAAAACTCTCTCCGACATATATCACAGCAGGATCCTCTATGACCCACCTCCCAGAATATTGGAAATAAAAGCAAAAATAAACAAATGGGACCTAATTAACCTTAAAAGTTTCTGCACAACAAAGGAAACTATAAGCAAGGTGAAAAGACAGCCTTCAGAATGGGAGAAAATAGTAGCAAATGAAGCAACAGACAAACAACTAATCTCAAAAATATACAAGCGACTCGTACAGTTCAACTCCAGAAAAATAAATGACCCAATCAAAAAATTGGCCAAAGAACTAAATAGACATTACTCCAAAGAAGACATACAGATGGCTAACAAACACATGAAAAGATGCTCAACATCACTCATTATCAGAGAAATGCAAATCAAAACCACTATGAGGTACCATTTCATGCCAGTCAGAATGGCTGCGATCCAAAAGTCTACAAGCAATAAATGCTGGAGATGGTGTGGAGAAAAGGGAACCCTCTTACACTGTTGGTGGGAATGCAAACTAGTACAGCCACTATGGAGAACAGTGTGGAGATTCCTTACAAAACTGGAAATAGAACTGCCTTATGATCCAGCAATCCCACTGCTGGGTATACACACTGAGGAAACCAGAAGGGAAAGAGACACGTGTACCCCAATGTTCATCACAGCACTGTTTTTAATAGCCAGGACATGGAAGCAACCTAGATGTCCATCAGCAGATGAATGGATAAGAAAGCAGTGGTACATATACACAATGGAATATTACTCAGACATTAAAAAGAATACTTTTGAATCAGTTCCAATGAGGTAGATGAAACTGGAGCCTATTATATAGAGTGAAGTAAGCCAGAAAGAAAAACACCAATACAGTATACTAACGCATATATATGGAATTTAGAAAGATGGTAACAATAACACTGTATACGAAACAGCAAAAGAGACACAGATGTATAGAACAGTCTTTTGGACTCTGTGCGAGAGGGAGAGGGTGGGATGTTTTGGGAGAATGGCATTGAAATATGTATAATATCATATATGAAATGAGTTGCCAGTCCAGGTTTGATGCACGATACTGGATGCTTGGGGCTGGTGCACTGGGACGACCCATAGGGATGGTATGAGGAGGGAGGAGGGAGGAGGGTTCAGGATGGGGAGCACATGTATACCTGTGGCAGATTCATTTTGATATATGGCAAAACCAATACAATATTGTAAAGTTAAAACAAAACAAAACAAAAGCATCAATTCTTTGGCACTCAGCTTTCTTCACAGTCCAACTCTTACATCCATACATGACCACTGGAAAAACCATAGCCTTGACTAGATAGACCTTTGTTGGCAAAGTAATGTTTCTGCTTTTCAATATGCTGTCTAGGTTGGTCATAACTTTCCTTTCAAGGAGTAAGCATCTTTTAATTTCATGGCTTCAGTCATCATCTGCAGTGATTTTGGAGCCCCCCAAAATAAAGTCTGACACTGTTTCCCCATCTATTTCCCATGAAGTGATGGGACCAAATGTCATGATCTTAGTTTTCTGAATGTTGAGCTTTAAGCCAACTTTTTCTAGAAATCGTTAATATTTCTGTTTTGTAAATTCAGCATTTTAAATGTGACTGATACTCTCATGACTGAAATTTGGGTATCCAGAAGTCCAGACATCAGATTTTTGCAATCTCTATCCATATTTACAAGGAGTAATATATCTTATCACATCTTCTTTAATCAGGGAGAAAAAGATAAACATCCAGAAGAGGTTTTCATATGTTTTGTTGACCAGGATGCTAATCACACTGATAAAACTTTTAAAACCATTCTATGCCAAAGACAGATAATTATAATAAACTGGATTAGATTCAGCAATAATTACACATTGGCATTAGGACAGTGCCACCCTCCATGAGAAGCTGAACATCAGAAGAAAAGTCAAAGTCTCTCTCAGAGGAAGCATTAGGAAGATCAGCAAAAACTCCCCAAACCCTAGAACAAGTAACAAACAAATCTATTTGCTATTACTCTCAAATATATGGTGTATTTTCCATAATTTGCAATTTTAGAATATTAAGAAGTTATGAAATGTTTGCTTTATTTTTACTTTAGCAAAAATTATGGCAACATTTTTTCTACTTTAAAAGCATTACCTCAATATAACATACAATATACAAATATTTAAGAACTATGCATTATTACTGTCTAAAATATTCTGATAAACAATTTGCAAAAAAACTAAGTAATGGAAAGATACTTCATGTTCATAGACAGGAAGATTCAATATCACTAAAATGTTAGTTCTTCCCAATTTAATCTGTAGATTACATGTACTCTCAATCAAAAATCCCAGTAAGCTATATTATAGATATAAAAATTTTATAGGAGAGGCAAAAGACCCAGGGTAACCAGCACGATATTGAAGGAGAAAAATCAAGTTAGAGGATGAACAATACTCAACTTTAAGACTTACTATATTGTTACAGCAATAAACAGAGTGTGATATTAGTGAAAGAACTGACAAATGGGCCAATGAAACATCCATGCAATAGAGAGCCCAGAAACGAATCCACATAAATGTGATCAACTGGTTTTTGACAAAGGATCAAAGGCAATACAATGGAGAAAAGATTTACTTTTCAACAAAAGGTATTGGAACAACTGGCCTTCGCAGGCAAATCAATGAATCTAGATATAGGTGGACATCACCAGATGATCAATACCAAAATTAGATTGACTATATTATTTGCACTCTATTCAGTCAGCAAAAATAAGACCAGAAGCTGACTGAGGCTCAGATCATGAACCCCTTATTGCCAAATTCACATTTAAATTTAATAAATTAGGGAAAACCAATAGGCCATTCAGGTATGACCTAAATCAAATCCCTTACATTTATACAGTGGAAGTGACAAATAGATTCAGGGCATTAGATCTGAAAACTATTGATGGAGGTTCATAACATTGTATAGGAGTTGGTGATCTAAAGCCATCCCCACAAAAGAAATGCAAAAAAGCAAAATGGTTGTCTGAGAAAGCCTTACAAATAGCTGAGAAAAGAGAAGCAGAATGTCAAATGATAGAAGGGAGAGAATATTGTAAAGTAAAATAATAATAATAATAAAATAAAAAAAAAAACTGAAAAAAAAAAAAAAAAACAAAACTCCTTCCTAGTGAACAACACAAATAAATAGAGGAAAAGAATACAATGGGAAAGACTAGAGATCACTTCAAGAAAATCAGAGATACCAAGGGAAAATTTTATGCAAAGATAGGCACAATAAAGAACAGAAATTATACACACCTAACAGAAGCAGAAGATATATTTTTTAAAGGAATAATTTATTTTACTTTACAATATTGTATTGGTTTTGCCATACATTGATTTGAATCCACCATGAGTATACATGTGTTCCCCATTCTGAACCCCCTTCCACCTCCCTCCCCATCCCATCCCTCTGGGTCATCCCAGAAGTAGACGATATTAAGAAGAGGTGGCAAGAATACACAGAAGAGCTATACAAAAAATATTTTAATGACCTGGAATACCACAATGGTGTAATCACTCACCTAGAGCCAGACACTCCGGAATGAGTAGTCAAGTGGTTCTTAGGAAGCATCACTATGAACAAAGGTAGTGGAGGTGATGGAATTCCAGCTGATCTATTTCCAATTCTAAAATATGATGTTTTTAAAATGCTGCACTCAATATGCCAGCAAATTTGGAAAACTCAGCAGTGACCACAGGACTGGAAAAGATCAGTTTTCATTCCAATCCCAAAGAAAGGCAATGCAAAAGAAAGTTCAAACTACCACCCAATTGCTTTCATCTCACACACTAGCAAATTAATGCTCAAAATTCTCCAAGCCAGGCTTCAACAGAACATGAACCATGAACATCCAGATGTTCAAGCTGGATTTAGAAAAGGCAGAGGAACCAGAGATCAAATTGCCAACATCTGCTGGATCATCGAAAAAGTGAGAGAATTCCAGAAATAAACATCTACTTCTGCTTCACTGACTACACTGAAGCCTTTGACTGTGTGGATCACAGCAAATTGTGGAAAATTCTTCAAGAGATTGGAATTCCAGACCACCTTACCTGCCTCCTGAGAAACCTGTATGAAGGACAAGAAGCAACAGTAAAAACCAGATATGGAATGATGGACTGGTTCAAAATCATATACTGTCTGTATCCTGTCACCCTGTTTATTTAACTTATGTGCTGAGTACATCGTGGGAAATGCAAGGTTGGATGAAGCACAAACTGAAATCAATATTGCCAGGAGAAATATCAATAACCTCAGATATGCATATGATGCCACCATTATGGAAGAAAACAAAGAGAAATTTAAGAGACTATTTATGAATGTGAAAGAGAAGAGGGAAAAAGCTGGCTTAAAACTTAACATTTAGAAAACTAAGAGCATGGCATCCAGTCCCATCACTTCATGGCAAATGGATGGGTAAACAATGGAAACAGTGGGATATTTTATTTTGAGGGGGCTCCAAAATCACTGCAGATGGTGACTGCAGCCATGAAATTAAAAGAAGCTTGCTCCTTCATGAAAAGCTATGACCAGCCTAGACAGCATATTATAAAGCAGAGACATTACTTTGCCAAAAAAGGTCTGTCTAGTCAAAGCTATGGTTTTTACAGTAATCATGTATGGATGTGAGAGTTGGACTATAAAGAAAGTTGTGTGCTGAAGAATTGATGCTTTTGAACCGTGGTGTTGGAGAAGACTCTTGAGAGTCCTTTGAATCCACTGCAAGGAGATCCAACCAGTCAATCCTAAAGGAAATCAGTCCTTAATATTCATTGGAAGGACTGATGCTAAAGCTGAAGCTGCAATACTTTGGTTACCTGATGTGAAGAACCTAGTCATTCGAAAAGACCCTGATGCTGGGAAAGATTGAAGACAGGAGAGTAAGGGGATAACAGAGGCTGAGATGGTTGGATGGCATCACAGACTCAAGGGACATGAGTTTGATCACGTTCTGGGAGATAGTGAAGATCAAGGGAAGCCTGGTGTTCTGCAGTCCATTAGATCACAAACATTCAGACAGGACTGAACAACTGAACAACCTCAAGACAAAGATTTTACCATGTCACAAAAATTAACTCAAAGGATCATAGACTTAAATGTAAAATGTGCAACTATAAAACAATATAGAAAGCACTTAGAGGTCCTTGGGTGTGGTGATGCCTTTTTAAATACAGCATCAAAGACATAATTAATGAGTGAAGTAATTGATACATTGAACTTTACTGAAATTCACAATCTGCTCCAAAAAAGAAAATATGAAGAGAATTAGAAGACAACCCATGGTTTTGGAGCAAATGTTTGCCAAGGACACATCTGACAAATGACTTTATCTAAAATATATAAAGAACACTTAAAACTCAGCAATAAGAAAACTGATAACTTGATTTAAAAAAAATGGGCTGGAGATCTGAATAGATACCTCACCAAAGAAGACTGACAGATAGCAACCAAGCATCTTAAATAATGTTCCACAGCATATAGCATCAGAGTATTTTGTTAGTAACTGAAATTTCAAAATAGTTTATCTATAGAAACATATTTTTGTTATAGTTATTTTGCTTTTTTAAAATTAGATCTCATTTACTTTCTTTCCTTTGCTTGTGTTTTTAATACACACACACACACACACACACAATGTTTTTGTGGTTTTTATTTTTTTCCAATTGTTTGATTAAATTTAATTTTTCTGGTAATTTTATACATATATATTATAGAATCTTAAGTTTATAGAATTGTGAACAGAAAAACAAAGTTTTAAACTTAATTACCTTTGAATAAATATCATATCAGGCTTACTATATTTTCCTAAATGCTTCATAGACCATTCATTTGCAAAGATTGTGCTCCAGAATTATTCTAATAAGTATTAACTAACTGATTTAAGGAAGGTATTAGTCATTTAGAACAACAACAAAAAAAAGATCAATATTAGAAATATAGTCTTTATGCAAGGCAATTAACAATCTAATTTGAACCATAAGACTCCTGGATTCTTAATGACTATAAGTATAAAGGTGCCTAAAATGAGCGTCTAGAGAACAAGCAGATAAGCTATCCATAAGCAGATAAGCAAATTTATGAAACTTTCCTTTGTGTTTCAGTTCTCCAGAGCATGAAATGTAAGGAAAGAATTGCTTGAGTATAAGATGGGCAAAACCACGAAAAAAATAATCTATTGCTATTTTTCTTAATTCCACCCAAAATCACTTCTCATTTTTTCTACTTCTATTAAAATTGAATTTAAGTAAGCATTTGACACTATTACATTTTTCTTGAAAGTCTCTCTCTATGTATTTAAAATAATCCATTTAGAATATAGTTTCACGTCCATTCATCTAATTATTGATAATTTCAACTTCTGTGTCGATGTCTGTTTTCCAGTCTTCTCTGCTTGTCAAGATAATTCTTATCAAGAATCACTGGATATTTTCTCAGTTTCTTTTATTGTTTGCTATTATATTTTTCAATAGTTTATAAGCTTCAAAGTGTCAGGGATCATATCTTGTTCTTTGCTTGTATTTCCCACAGCATCTAAGTTTAGCAGAGAATTCAAAAAACTATTTACCGAATAGAAATTACTTTCTTGTCTTCACATTTTAGCTTTCTGGCTGCCCTATATAATAACCCAAATAGTCTTTGTCTTTTACATATTGTCTTTACATAAAAATTGTTCTTATATTGCAGTCTAATACTTATTTGATTTCCAATTTCATATGATGTTTCACTTGATTTTTGTTCATAAACTGTTCCTGTATAATAATATTATGCCTGTAAATCTGTCACTTGTAAGAATGTAGAGTGAGATTTTCTGATATACTATACATTATTTCTTCTCTTATGGCTCAATCCATGTTTTCTCTATTGTTTGTTCTCTTTATTTGTTTCAAGGGCACAATACTTGCTCATTATAAAAGTAATAAAAATGGAAACAGTATAAATAGTAAATCAATAAATAACACCCCCTAGAATAATCAACATTTATATTTGATTATTATCATTCTAGCCATGATTATATAAATATTTAAAACAAGAAGTTGGATATAATGTGGAGGATAGGTGGATAGATAAAGCACTTTTTTATATAAATTATTTAAGTAACTCAACCCATTTTAATTATGTACTGTGCCATGCTCAGTTGCTTCAGTCATGTCCCACTCTGCGATCCTATAGACTATAGCCCACCAGGCTCCTTTGTCCATGGGATTCTCCAGGCAAGAATACTTGAGTGGGTTACCATACACCCCTCCAGGGGATTTTCCTGACTCAGGGATCGAACCCAGGTCTGTTGCACTGCAGGTGGATTTTTTTACCACTGAGCCACCAGGGAAGCCCCATTTTAATCATAAGAGAATATAAATAAGTAGTTACATAAATTATTTTTTTTTCTAGGTAAGACTCAGGTTCACTTTTTTCTTTGTAGCCATCCAGTTTTCCAAACACAATTTACTAAAAAGCTCATCATTTCCATAGCATTATTTTGCCATTTTGTCACAAATCAGGGGAACATATATGTGCTCAATCTTTTCTGAACATGCTATGTTTGTCTTGCTAGTTTGCTCTTCTAATGTTGATACAACACTCTTACTTGCTATACCTTTCCTAAAAGTCTTAATATTCAAAGGTGCAAATCAAGCTATTTTCTTTCTTTTCAATATTGCTTTGGGCATCATTGGACCTTTGTTCTATATGGATTTTTAAAAGATTTTATAAATTTCTGCTAATATTTGGAGGGTTTTGAATAAAATTTACTATATATATATGTATTTATATGTGCGTGTATTTATATACCTATATAAAGTTCATCATGGTTTGCCAATTCATTGACATGGTGTATCACTTTACTTACTTGATTTATTTCAATATTATCTTGCTGATTTTAGTGTGTTATGCTTAGTCACTTACATGCTACTATTTGTGACATCATGGACCCCATAGCCTACCAGGCTCCTCTTTCCATGGGGATACTCCAGGCAAAAATACTGGAGTGGATTGCCATTCCACTCCAGGGGATCTTTCCAACCCAGGGAATGAACCCAGGTCTCCTGCATTGCAGGTGCATTCTTTACCATCTGAGCCACCAGCGAAGCCCATTTATTCTAAGTATTTGAATTTTTGGTGCTATCATAAAAAAGTATATTTTATTATTTGTATTGTGTCTGTCACATGAAAATAACAAATATATCTGATTTTTAATGGATACTATGTCAAGATAATGTGTTAAATTCAATTGGTAATTATAATAGCTTTTTATGCTCCATGTACATAATCATAAATTCTGCCATTAATGAGGTTTTATTTCTCTGTTTACAGCTCAAATTTTTCTCCATTGTACTAGCTAAATTATCAGCAGAATATATATCTTTAAATATACTTTTTTAAAAGAGAAATTTCAGGTTCACAGAAAAACTGAGTGAAAAGTGCAGAGTACCTCCTGCCCACACATGCAAAGTAACCCCTGCAAGTCAACACCCAGCACCAATTCATTTTTAAAATCAATGAATCTACATCATTATCACACAAGGTCCATAGTTTACATTAAGCTTCAGTCATGGTATTCTATGGGTTTTAACAAATGTGTAATGACATAGTATACATCCAGAATATATTCATTGTCCTAAACATTCTCTGTAGTCTACTTATTCATCCCACCCTATCCCTAACCCCTGGTGATTGACATTTTCTCTGTCTCCATAGTGTGGCCTTTTTGAAAAAGCCCATACAGTTGGAATCATATAATATATAACCTTTTTTTTAGATTGACTTATTTCACTTATTATGTATTTAAGATCCCTCTTGTCTTTTCATGGCTCGATAGCTAATTTTGTTTTAGAGCTCAATAATTTAATTACATTTTATTTATTCATTTACCTACTGAAGGCATCTTGGTTGCTTCCACGTTTTAGCAAATATAAATACAGTTGCTATAAAATTTCCATAAGCAGGTTTCTGTGTGGACATAAGTTTTTGAATTCTCTTGGTAAATACTAAGTAGCATGAATGATGGACGGTTTGGTAATAGTCTGGTTAGTTTTGATTTTCAAAGTGGCTGTAGTATTTTGCATTTCAACCAGTATTGTGCAAGAGTGCCTCTCATAGTATAACCTTCCCAACATCTTGTGTTGTAAGTATTTTAGATTCTTATCATTCTGATAATTATGCAGTGGTATATCATAGTTGTTTTAATTAGAAATTCCTTAATCACTTCATGGCAAATAGATGAGGAAACAGTGGAAACAGTGGCTGACTTCGTTTTGGGGGGCTCCAAAATCACTGCAGATGGTGATTGCAACCATGAAATTAAAAGACGCTTACTCCTTCGAAGGAAAGTTATGACCAACCTAGACAGCATATTAAAAAGCAGAGACATAGCTTTGTCAACAAAGTTCTGTCTAGTCAAGGCCACGGTTTTTCCAGTAGCCATGTATGGATGTGAGAGTTGGACGATTAAGAAAGCTGAGCACTGAAGAATTAATGTTTTTGAACTGTGGTGTTGGAGAAGCCTCTTGAGAGTCCCTTGGACTGCAAGGAGATCCAACCAGTCCATCCTAAAAGAGATCCTTGGTGTTCATTGGAAGGACTGATGCTGAAACTCCAATACTTTGGCCACCTAATGAGAAGAGCCAACCCATCTGAAAAGACCCTGATGCTGGGAAAGATTGAGGGCAGGAGGAGAAGGGGATGACAGAGAATGAGATGGTTGGATGGCATCACCAACTCAATGGACATGGGCTTGGGTGGACTCTGGGAGTTGGTGATGGACAGAGAGGCCTGGCGTGCTGCGGGTCATGGGCTCAGAAAGAGTCGGACAAGACTGAGAGACTGAATGGAACTGAACTGAACTGAATGATACATGATGCTGGGCATCTCTTCATATGCTTACTATCTGCATATTTTCTTTAGTGAATTGTCTGATTAGATATTTTTTCTATTGTTTAATTAGTTTCATTTCTTCTTATAGTTGTGTTCTAAGAGATCTTTGGATATTTTTATATGTGGTCTTTTAGCAGACTGGTCTTTTGCAAGTATTTTCCCAATTATTCCTTGTCTTTTCATTCTCTTAAAAGTATCTTTTGCAAAGTAGAAATTCTTCATTTTAATAAAGTCAAGCTTACCAGTTATTTCTTTTATGAATTATGCCTTTGGTTTTGAATCTTACTGGAAGCCCAAGCTGATACCTTATAGGGGTTTTATAATTTTACAGTTTTCATTTAGTTTTGTCATGTACTTTGAGATAGTTTTTGTGAAGGTTGTAAGGTCTAAGCCTCAATTTATTGGTTTATTTATTTGCATGTAAATATTCAGTGAGAAATCTGTATGCAGGTGAAGAAGCAACAGTTAGAACAGGACATGGAACAACAGACTGGTTCCAAATTGGGAAAGAAGTATGTTCAGGCTGTACTTTGAGGTCAAAGATCCATCTAGTCAAAGTTATGATTTTTCCAGTAGTCATGTATGGATGTGAGAGTTGGACCATAAGGAAAGCTGAGCACTGAAGAATTGATGCTTTTGAACTGTGGTGCTGGAGAAGACTCTTGAGAGTCCCTTGGACTTCAAGGAGATCCAACCAGTCAATCCTAAGGGAAATCAGTCCTGAATAATCATTGGAAGGACTGATGCTGAAGCTCACACTCCAATACTTTGGCCACTTGATGTGAAGAACTTACTCTTTAGAAAAAACCCTGATGCTGGGAGAGATTCAAAACAGAAGAAGAAGGGGACAACAGAGGATGAGATGGTTGGATGGAGAAGGGGACGACAGAGGATGAGATGGTTGGATGACATCATCAACTCAATGGACATGAGTTTGAATTTGCTCTGGGAGTTGGTGAATGACAGGGAAGCCTGGTGTGCTGCAGTCCATAGGGTTGCAAAGAGTCAGGCATAACTGAGTGACCAAACTGAACTGAAATATTCAGCTGTTCCAGCACCATTTGTTGAACAGACTCTATTTTCCGTTTTGCATTATCTTTGTTCCTTTCTTAAATTTCATTCAGCTGTATTTATAGGAGTCTATTTTTGGACTTTCTGCTTTGTTCTACTGACCTATTTGTATATTCTTTCACCAATAATATCCTGTTTTGATTATTATAGCTTTATAATGAGTTTTATATTTGAGTAATGTCAGACCTCTGACTTTTTCTTCAATATTTTGTTGACTAATATGGGACTTCTGCTTCTTCTATAAACATTGGAATCTTGTAGGTTTTTTGTTTTGTTTGTTTTAAAACATCCACCAGGTAACTTGCTGGGATTTTGATTTGGATTGCATTGAATCTACTGATTTAAGTTGAGAAGAACTGATATCTTGATAATCAGTCAGTTCAGTTCAGTCGCTCAGTTGTGTCCAACTCTTTGCGACCCCAGGAATTGCAGCACACCAGGCCTCCCTGTCCATCACCAGCTCCCAGAGTTCACTCAAACTCATGTCCATAGAGTTGGTGACGCCATCCAGCCATCTCATCCTCTGTCGTCCCCTTCTCCTCTTGCCCCCAATCCCTGCCAGCATCTGAGTCTTTTCCAATGAGTCAACTCTTCGCATGAGGTGGCCAAAGTACTGGAGTTTCAGCTTTAACATCAGTCCTTCCAAAGAACACACAGGACTGATATCCTTTAGAATGGACTGGTTGTATCTTCTTGCAGTCTAAGGGACTCTCAAGAGTCTTCTCCAACACCACAGTTCAAAAGCATCAATTCTTCTGCTCTCAGCTTTTTTCACAGTCCAACTCTCACATCCATACATGACCACTGGAAAAACAATAGCCTTGACTAGACAGACCTTTGTTGGGTAGGTAATGTCTCTGCTTTTGAATATGCTATCTAGGTTGGTCATAACTTTCCTTCCAAGGAGCAAGTGTCTTTTAATTTCATGGCTGCAATCACCATCTGCAGTGATTTTGGAGCCCAGAAAAATAAAGTCTGACACTGTTTCCACTGTTTCCCCATCTATTTCCCATGAAGTGATGGGACCAGATGCCATGATCTTAGTTTTATGAATGTTGAGCTTTAAGCCAACTTGTTCACTCTCCTCTTTCACTTTCATCAAGAGGCTTTTTAGTTCCTCTTCACTTTCTGCCATATTGAGTCTTTTATCCATGAATCTGAAGGATCTCTCTATTTCTTTAGTTCTTTAAATTCATTCATCAGAGTTTTATAAATTTCCTCCTAAAATAGTATATATATCATATATATATATGATATATATACATATAAATATATGATATATTTATAACATTTTATATTGAAGGTGATAATATAACTGGTACTGTGTGTTTTTTTTTTTAATTCTTATTATTCATTGCTGAATTGCTGATATATAGGAAAGTGCATGACTTTTATATGCAAGGCTAATACCTTGCATCCTGCAACTTTGCTGAAATCACTTATTAGGGTTTTAGATTTTCATCCTCTGAGTTCTTAGGGATTTTCTACATAAACAATCAATCATGTCACCTACGAACAAAGAGTGCCATTTCATCATTCTCAATCAGTATACTTATGATTTTCCTTTCAAGTTTATTTATTATAATATCCTCTTCAGATGTTGGTATCTGATGTATGTTGACCTTATTAAAAGAGCTAAAAATATTCTTTTTTTTTCCATTCTATTGAGATGTTTGTTTGAAATTGATGAAATTTTTCTACATAAATTTTTGAAGATTTCATCTCTGTTAAACTGCATTTTTGAACAAATTCCTTAGTTTATCCAAGTGGTCAATAATTAGCATAAATTTATTCATAATATATTTAGATATATTTTGATATATTTAATGTGCAGTGATGTGGTCTTTCATTTGGAGAAGGCAATGGCAACCCACTCCAGTACTCTTGCCTAGGAAATCTCAAGGATGGAGGAGCCTGCTAGGCTGCAGTCCATGGGTCACAAATAGTCAGACAAGAATGAGCGACTGCACTTTCACTTTTCACTTTCGTGCACTGGAGAAGGAAATGGCAAACCACTCCAGTATTCTTGCATGGAGAATCCCAGGGATGGGGGAGCCTGGTGGGCTGCTGTCTATGGGGTCCCACAGAGTCGGACACGACTGACGTGCCTTAGCAGCAGCAGCAGCAGCGACAGTCTTTCATTCCTGGTACTAGTTTCACTGGTTTTAATAGTTACTCACTGCCTTTTTTTTTTTTTTTTAACTTTCTAATTGCTTTCTTGGAGTTTGTATTTTAAATAAAGCATAAGTGCATTTCATGGTATTGCTACTGATATCATAGATATTTGCTTTTGGATCCATGAAACTTATTTCTTAGAATTTTATTGAGCATTTATGAGTTTGTAAATCATTAAACATCAGTCAGTTTTAATCTATGACCAGGCTGATTTTCTTCTTGTAATATAATGACAGTTTCTCTCTTCATGGTTGAATATTAATTTACCTTCAAATTCTAGTTCATAACCAGGATATGCATCACCTTTTGATAAGTAAATTACATATTTTTCCATGGAAAATGTCCTATATTTTAAATCTAAATATTTTTCACTTTTATTTTAATATTCCCTATTTAGTGTCACCAATTTGCCATTCACTATCAATTCAAAGTCATCCCTGTCTTTCCTAAACTCCATCTTTTTTTCCTCATAAGTTTTCATCTCTCTGTCTCTCTTTCTGTGTCTTTTTTTCCCCCCTGTGCCACAAAAGAATCAAATGACATTTGGTAATTGAAACTTTTCAAAAAAGATTTGGTCAGAATCTTCTAAAAGAACTAGAAAATACTCACTAGAAGAGGAATCTGATGTATCTTTCTATCCAGAAAACCAGATTTAGCATTGAAACATATTTATTACCATATAACATAGGTAATCAATGGGAGTTTGCTATAAGATGCAGGGAACCCAAAGCTGGTGCTCTGTGATAGCCAGATGGTTGCAATGCAGAGGGATGTGGAAGGGAGGTTCAAGAAGGAGGAGATATAAGTATACCAATGGCTGATTTAAGTTGATATATAGCAGAAACCATCACAATATTGCAATGTAATTATCCTCTAATTGAAAATTAAAAACAAACAAACAAAAAAAAGTGGATCTATAAAGTCACCTAATAAAGGCAATTGGAAGAAGAAACATTCTCAGCATGATGAAAACTGTATGATAAATATATTTTCGCATCTTTCTATGATATCTTTCCATCAATTTAACGAAAAAGAAATTTACTGGGGGGGTCAAAATGGGGGTGGTGACGCATGTATACTTGTGGCCAATTCATGCTGATGTATGGCAAAAACCATCACAATATTGTAAAGTAACTATTCTTCAATTAAAAATAATTAATTACAACATAAAATAAAATGTGATCTAGCTTTAGTTTACACAAGAAAGATAAGTGAAATTCAGATTTGTCTTAGGAATTTTCCCTAAAGAATATTGTTATAGTTTTTCTGAATTTTGGAAAAAAATAATTTTCAGGAGCTAATAATGATCATTGTGCAACAAATAAACAAAATGTACTTTAAAATTGTGCAGTATTTCAGAGATAATTTTATACTCTCTAAGTTTTCCAGAGAAAAATGTGATAGAGTCAACTGAATATGAATTCTCTATTCTACTATCTACCTGTACCACATCATCTGTGCAACTCAGTCCAAAGTCATTGTGAATATCTGTGGGGTAAAAATGTTTATCAGAGGTTAACCTTGTTTCCACGATTGCCATCTGGGGTTGGGGTAAATGGTAGATAAAGAATATTTTAGGATTATTATATTTGATAGTAAATTCAATTCTTCAAGCTATCTCTTTAACAGTAAGCCAGGAAATAAATTTTAAGACTCAGAAACAGCAATTTATACTACAAGATGGGCTTTAACAGTACATAATTTCACTATTCATATCCATCCTCAAAAGAAATGTCCAGACTATAATATGCATCTACCTTGGAATTACAAGTGATAAATGAGGTGACAAAACATCAATACTGTTTACAATTTTTAGTTTTTTTTTTCTCACTAAAAATTTATGTTTTCCCAGTAAACAATAACAACAAAAAGTTGTCTTTCCTGGTACTAAGAAGAAGTGATAGAGTATTTAAATTTTTGGTTACAGATGCCATTAAAAAATTTTATCAATTTTTACATATCTGTCAATTTCTATCAATGCCTCAAATGCAGTCTCTTTAATTTCTTTCCATTTGTTGTTGTTCAGTTGCTAAGTAGTGCCTGACTCTTTTCAATACTGTGGACTTCAGCATCCCTGTCCTTCACTATCCCACAGTTTGCCCAAGCTCATGGCCGTTGAGTCGATGATACCATCCAACCATCTCATCCTCTATCATCCCCTTCTCTGCTTGCCCTCACTCTTTCCTAGCATCAGGGTCTTTTCCAATGAGTTTGCTCTTCAGCATCTATCCTTCTAACAAATAGTCACAATTGATTTCCTTTAGGATTGACTGGTTTGATCTCTCAGGAACTCTCAGGAATCTTCTCCATCACCACAGTTCAAAATCATCAATTCTTCAATGCTCAACCTTTTTTATGGTCTAACTCTCACATCGGTACATGACAACTGGAAAAAACATAGCTTCAACTATACTCTTATACTATACTCTGTCAGCAAAGTGATGTGTTTCTGCTTTTTAATATGCTCTCTAGGTTTAATGTGGCCTTCCTTCCAAGGAGCAAGCATATTTTAATTTCATGGCTGCAGTCACCATCCACAGTGATTTTGGAGCCCAAGAAAATAAAGTCTGTCACTGTTTCCATTGTTTCCCCATTTATTTGCCATGAAATGATGGGACTGGATGCCATGATCTTCATGTCTTGAATGTTGAGTTTTAAGCCAGCTTTTTCACACTCTTCTTTCATTTTCATCAAGAGGCTGTTTAGTTCCTCTTCATTTTCTTCCATAAGGGTGGTATCATCTGCATATCTGAGGTTGTTGATATTTCTCCTGGAAATCTTGATTCCAGCTTATGCTTCATACAACCTGGCATTTTTCATGATGTACTCTTCCTATAAGTTAAATAGCAGGGTGACAATATACAGCCTTCACGTACACCTTCCCTAATTTTGAAACAGTCTGTTCTGTGTCTGGTTCTAACTTTTACTTCCTGACTTAAATGCAGGTTTCTCAGGAGGCAGGTAAGGTGAAATAATTTTCCACAGTTTTTTTGTGATCCACATGGTCAAAGGCTTTAGTGAAGTCAATGAAGCAGAAATAGTTGTTCTTTATGGAATTCCCTTGATTTTTGTGTGATCCAAAGGATGCTGCAATTTGATCTCTGGTTCCTCTGCATTTTCTAAATCTACCTTGTACATCTGGAAGTTCTTTATTCATGTACTGTTGAAGCCTAGCTTGAAGGATTTTGAGCATTACTTCACTAGCATGTAACATTTTGTTCCATAAAGACTCTCTAATCCTCAATAATTTCTATTCAATTAATTTTAGCTAATATTTATTGACTGCTGCTTATCATGCTCATATCCAGAAATCCCCAAGCATATTCTTGACTAAACTACTATGACCCTGTCTTACAACCCTTATCCATAGATTATATACCATTGAAAATATGCTTTTTTTTAAATGCTACTTTTATATTATTATTTTTCTTTCACTCAAATAACCTCATCCATTTGTAGACTGCTATGCAATCTTTTTAATTTTGCTGCAAATATCTCTGGACATGAATTTGGAAAGTTTACTTTTGCTTTTTAAATACTTTATTCCCTGTTTAATGTTTGTAAAATGTTAGCTGAGTTTGCTAACAAATATACAAACATGGGCTAGCAGAATGGTAAAGAGAAAAAAAAAATAAGTATGGCTATAAAATTGTGCCAGGAGTATATCTAATGCAAAAATGTGTTATATTATACATGGTCCATATACTGGAGGCAAAATAGCTAGCATTTTAGTTATATGCTTTCTAGAACAAATATTAGCACCATTCGCTTAAATAATAATTTTAGCTTATAGTTTAGTGAAGTTCATTCATTAGATATTAGTAGGAGAATTACAAAATCAACTATTGACACTCAATTTTTAAAAAAATTATTTGATTTGTTTGAATATATAAAAAGTAATACTTTCTACTATCAATTATTTGAAAGAATGTGTAATTTTTCTAAAGAAATAGCTTATTATAAAACTGAGGTGATTATATTTGCACATTATTCTTGTAGGTATAAGAAAAGAGAAGTATGTTATGTTAGAAGAAGAATGTTGCAGAAATATAAAGTAATACAGTTTCATTTTTAACCAAACACCAAGATCATTAATCATGGAAAGTGCAATATGCCTACTGACCTGTATAGTATTTTTTTTGCCAAAGATATTTTGTTATTCTAAGCTATAGCAATTAATAATTATTAATGAATCTAATTTTAATTGAAACTATGCCTCTATATAGGAGAAGTAGCACATTATACTAAAAGTAAAATATGCAATTAGTACATTAAAACTTGATTATAGCAAGTGAATTGCTCTGGTTTCTTATTTAATGAATGAAATTACATTTCTATTTACATTCCATTACTAAGACAGTTAAAAATGACATGTTAACCAGAATACTATATGATAGTGAATATTTCAATACATTTTACAACTTTCATAAAATAAGTTCTCTTTATGCTCATTTGAAGTATTCAACCTTTCAAATGACTTATTGAAAAAGTGATACACAACTTAGAATTCACTAGCTTTCTTATTTATTAGAAATATTAGGAAATTTATTTTGAAATTAAAATTGAACAGGAGTAGTGAACAGAGACAGTAAAAATGACTCCAGCGGTTAATGTTTTCTTTTTTTAATACAGCCAATTAGAGCTCTCACTGGAGCATTGTCTATGCTGGCCTTTTCATCCTGCAGTTCTCACTCCCTCCAGGAGAACCACAAAGAATAATGAAACTGGCTGAACTCAGCCAGCAAGAAATAAACTTGACTTTTGCTGTTGACCCCACTAGGTCACATTTATATTTTCACAACGTGAAACAAGAGGTCATACACCATAGGAGCACACAGAACACAACTGTGGGAGAAAAAAATAAAGCATTGTTTAGCCATTGTTATGGTCTTCTAAAAACTCTGATCAATACCTGAATGCCGTAAAAGCATGGGGGATAATAATGCCTTCTAAGCAATTAGCATGATTACCTAGGAATAATGAACTCCTTCACAGACAATACTTGGCAACTTGTAATGCTCTGTAAGATCTCTGGTCAACTCTGGGGTGCATCTGAGGTGTATAAACTTTCACTGAAGGTTTGCGACACTTTGGGACACTGCTTGTCCCATATATGCAAATGAGCTGTATATTTAAAACATCACAGTGTTTAAAAATTAATCAAATGCTTTTTCTCAATTGAAAAGGCAATCCTTGCTTTTACTTCTCCAAGGGTTTCCCATTACATAAGTGTGACTTGATTTCAAAACCAAAAATAGTGACTATATTAAGTTTTCAGAAAATTTGTTATTTTGCACAGGAGCCTGCTCCTGACTCAAACGTAGTTTGCTTATCAAATGAAAGAAGAAAATACTAAAGAGTGAGGATTATAGAGCAAAGCCAGAGTGAGTTCACATTGTTTACAGACTTCAGTTGTCTGACCTTTCTTACCTCTCCGTTCTCCTTTTTATACTCCAGGTCCCTAAATTACTGAGCCTACTCTAGTCCTTTGCTGCAACCCATAAGACTGGGTTTTAATAATGGTATCACTTTGCTAATTTCAATGTGTTTTTTAACCTGGCTGAGGCTTTCAGTACTACTGGCATCAGCCTAGGCAGGCACCAGCTTCACTTTGCCCCACACGCCTGGCTCCCCTCCAGCCAGTTTAGAGTACTCCATCTGAGTTCACATCCAAAAAGCCCAGTACAATGAACCTGTCCACTCCAACCTCCTCTCACTCAACATGCTTCTTAAAGATTGCCACCACTGGAAATACAAGGACACATCCAGGTGGCTCAGAAGTAAAAAATCCATCAGCCAATGCAGGAGACACAGGAGACACGGGTTCAGTCCCTAGGTTGGAGAGATCCCATGGAGAAGGAAAAGGCAACCCACTCCAGTACTCTTTCCTGGAAAATTCCATAGACAGAGGGGCTTGGCAGGCTATAGTTCACAAGGTTGCAAAGCTGATTAGGCCCAGTGAGCAAGGTCTCTCAATCATCTTTTTTTCCCTACAGAAGGACAGATTTTAAAGAACCGTTCTTTCGGTTTAGTTGATTGGTTGTTACTTTTCATTGCTATATGGAGCTGACTTTTTGTTTTGTTGACTTCACTTGCTCATTTAAAGTTAATCCTAGGATTATTCTAGAAAAATGGTACAGATGAACTTATTTGCAAAGCAGAAATAGAGAAACAGATGGACACCAAGGATGGAAAGGAGGGCTAGGGATAAACTAGAAGACTGGGGTTTACTTATATACACTATTGACACTGTGTAACTGATAAGAACTTACTGTATAGCATAGGGGAATAAAGGAAGTACAATCTGTTTACAGGACATACCTTGAGTTAACCTTAAAAATGCATTCCAATATTACACTAGGTACAAATACTGTTTGAGTCCACTTATACAAGGTACATATTGTAATCAAATTCATAGAGTCAGAAAGTACATTGGTAGATGCTTAAGGCCAGTTTGTGAGGATGGAGTGGAAGGAGGGAATGGAGAGTTAGTGTTAATGGGAACAGAACTGCAGTTCAGGAAGGTGAAAAATTTGGGAGATATGATGGTGAGAGTTGTACAACAATGTGCATATACTTAATGCCACTGAACTATACAGTTAAATAGCATGCTTCATATTATATGACTTTTACCATAAAATTTTTAAATAAAATAAACTTTTCCCTAAGATTGAGGAATAGGTCAAAGGTTGGGTTAATATTCTTGCCTCTACTAATAGTAGTAGAAGAAGAGTGGAAGTGAATTGTTTTAACCTGTTTTGCCTTCTTAATCTCTATTCCAAGTAGAAGTAGACAGGAGATGTCATTAAAACAGATTATAATGAGTTACTGCTACTGCTAAGTCACTTCAGTCGTGTCCAACTCTGTGTGACCCCATAGATGGCAGCCCACCAGGCTCCGCCATCCCTGGGATTCTCCAGGCAAGAACACTGGAGTGGGTTGTCATTTCCTTCTCCAATGGATGAAAGTGAAAAGTGAAAGGGAAGTCGCTCAGTAGTCTCCGACTCTTAGCGACCCCATAGACTGCAGCCTCCCAGGCTCCTCCATCCATGATTTGCCAGGCAAGAGTACTGGAGTGGGGTGCCATTGCCTTCTCCAGTAATGAGTTAAGTTGTTTTCAATAACATGTTGAAATTATGTTTTATGCAGAACTGTGTTTTTTCCCTTAAGGTTAAGACAAAATATAAATTCTGCTTGCACTTTAACCAGAGAATGTATTCTCTCTCCTCCTCTCTCTTGTCCTTTGTTTCTTAATCAAACTTAGGTTGAATGGCACAAACACCCAGAAATGACTTTAAGCAAAAGAAGGGCATATTTTAAAGTGTTGGGTACATTTGAGGTTGCACAGAGGAGTCACAGATCTGAGAATTGGTGAGTGACTGGGAAGTCATACACCTTCTTCCACTGGGTTCTGACAGTTTGCGTGAACCATTCATGGACAAATACACTTACCAACGTATGTGGTCTCAGACAGCTTCCACATCACAGGAGCCTTGACTCATAAACTCATATTTAGTTTTGTGTGTGTGTGTGTGTGTGTGTTTGTCATTCAGTCATATCCAACTCTTTGTGACCCCATGGACTATAGCCTGCCAGGCTCCTCTGTCCATGGGATTCTCCAGGCAAGAATACTGGAGAGGGTTGCCATTCCCTTCTCCAGGGGATCTTCCCAACCCAGGGATTGAATACAGGTCTCCTATACGGCAGGTAGATTCTTTACCATCTGAGCCACCAGGGTACTTAACCGCCATTTATAGTACATCACCTATCTTCTCTGTCCCAATGGAAAATTTTGACAGAAAAATTTTGGTTTATAAAGGAATTGTCATTCTCCAAGTCATGTGTCCAATTCTGAATTCAATGTCTTTATCCCCCCGAAGCTGGGGGTGTTGAACAGTTATGAACGTGGTAATCATTCTTTGACTAAATTGTGCCCATTGCCAAATTCATATATTGAAGCACCAACTCCCTTTCTGATTAAATTTGGAGATTGGACTTTTCAAGAGAAATTAAGCTTAACATTGCCAACATCTGCTGGATCATGGAAAAAGAAAGAGAGTTCCAGAACAACATCTATATCTGCTTAGTTGACTATGCCAAAGCCTTTGACTGTGTGGATCGCAGTAAACTGTGGAAAATTCTGAAAGAGATGGAAATACCAGACCACCTGACCTGCCTCTGGAGAAACCTATATGCAGGTCAGGAAGCAACAGTTAGAACTGGACATGGAACAACAGACTGGATCCAAACTGGAAAAGGAGTATGTCAAGGCTGTATATTGTCACCCTGCTAATTTAACTTCTATGCAGAGTACATCATGAGAAATGCTGGGCTGGAAGAAGCACAAGCTGGAATCAAGATTGCCGGGAAAAATATCAATAATGTCAGATATGCAGATGAAACCACCCTTATCACAGAAAGTGAAGAGGAACTAAAGAGCCTGTTGATAAAAGTGAAAGAGGAGAGTGAAAAAGTTGGCTTAAAGCTCAACATTCAAAAACTAAGATAATGGCATCTGGTCCCATCACTTCATGGCAAATAGATGGGGAAACAGTGTTGGATTTTATTTTTCTGGGCTCCAAAATCACTGCAGATGGTGATTGCAGCCATGAAGTTAAAAGATGCTTACTCCTTGGAAGGCAAGTTATGACCAACCTAGATAGCGTATTGAAAAGCAGAGACATTACTTTGCCAACAAAGTTCTGGCTAGTCAAGGCTATGGTTTTTCCAGGGTCATGTATGGATGTGAGAGTTGGACTGTGAAGAAGGCTGAGTGCTAAAGAATTGATGCTTTTGAACTGAAGTGTTGGAGAAGACTCTTGAGAGTCCCTTGGACTGCAAGGAGATGCAACCAGTCCATCCTAAAGGAGATCAGTCCTGGGTGTTCATTGGAAGGAGTGATGCTAAAGCTGAAACTCCAATACTTTGGCGACCTCATGCGAAGTGTTGACTCATTGAAAAAGACTGATGCTGGGAGGGATTGGGGGCAGGAGGAGAAGGGGACGGCAGAGCATAAGATGGATGGATGGCATCACTGACTTGATGCACGTGAGTCTGAGTGAACTCCAGGAGTTGGTGATGGACAGGGAGGCCTGGCGTGCTGCAATTCATGAGGTCACAAAGAGTCAGACACAACTGAGTGACTGAACTGGAACTGGAAGCTTAAATGAAACTAAGTGTTGGTCCTAATTCAACAGAACTGAGGTTCTTAAAAGAACAGAGACATCAGGGTCGCTCACGCAGAGGGACTGCCACATGAGGACACAGTGAGGGGGTGGCCGTCCATAAGCCAGAGAGAGGGGCTTCAGGAGAAACCAACCCACAGACACCTCGATCTTGAACTTCCAGCCTCTAGCATCATGAGACTCTGAGAGAATATATTTCTGTTATGTAAGCCACCAAATGTGACATTTTGTTACGGTGACCCAGCAGACTAATTATATATAGGCTATTTCTATCATTTATTTTTGTACAAAACATCCCCAGATAAGTTAGTATGGCAAGCAGCAGAAACATATTATGCATCTAGATAAAAGAGACTCTATATTTGCTTTTCAATAAGACATTATCATTCCTTCATTTGTTACTTCTTTCTGCACTCTTTCTTTCTCCTTGCTTATTCTTTTGTTTATGGAAAATGATGTCTATAAGTGTTTTTAATCCTGAAATCTGTGCAGAGGTTATTTCTGAAATCTGTCTCCACATTCCCATTAAGACTTTTAACATTAAAATTAGCTATAACTCCCAAACTTAAATGTATTATTATTACTATGTATTTATTTTTATTTGAAGGATAGTTGCTTTAAAGAATTTTGTTGTTTTCTGCCAAGTATCAACACGAAATACATTTTATCTAAAACTAAATTCACATCCTGAGCAAACCCTTCCACTCCTGCCATTCTGCCCCCACCACTGCAGAACATAGGAATGTTGTAGAGCCATTTTCCAGTCTTTGTTCTCCTTGCCTGCTGCTTGCTCTGCCCCAGCTCCTTGGCCAAAACAATCAAGCACAAAGAAGTCTTGCTTATTCTTTCCTCTAAATTAGCCTTCCCTTTCAAATTCTTACATGTAGAGCTATCTTTATTGGATAATGAAGAACTGAGTATTATTGTTAAATAAAATACTTAATAATAGGTGAGAGGACTTTTTATAAACATTTGCAGGGATGGACAAAAATAGCTTTGCAGGAACAATTACTGCTTTGTGTATTTATGACACAAATGTTAAAGAGCTCCTAGGTAACAATGCAACTACCTCCCAGCACAATTCTGCTGAGCAGCTAGGAGTTCTAAGGAAGACCTTACAGTCACTAAGAAGAATCAAATAAAAATAAACAAACAATTTTTTTAAAATCAAGAAGAATGTAGCAACTGCACAGAAATTGCTCCTGTTTGTCTCCATTTTTCATTCTTGAATTCTTTTGTAAGATGGAAATTAACATATCATCAGGCATTTGAAATAAACTCATAGGGTAGGAAGTGGCCATAAAATAATAGGGCTATAATTTGAGGACTTGGGGAAATAACATGATGCAAGCCATGAGCTCCTCTATATTAAATCCACCCTCTGTACAAAGTGTCTTTATAAACTTGACTAGGAAATTCTCCACTTTGCAATGCTTCATTGGTTGCCTGTAGCTTCCAGGTAATATTCCAAATCTGAAGTTTGGCTCATAAACCTTTGTGTGAACTGGCCCCTGCCTTCTTGGCTGGCTTCAACCCCATGCTACACTTACCACCATACTTCCACAGTCCTGAGCTGTGTGTAAATTTGTGAGCACGTGATGATACTTAGACAACTGTGCCTTTGCAAGTGAGTCCCCAGCCAGGGTGTCTATGGTCATACTTTTGCCCTAAGTTGCTTTTTTGTTTATGTAACTAACACACAGGCTTTATATCTCAGTTCAACTACCACCTGCTACTGGAGTCTTTCGATTTAGAGATTCCTTAAGTGCTTTTATGTACTTTTTTGCAAATGTCTCTCCCAGGATTTAGAATTCTATCATGGCCTTTTTGATCAATCTCCTTGACATTTTTGGTGGAGAGAGGACATACAGTCTCTGACTTTGTATTCCTAATGGGTTGCACAGTGGCTGCCACAATTTAGGTGCAGAAATGCCTGTGGATTGATACACAAATACTGCATTTAGAGGTAGATTTTCATACCTTCCAGTTTAAAATAATCTCTGCTTCTGTAAGCAACTCTTTTGCACCCCTCTCCCCTTTTTTCTGTTGGCCATTTCTGTTCTCCTGTAACCTTAAAATAACCTAATCATAGGAATCAGATCACTAGGCAACATTTACGCTAACTCCTGACCAATGCTCTCATGATTGCACACCATGCCTTGTCTAGTTTGTTGATTTTTTCCATAAAGTAAAAGAGGTAGGGGTAAAGAATTAAGTAGTTAAAGAATGACTGGCACTCTACCCCCAGCAGCTCCCATAGCAACCCTACAGGCAGACCACTCAGATGAGATGACATCTGAAGAGAGACTGAGGAGTCAGCCACCCAGCCAGCACAGAAAGGAAAATGACTTAGCGCTTGACCTCCTTCATTCGTGATTCATTGAAGTTCTTTCCCCCTTTCTTTTTAAAAATTGTCATGATTGAGAAGAATCTTTGGAGTTGGTTTTCGGTGACATGAGTCTACCATCTCTCCAGGTTGCTGGCTTCATGATTAAAACAGCTTTCCTTTCTACCAACACTTGCCTCTTGGGTATTGGCTTTTGAGCAATGAGCTGCTGCTGCTGCTAAGTTGCTTCAGTCTTACTCTGTGCAACCTCATAGATGGCAGCCCACCAGGCTCCTCCGTCCCTGGGATTCTGCAGGCAAGAACACTGGAGTGGGTTGCCATTTCCTTCTCCAATGCATGAAAGTGAAAGTGAAGTTGCTCAGTCATATCTGACTCTTAGCAACCCCATGGACTGCAGCCTAAAAGGCTACTCCATCCCTGGGATTTTCCAGGCAAGAGTACTGGAGTGGGGTGCCATTGCCTTCTCCAGAACAAATTAGCAGCTGAACCTTAATTAAGTAACCCTCCTTCCATTATCTATGTCTGAGTTCCATGAAAATATCAAACTTCTAAAATGGCTGTGTTATGATGTTGAAAAACATAATGCTAATTGTAAGGCAAGTTCAGAGAAAAAGAGAGAGAGCCGGGCAGTCAGGCAAGAAAAGGAAAATTTATCAGAGGGAAAAGAGAGAGTGAATGGCCCTTAAGAAGAGCCAGCGTCCTCCCTTTCTGATGCCAGTGAGATAACAGGATGCCATTTGGGCAATTTGATCAGGCTCACAGATCAGTGTGATTTTATTCTTTGTTTGCCAGGTTGACATAGTCATCTTATCAATGGGACCCCATGTAAGTCCCATCATTCCAGCCTTTTTGATTTAGGATAAGGGCAAAGGTCAATCTTCTGTAACTGCTTTCTGTAGAATAGAGGTGTCATTGGGGTAAGATAAGAAAAGGCTGGAATGTGGGTCAAGGAAGTTTTTGATAATCTGAGTGAGTTAGAAGTAGCTAGTGGATAGGATAGTTCAGTTGCTGAAGGCTTGTAAGTGATCTTGAAGAAACTTTGAAAAAAGACACATTATACATGGGCTGAAAGTTAGAATAAGGGTAAGTAGAAGGAGAGGGCCTAGAAAAGGCCAGGGCATCCAATTCCAATTGCTTAATGAGTTTTCCCATGAATTACTGAGGTGTTGGCGTATTCTCGAGGCCCTGTTTGTCAGATTTCTTGCTGCTTCCTTTACGCTGCCTGATTTATCGGTGTAGAAACACAGGCTTCCTCCAAAAATAGACATAGGCCTCCTTTTTCTGCTGTGAGGAGGTCTAATCCTTTGCTGTTTTGGAGGACCACAGCTGCCAAGGAATCTAGCTGGTTTTGGATAGTGATAAGGCTATTAGCTATTTCTTCTACGCTGTCAGTGAGGTCTTTAGAAAGGCTTTGAGAGTAATTTAAAGAAATTGTGAGTCCTGTGGTCCCTGTCCGATCCCAGTGGGTATTCCTAAACTGATTAATAGAGGAATGAATTGAATTGCCCACCTGGGTTGGTTATAAGTTAGTGGGATAGGTAGGGTCTAATTGTTAGGAGCAATAGAAATATCTGGGGCCAGATATACCAGGATGCATGTTCCTGTCCAGTTAGTGGAAAGACATAAACAGGTAGTGGTCTCACATAAGAAAAATATTCCAGGAGTAAGAAGACAACAGCTGAAATCAATAGCAAATAGGAGTCTTTCTGGAAACTTGTGAGTAGTCTTTGAAACTGACAGTGAACTCGCCAGTGTAGCCCCTATAAGAGGAGTATTTGCACCATATCCAGAAGGGAGTCTTTGTGAGACAGTAAGAAAGGTCCTGCCCTTCCTGAGATGTGGTAGACAGATTTGCCTGAAGGGAGGGAGAGATGTGAAGTGTGATTACAGAGGTGTGGCAGTATAGTTCCTAGTTAAGGGTGAGAATTGTTATAGAGTTTTGTCTGGAAAAACAGAAAGGAGCCTGTTGTTATAGATAAACATCAGAGATGGTGGGTGTTAAAGTGAAGTAACCAGGCTAGATCAGAAGGTGGGCTTGGGATAGTAACAGAGGCTTTGAATTTTGAGAAAATATCTTTTCCAAGAATAGGAGTAGGGCATTTAGGGAGTATGAGAAAATAATGGGAAAATGGGGCATACTTAAGTGTGCAAGGTAGAGGTTCAGTTATTCGTGGAGTATATATTAAACTGTCAACCCCCATAACACAGACCTGGGAGACCTTGGTTTTTCCAGAGTAGGCAGGCACAGCGGAGTGAGTGGCCCCATGTCGATGAGAAAGGAGGTCAGCTAGCCTGCCACTGTAAGAGTTACCCTGGGCTGCATAGAGGTGATGAGAGTTGGGGCCTGGGGCCCTGTGCACCTTTTCAATGGCGAGTCCAAGGAGGCTAGGCAGAGCTGGGTCGGAGGACTCCTGCTTGGGACCGGGAGGGGATGTCCAGATCCCTGGAGGGGGTTTGGGCAGTCAACCTTCCATGTCTCTTTCTGCCATAGCTGGGACATGGACCTGGAGGGGGCCTTGGCTTTAGGCATGTGTGGGCCCAGTGACCTTTTTTGCCGTGTCTGAAACAGGGACCAGGTGGCTTCCTTTCTTTGGTGGTTGATGGATGCTTGGAGCCATGTAGGGCAGTGGCTAAAAGGTGGTATTTGGCCTGATCTTGTTGGGCCTTCTCTAGCTTTGCCTGTTCTTCCAGGTTATTGAAAATCTTAAAGGCTAAATTTTAAAGGTCTCATTGAGAGGTTTGAGGGCCTTCTGTGTTTTTTAGTTTCTTTCAGATATCTGGGGATGACTGGGAGATAAAATGGGTGTTAAAGACAATGGTTTCCTCTGCTGAAGTGAGGTCTAATTTTGTATATTAAGGGCTTCTGTTAACCTGGCTAGAAATTGTGCCGGGTTTTCATCTAGTCTTTGAGTTATTTCCCAGAGCTTATCAAAGTTGATGGCTTTATGCCCTGCCTTTTGAAGGCCCACAATGAAGCAAGCAACCATGTGATTACGGGCTGCTCATCCCAGTCTCCTTGCCTGATAATGTGGGATATCTCGGGGGACAGCCATGGCCCCTCCAGGCTTAGTGTCCTCAGTCCTGTGTATCTCACCAGCATGCACCTGAGAGGCTTGCCATAGGAAGCCTCCTTCATAGGAAGCCTAAGGAGTACTCCTTCCTTCTCTTCTGGGAGAAGAGTGAAAGAAAGGATGATGTAAATGTCATGCCAGGTTAAGTCGTAAGACTGTGTAAGATACTTGAATTCTTTTAGATAATTATCAGGGTCTGAGGAGAAGGAACCAAGATGCTTTTCAATCTGAGATAGATCTGTGAGGGGGAATGGGACATGAACTGAACAATGCCTTTTGCTCCAGCTGCTTCCGGTAAAGGGAGGAGTGCGGCAGGGGAAGGAGCCGGGTCCTGTGGTGAAGTTTCCTGTTTTAAAGTTTTGAGGGTACAGGGAGGGGATCTAGGGAGGTCTACTCCACCCTTAGGGTGGGGCTGAGGTCTCAGAGCTTATCTCAGGCACAGGCAGGGGAAGGGGAGTTGGAGCTGCAGGTGGTGGAGGCCTGTGCTCGAGAATGATGGAAGGAGGAGGAGGCATAAGGCTAAGGCTGTGGATCTGGATCTGGAGCGGCTGCCAGGGGACTGGACTAATGGGGTGGACTGGGGTCGGAATGGTCGAAGGAAGAAGAAAAGCCTGATCAGGGATCAGGAGACTTTGTATTAGGAGGATGTGGCCCAGAGTGGGCTAAAAGTATCTGAGAGGTAGAACAGGATTCACAGAGAGAGTCGAGAGTGGATAGTGAAGAAAACCTGAACATAAGGGATTTCTAACACTTGCTTTTGTGGCCGCAGAAGTTACCAAGGTCCCATAGAGCATTATAATCGAGAGCTCCGTTTTCTGGCCATTGGGACCTGTTAACAAGTCTGTATTGCAGTCAGACAGTATTAGAATAGTAAAGAAGTCTTTTTGGACTTATCTCCCCTTGGAAGCCCAAGGCTTTTAGGTTTTGAAGAAGGCATCCTAGAGGAGTAGATTTTGAGGATTGGGATTGAGAATTTCCCATTGCGGCTGAATAGGGAGGTTAGACAAGGGCAAGAGAAAGAGAGGAGAAATGTCAGAGAGAAAAGGCATCCCCGTTCTCTGGACTTTCCCAGAGAGTAATAATAGTCTCCTTTGAAATGGGCGTCCCCTATTCCAAAGTCAGACAGGTCACAAGGCTGAGAACCCGAGAACCATGGGGATCCTCCCGCCTAGTGCTAGGACTTGGAAACAAGGTGAGAGAGAGAGAGAGAGTGCGCTGAGACAATGGGATTTCACTCACCCTTGTAACCGGGTGAAATGTGGGCCAGTGTGTGGATGTCAGTCCAGCAAGGTGAGTGGAGACTCCATCCCGGAGCTCGTCTCAGTTTCTTGGCAAGGTCCAAGAAAGGGGACCACTGGAGGTGGGCTCATGAGAGGAGCCCACCCAGTTGTGGTGGATCTTCCCTCCCGGGTTCAGATTTCAGCACCAGAATGTAAGGGGAGTGCAGAGAAATAAAGAGTGAGCCGGGCAGTCAGGCAAGATAAGGGGAATTTATTAGGGGGAAATGAGAGGGTAACTGGCCCTTAAGGAGAACCACGTTTTCCCTTTCTGATGCCGGTGTGATAACAGGATGCCATTTGGGCAATTTGATCAGTCTCACAGATCACTGTGATTTTATTCTTTGTTTGCAAGGTCTACATAATGAGCCATCATATCAATGACACCCTATGTGGGCCCTATCACTAATGAATGCATTTCATAAGCAATCAATTCATAAAGCTTCTTATGAAGAACATAATACAACTATTTTGTAATCTTTCCTCCTCACATATTAAAAAGAAATTGACAATTATACTCTAACTTGTGTTATCCTGTGTTGCAGTGTTCATTATTAAAATTGAATCAACTTTCCACTTAAAATGTTTATCAAACAGGTCAGCTTTTCACTAGTTAGAGGAATACAAGATAATTGGAGCAAAGGATTTGTCAAGACCCTAACAATCTTGTGATTCTTTTTGCTATTAGAATTAAAATAAGACAGAATACAAATAAACACTTCCTTTTACATTTTCTCTGATCTCTTAGATCTGAAAGGCTTTCTGGCCTAATCTCTCCACATTTATTGAATATCATCCATTCTCTGCCTGAAAATTACATATTCGAAACACTTGAGATCTTATCACTAATCAATACAATGAAACCAAGCTTTAGTCCCCATAAAAATACAATGTAACAATGTACCTGCAATGCAGGATGAAAGCTGATTTAAATTACAATAAGGCACAAATAAAAGGAACAAAGCAAAAACATTTCATTTAGCAAAATTTGTTGACTCCAGAAGCTTAAATCAAAGCTAACTTCATCATCAATCATAACACCAACCCAGCAGCATCCAAGGGCAGCTTTCAGTCCCTGTAAATACGGGGGCTGAGTGCATTTCACACTCAATGAAAAGAAATTGAAACACACAATATTAGAACTGAAAAAAATATTTCAAGTTCCTGAAACAATTACCTTACTTTGTGTATAAGAAACTGGACTCGCTGACTACCTGCCTCTTGAATCCTTTAGCCGTGCCCAGTGTCCATAATAAACATGCTCACCTGCCCTGTGTACTTGTCTCTAATGCTGCACAGCATATTACAGTCAGCTTACCTGGTGTACTCAACAGGCTATATCTGGGATGTTGGCCAGGGCTGCAATTGTCAGTCTTGACCCAGTGGAGACTCCTTCCTGGGAGGCTTGTTCATGGGGCTGCTGCTGTCTTTGGAAGGAAGCATCAGTTTTCAAAACCTGGACCTCTCCCAGGGCTACTGATATGGCAGCTGCCTTCCTTGGGAGCAAAGGATCTGAGTAAGAACCAGGCAGAAGCCACAATTTTTAGGCCATGCCCATGCATCCGTGCATCAGACCCCACACATGATAATTTTCCTAATATTTTATTGGTGACATAGTCAACACTGCTCATTGTGGAAGGATGTCACAATGACTTGAATATTTGCAAACAAGAATCATGGAGGCTATTTTGAATTTAATAATGGCAATCATAATCCTCTTTTCCTGTTTTTGTTTTTGTTTTTGTTTTTTTTAACCTCCTGTCTTCTCTCATTTTTCCACTATCATCACTTCCATGGCAAGCTTCTTAAATGATGGTAAGTAATCCACCCCCATTTTTAACTCCTACTCCAAAACTTCTGCCAATTACAAATGTGATTAATGAGTACTTTGTGCTCTCCATTTCTGCTTTCAAACAATTCCTCCTCCATGCCCTTGTAAAAAGGATAAAGCTGTACTAGTTCTTGTCATCAACTAACACATCATCAACCAACATGTCACTCACTCCCCAGCTCTCCTAAAATTTCTGTCATGTGCAGTGCAATATTTCACTCCACCAAACAAATCTTGGCATCTCAAATTTTTAACCCTCTTGTTGTTAGTTCATTTCCTTGAACCACACATTCATGTGACTGCAATATAAAACTCCAAAATCAGGTCCTATAATCCAGACAACTACCTTATACCTATTTCTTTATTTTAAAAATATTTTTAAAATCATTTTTCTGTTTTGGGATAACTTTAGATTTACAATAAGGTAATAAGATATTATAGGAAATTTGCATATATACTTCATTACATTTCTTACTTACTTACTTAATGTTATCATCTTAGATTGCTGGGGTAATTTGTCAAAACTGAAAGACCCATGTTGGCACATTATTTTTAACCAGACTGCAGAGTTTATTCATATTTCACTCTTTTTTCATTAATATTCTATAATACAATCCAAGTTCCAAGTTTCATTGACTCATTGTGCCTATTTAATCTCTCTGTGCCTGTGACCATCTCTCATTCTTGCTCTTTGTCATGGCCTTAGCAATTTAGAAGAATACTGGCCAGGTACTTTGTAGAATGTCCCAGAATTTGGATTTGATTAACATATTTCTCATAATTAGATAGTCTTCATAGAATTATAGAAGTAATAGTATGCAAGTGAATTTTTCTCATCACATCTTACCAGGTGGCATATAACACCCACATGAGAACAGCGGTGAAGTTAACTGTCATCTTGAATATGATAGTGGCTGCCAGATTTCCATACAGAAAGTTATTTTTATCCCTTTTCCACATTGTATTCTGTGGAAGCAATTTATTCAGCTTCCATTAAGTCAAAAGATACCTGGAGTAATAAGTAAGTTTGCCCTTGGAGTATAAAATGAAACAGGGCAAAGCTAACAGAATTTTCCCAAGAGAATGCACTGGTCATAGCAACCAACTACTTCCAACAACACAAGAGATGACTCTACACATGGAAATCATAAGATAGTCAATACAAAAATTTGATTGATTATATTCTTTGTAGCCAAAGATGGAGAAGCTCTATACAATCAGCAAAAACAAGACCTGAAACTGACTGTGGCTACTATCATCAACAAGTTTTTGTAAAATTCAGACTTAAATTGAAGCAAGTAGTGAAATCCATTAGGGTTTTAGGTATGACATAAATCAAATCCCTTATAATTATACAGTAGAAATGGCAAATAGATTCAAGAGATTAGATCTGACAGGGTGCCTGAAACACTATTGATGGAGGTTTGTAACATAATATAGGAGGTTGTAACCAAAACTATCCTAAAGGGGGGGGGGGGGAAATGCAAGAAGGCAAAATGGTTGTCTGAGGAGTCTTTACAAATAGCTGAGAAAAGGGAAGTGAAAGGTAAGGGAGAAAGGGAGTGATACACCCAACTGAATGCAGAGTTCCAGAGAATAGCAAGGAGAGATAAAGCCTCTTTAAATGAACAATGCAAAGAAATAGAGGAAAACAATAGAATGGGAAAGACTAGAGGTCTCTTCAAGAAAATTAGAAATACCAAGAAATATTTGAGGTAAAGATTTGTACAATAAAGGAAAGAAATGGCAAGGACCTAGCAAAAGCAGAAAAATGAAGAAGAGATGGTGAGAATACACAGAAGAAACAGCCTGGAAGTGATGATGTGATCACTTGCCTAGAACCAGACATCCTGGAGTGTGAGGTAAAGTGGGCCTTAGGAAGCATCAGTTCAGTTCAGTTCAGTTCACTTGCTCAGCCATGTCCAACTCTTTGCAAACCCATGAGTTGCAGCATGCCAGGCCTCCCTGTCCATCGCCAACACCCAGAGTCCACCTAAACTCATGTCCATCGAGTCAGTGATACCATCCAGCCATCTCATCCTCTGTTGTCCCCTTCTCGTCCTGCCCCCAATCCCTCCCAGCATCAGGGTCTTTTCCAATGAGTCAACTCTTTACATGAGGTGGCCAAAGTATTGGAGTTTCAGCTTTAGTATCAGTCCTTCCAAAGAACACACAGGTCTGATCTCCTTTAGAATGGACTGGTTGGCTCTGCTTGCAGTCCAAGGGACTCTCAAGAGTCTTCTCCAACACCCCAGTTCAAAAGCATCAATTCTTCATTGCTCAGCTTTCTTCACAGTCCATGCATGACCACTGGAAAAACCATAACCTTGACTAGATGGACCTTTGTTGGCAAAGTAATGTCTCTGCTTTTCAATATGCTATCTAGGTTGGTCATAACTTTGCTTTAAAGTATGACCTAAATCAAATTCTTTATGATTATACAGTGGAAGTAAGAAATAGATTTAAGGGCCTGGATCTGATAGATAGAGTGCCTGATGAACTACAGACAGAGGTTCATGACATTGTACAGGAGACAAGGATTAAGACCATCCCCAAGAAAAGGAAAGGCAAAAAAGCCAAATGGCTGTCTGGGGAGGCCTTACAAACAGATGTGAAAAGAAGAGAAGCAAAAAGCAAAGGAGAAAAGGAAAAATATAACCATCTGAATGCAGAGTTCCAAAGAATAGCACGGAGAGCTAAGAAAGCCTTCCTCAGCGATCAGTGCAAAGAAATAGAGGAAAACAACAGATTGGGAAAGACTAGAGATCTCTTCAAGAAAATTAGAGATACCAAGGGAACATTTCATGCAAAGATGGGATCGATAAAGAAGAGAAATGGTATGAACCTAACATCAGAAGATATTAAGAAGAGGTAGCAAGAATACACAGAAGAACTGTACAAAAAAGAGCTTCATGACCAAGATAATCACAATGGTGTGATCACTCACCTAGAGCCAGACATCCTGGAATGTGAAGTCAAGTGGGCCTTAGAAAGCATCACTATGAACAAAGCTAGTGGAGGTGAGAGAATTCCAGTTGAGCTATTTCAAATCCTGAAAGATGCTGTGAAAGTGCTGCACTCAATATGCCAGCAAATTTGGAAAACTCAGCAGTGGCCAGAGGACAGGAAAGGTCAGTTTTCATTCCAATCCCAAAGAAAGGCAATGCCAAAGAATGCTCAAACTACCGCACAATTGCACTCATCTCACAGGCTAGTAAAGTAATGCTCAAAATTCTCCAAGACAGGCTTGAATAATATGTGAATCATGAACTTCCAGATGTTCAAGCTGGTTTTAGAAAAGGCAGAGGAACCGGAGATCAAATTGCCAACATTCGCTGGATCATGGAAAAAGCAAGAGAGTTCCAGAAAAACATCTATTTCTGCTTTCTTGACTATGCCAAAGCCTTTGACTCTGTGGATCACAATAAACTGTGGAAAATTCTGAAAGAGATGAGAATACCAGACCACCTAACCTGCCTCTTGAGAAATCTGTATGCAGGTCAGGAAGCAACAGTTAGAACTGGACATGGAACAACAGACTGGTTCCAAATAGGAAAAGGAGTACATTAAGGCTGTGTATTGTAACCCTGCTTCTTTAACTTATATGCAGAGTACATCATAAGAAACACTGGCCTGGAAGAAGCACAAACTGGAATCAATATTGCTGGGGGAAATATCAATAACCTCAGATATGCAAATAACACCACCCTTATGGCAGAAAGTGAAGAGGGACTAAAAAGCCTCTTGATAAAAATGAAAGAGGAGAGTGAACAAGTTGGCTTAAAGATCAACATTCAGAAAACGAAGATCATGGCATCTGGTCCCATCACTTCATGGGAAATAGATGGGGAAACAGTGGAAACAGTGTCAGACTTTATTTTTTGGGGCTCCAAAATCACTGCGGATGGTGACTGCAGCCATGAAATTAAAAGACACTTACTCCTTGGAAGGAAAGTTATGACCAACCTAGATAGCATATTCAAAAGCAGAGACATTACTTTGCCAATAAAGGTCCGTCTAGTCAAGGCTATGGTTTTTCCAGTAGTCATGTATGAATGTGAAAGTTGGACTATGAAGAAAGCTGAGAAATGAAGAATTGATGCTTTTGAACTGTGATGTTGGAGAAGACTTGAGAGTCCCTTGGACTGCAAAGAGATCCAACCAGTCCATTCTAAAGGCGATCAGTCCTGCATGTTCTTTGGAAGGACTAATGCTAAAGCTGAGACTCCAATACTTTGGCCACCTCATGTGAAGAGTTGACTCATTGGAAAAGACCCTGATGCTGGGTGGGATTGGGGGCAGGACGAGAAGGGGACGACAAAGGATGAGATGGCTGGATGGCATCACCGACTCGATGACATGAGTGTGGGTGAACTCTGGGAGTTGGTGATGGACAGGGAGGCCTGGCGTGCTGCAATTCATGGGGTCGCAAAGAGTCAGACATGACTGAGTGACTGAACTGAACTGAGCTGAACTGAACTGAATGGTCTAGTGGTTTTTCGTACTGTCTTCAATATAAGTCTGAATTTGGCAATAAGGAGTTCATGATCTGAGCCACTGTCAGCTTCTGGTCTTGGTTTTGCTCACTGTATAGAGCTTCTCCATCTTTGGCTGTAAAGAATATAATCAATCTGATTTCAGTGTTGACCATCTAGTGATATCCATGTGTAGAGTCTTCTTTTGTGCTGTTGGAAGAGGGTGTTTTCTATGACCATTGTGTTCTCTTGGAAAGCTCTATTATCCTTTGCCCTGCTTCATTCCATATTCCAAGGCCAAATTTGCCTGTTACTCGAGGTGTTTCTTGACTTCTTACTTTTGCATTCCAATCCCATATAATGAAAAGTATATCTTTTTTGGGTGTTATTTGGAATAAAGCTAGTGGAGGTGATGGAATTCCAGTTGAGCTATTTCAAACCCTAAAAGATGATTTTGTCAAAGTACTGCACTCAATATGCCATCAACCTTGGAAAACCCAGTGGCCACTGGACTGGACAAAGTCAGTTTTCATTCCAGTCCCAAAGAAGGGCAATTCTAAATAATATTCTAATTACAGAACAATTGCACAAATTTCACATATTAGCAAGGTGATGCACAAAATTCTTCAAGCTAGGCTTCAACAATACATGAATCAAGAACTTCCAGATATACAAGCTGAATTTAGAAAAGGCAGAATAACCAAAAATCAAATTGCAACATCTGTTGGATCACAGGAAAAGCAAGAGAATTTCAGAAACACATCAATTTCTGCTTCACGGACTATGCTAAATAATTTCAATATGTTGATCACAATAAACTGTAGAAATTTTTAAAGAGATGGGAATACCAGACTACTTACCTGCCTCCTGAGAAACCTGTATGCAGGTCAAGAAGCAACAGTTAGAAACAGACATGGAACAACAGAGTAGTTCAAAATTGAGAAAGGAATACATCAGGGCAATATATTGTCACCCTGTTTATTTAACTTATATGCAGAGTATATCATGTGAAATGCCAGCATGGATAAATCATAGGCTGGAATCAATATTCCCAGGAGAAATATCAACAACCTCAGATATGCAGATGACACCAACCTGTTGACAGAAAAAGAAGAGGAACTAAAGATGCTCTTGATGAAGGTGAAAGAGGAGAGTGAAAAAGCTGGCTTAAAACTCAACATTTAAAAAACTTAGATCATGGCATCTGCCTCCATTACTCCATGGGAAGTAGATGGAGAAAAAGAGGAAACAGTGATAGATTTTCTTTTCTTGGGCTCCAAAATCACCGTGGACAGTGACTGCAGTCACAAAATTAAAAGACACTTGCTCTTTGGAAGAGAAGCTCTGACAAACCTAGACAGTGTATTAAAAAGCAGAGACATTACTTTGCTAGCCAATGTCTGTATAGTTAAAGATGTGGTTTTTCCAGGAGTCATGTACTAATATGAAAGTCGGACCATAAAGAAGTCTGAGTGTCAAAGAATTGATGCTTTTGAATTGTGACACTGGAAAAGACTTTTGAGAGTCCCTTGGACAGCAAGGAGATCAAACCAGTCAATCCTAAAGGAAATCAACCCTGAATATTCATTGGAAGGTCTGATGCTGAAGCTGAAGCTCCAATGCACTTGATGCCAAGAACTGACTCATTGGAAAAGACCCTCATGCTGGGAAAGATTGAGGTCAGGAAAAGAAGGGGGAGACAGAAGATGAGATGGTTGGATGGAATCACCAACTGAATGGACATGCATCTAAGCAAACCAAACTCCAGGAGACAGTGAAGGACAGGGAAGCCTGGCATGCTGCAGTTCATGGGTCTCAAAGAGTCAGACACAAATTAGTGACTCAACAACAACAACAAGGACCTGAGGATTAAGCTCCATCTCTGGCAGGGTGAAAGGTCTGCATATTTTCTAAAATTTTCTCAGCCATGTATGTATGTTTGTATATATATATATATATATATGCATTTGTGTATTTATTTCCTTACCAACTTTTGTGACTTTTTTACACTTTAGGGTTATAATACTGTTAGATAATTTTTTTCAACTATTCCCAGTTCTGTAACATGAAAGTCCCCTCAAATCCACTGAATTTTTTACTTTTTTCTTCACTCTCCCTTTTCTGGAGTAGATACTGGGTCTGTAATTTTACTAATATTATTACAAGAATCTCAAAACTCTGCTTCTTGTATATATTTCTCAGCATCCATCTGTTAAATCCACAGGCCTGGATGATTTCTATCTACTTTTGTTGTGCTAAACATCATCAGTTCAGTTCAGTCACTCAGTCGTGTCCAACTCTTTGCGACCCCATGAATCCCAGCACACCAGGCCTCCCTGTCCATCACCAACTCCCGGAGTTCACTCAGACTCACGCCATGGAGTCAGTGATGCCATCCAGCCATCTCATCCTCTGTCTTCCCCTTATCCTCCTGCCCCCAATCCCTCCCAGCTTCAGAGTCTTTTCCAATGAGTCAACTCTTCTCATGAGGTGGCCAAAGTACTGGAGTTTCAGCTTCAGCATCATTCCCTCCAAAGAAATTCCAGGGCTGATCTCCTTCAAAATGGACTGGTTGGATCTCCTTGAATTCCAAGGGATTCTCAAGAGTCTTCTCCAACACCACAGTTCAAAACCATTAATTTTTCAGCGCTCAGCCTTCTTCACAGTCCAACTCTCACGTCCATACATGACCACAGAAAAACCATAGCCTTGACTAGATGGACCTTTGTTGGCAAAGTAATGTCTCTGCTTTTGATATGCTATCTAGGTTGGTCATAACTTTTCTTCCAAGGAGTAAGTGTCTTTTAATTTCATGGCTGCAGTCACCATCTGCAGTGATTTTGGAGCCCCCAAAAATAAAGTCTGACACTGTTTCCACAGTTTCCCCATCTATTTCCCATGAAGTGATGGGACCAGATGACATAATCTTTGTTTTCTGAATGTTGAGCTTTAAGCCAACTTTTTCACTCTCCACTTTCACTTTCATCAGGAGGCTTTTTAGTTCCTCTTCACTTTCTTCCATAAGGGTGGTGTCATCTGCATATCTGAGGTTATTGATATTTCTCCCGGAAATCTTGATTCCAGCTTGTTTCTTCCAGTCCAGCGTTTCTCATGATGTACTCTGCATAGATGTTAAATAAGCAGGGTGATAAAATACAGCCTTGACGTACTCCTTTTCCTATTTGGAACCAGTCTGTTGTTCCATGTCCAGTTCTAACTGTTGCTTCTTGACCTGCATACAGATTTCTCAAGAGGCAGGTTAGGTGGTCTGGTATTCTCATCTCTTTAAGAATTTTCCACAGTTTATTGTGATCCACAGAGTCAAAGGCTTTGGCATAGTCAAGAAAGCAGAAATAGATGTTTTTCTGGAACTCTCTTGCTTTTTCCTATGATCCAGTGGATGTTGGCAATTTGATCTCTGGTTCCTCTGCCTTTTCTAAAACCAGCTTGAACATCAGGAAGTTCACGGTTCACATATTGCTGAAGCCTGGCTTGGAGAAGTTTGAGCATTACTTTACTAGCCTGTGAGATGAGTAGAATTGTGTGGTAGTTTGAGCATTCTTTGGCATTGGCTTTCTTTGGGATTGGAATGAAAACTGACCTTTTCCAGTCCTGTGGCCACTGCTGAGTTTTTCAAATTTTGCTGGCATATTGAGTGCAGCACTTTCACAGCATCATCTTTCAGGATTTGAAATAGCTCAACTGGAATTCTGTCACCTCCACTAGCTTTGTTCATAGTGATGCTTTCTAAGGCCCACTTGACTTCACATTCCAGGATGTCTGGCTCTAGGTGAGTGATCACACCATCGTGATTATCTGGGCCATGAAGATCTTTTAACAGCATAGCAAACTATTAAAAAATACACAAAAAACTGACTGAAAATTTGACAAAGTAATTCTTACCAAATAAAAATGGACTTTGAAAGTTTCTGAAAGCTCCTGTTAAGTTTCTCTCATTCATTTTCCCGCTTTTGCTAGCTACAGCTTCTGAAAATAGCTCCTTATTTTTAGAAAAATTTTAGATTTACCAAAAATTTGTATAGAAAACATATTAACCTTCTCCATAGTCCATCTCTGGCTCCTCCCACAGATTCTCCTAATACTATAATTTTGCACTGGTGTTGCACATTTGTTCATTGATGAGACAATATTTGTTCATTATTAATGATTAAAGTCTATTATTTACATTGTGTTGTAAGTTCTGAGGGCTTTGGAAAATGCATAATATTGCACATTCACCATGATACTATCATATAAAATTTCACTGTCCTAAAAGTTTCCTGTGTTTTACCTATTCATTCCTTTCCTCCAATAACAGCAACAACAAACCCCTGTAACTAAAAAAACAATTATAGCAAGTTAACAGATTGTAAGGTTAATTTCCAAATTAGGGTACTTTGTTATAATAGTTAACTGACACTATAACTCACCAAGGTTTGTTTGTTTGTTTTATTATTGTTCATATATTTGGGATGTCAGACACTTTTTTAGTTTATGTGTGAGAACTATTCTCTCTCCATGTTAAACATTCTTTCCTATTCCTTTCATAATACAGTTTCATAGCAGAAGTTATCAAGTTAAAAGGTATCAAATTTTATGATTTTGTTCTAGTTATATGAAAAATGACATTGATAACTTGATAGGGATTTCATTGAGCCTGTAGACTAAGATTATCATACTGAGTGAAGTATGCCACACAGAGAAAGACAAATATTATTTGATATTGCTTATATGTGGACTCCTCTCTCCCCCCCTAAAAAAAGATACAAATGAACTTATATATAAAAGAAAAACAGAATCACAAAAAGAAAAACAAAAAAATTTGTTTATCCATCTTCCCACTAAATTGGGAAGAGGGATAAACTCAAAATTTGGGATTAGCATATACATACTACTATATGAATCACAGCACGCCAGGCCTCCTTGTCCATCACCAACTCCCGGAGTTCACTCAAACTCATGTCCATCGAGTCAGTGATGCCATCCAGTCATCTCATCCTCTGTTGTCCCCTTCTCCTCCTGCCCCCAATCCCTCCCAGAATCAGAGTCTTTTCCAATGAGTCAACTCTTCGCATGAGGTGGCCAAAGTACTGGAGTTTCAGCTTTAGCATCATTCCTTCCAAAGAAATCCCAGGGCTGATCTCCTTACTGGTTGGATCTCCTTGCAGTCCAAGGGACTCTCAAGAGTCTTCTCTAACACCACAGTTCAAAAACATCAATTCTTCAGCGCTCAGCCTTCTTCACAGTCCAACTCTCACATCCGTACATGAACACAGGAAAAACGAGAGCCTTGACTAGACGGACCTTTGTTGGCAAATAATGTCTCTGCTTTTGAATATGCTATCTAGGTTGGTCATAACTTTCCTTCCAAGGAGTAAGCGTCTTTTAATTTCATTGCTGCAGTCTAAGTGAACTCTGGGAGTTGGTGATGGACAGGGAGGCCTGGCATGCTGCGATTCATGGGGTCGCAAAGAGTCAGACACGACTGAGCAACTGAACTGAACTGATATATAAATGTATATAACCATGTACAATCTATATATAAATATATATAATGAAAAATGATCCATTGTATAGCACAGGGAACTATACTCAATATTTTGTAATAATATGTAAGAGAAAAGAATCTGAAAAAAATATATGTATATATAACTGAATTTCATCTGAAACTAACACAACATTGTAAGTCAACTATATGCCTATAAAAATAAATTTAAAAGAAATGAAAGGGTTCATATCTGACAGTCTTCTTCTTGATCTTCTTAACCATCATGCAATTTATTCTTTTATGTTTGAAGCTAAGTTCATTGATTTTTACCATTTTCATTTTTCAATAAAAGTTTAAGTTATAATTCTCCAGTTAGCACTACTTTAGCTGAATGTAGTTTTGAAATGCTTTACTTTCATCACTGAATTCTAGGGTCTTTTTTTTAGATTGTTTTAATTACGATTTATGCTTTTATCCAAAAACTACTTAGAAATGTTTCTCTTTTTTTAACATTTTTTTAGTTCATTTGTTTTTATTTATTTTTGGCAATGCTTTTAAAATTTTATTTTATTTTTAATTAAAAGATTATCTACATCTACATTAATACATCTACAATATTGTGATGGTTTCTGTCATACATCAACATGAATCAGCCATAAGTATACATACATCTCCCTCCTCCTAAGCCACCCTCTCACATCCCTCTTCATCTCACCCCTCTAGGTCATCACAGAGAACCAACTTTGGGTTTCCTTCAACATACAGAAAATTCTCACCAGCTATCCACTTTCCATATGATAATGCATATGTTTCAATACGACTATCTGAAGTCATCCCACTCTCTCCTCCCACTGTGATCATAAGTCTGTTCTGTAAGTCTTCATCTCCTTTATGCCTTTGTCTGCCTGGGTCTGCGTTGCTACATGCAGACTTTCTCTAGTTACTGCAAGCAGGGGCTACTCCAGTTACAGTGTGAGGGCTTCTCATTGCAGTGGCTGCTTTTGTTGCAGAGAAGCAGACTCTAGGCCTGTGGGCTTCAGTCATTGTGGTGTGTGTGTTTAGTAGTTGTGGCATGGGCTATAGGGCATGCAAGTGTTGGTAACTGCATTGCCTGGGCTTAGCTGCCCTGTGGCATGTGGGATCTTCGTGGACCAGGGATTGAACCCATGTTGCCTGCATTGGCAGGTAGATTCTTAACAACTGGACCACCAGAAAACTTCTGTATTTCTCTCTTTTAATTCAAAAGATTTGTTACCAACAATAAAGTTGCTATGAGAACTAATTTCATTGTGATTAGTGAATATAGTTAACTTTATTTATACCAGTTTTTGACATGTGTTTAAACTTACTTTATAGGAAAAACATAGTCATTTTCTATTAATGTTTCATTTTTGCTTGAGAAGAATTTATGGTAACTATTGGGTATGAGAATAATGTCAATTATATTAAGCTTGTAAATTTTTTTATTTTCACATCTTTACTTTATCAGAAAAGCTTGACAATCAGGCTAATTCAATGACCACACTAAAAGTATATGTTTAAAGTATGACAAAATATTTTTCTCAAAATATTTGTGATTTAATTTAGATCTGCCATCATATTCACTGTCAACTGAAATGTAGCATCACAGGAAGGTGTTACTGAGAGAAGAACCTGGTTGAAAAATTGGTTGGGAAACACGGCTCTTCAGAAATACTCCAGGCCCATCACATTTGCCATAATCCTGACAGAAAATTTCCAACACCCTGATTCACTTCAGCACTAACTGCAAGCTCCCCCCCCCACACTCTTCTTGGAGAGATATAGTATGACCGTGGTTTTCCAAGCTAAAGGTTCTTTGTGATATAATCATAAAAAACTCAATTTTTATTTTCTCAATTTCCTGCAATCTTTGTCAAATTAATCGTTCTGTGCCTAAGGTTTTATAAACTGGGATTAATAATAGCATCCCACTCCATGGGATTCTTATGAAGGTTAAATGGGGTAATATATGCAAAGCAATCAGAAAAATATATGGAACATAGCAAGGGTAATAATTCTTAGTTATTATAAGTGATCACTCTTTACTATTGTCATACCTGAATGGTTTTTGTTTTTGTTGCTTCCTATAGGCATCATGATTTCCCAATAAGATAAATCCCTGGAAGACAGAATTATGGCACATTTTATTTTTAAATAAGATAAGCTTGGTAAGACATTACAAGTGCTGTGCCATCTAGTTTTGAAGCTGGGAATAGTCTACTGCCTTCGACTTACTTGTGAATATGCCCAAGTATTGAGCTGCATGTTTCCTGCTTATTGACACTAAGTTTGCAGCCATTATACCTAAAAGGGTGTGGCTCAATCACTTATTTCCTTATTGAAGTTTTACAGCTGTTTTGGAATGGACCAACAACCTTGACTAGTTCCTTTCAGTAATTGTTTTGCTTTTCGGAGAGAGGATTCTGTATTTTACAAGATAAATGACTATAATTTCTTAATTTAATTTGCATGCCTTTTAAACAATCCTGTGGTTCTCTTCTGTCATACAGAATGTTTTAGAATTGCATGATGTTCAGGGACTTCTGTTTCCCATCTTAACACTGCTTCTCTCTACGCAGAAGCTGACACACAGGACAGCAATACTTCGATAAGATAATTCCACTGGGAAAAAGTTCAAGGGAGACCAGAATCTATTTTCTAGGATGAATAGAAAACAGAGGCAACACCCAGAGCAACCTGAGCATGAAAGCCTGAGCAGTCAGTGTGCAATCTGGATGCCTCCCACATGGACCTAATTCCTCTCCACTAGCAGACCTCACAGCATACACCCAACAGTGTGGTTGGGCAGAAACATGCCCTGAAGTTAGTCATCTCTCTGCCTCCCTCTGGGTATTCACTGGCAGAATGGCCAGCACCAGGTTGCTGCTGGGTACTGGGTGATTTGCCTTCATATCCCTAAACCCTGGTGAATTTTTTTTTTCTTTTTTCAGGAGGGAAGCAGAAATCAATTTATTTCATTGGCAATTGTCAGGGCCAGGGGTGTGTTTGTGTTTTCTCTTTGGCTGGGACAACATTCTGGGTCCCTGGTGTAGCATTCCTCATCAGGCACCTTCTGAGTTCAGTGGACAGCATCACATGCAGTAGTTTGCCTTCATCCATTTAACTGGTATGATTCACAACCTATTTTTAAAGTGAGAGGAAAAATTATATTTTCTATTTGAAGATGGCAAGATGGATTTTTCAAAAGTCTTTATTTTTTTATTTTTAAATTTTTTTTAATTTTTTAACTTTACAATATTGTATTGGTTTTGCCATATATCAACATGAATCTGCCACAGGTATACACGTGTTTCCCAACCTGAACCCTCCTCCCTCCTCCCTCCCCGTACCATCCCTCTGGGTTAACATCTGGGAAGCAATTTTTGCTGCATAAACATGGGGTGTTTCCCTAACGGGGAGAAACTGTACTACTAAATGAAATGACAGAAAACTTACAATGTATTTAAGATTAAAAAAATAGAAACCCAATATTTTGAAATCAAATGAAACAAGAGACTTTCACAATTTAAAACAATGAAACATATCTATCGATCTCACATACTAAGAAGTACATATTGGCAGAGGATACTAATATGCAATTGTGTCTTGGATAAGAGTTACTGTCTCACTTTGCAACCTGCTATTACACTTTGATTATCGCCACTCCAGTACTCTTGCCTGGAAAATCCCCGGACAGAGGAGCCTGGTAGGCCGCAGTCCATGGCGTCGCTGGGAGTCGGACATGACTGAGCGACTTCACTTTCACTTTTCACTTTCATGCATTGGAGAACGAAATGGAAACCCACTCCAGTGTTCTTGCCTGGAGAATCCCAGGGATGGGGGAGCCTAGTGGGCTGCAGTCTATGGGGTCGCACAGAGTCAGACACGACTGAAGCTACTTAGCAGCAGCAGCAGCAGTGAGTATTTATAGGAAATAGACATCCCTTTGACTTAGGCATTGTTATTCACTGGTAACAGTGGCTTTGAACAGAGGAGACTGACTGAGGAAAATATCACCTTGATCATGAAGTAATTAGATAATGATAGACTAACACATTGCTTCTTAGGGAAGTCAAGAATAAAATGAAATGAGAATAAAACCAAATGACCCACACCTAAAAAAGGCAAATGTAGGTCAGGTCTACTCAGATGCATGGCACTGGGGTGACAGCATGGGCTGGGGGAGTCCCCAAGGTCCCAGGAGAGCATCCAGCCAGCAAGAAAACCAGCATTCTCTACTCTCAGTTGCTCCCAAGGCACAGCCAGCTCTGGTGAAAGGAAGCTATGAAATCATTCATTCAGTTGTATCCAGTTCAAGAGAGAAGGTCTTCATCTTTCATTTAAAGATGAGTAACCATTTGTCTTTTTGCTACCCTTATGAACTGCCCACTGCACACATACCTCTCAATTGACTGTGCATGGGCCAGTGGATCAGTTCTGAGAATCACACCTCACCTGTCTCCAGTGAATGCATCATCCATGTGTCTGGTGCTTGCTCTGTTATATGAGCTTTCAGATTTACAGACCAAGATCATTAGTGTTCGTCCTCTGATTGTAAAGAATGGAAGAGCATCCATTTTCCCCAGAGTTCTGGCCAAGAACCTGCCCAGACTCAACTAAATCAAAATAATGAGAGTAATCTTGGATAAAGAAAAAAAAGCAGGAGGGTAAGTGTGATAGAAAAGAGTGGTTGAAAACTCATTGAAGGTAAGCCTGGGAAAGAGACATTTTTGACCATCCATCAGCCCCCTAAGAACTTGGATGGCTGTCTTTCAAGAAGTGATTGTCCTTGCTTTACATCCCAATCTCAAATTATAACCAGTGGGTAAATGCCATACATGGGTTTTTGGATGAGTAGGGTACTCCTTAAAAAAAAAATGGGTAGGATTTTTGGATAAGAGTAGTTACCTGCAGTATTCAATAATAAGCTAGAAACTACCCTGGAATTTTTTGAGAATTTTGCGAGTTTGAGATTTTGTGTATGTGTGTGTGTGTGTGTGTGTGTGTGTGTGTGTTTTACTAACTGATAAATACATCCAAGATCTGCAACAGTGGTGTTTCTAGTACTATTGCATGGATACTTGTCCCTAGGAACCAGACATACAGCGGCATGAGATCTTCCAAGGGCATTTCTGCACAAGAACTATAGCCAAAAAATCACATGTCAGTTTAATTTTCACTAAGGTTTTGTCCTCAGCCTATAAAATGAGAAGACTGGAAGACAGGAATTCAGAGAGCACTGAAGGTTCCCCAAATGGTTGAGTGTAAAGAAATCCCCCCACAGCAGACCTTGGAGCAACTCCTGCCTGTGTCCTGGTCCTCTGATTTCTGTGCCAAACATGGGGGCAAGGAGGGGGATGGTTGTCTTTGTCCTTTTAGATTTAAGGGATGAATAATCTGTAAAAAGTGAGAGTGATGGTTAGAACTGGAGATGGTTTGGAAATAGAACTGCCATATGACCCAGCAATCCCACTGCTGGGAAAAAACACCAAGGAAACCAGAATTGAAAGAGACACGTGTACCCCAGTGTTCATCTCAGCACTGTTTATAATAGCCAGGACATGGAAGCAACCTAGATGTCCATTGGCAGAAAAATGGATAAGAAAACTGTGGTATATATACACAATGGAATATTACTCAGCCATTAAAAAGAATACATTTGAATTGGTTCTAATGAGGTGGATGAAACTGGAGCCTATTATACAGAATGAAGTAAGCCAGAAAGAAAAGCACCAATACAGTATAATGCATATATATGGAATTTATAAAGTGGTAGTGATGATCCTATATGTGAAACAACAAAGGAGACACAGGTGTAAAGAACAGTCTTTTGGACTCTGGGAGTAGTCGAGGGTGGAATTATTTGAGAGAATAGCATTGAAATATGTATATAATCATATGTGAAACAGATTGCCAGTCCAGGTTTGATACATGAGACAAGGTGCTCAGGGCTGGTGCACTGGGATAACTAAGAGGGATGGGATGGGGAGGGAGGTGGGAGGGAGGGTCAGGATGGGAAACACATGTACACCCATGGCTGATTCACGTCAATGTATGACAAAAACCACTACAATAATGCAAAGTAACTAACCTCTGATTAAAATAAACACATGTATACCTGTGGCGGATTCATTTTGATATTTGGCAAAACTAATACAGTTATGTAAAGTTTAAAAATAAAATAAAATTAAAAAAATAAATAAAATAAATTAATTCATAATAATAAAAAAAAAGAAGAACTGGAAATGGTTAATGATTGGAGATGGAAAGAGAAAATGTAGAAAAAATGCACTGTAGGCCCAGCTGCAAGAAGGAAGAAAGAGAAAAGTTCTATGGGTTGATCTTTTATGTTTTTATAATCTTACCTTTGAACTAGTTATTCAGTTCAGTTCAGTCGTGTCTGACTCTTTGTGACCCCATGCATTGCAAGCACGCCAGGCCTCCCTTTCCATCACCAACTCCCAGAGTTTACTCGAACTCATGTCCATTGAGTCTGTGATGCCATCCAACCATCTCACCCTCTATTGTCCCCTTTTCCTCCCACCTTCAATCTTTCCCAGCATCAGGGTCTTTTCAAATGAGTCAGTTCTTCACATCAGGTGGCCAAAATATTGGAGTTTCAGCTTCAACATCAGTTCTTCCAATGAATATTCAGGACTGATTTCCTATAGGATGGACTGGTTGGATATCCTTGCAGTCCAAGGGACTCTCAAGAGTCCTCTCCAACACCACAGTTCAAATGCATCAATTCTTCACCTCCAGATTTCTTTATAGGCCCACGCTCACATCCATACATGACGACTGGAAAAAACATAACTTTCACTAGATGGACCTTTGTTGGCAAAGTAATGTCTCTGCTTTTTATTTCTTTATTTTTTTGTCTCTGATTTTTAATATTCTGTTTAGCTTGGTCATAACTTTTCTTCCAAGGAGTAAGCGTCTTAATTTCATGGCTGTAGTCACCATCTGCAGTGATTTTGGAGATGAGAAAAATAAATTCAGCCACTGTTTCCACTGTTTCCCCATCTATTTGTCATGAAGTGATGGGACCAGATGCCATGATCTTAGTTTTCTGAATGTTGAGCTTTAAGCCAACTTTTCACTCTCCTCTTCACTTTCATCAAGAGGCTCTTCAGTTCTTCTTTGCTTTCTGCCCTAAGGGTGGTATCATCTGCATATCTGAGGTTATTGATATTTCTCCTGGAAATCTTGATTCCAGCTTGTGCTTCATCCAGCCAAGCGTTTCTCATGATGTACTCTGCATATGAGTTAAATAAGCAGGATGGCAATACAGAGACTTGACATATTCCTTTCCCTATTTGGAACCAGTCAGTTGAACTAGTTATATCATCAGAAAAATATTTAACAATAAAAACATATTAACACAAAAATTTCAGTCCACCTCTTTCCCATGTATTTACATTCTATCAGTAACTGCATTTATAACATTTTATGATTTTGTTTTTAATTTTGCTTTTGTCTACAGATATATATTTGTTTATGTATACAATCAAAAGTCTTATTATCCTTTAAATAAGACCAAAGTATATGTATTTTCATACATTTAAAAAAATAGCACTACATTTTAGAGAACTTTCCATGAGTGAACCCATAAAGGTGCACACCATCCCTAAGATCTTAACAATAGGCATTTATTTTCTTCTAAATATTTGCTTTCAAATAATTTAAACAATTAACTTCTAGAGTCAACTATTTAATCCACTTGGAATTGATTTTTGAATTGCCTGTGAAATGGAGATCCAGCTTTTTTTTTTTTCTATGCAGAAATCATTTCTCCTAACACCATTTATTGAGCAGAATTTCAGTCAATAGTGATCTGCGATGCTTATTCTGCCACGGATCAAATTTCCATGTACATGTATCTATTTGTTGACACTCTTTTATACTCCATTTTACAGAATGGATTATTTATTTAAAAATGTAACATGTAAAATATCATGTATGAAATGAGTTGCCAGTCCAGGTTCGATGCACGATACTGGATGCTTGGGGCTGGTGCACTGGGAGGACCCAGAGGGATGGTGTGGGGAGGGAGGAGGGAGGAGGGTTCAGGATGGGGAACACATGTATACCTGTGGCGGATTCATTTTGATATTTGGCAAAACTAATACAATTATGTAAAGTTTAAAAATAAAATAAAATTTAAAAAAATTTAAAAATGTATTAATATAATATATATTATAGGTACTATACTATACTCATTATTTTTTTATGTGTAAATGACTTTAGCCTCTACGAGGGCTTTGTTTTTCTTAATCATGGGTCAACAAACTTTATCTGAAAAGAGACAGATAGTAAATATTTAGATTTTGCAACTCATACAGCCTCTAGGACGACTATTCAGCTTTCCCATTGTATTATAAATGTAGCCATGAGCACTCTGTAAACAGATGGCCATGGTTGTGTTGAATGCAAGTCCACTTAACAAATAAGTGTATGGACTGGATTTGACTCAAGAGCTGTAGTTTCCTGACCCATGTTCTAAAGAAATGCCTTTTTGGGATTTTGAATGAAATTGCATTGAATTCAAAGATCAACTTGTACCTTGTACAAAACTGTAAACACTGATGTATTTTGTCTCTGTTTATTAATATGACAATCAATAGTCTTTTTAAAAAGGAATGTGTGCTAAAATTTTAAATGCGCTCTGTATAGAAATTTGGCCAGGTTTATTCCTAGATATCCTTTAGTTTTCTGTGATTCTTTTCAGATCCACAGGTAAATAATCTTATTAACTCATTGTATCTCATTTCCCCCCTCCCTTCCAGGTTCACCTTCTGATGCTTAGATAGTGAAGTCGCTCAGTCACGTCTGACTCTGCGACCCCGTGGACAGTAGCCAACCAGGATCCTCCGTCCATGGGATTTTCCAGACAAGAATACTGGAGTGGGTTGCTATTTCCTTCTCCAGGGCATCTTCCTGACCCAGGGATCGAACCTGGGTCTCCTGCATCGTAGGCAGACGATTTACCGTCTGAGCCACATTATCACACTGGATAGAGTAGCCCCTCCAGCACTCTGTTACTGTGTTGACAGTGAACACGCTGTTTGCTGTCTCCTGTAATGCTTCAACATTACGTATGTTTCCTGTAGGTTCTGGCAGGATTGTTTTCTTTCTATTTTGACTATATGTATACTCAAGTCTGGTGTGGATACTGAATTTCATCCATTTTTTTTTTTAATATCTATGATAAAGATAATACCTTTTTTCTTTTTTCAACCTGTTAAGTTACTCAACTCAAAAACTTTAAATAAACCCTGGTTTACCATAAATCATTGTCCTTTTTCAGGCACCTATTAAATATTATCTTAGTTTTATGAATCTAGTTTTGTAAGCATGATTATTCTGTAAAATTGCTTGTTCCTTCTTGTCTGATTTTAAAATGAGGTTAATTCATGACTCATTTGGAAGTTTAAGAATAGTTCTATTTTCTGTTGTGCCCAGGAACCATTAAATTGATATTATCAATACTATCAATAATATATATTAATAAAAAAACTTCTGTTCACTGTAAACCAGGTATAGCTATACCACAAAATGACCAGCCCATAGCAACTTCTCTCTTATGGCATAAATGAAGAAAATAATTATGATCAAATTATCCATTCATTTATTAAATTTGATTGGGGAGGAAGTAGATGCTGAATAAGTAAAGTGTATTACATGTTGAAAGGTGAAAGTGAAAGTTGCTCAATTGTGTCCAACTCTTTGTGACCCCATGTACTATACAGTCTGTGGAATTCTCAGGCCAGAATACTGAAGTGGGTAGCCTTTCCCCTTCTCCAGGAGATCTTCCCAACCCAGGGATCAAACCCAGGTCTCCCACATTGCAGGCGTATTCTTTATCAGTTGAGCCACAAGGGAAGCCCAAGAATACTGGAGTAGGTAGCCTATCCCTTCTCCAGTGGATCCTCCCAACCCAGGAATTGGACCATGGTCTCCTGCATTGCAGGCAGATTCGTTACCAACTGAGCTATTAGGGAAGCCCAGTATAACGTGTTAGATGGCTACTAAATGATAAGGAAGCAATGAAGCTGGGAATGAAAATAAGAAGGGGAGAGCATTTTTGATATGGTGGTCACAAGATATCTCAAAGTGTAGCAACTAACATGTGTGCAGAGGTTTGAAGGGGTTCAAAGATGAAGCCATATAAATGCCTAATAAGAAACAATGAGTAAAAAGGCACTGGAATTAGAGATAATCTGTTTGAAGTGAACAACAATAAAGAGGCAAAGGAGACTTGGCTCTCTAAAGAGAAGCAGAAGATGAAGCCAGGGAAGAAGGGGGAGAGCATACACTGAAGAGAGTTTATTCCTGCTCTCAGGTCATCCCACTTACCCCTGTGGCCACATAGGCTTATTTTCATGATAAGGGATGGATTCCCTCATGTCCCTTTCAACTCCTCTGCCTGAGTGCTTCCTCTCAGCCTCTTTCTCTTATTCAAGGATCTTACACTAGAAATTTTCTCATCCTTCAGTATGAGTTCATTTCCATCAGTAAAAGTGTTACAAGTTCTTCTATCTTGAAAAAAAATCTAGATTTTTTTCACCTACCATGAAAATTGCTAATTTTAAAGAAAATATCTGTAAAATTATTGTCTATCCATAGGATCACCAATGCTTTTCCCTCACTTAGTTAATCCGTTATACTCAAGCTTTATCCCACCATTGTACAAAATTCCTGTATGTTCGATTCACCAATTGTTTCCACACTAATAGATCCAAGCATTACTTCCAAGTCTCATCTTGCTGACTTATCAACCACATCTCACATGGCTGATGATGTGGACAATTTTTTTTTTTTCACCCAATTCAGCCCTTCAGATGTGTCCTTACCTTATTCTCCACTACTCTCTGATTCATATTGCTTGTCTTTTCCACCTTCTTGAACTTTATATAAAAAGTCTCAAACCCAGTTCTTAGACTTCTGCTGTTCTCCTATGCTTACCCCCTTGGTGATCCCTTCCACAGTGTTAAACAACACACATATTTGCTGAGGAGGGACTTCCCTGTAGCTCAAATGGTAAAGAATCTGCCTGCAATGCAGGAGACCAGGGGTCAATCCCTGGGTTGAGAAGTTCCTCTGGAAAAGGGAATGGCAACCCACTCCAGTATTCTTGCCTGGAGAATTCCATGGACAGAGAAGCCTGGCAGGCTACAATCCATGGGATCGCAAAGAGTCAGACACGACTGAGCAACTAACACATGTGCACATTTGCTGACGACTGCTATATTTTTATCCCAGATCAGACCTCATTTGAGTTTGAAATCATGTAAAAGCTGGATTCTTGTAATTTCCATAAGAATGCCTTGTAGGCATCTGAAACCTTGCAAATCTGTAACCAAAGTCCCAATTTTCCACCAAGATAATAGAAACTCTATTTTTCTGGTTGCCCAAACCAAAGAAACCTTGTGTTCATTCTTGATGACTGTCTTTAAGACTGCATATCCAACCTATCACCAAATCCTATCAGTTACAATTTCCAAATCTACTCAGAATCTATTTCTTCCCATCCCCTCCCTCAATACCACCATGTCTGTCTAAGCCAAGGTAGCCACTGCCAGTTGCATGGCTGTCCCACTCTCCTTCTGATCCTGATGTTCCCAACTCACCTCTACCACCTTGTTTGCATCAGAGAAACCAGAGTAAAGCTTTAGAAACAAAGTGTCCCTCTGCCTACAGTTGTTCAACTGTATCAAACTCACCGCTGCCTTCCTCAAGTCTTTTAGGACTCTGGAAACTTTACACTTTCTCATGAGGTCTTTCTTGATGTTATTTAAAGTTAATGACTTGCACTTGGCTCACATCCTCCTTCCACCCTGACACTTTTTATCTTTCTAGTTATGTGATTTTTTCTCCACTGGTAACATACGTTTTATTTACTTGCATAGCATTTGTAAGTCACAACACAATGACAAGCTCAATGAACAAAAACTTTGTTTTCAGTGTAACTACCTCCCAATCATTACCTCTTCCCTCCTACTCAAAGGTATTGTTATTCTACCTGCTATGCCCATAGTTTAAGTGTGGAATAAAGACACAGATAAAGCATATATAAACTGGAGTCTGGCTTCTTTCACCCAAAATTATTTTGTGAAATTCATCCTTGTTATTGTAAAGAATTGTAGTTGTTTATTTTCAATACTGCATGCTGTTCCACTGTAAATATACCAGTTTTATTTATCCCATTTTCTACTGATGCCACTGTAATTTCAACTTTTTGGATATATCAATTATTGCTTTTAGAAGAGCGATACAGACAATGGCTAGGTTTAACACAGAGGCACAGAACATTGATTTCTGCAATTCATACTGAAAGGAAGAAGATAGGACTAAAAGTTTAAGAGGATTTCCTCTTAATTGGGTGAATAGTCCCAGACTTGCTTGAATCCATTTCCACATTGATAGGGAAGCTAGAATTGAGCATTTTATAAAGTAGATTGAGTTTGTCAGTGCTGCTGATGAGCTATAGTATTTGGGAAAACGAAGTGGAAAGAAAAGATAGCTAGAAAATTCAGGTCCCACAGTCCTGGGAATTAGAGAACAGAATGTCATATTCAAAGGGGAGAACCCATGGCCAATTCTGATGAATTCTCTGAGTCCCTTTGCTCCAGTGTTTCTTTAGATATTGAAATGAAATGATAATGGAAATTATGAAACAAGTGTCATTCCGAGGCTCTGTACCTGGTGATGCAGTTTCTTATATCAACCTATATCTGCCTTTGGGAGGAGAGGGGATGAAGGGGAGAAATAAATTACAATAAATAAATTTATATTAAAAAAAAGTTACGGGGAGGTAGTATGGACATAATTGCATAGGTGGATCTTCATAATATGGATGAACTATTCCCTGACCAGAGATTGAACCTATGCCCTTAGTAGTAAAAGCCTGGAGTCCTAACCACTGGGCATCCAATGAATATCCTCCTTTTTTTGGATCAGAATCCCTTTACAATTCAAAACCATATGCAGTACTTACTATAGATGGAAGGGTAATACTTTGCATTCTAGAATATATATATATATATATATATATATATATATATATATATATAACTTGAAACCTGTCACAGAGTGGAGCATGGGCACGTAACTGAAGGTGTACCAAATGAAACTTCTCGGCAGAACTTCTGACCTAAGATACAAATGCAACGAGTCTGGCATTTTTTGGAATTCCTTATGCTTTTGGAGGTGATGGCCATCCGAGGTACAATAGGAGGAGTCAGTGTTCAGCACCTGTAGCAGCTGGTTCATGCCTACGTTGTTTCTTTCATTGGCACTGAAGCACCTTCTTTCCTAACCATTTCCCAAGCCTGGTTCTCAACGCATCCCATTAATTAGTTTAGCTCAACTACAATTTCTAATAACTGCTGTTTTAAGCTACAAACAATTAGTGTTTTCAGATAGATATCACTGTTCAAATACTGAGACTATGGAATCATTTGACCTTGGGAGGACAAAAATCAAAGGCAGCTCTTAAAAACTGTTTCTGGGACAATTCTAAAGCATTTGTCAATGTGGTACCACAAAATTGGGTGGCCTAAATTCAAAGGCTCTCAGAGTTCTGATCTCCATGTTGAGGAGGGGTATGATCCCAGAATTGTTAATACATTAGTTTTTTGTTTTTTTTTTTATCTATCAGATGGAATATTATTAATCTGTTTATTTTATTGAAAATTTTGAATCTTACTTACCTAAAAATCAGGCATCAGATTGGTCAAGCTCAGAAATGCTAAGGAGAAATCTTGCCAGAGAATAGTCTCAATTTGAAAAATTTAGACTTTAGGGTTATTATTATTTTTTTCCTAATACACATGGCTTGTGCTTTCACTTCAGACAATTTTTATAATACAGCAGAATAGGACAAAAATAAACAAGTTACAAACCATTACCACACTGTGAGTGTATCACAAGGTAATTTTTTTCATTACAAAATGATTGAAGGATTTGTGATGGGACATCCAAATACAATTTTAGAAACAACACTGTGATAAATGAAGGTACAGGGCCCTTCATAAAGCAGGAAGATTGTTTTGAAAGCAATTTCAATAATTTAAAAAACTAATTACATGTGCCAAAGTAAAATTATAGTAATGGAAACAGAAATGAAATAAGAAGAGAACATTTAAATGGAAATGAATATTGATAGTAGAATTTCCATGAAAGCTTAAGCCCTAATGTCTTTAAGCACTTGTGGTTTATAATTAATTAATTTACATCCATATGTAGGTCAGGAAGCAACAGTTAGAACTGGACATGAAACAACAGACTGGTTCCAAATAGAAAAGGAGTAAGTCAAGGCTGTATATTGTCACCCTGTTTATTTAACTTATATACAATGTACATCATGAGAAATGCTGGGCTGGAAGAAGCACAAGCTGGAATCAAGATTGCCAGGAGAAATATCAATAACCTCAGATATGCAGATGACACCACTCTTAGGGCAGAAATTGAAGAGGAACTCAAAAGCGTCTTGATGAAAGTGAAAGAGGAGAGTGAAATGGTTGGCTTAGAGCTCAACATTCAGAAAACTAAGATCATGGCATCTGGTCCCATCACTTCATGGGAGATAGAAGGGAAAACAGTGGAAACAGTGTCAGACTTTATTTTTTTGGGCTCCAAAATCACTGCAGATGGTGATTGCAGTCATGAAATTAAAAGATGCTTACTCCTTGGAAGAAAAGTTATGACCAAAAATAAACAGCATATTCAAAAGCAGAGACATTACTTTGCCAACAAAGGTCGGTCTAGTCAAGGCTATTGTTTTTCCAGTGGTCATGTATGGATGTGAGAGTTAGGCTGTGAAGAAGGCTGAGCGCCAAAGAATTGATGCTTTTGAACTGTGGTGTTGGAGAAGACTCTTGAGAGTTCCTTGGACTGCAAGGAGATCCAACCAGTCCATTCTAAAGGAGATCAGTCCTGCATGTTCTTTGGGAGGAATGATGCTGAAGCTGAAACTCCAGTACTTTGGCCACCTCATGGGAAGAGTTGACTCATTGGAAAAGACTCTGATGCTGGGAGGGATTAGGGGTAGGAGAAGGGGACGACAGAGGATGAGGTGGCTGGATGGAATCACCGACTCAACGGACATGAGTTGGGTGAACTCTGGGGGTTAGTGATGGACAGAGAGGCCTGGAGTGCTGCAATTCATGGGGTCACAAAGAGTCAGACACAACTGAGCGACTGAACTGACTGACTGATGCATCTAGAATGGTTTCATTATGTACTAATCTTGAGATAAAGAATAACATAATTTCCTATGTTCTGTAATCAGATGAAGACTCAGATTAGGAAAACCTAGACTTACATGAAAACCTGATATTGGGAGACTTGGTGGATTAAGTAAATGATTTCTTAAGCTTGAAACTATAGGAACAGAGCACATTTGGGTAAAGAAAGATGGCAAATTGTGTTTTGGGTTGGAATTGGTAACTCAAAGGCAATATTCAATAGACTGATGGCTCAGATAATAAAGAATATGTTTGCAATGTGGGAGACTTGGGTTTGATCCCTGGGTTGGGAAGATCCCCTGGAGAAGGGAATGGCTACCCACTCCAGTATTGTTGCCTGGATCATTCCATACACAGAGGGGCCTAGTGGGCTACAGTCCATAGGGTTGCAAAGAGTCAGACATAACTGAGAAACTAACAATTAACTGTCCTATTTCATGGATTTGGAAAGTAAGTAGTAAGAAATGTGAACTGCAGAATTAGATTTGTTTATTATCATTGAGTATGATTAACAAAGTCAGGAGTTAAGAGTGGATCACAGAGGGAGAATGAGAAGAAATGATGACCTGCAATCTGAAGTTGAGGGGTGGATATTAATAGAACAGACCATCTTGTTGAAGCATTATGGGAGATCTGAGATGCTGACGCATCAAATGCAAAAAACAAAAACAAAAACAACAAAAAAAAAACCTTTTCAGGGTGGTAAATATTAACAATCTATATCATATGAGAAATGACTGGAGGAGTTTGAGAGCAAATGACTAAATATAGCATAACTGCTACAGTTGTTAGAAGGGTCAACAATTTGAATAGAGTAAATCAACATGAACATCAGGCCAGAGATTCACTAACATAAAGCTTAGCTCTCATCCCGGAAAACCAAAAACAATTAAAGTTAATTTATACATAAAATGTCACTTCTCTAATAATAATGTAATAAGACTGTAATAAGATGGAAGACTACCTGTCTTTCTTTTTCCTCCTCTCCTGAGACTCTGTTCTTTTTTTTTTTTTTTTAATTGGAGGTTCTGTTCTTATTCCTCAAACTCCTAGGTATTTATTTCAATGCAGAGTGATATATACATTTCCTCCCCTTATCGTTCTCCACAGCTTACTTCTTACTCTTCTGCAAAGGTTTGTTAAGACATTTTTGCCTATTCATAGAGACAGAAAGCACATGGGAATGTCTAGTGTCAAAGGGGGAAGCAGGTGGAGAGATGTAGTCAGTCTTCCAGATCTGGATGTTCTGTGTTAGCATGGTGGGTAAAATGGGAGGGCTGGGTGTCCTACCTATATAAGCAATTTACATAAACTTTGGTATCTGCAAGGGTTCTTGGAACCAGCCTTGTGCCATGCCCATATCATTCACTGCGTACCGAGTTTCTGTTTGGGATGATGAAAAAGCTTTTTGAATAGGCAGTGAGGGTGGTTTCACAACAATGGAAATGTAACTAATGACATTTTAAAAAATAATCAAATTGTACACTTTTTTTAAATTTATTTACTTAGTTATTTTTCTGACTAACCCCCATGTCTTGTGGGACTCTTAGTTCCCCCACCAGGGATTGAACCTGTGCCTCCCAGAATGGAAGTGTGGAATCCTAGCTACTGAAATGCCAGCAAATTCCCTAATTAATGTCATGACTTGAATCCATGAAAAGTGTTAAAACAGCAGACTTTTTATGGTATATATTTTATCACAGTACACAAATTAATAAAAATAAATAAAAGGAAGTAGTGTGTTGGGCAGCAGGGGATGGAGTGAGGCTCCTGTGGTGTCTCCTGGCATCCTCACCCCAGCATGGATTAACCTCCATCCCACCTCCCAGCATTGTTCACACAGGTCAATCCCTCCTGCCTTCAGGACCCTCTGCAACTTATCTCTGAAGACCCAGAGCCTGCCTGACAGCAACTTTCAAGGAGCGCCCCTGCCCCTCCAACACACACAATAGGGTGAAAAAGAAGTTCCCTGGGATGTCCGCTGGTAAAGAATCCGCCTGCACTGTAGGAGACTCTGGTTTGATTCCTGGGTCAGGAAAATCTGCTGGAGAAGGGATAGGCTACCCACTCCAGTATTCTTTGACTTCCCTGGTGGCTCAGCAGGTAAATAATCCACCTGCAATGCAGGAAAACTGGGTTCAATCCCTGGGTTGAGAAGATCCCCTGGAGAAGGGAATGGCTACCAATTACAGTATTCTGGCTTAGATACTTCCATGGACTATTCCATGAGGTCTTGAAGAGTGGGTCATTACTGAGTGACTTTCACTTTCTTTCTTTTACAGAGTTAGTTCTTCCATCATCCAATAAGAAACTGGCTCTAGCTGAGTGATCACACCATAGTGATTTTCTGGGTCATAAAGACATTTTTTTGCATAGTTCTTCTGTGTATTCTTGCCATCTCTTCTTAATATCTTCTGCTTCTGATAGGTCCATACCATTTCTGTCCTTTATTGTGCCCGTCTTTGCATGAAATGTTCCTTTGGTGTCTCTAATTTTCTTGAAGAGATCTCTAGTCTTTCCCAGTCAATTGTTTTCCTCTATTTCTTTGCAGTGATCACTGAGGAAGTCTTTGAAGAAAGCTAGTGGAGGTGATGGAATGCCAGTTGAGCTATTTCAAATCGTAAAAGATGATGCTTTGAAAGTACTGCACTCAATATGTCAGCAAATTTGGAAAACTTAACAGTGGCCACAGGACTGGAAAAGGTCAGTTTTCATTCCAATCCCAAAGAAAGGCAATGCCAAAGAATGTTCAAACAACCACACAATTGCACTCATCTCACATGCTAGCAAAGTAATGCTCAAAATTCTCCAAACCAGGTTTCAACATACATGAACTATGAACTTCCAGATGTTCAAGCTGAATTTAGAAAAGGCAGAGGAATCAGAGATCAAACTGTCAACATCTGTTGGATCCTCAAAAAAGCGAGAGAGTTCCAGGAAAACATCTACTTCAGCTTTATTGACTATTTCAAAGTCTTTGTGTGGATCACAACAAACCGTGGAAAATTCTGAAAGAGATGGGAATACCAGACCACCTGACCTGCCTCTTGAGAAATCTGTATGCAGGTCAGGAAGCAACAGTTAGAACTGGACATGGAACAACAGACTGGTTCTAAATCAGGAAGGGAGTACATCAAGGCTGTATATTATCACCCTGTGTATTTAACTTATATGTAGAGTATGTCATGAGAAATGCTGGACTGGATGAAGTACAAACTGGAATCAAGATTGCTGGGAGAAATAGCAATAACCTCAGATATGCAGATATTACTATGCTTATGGCAGAAAGTGAAGAACAGAAGAGCCTCTTGATGAAAGTGAAAGAGCAGAGTGAAAAAGGTGGTTTAAGACTCATCATTCAGAAAACTAAGATCATGGCATCTGGTCCCATCGCTTCATGGCAAATAGATGGGGAAACAATGGAAACAGTGAGAGACTTTATTTTTGGGGGTGCTCCAAAATCATTGTAGATGGTGATTGCAGCCATGAAATTAAAAGATGCTTGCTCCTTGGAAGAAAAGTTATGACCAACCTAGACAGCATATTAAAAAGCAGAGATCTTACTTTGCCAACAAAGGTCCGTCTAGTCAAAGCTATGTTTTTTCCAGTAGTCATGTATGGATGGGAGAATTGGACTAGAAAGAAGGATGAGCACTGAAGAACTGATGCTTTTGAACTGTGGTTTTGGAGAAGACTCTTGAAACTCACTTTGACTGCAAGGAGATGCAACCAGTTCATCCTAAAGGAAATCAGTCCTGAATATTCATTGAAGGGACTGATGCTTAAATTGAACCTCCAAAACTGTGGCCACCTGATGCAAAGAGCTGACTCATTTGAAAAGACCCTGATGCTGGGAAAGATTGAAGGCAGGAGGAGAAGGGGCCAACAGAGGATGAGATGGTTAGATGGCATCACCAACTCAATGGCCATGAATTTTTGTAAGTTCAGGAGTGGTGATGAACAGGGAAGCCTGGCATGCTGCAATCAATGGGGTCGCAGAGTCGAACACGACTGAGTGACTGAACTGAATTGAACAAGGAGAAACCGGATAGCACAAATTTAAATAGCACTTTATTTATAAACTCTATATGTTGATAAAGAAAAATGAGGGGAAGAAAAATGTGTGTTTACCTAGACCTTCAACCACCCACAGATCTAAGATCAAAACTTCATCTACTCCAAAACTCACAGACAGATTTTCAACATGTCAAAGTGGTTTTCTCTGTTCACATCCAGGAATCACTGCTCCTGTCTTTCATAATAACAAATTGTAAATTTTACTTCACACATTTGGTTGGCCCTTTTCTTCATGCTAAGTTGCAATTTGGATATGGGAGATGTTTACATTGGGAAAGTCTTGAGAATAGAATGACATGATTTTAGTATTTCATATGGAACTATACTGATGCAAATTTAAAAAAACCCTATCCATTGAAAATAGATTTTAAAATATGTGCATTTTTATTGTTTTCACTGAAGGATTTACATTTTTATTCGCTGTGGTAAAATCAGTAAGGACAGATTTAATCAAAACCAAACCAAACAAAGCAAAACCAGAAAACTACAAAAAAAAAAAAGATAATTTTAAAAAGACATATTAACTTTTAAACTTAAAGGACATTTGGCATTTTCAAGAAGCTCTCATAGGAGCAATGTATTTTAGGTCAGATAATGACATTTAAAGGGAAGTTACTCTGAATAGTATTAATGTTCACCATTAAGAGAAAATAAAGAATCACAAATAATAGCTTTCTCTATAATCAGATGAAGATCTACAAACTCATTTCCTTTCCAAATCAGTACATGGGAGTTTGACTAGCAAAGGACTCAATCTATTTCAAGTTTCAGAGAAGGGGGATCATCTTCAGTGCTTTCCTAGAGACGGAGATCAAAGTCTTAACGTGGAAGAAATCGCTAAGTTGGAAAATTGACATAGGCAGCTTTCACTCAGAAATAGTTTAGAAAAGTTAAAACTGAGAACTAAAAATTTTCCCTTTAATTCCTCAATGCCAAGCCTTGATCACAAAAGCTTTTACATACATAATTTCTAACCTTTACAGAATTCTTTTAACATGAATGTTATTATAATGAATAAAGGTAAAAGCTTCCAAGATATTAGGTGAAAGCAATAAACTTGCCCAAAGACAAATTATAAAGGACAAACACAGGTGCACATGAGGAATCAGAATTGAACATGCACTGACCTGAAGGACTCAGAGTTACACAAATGTTGTATCAGCTATGGCAGGAAAACTTCCTGTTGCCAGCACTGAAGTCTCTGAATTTTAATTCCTTCTTCTGACTTCAGACACAAATGTTGCATAGGTGTCAGGGTTGCTGGTAGTCCTATGCCCTCTGTTCCCAGGTGTGGAATGAATCTTCATAAAAGCTGCTGACTCTCACTTCATTTACTCTGGGTCCTCTCTAGGTCCCCACTCCCCAGTATGAGTGGAAGCCTGTCATTCCAACATTTTCTTCACAGATTTGAAATGTGGATCTTCACTGAGATTCTAATACTAGTTGTTTCCTGGTTATGGATACATATCTACCCCCTGGTAGATATATATACCGAATTCCTTAAATAATTTGCTAAACACTAAATCCCACAGCAGGCTTCCCTTGTGGCTCAGCTGGTAAATAATTTACCTGCAATGCAGGAGACCTGGGTTCCCTGGATTGTGAAGATCCCCTGGAGAAGGGAAAGGCTACCCACTCCAGTATTCTGGCCTGGAGAATTCCATGGATTGTATAGTCCACCGGGTCACAAAGAGCCGGACATGACTGAGTGACTTTCACTTCACTCATGCCCCACAGCAAGGTCCTTCTTCACCTGTTCAGTTACTGCTCAAGTTTCTTTTCATCACCTAATTCAAGAAACTCAATTGAATTTCCTCCTGTTTCCTTAGATAATTAAAAACTCATTTCCTCTTTACTTCTCTCTCCTATTTTTACCATCATTCACCTCCATTAAACATAAAATGGATGGATTAATGCCACTTCTGAATCATCAGTCATTTTCTCAGTGTTTCTATCACTCTAAATAAGGTCCAGGTTTTTTCTCATTAAAGCTGCCTTCAGATCATCCTGGTGTCTGCATGGTCCACCTGAAGAGCAGTTATTTAAGTGTTTTATGGGCTCCATATAAATAACCAAAAATAACATAAAACACATAAAACCATATGAAGCCGTAAAAGCAAGCACGGTTATGTTTGGACATATAACAATTGCACACATAACAAAAACAGGTAAAAAGTGTGTAAATTACTTGTAGTACTTGACCATCCCAAACTTATTTTCCTTATAATAAATGATTTTTTTGAAATTTGGAGGAGACAAAAGCCTTTCAACACCTCTAGAGGTATTCATTCACCCTGATCTTCTGTTCCATCTCTTGTCCATCTGTGGGGATCCTCCACTGTTTTGTCCTCTTCCCATGAAAAGTTCAGGATTGCCTGCTTCCCTCTGCACATCAAAATGCTATATTGGTGTTGGATTTCCGCAGTATCAGAAAGAGGCAGATGTATTCCATTCATGGATACCTGGGTCAAAACATGAGTAGAGATTGATGCTGATGCTGCTGCTGCTTCTAAGTCGCTTCAGATCAGATCAGATCAGATCAGTCGCTCAGTCATGTCCGACTCTTTGCAACCATATGAATCGCAGCACGCCAGGCCTCCCTGTCCATCACCAACTTCCCGGAGTTCACTCAGACTCACGTCCATCGAGTCAGTGATGCCATCCAGCCATCTCATCCTCTGTCGTCCCCTTCTCCTCTTGCCCCCAATCCCTCCCAGCATCAGAGTCTTTTCCAATGAGTCAACTCTTCACATGAGGTAGCCAAAGTACTGGAGTTTCAGCTTCAGCATCATTCCTTCTAAAGAAATCCCAGGGCTGATCTGCTTCAGAATGGACTGGTTGGATCTCCTTGCAGTCCAAGAGACTCTCAAGAGTCTTCTCCCACACCACAGTTCAAAAGCATCAATTCTTCAGCGCTCAGCCTTCTTCACAGTCCAACTCTCACATCCATACATGACCACAGGAAAAACCATAGCCTTGACTAGACAGACCTTTGTTGCCAAAGTAATGTCTCTGCTTTTGAATATGCTATCTAGGTTGGTCATAACTTTCCTTCCAAGGAGAAAGCGTCTTTTAATTTCATGGCTGCAGTCACCATCTGTAGTGGTTTTGGAGCCCAGAAAAATAAAGTCTGACACTGTTTCCACTGTTTCCCCATCTATTTCCCATGAAGTGGTGGGACCAAATGCCATGATCTTCGTTTTCTGAATGTTGAGCTTTAAGCCAACTTGTTCACTCTCCTCTTTCACTTTCATCAAGAGGTTTTTGCGTTCCTCTTCACTTTCTGCCATAAGGGTGGTGTCATCTGCATATCTGAGGTTATTGATATTTCTCCCGGCAACCTTGATTCCAGTTTGTGTTTCTTCCAGTCCAGCATTTCTCATGATGTACTCTGTATATAAATTAAATAAACAGGGTGACAATATACAGCCTTAACGAACTCCTTTTCCTATTTGGAACCAGTCTGTTGTTCCATGTCCAGTTCTAACTGTTGCTTCCTGACCTGCATACAGGTTTCTCAAGAGGCAGGTCAGGTGGTCTGTTATTCCCATCTCTTTCAGAATTTTCCAGTTTATTGTGATCCACACAGTCAAAGGCTTTGGCATAGTCAACAAAGCAGAAATAGATGTTTTTCTGGAACTCTCTTGCTTTTTCTATGATCCAGTGGATGTTGGCAATTTGATCTCTGGTTCCTCTGCCTTTTCTAAAACCAGCTTGAACATCAGGAAGTTCACGGTTCACATATTGCTGAAGCCTGGCTTGGAGAATTTTGAGCATTACTTTACTAGCATGTGAGATGAGTGCAATTGTGTGGTAGTTTGAGAATTCTTTGGCATTGCCTTTCTTTGGGATTGGAATGAAAACTGACCTTTTCCAGTCCTGTGGCCACAGCTGCCCACCAGGCTCCACCATCCCTGGGATTCTCTAGGCAAGAACGCTGGAGTGGGTCCCCATTTCCTTCTCCAATGCATGAAATTGAAAAGGGAAAGTGAAGTTCCTCAGTCGTGTCTGACTCTTTGTAACCCCATGGACTGCAGCCTACCAGGCTCCTCCGTCCATGGGATTTTCCCAGGCAAGAGTACTGGAGTGGGGTGCCATTGCCTTTTCCAATTAGAAGTTAGTGACCATTTATTTATTCTTAGGGTATAGTTGCTTTACAATGTTGTGATAGTTTCTGCTATACAACAAAGTGAATCTGATTTATGTATCCATATATCCCCTCGCTCTTAGACCTGCCTCCCTCCCATCTCCCCCATCCCACCCCTTTATGTCATCGCAGAGCACTGAGCTGATTTCCCTGTGTTTTATAGCAGCTTTTTACTAGCCATCTGCTTTCAACATGGTAGTGTATATATGTCAATTCCAATCCCCCTACTCATCCCACCCCCTCCTTCCCACCCCTTGTCCACACATCCATTCTGTACATCTGTGTCTCTATTTTTGCCCTGGAACTAGGTTCATCTTTAACACTTTCCTAGATTCCACATGTATATGTTAATATATAGAATTTGTTTTTATTTCTGACTTACCTTACTCTGAATTGCAGACTGGGTAGACTTAGTCTGGGGTTCTGATCAACACCAGCAGTGATGGGGAAGGAGGGACGCACTCCTTCATGGTGCCCCTCACAGTCACAGCACCCTCTGCATTCATGCTTCACAAGTTGCTGATCTTAATATCTGGTATCTTTTAGGAAGCTTCTTGGAGCTCACATTAGGTTCACCTTATTAAGACTTTCCTTATTATCCTGATTTCTTTGTTCATATTATTTATCACACACTGTTTCTCCCTCCATTTTTTGTGTTTTCTCTGCTCCCTGAGAGGCTCCTCCAGGCCACTTGCTTCTTCTTGGTCATTGTTTTCCTTCCTCTCCTCCCCTTCTCCTATCCTAAGTCCATAGAGTTCCCAAAGGAAGTACTTTCTAGAGAGAGACAACCTTTTGGATGTTAAAAATTCATAAATAAATAATAAGGCAATCAACCAGGAAGATACTGCTGATTATTTCACAGGAAAATTAAACTGCTTCAAAACACGGGGCTGGTTCTCAGTTAAAAGCAACCCTAACAAAAATAACAGTCCTCACATATGAACACACAGATCAGGAGACACCAGCAGCTCAGGTATCAATGACAGGGACATTGAATCATGAGATATGGCTTTGTCTAAAATGCTAATCTAGAAAAATGCTGATCCTGAGACCTTACCATAGGTTCTATCTATCTTGGATTTTACCTTTTCAAATCAATAAACTTTATTTTTGGAGGAAGTTTTAGATGTACCAAAAAATTGAGTGGAAATGACAGAGTTCCCATGTACCTCCTCTGCCCCCACGCCTAGCTTCCAGTATTATTAGAATATGCATTGGTGCAGTGCATTTACCCCAATTCATGCTTTGGACTTTTCTTATAACTGAGTTTTGACTCATCATGTGTGTATGCAGAACTGTGTGGGGAGTGGGATGTGAAGAGAGGATTCAAGTGGTGAGTGATTTGCTTTGAAACTGTGCCTTGTGTGGAAATTCACATCTGTCTTTAAGCAAATTTATCTTAAATTATCAAGGTGCATCTCCAAAGCTGATCATTCTCCCTAAATGCCATCCCACCTCCTTTCCTCTTTCATTTTGTTGCCTTTTTGCTTTATAGGGTCAGTGCCTTTCTCTACACTTTAGCAGTCCTATTAATCAAACCCTCATCCTCATGGTTTGCTCCCTCTTCAGATGTGACTTTCTTCACTTTCTGAGATTGTAGGTCATGACTGCACTGACCAGCTTAGGAGTTAACAGCTGACATTGTAGTTTGAAGTCAACTTCAGTCATTGATAGAAATATTGCTTAGGAATAGAGCTTCATCAAGGAGTCCATGCATTTCCTTGCTCACTTTTAAGTCAAATCATACCACTATCTAAATACCTATGTGCTAGACAAATTTAGGTTTGTATTTTCTTTCCCTTGACTGTGCTGTGTGGTGTACAGGACCTTAATTCCCTGATCAGTGATCGAATCTATGTCCCTTGTTGTGGAATCACAGAGCCCTAACTACTGGTCTGCCTGGGAAGTCCCAGACCTTTCTTTTTTATATTAAAAAAGAAAGAAATATTGAAATACTATGTTCTTTGAAAAACTTAACTTCCTCAAATCAGGCGATTTTTGACAGAGATGCAAATACTAAGAAAGAAAGTTTCTTCCTGCTTTCCAGAGGCAACACAAAGCCCTGGACACTCAGCCTGGGTACCAGATGAAGCAGTGGCACAAATAGCACTTCACATGGGAGATATAAACTTAGCAAACTGCTGCAGCTTCTTTCTTGTTTTCAGAGCTTTCCATTGATAGAAACTCCTAATTGTAAAGTCCACATTCTGACTATAGGTGATGGTTTAACTTTTAGGTGTTACAGCTGAAAAAGACCTAAAAGCTATTGCTCAAGTCAAACAGAATTTGCTTCTAGAAATGCATCATAAAATCAAGAAAAGAAAGGCTTAGGGAAAATGGACAGAGCTGTGTTTACCAGAGCACCAAATTATTTTTTGGAATTACACTATCATCAGAACTGAGACTCAGGGCAAGCACAATCAAACTTCAGAAATGGAGACTAATGAAATGGCAGTATGAATCAGTTAAAACTCTGAACTAAATGAGAGTAGAAAGAAATCCAATTTTAGAATTCTTGGATTTTAAATAAAGGCAACATCTAAGATCACTCCATTTGTAAATGCACATCTGAAGTTTCTCCTAGTAGAGGCAGATTTAGAAAATCTGACTCAATTAACAGATATGAATCACATAAATAATAAAACCACCTTTCACAAGAAATATTCAGTAACCTATCTATTCTAAATTGCTGATCTTTGGATAGCTGTGATCACTGTGTTTGAAAAGATATGGCATACACAATAGAGTATGACATACAGTACATAAAGTTGCCAAGAAAAATTATATAAATGAATAGGATCCATCAGATTTAAAATAAAAGCAGACAACAAAAGAAAATGAAAAAGCTGTAGTTACAGACATGAAGCAAATAGTTTATTTTTCATCACTTACAATTCATATATTTGTTTAGAATAGTCAAAATTAGAGCATCTCTGCCTCTCTGTCTCTCCCTGTCTACAAAACACACACAAATATATATGCACACATATGCATATATGTATATACACAAACATATGTGCATATATTTATATTGATTTACTTTGTCTCTGCAAATATACCTGTATGTTCATGAAATTTTAGTTACAGTGCCAGAGACTGGAATATGGCAAAATCACTAACCCTCAGAATTTGGAGTTAGAGGTATAGATATTATGTTGATATGATAGGATAATGTATGTTTGTATCATTTGATCATTCTTAACCTCTCAAACTTTCCCTCCAGCTTGCTCTACTCTACTGCTATCTGCTTAGGAGTGGATGATGTTTAACCATTGAATTTGATGAGATATTCACAAATGGAAGAAGCTCCAACAGAGCTATAGCCCATTACGACTGATACTATCACATCTGTTCCTACCACACGGCATGACCACTGCAACATTCATCATCTGCAGGAGCAGACATTCACTATTTACTACTGTAGAGTAAATCTTGTTAAAAGTATCATTACTGCATGACAAAAATCACATATAAATACTTTAGAAGGATTTTGCTCAACATAAGATGGAGTGTCGGAGAAGGCAATGACACCACACTCCAGTACTCTTGCCTGGAAAATCCCATGGAAGGAGGAGCCTGGTAGGCTGCAGTTCATGGGGTTGCTAAGAGTTGGACACGACTGAGCGACTTCACTTTCACTTTTCACTTTCATGCATTGGAGAAGGAAATGGCAACCCACTCCAGTGTTCTTTCCTGGAGAATCCCAGGGACAGGGGAGCCTGGTGGGCTGCCATCTGTGGGGTCGCACAGAGTCGGACACGACTGAAGTGACTTAGCAGCAGCAGCAAGATGGAGTGTTCATATTCTGTCCTGTCCTTTTCAGTGAATATTTCAATTTAACCTGGATGGAAATCATGTAAAAACTATTGGAGGGCTCTGCAGAGCACACAGGAGCAGAAAGAATGTCTCAGAAAATAAATAAAATAAAAGAACCAATTAGAACTATTTAGGACTAGAACCAACAAAAACAAACATTTTCATTTCCTGTGGCTACTGCAACAAGTTAAAACAAATTGGATGGCTTAACACAACAGATATTTATTATCTCAGGGTTCCATAAGCCAGAAGTCTAAAATCAAAGTGTCAACAGGACCATGCTTTACCACAAAGCTCGGGGGGAAATTCTGTTCCTTGCCTCTCCCAGTGTCTAGTGGCTGTAGCCATTACATAAAGCACTACGGACTCAATGGACAAGCTTCGGGAGTTGGTGATGGACAGGGAAGCCCAGTGTGCTGCTGTCCATGGGATCTCAAAGAGTCAGACATGGCTGATTGACTGAACTGAAATCATGGAACATCTAAGGCTTTCTCCTTAGAAAGAAAGAGTTCAGATTACACGACTATGTAGAAAATCCACTGGAATATACAGAAAAACCTCCTAGAACTAACAAATGAGCTTAGCAAGATCAACACACACACAAAATAATTTTCTATTCACACATATTGACAAAAAGTTGGAAATAAATTAAAATAATATGACTACAGTTTTCAAAAGTTTCCAAAAATGAAATACTTAGGTATAAATCACTCAAAATATATATGATCTGCATGCTGAAAACTAAAAAAATGTTAATGAAAGCAATGGAGAGGATCTGCATAAATTGCAAAACATTATTTTTATAGATTGGAACATTCAATGTAATACAAGTGTCAAATAACCCCAAATTGTATGACAGATTTATCATAACTCTATGCAAAATCCCAGGATTTTTATAGTTTCAGATAAACTGATATTAAAAATTACATAAAAGTCAAAGGAAAGAGTACACCCAAGACAAATCTGAAAAAGAAGGATGTTAGAAAACTCACTTCACTTGGCTTTAAGACTTACTCCCTTGCAACAGTAAATAGAACAGTATGGAATGGTGAACAGTGGACTCATTGATCAAGGCAATAGAATGAAATGTTCGTGAATAGATGCACACATATACGGCCCAACTAATTTTCAACAAAAGTGCAAACAGAATCCAACAGATGTTCTTCGTAACAGATGGTGTTGGAACACTTAGACAATTATCCACACATAAAAAAAGAGACTTTATGCCAACCTCACAAATTATTAAAAAAACAAAACAAAACAAAATAAAACTCAAAATGGACCATGTATTTTAATGTAAAATAGAAACCATCCAACTTTTAAAAGAAGAAAACAGAATATTTTCCTGTCACAGGTAGAGACTATGAGACAGGACCTCAAAAGAACAACACATTAAAACAATAATAATAAAAATAGATTTTTCTCAAAGCTAAAGCTGCTTGTTCTGTGAAATGTTGCTTGGGGAATGAACTGACACTCTATAGATGAGAAGAAAACATTTTGAAATTCCACATGTGTTCTTATGTTCAGAATAAGCACATTTTAAAAACTCTCAAAACTCAATAGTAAGTAAAGGATAAAATACATTTAAAATGAGCTAAAGTATTGGGTATATTCTTTGCCAAAAAGATATATAAATGATAAATAGCCACATGAAAAAATGTTCAACATCCACTAGCAATGCAAATTCAAGACCATGATAAGATATCACTATGCAGCCATTAGAACAACAAATACATAAAATATTTACATAAAATATTTATGGAGATGTGGAGCATCTCACACAATACTGGTGGGAGTGTGAAATAATTCAAACACTCTGAAAAACCTTTTGGTCAATCTTTTTTGAAGTTAAACACATGCTTATGTAACCCAGTCATTTCACTGTAAGGCATTTATCCTGGATAAATAAAAAGGTGTGCTTGTATTCAGTTGCTGAGACTTTTTGTGACCTCATGGACTATAGCCCCCAGGTTCCTCGGTTCATGGGATTTCCCAGGCAAGAATACTGGAATGTTTTGTTGTTTCCTTCTCCAGGGAATATTCCTGACCCAGGGATCAAATCCATGTCTCCTGCATTGGCGAATTATTTGACTACTGAGCCACATGAGTAGCCAAATTAAAAGGTATATTCACACAGATCTCTGTTCATGAATTACAACTGCAAATCTATTCATAATTTCCCAAAACTTGAAACAACCCGAATGTCCTTCAACAAATGAAGAGGTGGGCAGATGTAGTAAATCCATACAATGGAATTCTATATAGCAGTGGAAAGGAATAGGATAAGCATCCTATCCTATTGATAGGATAGGCAACTGAAATGGATCTTGAAGATATTATTCTAAGTGACAGAAACTCATAGACAAAGGTTAGTACCTACTTACATAGGTCCCTGGAGAACAGGTCCATGGGCACCAGAGGTTAGAGACAGAGTTTGACTGAAGGGGCATGGAGGTAGTTCTCATAGTGATGGAGCTAGTCTGTATCCTGCTTGTAGTTTTTGTTATGTGAGTCGGCACATGTTGTATATATAATTCATATAACTATACACAAAGAAAGTCAATTTTACTGTTAATTGAAACAATTCAATTTTAAAACTTCTCTTCACAATCATTTTTCTACTCTCACATTAAGACTTCTGCACAACAATGTCTGTTGCACTTAGAATGGTGTTTGTAAATAAATGACTACTTAACATCTTTATGCTTATGGAAAAACACAGTAAGAATTGCATATCAAATGATACAGCAGAATATGATAGTCATAGTCCTTGAACAGAGGTCACTTATTCTGAATGAGCAGGGTCTGAAATAATGAGATTTTGTTCAGGTTAATGAAACACCTTCTGCAGGCTGGATCTTTATTTGTTTTTTTTTTTGTTTTTTTTTTTTTTTCTAATCCTCTAATATCAACACTGAATTCTAACTCAGGCACCAGGCTTCTCATCTTCAGATCAAATATCGCTGCTAATTGGTTAGGCTCCCCCCTCCACTGTCTGTTGCACCTGTAACTCCCATGTCACATAAGAACATTTGACCATTGTCTTTCATGTTAACAGTTAATCAAACACTGAGAACCCCAGAGTTGACAGTAAGGGTCATGCCCACAGAGCATCCCCAGAATCATAGAAGCAGTTTCTCTCTGTTTGTGGACCACCCACAGGCACATCCCTCACTCCACCCACCTGCCACTTCCTCCAAGGCCCCTTCCTTGGCTTGTAGTGCATGATTCCCCAGTGGTGGCAATTTTTGAAGATGGACATAGGGAGTTCCTGATGAAGAAGCAAAGAGCAGAAAGGAACTACCCAGAATTCTGAGGGTGAAGAGGTAAATAGCAAGAAGCTCATGCATTCTATATATTTTGTTTTAAAAGATAAATATGGAAAAATTAGGTCTGACATATAAACATTATCATATATAAAATAGATAAACTACAAGGACCTACTGTAGAGCACAAGGAACTGTACTCAAAGTTTCACAATAACCTATAAGGGAAAAGAATCTGAAAACATATATATATATATATATATATATATATATATATAAAAGTATATGTGTATATATATGTGCATATTCTGTTTTTTAGTTGCTCTCTCTCTCTGTATATATATATATACACCTCTCTCCATAGGATTCTCCAGGCAAGAATACTGGAGTGGGTTGCCATTTATTTCTCCAGGGGTTCTTCCTGACCCAGGGATCAAACCCAGGTTCCCTGCATTTCAGGCAGATTCTTTGCCATCAAAACCATAAGGAAAGCCTGAATTGGGTGACTTGTGCCTAAATAAAACAGAACTCCTGGAAGAGTTCCAACACAGCAGTTTTATAGGCAAAGTAAGGAAGGAACATGATTGGTTGTTATAAACTTTACTGCCTGAGCCAACTGGGAAGCCTATATATATATATATCTCAATCATTGTGCTGTATACCTTAAACTAACAGAAAATTGTAAATCAACTATACTTTAATAAGAAGAAGACAAATAAAATTTTCCCACTTCTGTTAACACTCTGCTAAAAAATTATTCTTATTAAACAGTCAAACAAAACAAAGCAAATTATCTTTTTCTGACATGAATTATATCAAAAAAATCTACTTTTTATAATTTTTTGCCTCTGCATGTGACTTGGTTCAGTAAAAGCCCAGGGAAGGGTGTGATAAATGATAAAAGGTTCCCCCTCACCTTCCTTGAAGCTAACAAAGCTAGAACTTGAGGTGAAGAAACCTTATCAAGAGACAAGAATCAAAAGAACAGGATAAGCAAGGGCAGTATTTGGTGACAGGTTTGTGCTGATTCAAAAACTGAAATATTTGTGGTATCAGCTATATCTGTGACATAGATCCAATCCACAGCAATCTCCCTATAATATTAATAATATAGAAGGATGGCATTAAGTTTAAACCCGATAGTGACATGTGGCATCAGGTATTCCTTCATTGTGGAAAATATCAGCTGGGCATTGTTGACTGTTATCCTTCACATGCTATTTGGCATAAAGATATACTTCAGAGTTTATGTAAATTTCTAGAAAAAAAATGATTTAAAGCTACACTCAATTTTTATCTCCAAATACCCACTGGCCTGCCTTATTTTTTTTTCTTTCTGTAATTTATCTAATTTTTGCCTTGGGCCACATTTTTTTTTTTTTTCCACTTTGCCCACCTTGTGTGTCTCAGCCTGTCTTCTCTTCCTTCTACTAATTCAGTGGTTCTCAGATTGGGTTACCTGTCTTTCTAGGGAAACTTGGAAACCAGATGGGCTGTTTTAGTTTGTCTCAGGGGTTGGGAGGGAGGAGGACTGATGACATCATGTGACAGAGTCCAAGACATAAGATATCCACAAGCAGAGACTTTCCACAGAGCAGAACATTGCTTGCAGCTCATGTAGAAATGGCTGTCTAGACATATAATAATGTAGGTTACAGTGTTTTTATAATTATTCATGTATAGTGGCAAGCTCTGTTTCCATATACGTACAAAGCATCTTGTACAAATTACATCAACAGACTATTACATAAACACAAATACCATGAAATGTGAGGAAGTTTGTACTTTGTGTCATTGAAAATTTTTTTAAAATATTGGTTATCATTTCAGAATAAAATCACACCACTGGCAGAAATACTGTAAAAACATTGAGTTGTGGTCAGTTTGGTTGCACAAATCTGCAGTAACAGCCACTCCACTGGCCTGACTCTGGATAAATGGACACCACCCTGCCCTCTGTTTAATGAATCCTGTCTCCTCCTCATCTCTATCATACAACCAACCTGGTTTACCAGCCTTCCTAAACTTAAGGGGTGGTGTCAGCATTTCTCAGCAATGTGTGCCCCTCTAGGCCAGGGTGTCATACGGCATGTGAGCCTTCTAAGTGTACCTGTCCTATTTATTTCAATTGGAGGCTAATTAGTTTACAATATTGTAGTGGTTTTTGCCATACATTGACATGAATCAACCATGGGAGTACATGTGTTCCCCATCCTGAACTCCCCTCCCAAATTCCTCCCCATCTCATCCCTCTGAGTCATTCCAGTGCAACAGCCCTGAGGACCCTGTCTCATACACTGAACCTGGACTGATGGTCTGTTTCACATATGGTAATATACATGTTTCAATGCTATTCTCTCAGATCATCCCACCCTCACCTTTTCCCACAGAGTCCAAAATTCCATTCTTTACATCTGTGTCTCTTTTGCTGTCTAACATATAGGGTTATTGTTACCATCTTTCTAAATTCCATATATATGCCTTAATATACTGTATTGGTGTTTGTTTGTTTGTTTTCTGACTTACTTCACTCTGTATAATAGGCTCCAGTTCCATCCACCTCATTAGAACTGATTCAAATTCATTCTTTTTAGTAGCTGAGTAATATTCCATTGGGTTTATGTACTACAGCTTTCTTATCATTTTATCTGCCGATGGGAACCTAGATTGCTTCAATGTCCTAGCTATTGTAAACTGTGCTGCTATGAACATTGGGGTACACATGTCTCTTTCAATTCTGGTTTCCTCGGTGTGTATGCCCAGCAATGGGATTGCTGGGTCATATAAGAGTTCTATTTCCAGCTTTTTAAGGAATCTTCACACTGTTCTCCACAGTTGCTGTACTAGTCTGCACTCCCACCAACAGTGTAAGAGGGTTCCCTTTTATCCACACCCTTTCCAGCAGTTATTGTTTGTAGACTTTTAGACAGCAGCCATTCTGACCGGCGTGAGATGGTACCTCATTGTGGTTTTGATTTGCATTTCTCTGATAATGAGTGATATTGAGCATCTTTTCATGTGTTTGTTAGCCACCTGTATGTCTTCATTGGAGAAATGTCTGTTTAGTTCTTTGGCCTATTTTTTGATTGGGCCATTTATTTTCCTGGAATTGAGCTGCATGTGCTACTTGTATATTTTTGAGATTAATTCTTTCTCAGTTGCTTCCTTTGCTATTATTTTCTCCCATTATGAAAACTGTCTTTTCACCATGCTTATAATTTCCTTTGTTGTGCAAAAGGTTTGAAGTTTAATTAGGTCCCATTTGTTTATTTTTGCTTTCATTTCCATTACTCTGGGAGGTGCATCATAGAGGATGGGAGGTGGGTCATAGAGGATGCTGTGATTTATTTCAGAGAGTGTTTTGCCTATATTTTCCTCTAGGAATTTTATAATTTCTAATCTTATATTTAGATCTTTAATCCATTTTGAGTTTATATTTGTGTATTATGTTAGAAAGTATTCTAGTTTCATTCTTTTACAAGTGATTGACCAGATTTCCCAGCACCACTTGTTAAAGAGATTGTCTTTCCTCCACTGTATATTCTTGCCTCATTTGTCAAAAATAAGGTGTCCATAGGTGGATGGATTTATCTCTGGGGTTTCTACTTTGTTCCATTGATCTATGTTTCTATCTTTGTGCCAATACTATACTGTATTGATGACTGTAGCTTTGAAGTATAATCTGAAATCAGCTAAGTTGATTCCTCCAGTTCCATTCTTCTTTCTCAAGATTGCTTTGGCTATTCGAGGTTTTTTGTATTTCCAAACAAATTGTGAAATTATCTATTCTAGTTCTCTGAAAAATACCATTAGTAGCTTGATAGGGATTGCATTGCATCTATAGATTGCTTTGAGTAGTATACATATTTTAATCATATTGATTCTTCTGATCCATGAACATGGTATATTTCTACAAATATGTGTCATCTTTGATTTCTTTCATCAGTGTTTTATATTTTTCTATATGTAGGATTTTTATTCCTTTAGGTAGATTTATTCTTAAGTACCTGAATGGTCTAGTGGTGTTCCCTAATTTCTTCACTTTAAGTCTGAGCCACAGTCAGCGCCTGGTCTTGTTTTTGCTGACTGAATAGAGGTTCTCCATCTTTGGCTGCGAAGAGAAGTGAGAAATAGATTTAAGGGACTAGATATGATAGATAGAGTGCCTGATGAACTATGGACAGAAGTTCATGACATTGTACAGGAGACAGGGATCAAGACTATCCCCATGGAAAATAAATGCGAAAAAGCAAAATGGCTGTCTGAGGAGCCCTTACAAATAGCTGTGAAAAGAAGAGAATTGAAAAGCAAAGGAGGAAAGGAGAGATATAAGCATCTGAATGCAGAGTTCCAAAGAATAGCAAGGAGAGATAAGAAAGCCTTCCTCAGTGATCAATGTAAAGAAATAGAGGAAAACAACAGAATGGGAAAGATTAGATATCTCTTCAAGAAAATTAGAGATATCAAGGGAACATTTCATGCAAAGATGGGATCGATAAAGGACAGAAATGGCATGGACCTAACAGAAGCAGAAGATATTAAGAAGAGATGGCAAGAATACACAGAAGAACTGTACAAAAAAGATCTTCACGACCCAGATAATCACGATGGTGTGATCACTGACCTAGAGCCAGACATCCTGGAATGTGAAGTCAAGTGGACCTTAGAAAGCATCACTACGAACAAAGCTAGTGGAGGTGATGGAATTCCAGTTGAGCTATTTCAAATCCTGAAAGATGATGCTGTGAAAATGCTGCACTCAATATGCCAGCAAATTTGGAAAACTCAGCAGTGGCCACAGGACTGGAAAAGGTCAGTTTTCATTCCAATCCCCAGAAAAAGGCAATGCCAAAGAATGCGCAAACTACCACAAAATTGCATGCATCTCACATGCTAGTAAAATAATGCTCAAAATTCTCCAAGCCAGGCTTCAGCAATACGTGAACCATGAATTTCCAGATGTTCAAGCTGAATTTAGAAAAGGCAACCAGAGGAACCAGAGATCAAATTGCCAACATCCACTGGATCATGGAAAAAGGAAGAGAGTGCTAGAAAAAAACATCTATTTCTGCTTTATTGACTATGCCAAAGCCTATGACTGTCTGGATCACAATAAACTGTGGAAAATTCTGAAAGAGATGGGAATACCAGACCACCTGACTTGCCTCTTGGGAAATCTGTATGCAGGTCAGGAAGCAACAGTTAGAACTGGACATTGAAAAACAGACTGGTTCCAAATAGGAAAAGGAGTATGCCAAGGCAGTATATTGTCACCCTGCTTATTTAAATTATAAGCAGAGTACATCATGAGAAACGCTGGGCTGGAAGAAGCACAAGCTGGAATCAAGATTGCTGGGAGAGATATCAATCATCTCAGACATGCAGATGACACCACCCTTATGGCAGAAAGTGAAGAGGAACTAAAAAGCCTCTTGATGAAAGTGAAAGTGGAGAGTGAAAAAGTTGGCTTAAAGCTCAACATTCAGATAACTAAGATCATGGCATCTGGTCCCATCACTTCATGGGAATTAGATGGGGAAACTGTGGGAAAAGTGTCAGACTATTTTTTGGGGCTCCAAAATCACTACAGATGGTGACTGCAGCCATAAAATCAAAAGACACTTACTCATTGGAAGGAAAGTTATGACCAACCTAGATAGCATATTCAAAAGCAGTGACATTACTTTGCCAACAAAGGTGCGTCTAGTCAAGGCTTTGGTTTTTCCAGTGGTCATGTATAGATGTGAGAGTTGGACTATGAAGAAAGCTGAGCACTGAAGAATTGATGCTTTTGAACTGTGGTGTTGGAGAGGAGTCTTGAGAGTCCCTTGGACTGCAAGGAGATCCAACAAGTCCATCCTAAAGGAGATCAGTCCTTGATGTTCATTGAAAGGACTGATTCTAAAGCTGAAACTCCAATACTTTGGCCACCTCATGCGAAGAGTTGACTCATTGGAAAGGACTCTGATTCTGGGAGGGATTGGTGGCAGGAGGAGAAGCGGGCGACAGAGGATGAGATTGCTGGATGGCATCACCGACTCGATGGACATAAGTTTGAGTGAACCCCGTGAGTTGGTGATGGACAGGGAGGCCTGGCGTGCTGCAATTCATGGGGTTGCAAAGAGTTGGACACGACTGAGGGACTGAACTAAACTGATTCTTAAGTATTTTATTCTTTTTGTCTCAATGCTGAATGGAATTGTTTCCTTAATTTCACTTTTTGTTTTCTCATTATTTGTATATAGGAATGCAAAAGATTTTGGTGGGTTAATTTTATATCCTGCAACTTTACTATGTTTATTGATTAACTCTAGTAATTTTCTGGTGGTGTCTTTAGGGTTTTGTATGTAGAGAATCATGTCATCTGCAAACAGTGAGAATTTTACTTCTTCTTTTCCAACATGGGTTCCTTTATATCTTTTTGTTCTCTAAGAGCTATGACTGAAACTTCCAAAACTATGTTGAATAGTAGTGGTGAGAGTAGGCACTCTTGTCTTTTCCTGACTTTAGGGGACATGGCTTTCCATTTTTCACCATTGAGGATAATGTTCGATGTGGGTTTATCAAATATGGCTTTTATTAGTTTGAGATATTTTCATTCTATGCCTGATTTCAGATTTTTTTTTTTTCACAAATAGATGTTGAAGTTTGTCAAACGCTTTCTCTGCATCTATTAAGATGGTTTCTATCTTTCAATTTGTTAATGTGGTGTATCACATTAATTGATTTTCAATTGTTGAAGAATCCTTGCATCCCTAGGATAAAGCCCATTTGGTCATGATGTATGATCTTTTTAATATTTTGTTGGATTCTGTTTGCTAGAATTTTGCTAAAGATTTTTGTATGTATGTTCATCAGTGATATTGGTCTGTAGTTTTCTTTTTTTATGGCATCTTTTTCTGGTTTTGGTATTAGGGTGATGGTGGCCTCATGGAATGAGTTTGGCAGTTTACTTCCTCTACAAGTTTCTGGAAGAGTTAGAGTAGAATAGGTATTAGCTCTTCTCTAAACTGTTGGTAGAATTCAGCTGTGAAGTCATCTGGTGCTGGGATTTTGTTTGTTGGAAGATTTTAAATTACAGTTTCAATTTCCATACTTGTGATGGGCCTGTTAAGATTTTCTAATTCTTCCTGACTCAGTTTTGGAAGGTTATATTTTTCTAAGAATTCGTCCATTTCTTCCAAGTTGTCCATTTTATTGGTATACAGTTTCTGATAGTAGTCTCTTATGATCCTTTGCATTTCTGTTTTGTCTGTTGTGATTTCTCCATTTTCATTTCCAATTCTGTTGATTTGGCTCTTTTCCCTTTTTTTCTTTATGAGTCTGACTAATGGTTTGTCTAGCTTATTTATCTTCTCAAAGAACCAACTTTTAGTTTTGTTGATTTCTGCTATAGTCTCCTTTGTTTCTCTTTCATTTCTTTCTGCCCTAATTTTTATGATTTCTTTCATTCTACTAACCCTAGGGTTCTTCATTTCTTCTTTTTCTGTTTGCTTTAGGTATAAAGTTAGGTTATTTATTTGACTCTTTTCTTGTTTCTTGAGGTAAGCTTGTATTGCTCTGAACCTTCCTCTTACCACTGTTTTAACTGAATCCCATAGGTTTTTGGTTGTCGTGTTTTCATTTTCATTCATTCTTATGCATATTCTGACATCTTTTTGATTTTTTCTGTGTTTTGCTGGTTATTCAGAAGCATGTTGTTTAGTCTCCATATGTTTGTATTTTTAATTGTTTTCTTCCTGTAGGTGACATCTAATCTTCCTGAATTGTGATCAGAAAAGATGCTTGAAATGATTTCAAATTTTTCGAATTTACCAAGGCTAGATATATGGCCCAGGGTGTGATGTATCCTGGAGAATGTTCCATGTGCATTTGAGAAAAAGGTGAAATTCATTGTTTTGGGATGAAATGCTCTATAGATATCAGTTAAGTCTAACTGATCCATTGTATCATTTAAAGTTTGTGTTTCCTTGCTAATTCTCTGTTTAGTTGATCTATCCACAGATGTGAGTGGGGTATTAAAGTTTCCCACTCTTATTGTGTAACTGTTCATTTCCTGTTTGTACTTGTTAGCATTTGCCTTACATATTGCAGTGTTCCTATGTTGGGTGCATATATATTTATAATTGTTATATCTTTTTCTTGGATTGATCCTTTGATCATTATGTAGTGTCCTTCTTTGTCTCTTTTCACGGCCTTTATTTCAAAGTCTATTTTATCTGATATGAGTATTGCTACTCCTGCTTTCTTTTGGTCTCCGTTTGTGTGAAACATATTTTTCCAGCCCTTCACTTTCGGTCTATATGTGTCCCTTGTTTTGAGGTGGGTCTCTTGTAGACAGCATATATAGGGATCTTGTTTTTGTATCCATTCAGCCAGTCTTTGTCTTTTGGTTGGGGCTTCCAACCCATTTACATATAGGATAACTATTGATGAGTATAATCCCATTGCCATTTACTTTGTTGTTTTAGGTTTGAGTTTATACACCTTTTCTGTGTTTCCTGTCTAGAGAAGTTCTTTTAGCATTTGTTGAAGAGCTAGTTTGGTGGCGATGAATTCTCTCAGCTTTTGCTTGTCTGTAAAGATTTCAATTTTTCCTTCATATTTGAATGAGATCCTTGCTGGATATAGTAATCTGGATTGTAAGTTTTTCTCTTTCATCACTTCAAGTACATCCTGCCATTCCCTTCTGGCCTGAAGAGTTTCTATGGAAAGATCAACCGTTATCCTTATTGGAATCCACTTATGTGTTATTTTTTGCTGTTCTTTTGCTGCTTTTAATATTTACTATTTGTGTTTGATCTTCATTAATTTGATTAATATGTGTCTTGGGGTTTTTTGCCTTGGGTTTATACTGTTTGGTACCCTGTGGGTTTCTTGGACATGGGTGGCTATTTCCTTCCCCATTTTAGGAAAGTTTTCAACTATTACCTTCTCAAGTAATTTCTCATGGCTTTTCTTTTTGTCTTCTTCTCAGACTCCTGTGATTCAAATGTTGGGACATTTAACATTGTCCCAGAGGTCTCTGAGGTTGTCCTCATTTCTTTTAATTCTTTTTTCCTCTCTGCCTCATTTATTTCCACCATTCTATTTTCTACCTCACTTGTCCTATCTTCTGCCTCAGTTATTCTACTGTTGGTTCCCTTCAGAGTGCTTTTGATTTCTGTTATTGCATTATTAATTACTGATTGTCTCTTTTTTATTCTTCTACATCCTTGTTAAACTTTTCTTGTATCTTCTCAATCCTTGTCTCTAGTCTATTTGTCTGTAACTCCATTTTGTTTTCAAGATTTTGGATCATCTTTACTATCATTATTCTGAATTCTTTTTCAGGTAGACTCCCTATCTCCTCCTCTTTTGTTTGGTTTGGTGGGCATTTATCGTGTTCCTTTACCTGCTGAGTATTTATCTGTCTTTCAATTTTGTTTAGATTTCTGGGTTTGGGGTGGCCTTTCTGTATGCTGGAAGTTTGTGCTTCCTCTTTATTGTGGAGGATGCTCCTTGTGGGTGTGGTTGGATGAGTGGCTTGTCAAGGTTTCCTGGTTAGGGAAGCTTGTGTTAATGTTCTGGCGGTTGGAGCTAGATCTCTTCTCTCTGGAGTGCAATGAAGTGTCCAGTAGTGAGTTTTGAGGTGACTTTGGGTTTGGTGTGACTTTGAGCAGCCTCTATTTTAATGCTCAGTGCCATGTTCCTGCATTCCTGGAGAATAAGCATGGTATGTCTTGCTCTGGAACTTGTTGTCTCTTGGGTGGAGCTTGGTTTCAGTGTAGGTATGGAGACTTTTGTATGAGCTCTTGTTGATTAATGTTCCCTGGAGTCAGGAGTTTTCTGGTGTTCTCAAGTTTTGGATTTAAGCCTCCTGCCTCTGGATTTCAATCTTATCCTTACAGTAGCCTCAAGACTTCTCCATCCATACAGCACCGATGATAAAACATCTAAGTTAATGGAGAAAAGATTCTCCACAGTGAGGGACACCCAGAGAGATTCACAGAGTTACATGGAGAAGGGAAGAAGGAGGAGGGAAATGGAAGTTATCAGGAGGAGAAGAGGGGAAATCAAAAGGGGAGAGAGAAATCTAGCCAGTAATCAATCCCCTATGTGCTGTCCACAGTCTGGAACACCCAGAGAGGTTCACAGAGTTACAGAGAAGAGAAGGGGAAGGGAGGGGATATAGCTGACCTGGGGGAGAGAAGGGAGGGTCAAAAGAGGAGAGAGGAATCAAGCCAGTAATCACACCCCTAAGAAAAAATGGGTACTAAAGATTAGATTTTTAAAGGTACAAAATTGATAATAAATACCAAAAAGCAAAGATAAAAAATCTAGAGTAGAGTTTAGACTCTCATAAATACAGTACAAAATCAATCACAAAAATTTTAAAATATATATATATGTGAAATTTACTTTAAAAATAGGGTCTTTTTTCCCAAGGAAATAGTATGTTATAAAACTGAAAATTAAGGGAGTAATAAAGAACTTCAAAATTAAAAAAAAATTAAAAAAATGATAATAGTAAAAATATATCTGGGAATTTCTCTGGAGCTCTTGAAGGCAGTGTGGGGTCAGTTCAGTTTGAGATAGTTCCTTGTTTCTGCTTACACTTCTTCTCAAGGTCTATAGGTCCCTTCCAATGCCTAGTCAATACTAACGACAGGGTTTTAATCTGTTGCATATGTTGCTTCCAGAGTGGTTCCCTCTTCATTATTTTGGCTTACTCTGTTTGCAAGTCTTTTCAGTGTCTAATTTTCACCCTGACACAAGGGGGCGAAGGTGGTCACTTATTTAGGCTCACTTGTTCAGCTGTGCTGTGGGGAAGGAAGAACACTGCAAAAAAAAAAAAAAAAAAAAAAAAAAAATCACTGGCATGTGTGGGTAGTGCTCACAGTGTATGGATCACACTGGGTTTGCCCCCGATCACAGCATGTGTGCTTTCCCAGTCTACACTGCTCAGGCTCCAGGTTGCTCTTCAGGGGAACTGTCCAAAGCGGGCACTGGGTTTCATGCACTTCCCAGGTCTAAGCCGGTCAGGTTCGGGTTCTCAGGTACTCCATAAAGGCACAGACTCAGTTGGGCCTGTGTTTTGTGCCCTTCCCAGGTCCGAGGAACTCCGGAGACCAGGTGCTTGGTGAGCACACTATCCTAGGTTTGTGGTGCGCTTGGTTTCCTGCGTGTGCAGCAGAGCTCCAACTCAGGCATGCTGTATGTCTCCTCTGGGGAGCTGATCTCAGGCTGTGACTCTCCTGGCAGATGTCAACCTTCCAGGATCCCAGGAAGACTTTATTGCAACTGGAAGCCTGCTCACAGTTTGGTGGAGGATGCCATCTCTGGGGCTGAGATTGTCCCTTGCCTTCCAGCTCTGACTGTTGCCTGCCTGCCTCTCTGCCTCCAGTGGGGAATGGGCTGGTCCGCAGCCAGCTAGCTCTCCTTTGGTATTCGTTCAATCCTTTATTCTGTCAGCCATCCAGGCTCTGCCTTAGGATAGAGCTTTTCACAGGAAATTTCTCTCTCTTTTCTTTCTCTCTCTAGCTATCCCACAGTTTGGGTTGCTTTCTCACTTTAGCTCCTTCAGATTGTCTTCAGGGCATTCAGGCTTGGTCCTTACCCTAAGCATGCAATTTGCACCTCCCCTGCTCATTGATGGCAGATGCAAGCGTCTGGGCTACTTCTCTGCTGGGAGTTGTGTTTAGGCACATAATTTGTGGATTTTTTTTTCCTCCCTCCCAGTTATGTTGCCCTCTGAGATTCCAAATCTCCCCACAGACCCACCAGTGAGAGGGTTTCCTGGTGTTTGGAAACTTTTCCTCCTTCATGACTCCCTCCCCAGGATGGGTCTCTGTCACTAACTCTTTTGTCTCCCTTTAGAGAATGGGCTGTCTTTCTGGGTGTCTGGTGTCCTCTGCCAGTGTTTAGAAGTTGTTTTGTGGAAGTTGCTCAGCATTCAAATGATCTTTTGATGAATTTGTGGGGGAGAAAGTGGTCTCCCTGTCCTATTCCTCCACCATCTTAGGACAGCCCCCCGATAGTTACCTAATTTAGATAGGCCATTGATCTGGTTAGCAAAAAAGTTCCCATTAGACATGTCCTCATTGTGAGATGCAAATACTGAAATCTCAGTTTACTCTCTTAAAGACGTAGAATGTAAATCTCTATCACTTAAGCGTGGGCTGTGCCTTGTGACTTTCTCCCAAAGATAATAATAAGGGGAAAGGGCAAAGGAAAAAGTAACTTTGTAGTGGAGAAACCTGACAGACACTCCCTTAGCCAAAGGCTCAAGGTGAGTGTCAATTATGATAAATCATGCTGATAGTCTGTACTCTTGATGGCTGGTAAGAATGGCATTTAACCTGTGTGATGTCCCTCCTAAAACCATAACCCCAGTTGATACATGAGAAAAACAGGAAGACAAACCCCTATGGAGGGACATTATATAAAACACTTGATGCTTATTCCTTAAAAGTCAAGGTTCAAACCTAGAATCTAGAGGGGCCTCAGGACACACGGGGACTAAATGTAATATGGTGTCCTGTATAGAATTCTGGGACATAAAAATAATGTTTGGCAAAAACTAAGGATATCTGAATAAAGCATGGAGTTTATCTAATAATAAAGGATCAATTTAGATTCATTGCTTATAACACATGAACCACATAGCGAAGCTATTAACAAGAGGAGAAACTTATTGTGGGGTCATGTAAGGAATCTGCACTATCTTTGCAACTTTTATGTAAATCTAAAATTATTCAAAATATATATATATATATATATATATATATATTTAATATTTACCCTTTTCCCATTTTGAATCCCTCTATTCTGTTCCTCCCTATGAAAGTGAAAGTGAAAGTCTCCTCTGACTCTTTGCAACCCTTGAACTATACAGTCCATGGAATTCTCCAGGCCAGAATACTGGAGTGGTAGCCTTTCCCTTCTTAAAATGATCTTCCCAACCCAGAGCTCAAACCCAGATCTGCTGCATTTCAGGAGGATTCTTTATCAGCTGAGCCACCAGGGGAACCCAAGAATACTGGAGTGTGTAGCCTATCCCTTCTCCAGGGGATCTTCCCAACCCAGGAATGGAACCGGGGTCTCCTGCATTGCAAGCGGATTCTTTACTAACTGAACCTAGATTAATAGTTAAATCTCCACTCAGTAAACAGAAAACTTTGGGAGGTAACTGCAAAGCTTATTTCACCCTTGTCATTTTATCCAGTTGCCCGAAATTCCTGTCAGATCTACAACCCCAATTGTTGTTTTGCATGTGTTTTCATCTGCTATATTAATGATTATTTCCATTACTAAGAAAATATTTTTTTGTCCCAACTATCGTAATGTCCTGTTGCCTGCTGCTTTAATCAAGAATCACAGCAGATTAATTTCACTATATGGACATATGTTCTTCTTATCCCCTTTGGGAAAACCGTAATGTCTGAATGATTTGAAATCCTTTATTGTTTCCAGCTGACTTTTCCTCCAGTAGTGTACTACTCAATGTGATGCAGTTACGATGTCCTACTAGATTTATGCTTTCTTACTTTGAGATTATGTTTATGATCATTTTTCTGTCTGGATTTCTATGCTTTTAAATTCCATCCATTCTACTTCCAAAATATCTCTCTTTCCATTAAAAACATTTCCTGTGCTCAAAATATTATAATTATTTCCTTGTCTTATACTCCTTTACATTTTTATTATCACTCAACATAAAATCTGTGTCTTTTTTGGTAAACTGTTTCTTGAAGTCAGATTGCCTCTTAAAATTTCCCTAGTACATCATGCACATAATTGGTGTCTAATAAATGTTTATTGAAAACACATTTAACAAGTTAATAGGTAAATAATAAAAGTACTGGTGATTTATGCTTTTTGGTTTACACTCTTCTATATTTTAGTTTACTTTCTAAGATTCTAAAATGATCATTTATTAATTTAATATTCAAATTAAACAATAAATTTCTTGTAGACTCCATTTTATACTATATAAACCACATATCTTTACCTTTAGGAATAAGTTCTACACTGGTGGTTATGTTGCAGGAAATAAAGCTGGAGCACAAGAAGATGTTCACATCCCAGGTCTCATGTGAGTCCCTAGGATGGCCACTAAGTGAATGTAAGGTCTTGGCTTCACACAAGAGATAATTCAAAAGCAAGCCATACTGAAATGAAAGAAGGTTTATTCAGGAGAATATACACCCCACAGATAGAGTGTGGGCCATTGCAGAAAGGATAGGCCCAAAATATGGAGTTGTCAGTCTTTACAGGGGTGACTAATTTCTATTTTGGGAAGAGGGTGGAGATTTCCTGGAATTGAGTCAACACTCACTCTATCACCTTTTATGTCAGCCTCAAAACTGTCATGATAATTGTGGCTATGTCATTTAGATGCTGGTGTGTTACAATAAGCATATAATGAGACTCAAGGTCTACTGGAAATTGAATCATCCACCATCTTGAACTTAGTTTATGGTATGTTTATGTCTAACCAGTTTATGTTATGTTCTCAAAGGCTGTGTCATTCTTTTAAAGGTTGCGCCCTGTTCCTTTCATGTTTCAGTTAGAGGGATGTGGACAAGGGAGGAAATGCAGAGTGAAGTATGGTCAGAAGCTGAATGAAAGAACCATAAAATTACCTCAAAATGTGTTATCAGTGCATTGATAACCTGAGATTACCTACAAATTAGTCTTTCTGAGTTACATTTGCAAGAATTCTACTGAAACTACAGTTAGAACCAGACATGGAACAATGGACTGATTCCAAATAGGGAAAGGAGTATGTCAAGGCTGTATATTTTCACCCTGTTTATTTAACTTATATGCAGAGTACATCATGCGAAATGCTGGGCTGGATGATGCACGAGCTGGAATCAAGATTGCTGGGAGAAATAGCAATAACCTCATATATGCAGATGACACTATCCTTATGGCAGAAAGCAAAGAGGCATTAAAGAGCCTCTTGATGAAAATGAAGGAGGAGAGTGAAAAAGGTGGCTTAAAATTTGACATTCAAAAAATGAAGATCATGGCATCTGGTCCCATTACTTCATTGCAAATAGATGGGAAAACAATGGAAACAGTTACAAACTTTATTTTCTTGTGCTCCAAAATCACTAAGGATGGTAACTGCAGCCATGAAATTAAAAGACACCTGCTCCTTGGAAGAAAATCAATGAGAAACCTAGGCAGTGTATTATAATGGACCATTACAATGGTCCATATAGTCAAAGCTATGGTTTTTCCTGTAGTCATGTATGGATGTGAAAGCTGGGCAATAATAAAGGCCGAGTATCAAAAAAAGTGATGCTTTTGAATTGTGGTGTTAGAGAAGACTGTTGAGAATTCCTTGGACAGCAAGTAGATCAAACCAGTCAGTCCTAAAGGAAATCAACTGTGATATTCATTGAAAAGACTGACACTGACAAAATGGGCATGAGTTTGAGCAAACCCAGGGATATGATGAAGGACAGGAAAGCCTGATGTGCTGCAGTCCATGGGGTCGCAAAGAGTCAAACATGACTGAGAGACTGAACGACAAGAACAGCAAACTGAAGATAATCTAATAGTATCTCATTCAAATTCTTTCTATGAATAACCATCCATTAAACTCTAGAAAATTGAATTCTAAGGATATAGTCAGTCTCAACATGTAGAATTATATCTTGTGAGACTGAAAATGACTTTGTTGTTTAAGACAACATTGTACTGTGTTTTTCCAATTCAAGCAACAATTTCAAATGGGTGCAAATTTTTGTAGTCAGTTCTCCTCTTGGCAGGAATTCTCTTAGAATTTCAAAATGCTGATGAGATTTTATGAACAATCACAGTCATGATATTTTGCGTTTGTAGTGTTTATGAATAATATCAATTCAAATGGGAATCCTTTGTTCACAAAAACATAAATTTCTTTTGATGGACAAGCATTTGGCCTGCAAATCTCTGTGGCAGCAGCAAGAGATATGATGTGTTTAAACTTCCCTGTTCTTTGTGGTATCAAAAAAAAAAGTTACTTTTTTATTTGATTTCAGAATGCAATGACAATTACCTATTTTGATCTCCTGTGCATTACTGCACATAACGTTTTTCATCATACTGGCTTCTGGAGTTTCTGTTAATATGGATGTCTCAAGCCTGGCACAGTCAAAGTAGCCTCAGTGGAGAAATTCTGCTGCCCAGAAAGAAAGTCGAACATAAAAGAGGCTTGATTTCCTTTCAAATAATAAGCCAGGTGCGTGACCAAAAATGAATTATGTCCTTCGGTTTTTCTTCCAAGGATGTACATGTGAAAATCCTGCTGATTTTCAATAATTCTAGCACACACAGCTCCCTCAAAATTTCCAGCAGACACAGGCAAATTCTGATTGCAGGTGAGGCAATAATCATGATTCTCCTTCAGGGAACTGATCCTTCCTCTGTGCTACCTACACCTCACCAAAATCTCATTTTAAAAATACAGTGAGGCCACCCTGAGTTTCTGGCATTAGGTGAACCTTGCATCACGAATAAATTTTTATTTTTTCTTTAAGAATCACATCTGCTACCAAAGGAGAAATTGGAAAACTTTGAGAGTTGGGAACTGGATATTGAATAAAAGATTATGGATCCTGCTGCTGTAAGAAAATTGCTACGATTTCTTTCCTTACCCAGATGCTCAGGGAGAGATAGTCTTCTTTGCTTTTCTTTATATATTCCAAAGGCAGAATTGGGTTATTTTACTTTGATGTGCTCCCTATGGTCAAAGCTGGAAGTTTATGATGAAGAATCTCTGAATCTCAATCTCAGAATAATTGCAGAAAAAGCATACCTGTGGGACAAACATGTATAAACTTGCCCATCCTAGACATGTGGCAGGAACAGAGGAGGGTGTGCTTTATGGCAGTAGATGCAGGGTAGATGTGCAAATACTTAAAGGTCCTTTCTCCCTCCCAACCTGTTACCCTAGGTGATGGCTTGATTTAAAATCGTGTAAGGACTTTATAACCCCAGTGTCTTGCATAATCTCTCTCAATTTCTTCCTAAAAGATCAATCCTTCTTCCCTTCCCTCTCCAGCCCCCGCTTTTTTTCTCTAATAGCTATCTCATGGATACTTTACCAGGAAATCTCCCTAGGTCTATTTATAATACCAATAGTGTCCGGCGAGTGAGAGCACCATTAGTGCTTCTCTTTTCATATTTGGGTAGGAATCAGGTTCACTGTATTAAAATTCTAGGTATCATAGACTATCAGGTAACCAATGGGCTACTGAAAAGGGGAATTTTGAACAAGGTCACTGAAGTCTCTGGTGGGGAGATGGAGCCACAGAAGTGGGGGTCCCAGGGCTGCCAGCCAGCCTCCTGAGCCTAGAATACAAGGAGAAGGATCACGGCAGCAGAGGAGATGCCAAGGCAGAAGATGACCAAGAGCATTTTTTTGCAGAAGAAAGAAGAAAACAAATGGTAGAGAAGGGACATTGGCAAATGTAGGTGTTTCCTACCTGTGCCATGCCTAAGTATCACTAACACTTCTAAACTGCTGAAGAATTACCGGGACAGTAGAATGTTGGTTAGTCTTGAAAAATGAAAAATCCAAAGCGAGTGAAGCACAAGATATCCAGTTAGAGATGAGAAAATAATGTCACCACCCCATATGTCAGCTTAAGTGTGTAGAAAGGAAAGCTTACTTCACAGCAGACAGAGTGAACTGCTCAAAGCTGGGACAGAGTGAACGCCTCTGTAAAGGACTCCAGCAGAGATCACATCTCCAGGGATGTATTGTGGTGGATTTGCAAGTTCCTCTTCAGGAAGCTGGCCTTCCAGGACAAGGATAATAATTCCAAAAAGTAAAGGAGGTATCTGATATTTCTCAAGAAAGATTTGAATTTGATTTTATATCTTCTAGTTCAGTTGAAGGTACTTCTACTGATAATGTCTTCCCTAGAGCTGGATCTGTCTACTTCAATTTAAGGAAAGGTTTTATCAAACTATATAATTATGCTTTCAGGAAACATTGCTAAAAACAGGTCATTTTATAGTCTAAATCTGAAGAAAATAAAATTAACATGGAGTTGCACAAAGGAAAAAAAAAGAGCTAAAGCTAACAGAAAGAGAAAATTGAAGTGTACATCAAGACATTAAGGAAGGAAAAATTAAAATAAAAAAAAAAAAAAAAAAAACAACTCCATTACTAAAAAAGTTTGACATAAGTTTCAGTGCAAGAAATACTTATGATTTCATTTTTACAGTAAAAGTTAATCCTACACTTTTCAGGCAAAGTAAAATGAGCAAGGATCCTAAAAGGGGATAAAGCAGCTGAATCTGAAATGAGCATCTGTGAATAAGTAGCCGACTAATTTGGGAGGTGATTCTAATGGCCTCTCTGCCTTCTAAAATGCTTACTTACATTGCCTATGTTCAAGTTCACCCTTGAATCACATATGAGCCCAATCAGCAGGGCTTGATCTAAACTAATCTAAGATGTACCCATGAAAATAAATGCAAGATTCTAAATCAAAATGACACCTAGAGCACACCACCTGACAAAGTCACCTCAGCTTAACTTGAAGAAATGTACCAATGTCTCCTTATCTCCTGTAGTGAAAAAGTGAAAATCAGAAAAGAAAAAAAAAAAAAAAAAAAGGAAAGCAGTATCTTTGTCTAAGTGCACAGTATGAACTATAAGAAAGACACACTAGCATCAAAACAGAGAAGAAGGGTCTTGTCTTCAGATTTATGTTTCTTGAATTCTATTTTCAGTCAAAAAGACTGTAGACATAGTTCTAAAAAGAAAAGAAAAGTAAGTACAATGATACTTTTGTGTGCTATCGAAATACATCCTTCATATCCCCCACTTCTCAAAGAGCGGTTCTATGACAAAACACAACTGGGTCATAGCATTGGCACAAAGCTGTCTGGGCAGGATGCTTCAGATCATAAACATTTCTTCAAAACTATACTTTATACATATTTTTGAACCTTTAGTCAATTTAGGGTTAGTTTTCTTTTGAATGTTTATAACTGTCTCAGTCATTGATGCTTAAGTTATTTCTTATATTTCTTATAATACCTTAAATTGTATAGAGTTGAAATGTATCATATATTATTGTTTTAGAAAGCAACAATGATTATTAAAATGAAAATGTTTTAATTCTAAGCTTTTGCCATCTTTATATTTCTCTTACATGGGGGATGCAAGAGTGAATAATTTTTGAAGACAAGTTGAGGATGATTTAAAAATCTTCTAAGAATTGAGTAAAGTAAGTCCTTAATATCCACACCATCTTAGTTGTGTGTGGATCCCTCATACCACTGCTACATTTCATTTCTCAGAAAAATAAGTGTACAAGATAGCAACAGTTGTCTCAGGCTGCCATAATGAAATACCACAGACTGAAGGGTTGAAACAGTAGAAATTCTCTTTTCACAGCTCTGGAGGCCAGAGCCAAAGATCAACCTTTTGGCTGGTTTGGTTTCTAGTGAGGGTGCTCTTCCTGGGAGATGGTGGCTGTCTCCTTGTCCGTTCTGTCCTCACAGACCTTCGCTCCGTGTGTGTGCTTATGGGGACTCTGGCATCCCTTCCTAGTAGGACACTAATTCCCTTGTATTAGGGCCCCACCTTCCTTATGCCAAGGCCCACTTCCTCATACCAAATACAGACACACTTGGATTCAGGACAACAACATATGAATGGCAGGGTGGGGCAACAAACATTTAGTCTATAACAGAGATCAGGCTATGATTGAAAAATATAGCTGCCATATAAGCACACAGATTGTTGAAGCCATCAAGCCATCACTTTACAGCCTCCTGAAGGTGAGCCCTCAGGGAACTCAGGATGGAGGCAGAATGTCTGCCATCAAACCATCAGACCCTGAAGCCCTCCCACCCACTCAGTGTTCCCCCAGGGCACTTAGGCTGAGAAAGCACAGGACCCTGGCCCCAGATAACTGAGGTGTATGTCAGAGGAGTGATTTCAGAGAGCCCAGATCCTTGCATTTTCTTTTATATAGAAAAGCACTAAATGTCTTAACTTGAGATGTCAGATTTCCTTTAATTAACAGTAACAATTTGATGTTCCGACTACCCAGTCTTTGTTGCAAAAACTCCTCCTACGTATCCTGGCTCCTCCCTTCCCTCTCCAGAGCAGTCCCTCAGAGGTATCTGTGAGCCTGCATCCTGGGCTTAGGTCCTCAGTTTTGTCCACTGAATAAAATATAACTCTCAAATTTTAGGCTGTGCTTTATTTTCAGTTGATGATGATCAGAGAATGAGCTCAGGTTCAGGAACTGACAAAAGAATAGTTTTGAACTCCAAGATTTAAGCATCCATTGTTCAGTTACCCTTTAGTGAAAATCACAAATTACTATATTACAGACTTGTATATCTCTTTACAGGACTGTATAGCTCCCTTATACAGTCAAGAATTTCACATGTTACATGTGTAAATGCCAAAGACTTTTGGGTTTGCTTTATATAAAGTTTTTGATCAAACAATGAGAGGGAATTCATTTAGTTTAGAAATGTTAAAGCCTTCATTTGTGTATATCTTATTAAGCATTGAAGTGTCAACTTTAAAAATAGTGACAACCTAGATATTGAGAGTTATGTTTTATTTGGTAGGAATTTTTAGGAGTTCAAGTCCAGGAGACAGCATCTCAAGTGACCTGGAGAGAACTGTTCTGGGGAAGCTGAGTGGAGAGTCAAAGTATATAGAAGTTTGCAACAGGGGGGCAGGAAGTCTTAACATCAAAAGATTATTGTTAATTAAGGAAAATCAGATATCTCAAGAATTTATCACTTTTCTATGTATGGATAAATTAAAGAGTCTAGGCTTACTGAAATCATTCCTTTCATATGCATCTCAGCTATGTGGGATCAGAATTCTGTGATTTGATTTTTCACATCCTTGGCTCCTTGCTCACTATAGGGAGTTCTAGAAGCTTGTGGAGGCAGTTCAATGGCTGCCGTATAGAAGGCATGGTTCTTGCCAGGCTCAAAAATTCATATTTGGAGGGCCAAAATTCCGGATGGCTGTGACATCCTTGTTTTTTGACATGACAGGAAGTACTCCATTTCACAAAAGCAACGGTGCTTTATCATTTTTAAATTGCAGTACTGCTTTGCAGGGGATAAAGAAGAACCCAGAGGTCATGCTCCACCATGTGAACAAGCTGCCCCTCCTGCCTGTGGTCCCCATTCTAAGTTCTGGCCCTGGCTCCACTGCTGAGGTCTCACATCTAGTTCTACCTCTCCTTCTGGATAAGCTGGACTTAAACTCCCCCCCCCCCTTAGACTTCCTGATAAGCTTAGTTTATGTGATAAATAAATACAGGCTCATCTAAAGGATCGAATAATGTGCTGTGTTGGTATAAAAAGCAGAACAAGGGGAGCCCTCTCTGGCTCTGTTCCAGAGGGAGAGAGGCTTCAGCAGGTGCTATGGAACATTTACACATGGGCTTCATCTTGTTTCTTGGGGCTCATTTTATACATCTCTCTGTGTGTGAGTGTGTATGTGGTTGTGTGTGTACATACAGAGGGGAATAAAGAGGGGGTGAGCTGTGGTATCTTTTTATTGTTACTGCTGTTCAACATCACATTGTGGCAATGTTCCCATGACAGTACCTACAGGTCTGCATGATTTCATCACAGTGAATAATATTCCATGGTGTGGGCTCACTCCATTTTCCTGATCCTCCCTCATGAATAGTTTGTTGCTTATTTATTTCTATTACAAAACATCTTATGATGCACTTATTTGTAAATGTAAAGTTGTGCCTTCATTCAAATTTCTGTGAAATTGATTCATAGATGTTCAAACACTGCTTTCTGATTAAACACATGCAGATAAGATTCCTCACCACAGTGGGAGGACACAATCCATTCAGGACAACCAGCACCTAGTGTCACCACACTCCTTGCTGACCTGCCTGTAAAGTACTGTCCTCTCTGCACATATCCTATGTCCCTGCTCTCCATTGAAATGGCACATTTTGGTACTTGGTAGAAACTGTAATGTCTTCTTCCATGAAGATTCTACTTATCATCTTGATATCATCATTATTGATTAAGTTTCTATTTTCTTCCATTGGCTTCTGGAAGGTCTTCTGGTGTATGACTTGCTTTCTCTTTGGTCTGGACCCTATATTCTATCATTCCATTCACATATCAGGCAGAACATCCAGGGAGACAAAATCTGGGTCTCAAGTTGCTGTCCATCTCTGCCTGTTCACATTGCATAACTAGGTAATGTACACACACATGCACACGCACACACATACACACACAGATGAGCACATGTACATAAGTACACACATATATTTATTATTTCTTAGCACAAAATTAGTCCTAATAAATAAACAACAAAATACATGTAGATAAATGTCTGGTACAGCCTGCCAAGGGTCCATATCTCTGGAAAGGAATGAGAAGGAGCTTTTTCAGTTTGTTTTATTTGAAATTATGCCTGAGCATTTGAGTCCAGACATCATAGACTTGATTCCTATTTGTAAGAATATACAAAGTGACTATTCCATTAATAACAGAAAATAATACAAAACAGCATAAAAAAGATGTGCTAAAGTGTGTGTTTGAGAATCAAAGGCCAAGTGAATGTGAAAGTGAAGTTGCTCAGTTGTGTCCCACTCTTTGTGACCTCAGGGACTCTAGCCTACCAGGTTCCTCTGTCCATGGGATTTTCCAGGCAAGAATACTGGAGTGGGTTGCCATTTCCTTCTCCAGGAGATCTTCCCAATCCAGTGATTGAAGCCAGGTATCCTGCATTGTAGGCAGATGCTTTACCATCTGAGCCACCAAGGAAGTCCATTGGCAGGTCGGTATAAACCCCCAATAGGGTTACTGCCATAAGCTGTAGGAGGTCACTGTGGAACCACAGAGAAGGTCTCCTCACTTGCTTCATGCAGGGCATGCCATTCATTCACACAAGCACACTATAGAATTGGTAAAGTACAGCAGAAAACATGTTCTCTAGGAGAACAAAGAACTAGAGCTCCAAGCATCCTTGCCTTGTCCTGAAGAATACCAGATGAGCCACCAAGATCAAAGGTTGCTGCTGAACCACAAAAAAATGCTGGGGTTCTTGGCCTCTGGAGGATAATAATTCAATCGAGGGCCAGTGACAAGTCTTAATTGCTCAGAGCTTCTGTGTAATAAAGTTTTATTAAAGTATAAAAGAGGGGACAGTCCTAAGATGGTGGAGGGATAGGATGGGGAGACTACTTTCTCCCCCACAAATTCATCAAAATAATATTTGAATGCTGAGTAAATTCAACAAAACAAATTCTGAATGTTGGCAGAGGACATCAGGCACCCAGAAAAGCAACCCATTGTTTTCAAAAGGCAGTAGGAATAACATATAAAAGATAAAAAAGAGACAAAAGAGGCAGGGATGGAGATCCGTCCCAGGAAGGGAGTCTTAAAAAAGAGAGAAGTTTCCAAACACCAGGAAACACTCTCACCAGCGAATCTGTGGAGAGCCTTGGAACCTCAGAGGGCAACATAACTGGGAGGAAAAATAAATAAATAAGTAAAACCAACAGATTACATGTTCAATGGTAACTCCCAGCGGAGAAGCAGCGCAGATGCCTACATCCGCCACTAGCAAGCAGGGGCTGGGCAAGGAGGCATGGGCTGCATTGCTTAGAGTAAGGACCGGTCCTGAATGTCCCAAGGGCAATCTAAAGGAACTAACTTGAGATAGCAAACCAGACTGTGGGATAGCTACCCTGGGAAAAGCCCTAACCTAAGACACTGCCAGGCCCGCTCACAGAACAAAGGACTGAGCAGAGCTAGCCGGCTGTGGACCAGCCCATCCCCCACTGGAGACAGGCAGGCAAGGGCAGCCAGAGCTGAAAGGGGGCAATCGCGGCCCCAGAGAGGCATTATCTACCAAACTGCAAGCAGGCTTCGTTGCCAACCAAGACTTCTTGGGATTCTAGATGATCGACATTTGCCTGAGAATGTATGCTGGTGGTACACCCAGAAAACCCAGCGGCAGGGACAGCGGAGGGGATAAGTCACGGAGGCGATAAGTCGCAGTGACCATGCTTGCCAAACACCTGATCACCTGAGCTGCTTGGACTTGGGAAGGGCACAAAATGCAGGCCCAACTGAGTCTATGCCTTTGAGGAGTACCTGAGTACCTGCACCTGAGCAGGTTAGACCTGAGAAGTGCATACAACCCAGGGCCGGCCTCAGACAGTTCCCAGAAGAGCGACCTAGAACCTAAGCAGTGTAGACTGGGAAAGCACACATGCTGTGAGTGGGGGCAAACCTACTGTGGCCAAGACACTGAGAGCACTTCCCACACACGCCAGTGACATTTGTTTACAGTGTTCCTCCCTCCCCACAGCACCACTGAACAAGTGAGCCTAAAAAAGTGTCCAGCACCTCCCCCTTGTGTCAGGGTGGAAATTGGACACTGAAGAGACCACCAAAAACAAGAAGCTAAAACCAAGGGAACTGCCTTGGAAGTGACAGGTGCAATAGATTAAAACCCTGTAGTTAGCATTGACTACATAGGAAGGGGCCTATAGATCTTGAGAGGTATAAGCTGGATCAAGGAACTATCTGAAAATGAACTGACCCCACACTGTCCACAACAACACCAGAAAAAGTCCTAGATATATTTTTACTATTATCTATCATTCTTTAATTTTTTTTATTTTTTATTTTTAAGTCCTCTATTACTCCTTTAATTTTCATTTTTATAACCTACTATCATTTTGCAAAAAAAAAGATCCTATTTTTTAAAGCAAAATTCATATATATATATATATTATAATTTTTGTGACTTTGTGTTTTTTCTTTAATATTGTATTTTTGAGAATCCAATCTCTACTCTAGATTTTTAATCTTTGCTTTTTGGTATTTATTATCAATTTTGTACCTTTAAGAACCCAATCATCAGTACTCAGTTTTTACTTGAGATCGAGATTATTGTCTTAACTACTCTCTCCCCCTTTGGACTCTAATTTTTCTCCACCAGGTTGCCTCTATCTCCTCCCTCCCCTTCTCTTCTCTAGCCAAATCTGTGAATCTCTTTGTGTGTTCTGGGCTGTGGAGAACACTTAGGGAACTAATTACTGGCTAGCTTCCTCTCTGCCCTTTTGATTCCCCCTCTTCTCCTCCTAGCCACCTCTGGCTCCTTCCTCCCTCTTCTCTTCTATGAGTAACTCCATGAACATCTATGAGTGATCCAGACAGTGGAGAGCACATAGGGAAGTGATTACTGGCTAGCTTCCTCTCTCTCCTTTTGATTCCCCCTCTTCTTCTCCTGGTGACCTCTATCTCCCTCCTCCCTCTTCTCTTCTCCATGTAATTCTGTGAACCTCTCTGGGTGTCCCTCACTGTGGAGAAACTTTACATCATTAACCTAGATGTTTTATCATTGGTGCTGTATAGATGGAGAAGTCTTGAGGCTACTGTAAGAATAAGACTGAAAACGAGAGGTAGGAGGTTTAAGTCCAAATCCTGAGAACACCAGAGAACTCCTGACCCCAGGGAACATTAATCAATAGAAGCTCATCAAACGTCTCCATTCAGTTCACTTCAGTGTCTCAGTCGTGTCCGACTCTTAGTGACCTCATGAATCGCAGCACGCCAGGCCTTCCTGTCCATCACCAACTCCCGGAGTTCACTCAGACTCACGTCCATCGAGTCAGTGATGCCATCCAGTCATCTCATCCTCTGTTGTCCCCTTTTCCTCTTGCCCCCAATCCCTCCCAGCATCAGAGTCTTTTTCAATGGGTCAACTCTTCACATGAGGTGGCCAAAGTACTGGAGTTTCAGCTTCAGCATCATTCCCTCCAAAGAAATCCCAGGGCTAATCTCCTTCAGAATGGATTGGTTGGATCTCTTTGCAGTCCAAGGGACTCTCAAGAGTCTTCTCCAACACCACAGTTCAAAAGCATCAATTCTTCGGTGCTCAGCCGTCTTCACAGTCCAACACTCACATCCATACATGACCACTGGAAAAACCATAGCCTTGACTAGATGGACCTTTGTTGGCAAAGTAATGTCTCTGCTTTTGAATATGCTATCTAGGTTGGTCATAACTTTCTTTCCAAGGAGTAAGCGTCTTTTAATTTCATGGCTGCAGTCACCATCTGCAGTGATTTTGGAGCCCCAAAAAATAAAGTCTGACACTGTTTCCACTGTTTCCCCATCTATTTCCCATGGAGTGATGGGACCGGATGCCATGATCTTTGTTTTCTGAATGTTGAGCTTTCAGCCAACTTTTTCACTCTCTAGTTTCACTTTTATCAAGAGGCTTTTTAGTTCCTCTTCACTTTCTGCCATAAGGATGGTGTCATCTGCATATCTGAGGTTACTGATATTTCTCCTGAAAATCTTGATTCCAGCTTGTGTTTCTTCCAGTCCAGTGTTTCTCTTGATGTACTCTGCATATAAGTTAAGGGCCAACAAGTTCCAGAGCAAGACATACTACACAAATTTTCCAGCAACACAGAAACATAGCCCTGAGCTTCAATATACAAAGTCACTCCAAACCCACTGACATAACTCATACCTGGACACTTCATTGCACTCCAGAGAGAAGAAATCCAGCTCTGCCCACCAGAACACTGACACAAGCTTCCCTAACCAAGAAACCATGACAAGCAACCCGTGCAACACCACCTACAGTGAGGAAACTCCTCAATAAAGAGAATTCCACAAGCTGCCAGAATACGGAAAGGCCACTGCAAACACAGTAATATACACAAGATGAAGAGGCAGGGAAATACCCAGCAGGTAAAGGAACAGGATAAATGCCCACCAAACCAAACAAAAGAGGGAGAGATAGTGAATCTACCTGATAAAGAATTCCAAATAATGATAGTGAAAATGATCCCAAATCATGAAAACAAAATGGAGTTACAGATAAATAGCCTGGGGACAAGGATTGAGAAGATGCAAGAAAGGTTTAACAAGGATCTAGAAGAAATAAAAGAGTAAATGTACAATGAATAATGCAATAAATGAGATCAAAATCACTCTGGAGGGATCCAACAGTAGAATAACGAAGGCAGAAGATACGATTAGTGAGGTAGAAGATAGAATGGTAGAAATAATGAAACAGAGAGGAAAAAAGAAAAATGAATGAAAAGAAATGAGGACAATCTCAGAGACCTCTGGGACAATGTTAAACGCTCCAATATTCAAATCATAGGAGTCCCAGAAGAAGAAGATAGAAAAACCATGAGGTTTTTCTCCTACTGAAACCATGAGGTTTCAACTATTATCTCATCAAGAAAATACTTGAGGAGATAATAGTTGAAAACTTCCCTAAAATGGGGAAGGAAATAATCACCCAAGTCCAAGAAACCAAGAGAGTCCCAAACAGGATAAACCCAAGGCAAAACACCCCAAGACAAATATTAATCAAATTAATAAAGATCAAACACAAAGAAGAAATATTAAAAGGAGCAAGGGAAAAACAACAAATAACACAAGGGGATTCCCATAAGGATAAAAGCTGATCTTTCAATAGAAACTCTTCAGGCTAGGAGGGAATGGCAGGACATATTTAAAGTGATGAAAGTAAATAACCTACAGCCCTGATTACTGTACCCAGTGAAGATCTCATTCAAATATGAAGGCGAAATCAAAAGCTTTACAGACAAGCAAAAGCTGAGAGAATTCAACACCACCAAACCAGCTCTCCAACAAATGCTAAACGATCTTATCTAGACAGGAAACACAAAAAGGGTGTATAAACTCAAACCCAAAACAATAAAGTAAATGGCAGCAGGATCATACTTTTCAATAATAACCTTAATGTAAATGGGTTGAATGCCCCAACCAAAAGACAAAGACTGGTTGAATGGATACAAAAACAAGACTCCTATATATGTTGTCTACAAGAGACCCATCTGGAAACAAGGGAAACATACAGACTGAAAGTGAAGGGCTGGAAAAAGTTATTCCATGCAAATGGAGACCAAAAAAAAAAAAAAAAAAAAAAAAAAAAAAGGCAGGAGTAGCAATACTCATACCAGATAAAATAGACTTTAAAACAAAGCCTGTGAAAAGAGACAAAGAAGGAGACTACATAATGATCAAAGAATCAATCCAAGAAGAAGATATAACAATTATAGATATATATGTACCCAACATAGGAGCACCACAATATGTAAGACAAATGCTAACAAGTATGAAAGGGGGCATTAGCAATAACACAATAACAGTGGGAGACTTTAATACCCCACTCACACCTATGGATAGGCCAACTAAAAAGAAAATTTGCAAGGAAACACAAACTTTAAATGATGCAATAGACCAGTTAGACCTAATTGATATCTATAGGACATTTCATCCCCAAATAATGAATTTCACCTTTTTCTCAAGCACACACGGAACCTTCTCCAGGATAGACCACATACTGGACCATAAATCTAGCCTTGCTAAATTAAAAAAAAAATTTAAATCATTCCAAGTATCTTCTCTGACCACAATGCAGTATGATTAGATCTCAAATTACAGGAGAAAAACTATTAAAATTCCAACATATGGAGGCTGAACAACACGCTGCTGAATAACCAAAAAAATCAAAGAAGAAATAAAAAAGAAATCAAAATATGCATATAAATGATTGAAAATGAAAACAAAACAACCCAAAACTTGTGGGACACTGTAAAAGCAGTGACAAAGGAAAGGTTCATAACAATACAGGCATACCTCAAGACACAAGAAAAAAGTCAAATAAATAATCCAGCTCTACACCTAAATCAACTGGAAAAGGAAAAAAAATGAAGACCACCAGGGTTAGTAGAAGGAAAGAAATCTTAAAAGTTAGGATAGAAATAAATGCAAAAGAAACAAAAGAGACCATAGCAAAAATCAACAAAACCAAAAGCTGGTTCTTTGAGAGGATAAATAAAATTGGCAAACCATTAGCCAGATTCATCAAGAAACAAAGGGAGAAAAATCAAATCAACAAAATTAGAAATGAAAATGGAGATATCACAACGGACAACACAGAAATACAAAGGATCATAAGAGACTACCATCAGCAATTATATGCCAATAAAATGGACAACGTGGAAGAAATGGACAAATTCTTAGAAAAGTACAACTTTCCAAAACTGAACCAGGAAGAAATTGAAAATCTTGACAGACCCATCACCAGCACGGAAATTGAAACTGTAATCGGAAATCTTCCAGGATTCAAAAGCCCAGGTCCAGACTGCTTCACAGCTGAATTCTACCAAAAATTTAGAGACGAGCTAACATCTGTCCTACTCAAACTCTTCCAGAAAATTTCAGAGGAAGTTAAACTCATACTATGAGGCCACCACCCTAATACAAAACCTGACAAAGATGCCACAAAAAAAAGAAAACTACAGGTCAATATCACTGATGAACATAGATGCAAAAATCCGTAACAAAATTCTAGCAATAAGAATCCAACAACACATTAAAAAGATCATACACCATGACCAAGTGGGCTTTATCCCAGGGATGCAAGGATTCTTCGATACCTGCAAATCAATCAATGTAATATACCACATTAACAAATTGAAAGATAAAAGCCATAAGATTATTTCAATCGATGCAGAGAAAGCCTTTGACAAAATTCAACATCCACTTATTATAAAATCTTATTATAAGAAAGCAGGAATAGAAGGAACATACCTCAACATAATAAAAGCTATATATGACAAACCCACAGCAAACATTATCCTTAAATGTGAAAAATTGAAAGCATTTCCCCTAAAGTCAGGAACAAGACAAGTGTGTCCACTCTCACCACTAGTATTCAACATAGTTTTGGAAGGTTTGGCCACAGCAATCAGAACAGAAAAATAAATAAAAGGAATCCAAATTGGAAAAGAAGAAGTAAAACTCTCACTGTTTGCAGATGACATGATCCTCTACATAGAAAACCCTAAAGACTCCATTAGAAAATTACTAGAACTAATCAATGAATATAGTAAAGTTGCAGGATATAAAATCAACACCCAGAAATCCCTTGCATTCCTATACACTAACAATGAGAAAATAGAAAGAGAAATTAAGAAACAATTCCATTAACCATTGCAATGAAAAGAATAAAATAATTAGGAATATATCTACCTAAAGAAGCAAAAAACCTATATACAGGAAACTATAAAACACTGGTGAAAGAAATCAAATAGCACACTAATAGATGGAGAAATATACCATGTTCATGGATCGGAAGACTCAATATAGGGAAAATGAGTATAGTACCCAAAGCAATCTATAGATTGAGTGCAATCCTTATCAAGCTACCAACTGTATTTTTCACAGAGCTAGAACAAATAATTTCACAACTTGTATGGAAATACAAAAAACCTCGAATAGCCAAAGCAATCTTGAGAAAGAAGAATGGAACTGGAGGAATCAACCTGCCTGACTTCAGGCTCTACTACAAAGCCACAGTTATCAAGACAGTATGGTACTGGCACAAAGACAGAAATATAGATCAATGGAACAAAATAGAAAGCCCAGAGATAAATCCACGCACATATGGACACCTTATCTTTGACAAAGGAGGCAAGAATATACAATGGATTAAAGACAATCTCTTTAACAAGTGGTGCTGGGAAAACTGGACAACCACTTTTAAAAGACTGAAACTAGAGCACTTTCTAACACTATACACAAAAATAAACTCAAAATGGATTAAAGGTCTAAACCTAAGACCAGAAACTATAAAACTTCTAGAGCAGAACATAGGCAAAACACTCTCCGACATAAATCACAGCAGGATCCTCTATGACTCACCTCCAGAATATTGGAAATAAAAGCAAAAATAAACAAATGGGACCTAATTAACCTTAAAAGCTTCTGCACATCAAAGGAAACTATTAGCAAGGTGAAAAGACAGCCTTCAGAATGGGAGAAAATAATAGCAAATGAAGCAACTGACAAATAATTAATCTCAAAAATATACAAGCAACTCCTGCAGCACAATTCCAGAAAAATAAATGACCCAATCAAAAAATGGGCCAAAGAACTAAACAGATATTTCTCCAAAGAAGACATACAGATGGCTAACAAACACATGAAAAGATGCTCAACATCACTCATTATCAGAGCAATGCAAATCAAAACCACTATGAAGTACCATTTCACACCATTCAGAATGGCTGTCATCCAAAAGTCTACAAGCAATAAATGCTGGAAAGGGTGTAGAGAAAAGGGAACCGTCTTACACTGTTGGTGGGAATGCAAACTTGTACAGCCACTATGGAGAACAGTGTGGAGATTCCTTAAAAAACAGGAAATAAAACTGCCATATGACTCAGCAATCCCACTGCTGGGCATACACACTGAGGAAACCAGAATTGAAAGAGACACATGTACCCCAGTGTTCATCGCAGCACTGTTTATAATAGCCAGGGCACGGAAGCAACCTAGATGTCCATCAGCAGATGAAAGGATAAGAAAGCTGTAGTACATATACACAATGGAGTATTACTCAGCCATTAAAAAGAATACATTTGAATCAGTTCTAATGAGGTGGATGAAACTAGAGCCTATTATACAGAGTGAAGTAAGCCAGAAAGAAAAACACCAATACAGTATACTAACGCATATATATGGAATTTAGAAAGATGGTAATGATAACACTGTACGCGAGAGCGCAAAAGAGACACAGATGTATAGAACGGTCTTTTGGACTCTGTGGGAGAGGGCGAGGGTGGGATGGAAAAATGCCATTTGGGAGAATGGCATTGAAACTTATATTATCATATGTGAAACGAATCGCCAGTCCAGGTTTTATGCATGATACAGAACACTTGGGGCTGGTGCACTGGGGTAACCCAGAGGGATGGTATGGGGAGGGAGGTTGGAGGGGGATTCAGGATGGGGAACACATGTACACCCATGGCAGATTTATGTCAATGTATGGCAAAACCAATACAGTATTGTAATCTAATTAGCCTCGATTAACATTTAATACATTTATGTTAAAAAAAAATAAAAATAAAGTATAAAAGAGATTGAGAAAGCTTCTGACACAGACATCAGAAGGGGGCAGAAAGAGTATCTCACTGCTGCCAAAGGCCAAACACATAAAAATTGATAATATTTGATTCATGAAATACTGTGACAATGAATAAAATCATTTATGAAAAGATATTTTGAAGGCAGTGAGAGCTAATGAATTTTATAAATAAAAGGTAAAACTATTTTATGTGTAGATATTACAGATTAAATGTATTAGAGTTCCCCAAAGCCAAGGAAGTAAGTCTCTGAATAAAGCCTCATGTTCCATACTTAGTCACTAACCAATCTTAGGTGATACTCAAAAATCAAAGCTGGATTTAATAAAAAAAATATGTCCTAATGTTTTTTAAAGAAACTAATAAATTATCCATAAATATCCAGAAAGGGAAAATAAATGCCCTTGGATTGCTACTGAAACTGCATTTAACCAGAATTTTGAAGTCCCAAAATTTTAAGTAATTTCCAGAGAGGGCCAGGAAGCAGAGTTGAATGTGACCCTCTCTTCCTCACTGATAAACAATCAGCTGAAAGGAGGCATAATGAAGAACTCTTTCACTCCCCTGCATAAAAAATATCACAATCAAGCTCTGCAGGTGGCTAGTACTCTGTCTCTGATATGAAGCTAAGAGAAAAAAGAAAAACAAGATAAAGAAGAGAATGTTTCTGAAAGAACAGATCCTAAACATAAAGGGAATCATTACATTTGGTGAAAAGAAAGAATGGTAAAAATATTTTAAAACATCCAGGAAATTGGAATTAAAAGAAAATAAAATGAAAATACTTCAAGTTGAAAGAGTTAAGAAAAAATAATGAGTCCCTGGATAGTATAGTAATATCTCAGGTACTGAAAATTCTTTTATAACAAAAGCTATTATTAAAAATCTTAAAATTTTTATATGAAGCTTTGCTACATAAATGCTTCTGTGAATGGCTTTTATTCAAGGCAGTTGAAAGATATTTCTTCCTGTATGCTCAAAATTATTTTCTGAATGCTCTTTAGATGTGATTGCCATCTCCCATATGAAAACAATAAGTATTTCTGCCTTCTTTGGTTTACACACACACACACACACACACACACACAAATACTTTATGATGGGATGATTAGTTTTTCTTTAGTCAACCTATTACTAGAATAGATTTTTAACATTTATTAATCAAGGCATTGCATGTGATCACCTTTAAAGTATATGTGAGTTTTATTGTAATAGAAAATCTCGAACAAAGGAGTTTATATTCTCCTGCATTCTCTGTTAACTGAGCTAGTGTCTTATTAACTTAAGTGCTATCAGTGAAATTAGACAAATGTGCAAATAAAATGAATGATCTGTTCACACCCCATTTCCTTTGGTTGTTTGTCACATAAGATATCTTTATTGTACAATTGCTTTCAGCTGCAAGTGCCAGAAGGCTCCCCTCCATCACAAGCAGGGTAGTACCAAGAGCTCCTTAAATCCACAAGTTGGGAACCCCAGAGCTGAAAAGTTCAGCTCCCCATCCCCTGTTCTGTCGTCCTAATTTGGGAATGTATTCCTCGTGGCCACAAAGAAGTATGGCAGATCTTAGCATAAAAAGGACACCTGGACAGGAGAGGTGACTCTTATTAAGGAAGAAAATCATTGCTAGAAGATGCTCAGCAGGTCTCTCAAGACTGAAAAAGAGAGAGTTATCTGCAGGACTGAAGACGTGCAAGGGGAATGTTTACCTCAATCCTGGTGATCTCCTTGTATGTACCTTATAAGGTAAAGATGATTAAGTGCTATCAGGGGAGAGTGGAATTGTGTAGGCAACTAGTTCTGTCTGTGACATCAAATACACTGTAAATTTCTTTTCCAAAAGATGATATTTTTGAATTCCACCCTCATGTTTCTTTCCACTCAGGAATGCAAAATTGTGACTTTGGCAGGTGGATATATACCACAAGACAGAGAGATATAAATTGAGACACGGATGAGAGAGCCAGGGAAAGCGCATTCTGAAGGAATTCACAAAAATTCCCCTATCGGGGAACATTCTGTTTAGAGTTTCCAGCCATTAATATAAAACCGATGCTATTCTCCCAAATCTTCCCACCCTCTCCCTCTCCCACAGAGTCCATAAGACTGTTCTATACATCAGTGGTCTCTTTTGCTGTCTCGTACACAGGGAGAATGACATTGAAACATGTAAAATATCATGTATGAAACGAGTTGCCAGTCCAGGTTCGATGCAGGATACTGGATGCTTGGGGCTGGTGCACTGGGACGACCCAGAGGGATGGAATGGGGAGGGAGGAGGGAGGAGGGTTCAGGATGGGGAACACATGTATACCTGTGGCGGATTCATTTTGATATTTGGCAAAACTAATACAATTATGTAAAGTTTAAAAATAAATTAAAAAAAAAACACGATGCTAAAGACTAATTATTATCTGACACAAACAGAGGAAGATCACCTACCTCCTGCCCAGTGAGCATCGTTCATGATTCAGTGGTTCTCTCACTCTTAAAAGCAGATGCTTCCTCTCTGCCTGGCTGACTCTCCAGGTCCTGGAGAACCAAGTCTCCCATCTCACAGAGGAAGCCCAAGATTCATGCAGAAGTTCCCAGGCCTCCCAAACTCAGATGCATTCACGTGGGTGCTGCATGATCTCCCAGGGCCTCTGGACCATAGGAAGCCTGAGGTAGATCTGCAGTAGTAAGCAGTGTTCAGGGTCTGTCTCCTGAGGCTGCGCCCACTTATTCTCCTCAATTAGCATTAAAGACACTAGGTTAAAGCTGGATTTAGAGCCATGGAATAGCCTACCACATTCTCCCTTTCATGGAAGAAATGCTCCCTCCCCCAGGGTAGTGGGTTAATTCTCCAAGGCATTAGGTTAAGGGGAAAACATTGCCCACCCCACCCCTGCCTTCCTTTCCCTCAGGAAGGGCATCAGCTGCAGAAACACCCCTACACCCCACCTCTTCGAGAATCCTCTCTGCATACTCACTAATAATGTCTGTCTTGGCTTCCTCTGTGGTCAGTTTACTGGAATAACCATTACTCTATCTTTTACTCCTTATGTATTGGATATAAGGTAGAAGTGAAGATAAAGAAAACAAATGGATAAAACAGCTAATTCTAGTGACGAGAAAGCCCATTTGATTGCAAGTCTACAGTCATGCTTATTTGCATATGTAGATTGTTCTTGTTATCAATGATAATTATGTTCTGTAAAGTCACTGTAAATACTGACCATTGCTACTAGGGGAAATAAAAGGTTAGGTTCTTACTAGCCTCAGGTCTCAGCTGGTCAACTGATGACCATAACCCTGTTTCACATGGTTTCTGCATAAGAACACCTTATTTCATTTGTATAATAGATTCATTGACCTTGAGCAGCTGATCAGCAGCCCTATAACTCATGTTTGAACTAAGCTTCTCTAACTCATGTATTTTCTCCCTAAAACACATCACAGCTTTCTGTGCTTAGGAACCCTAAGCAGCACTCGGCACCTATGCTTGCGGGAAGTTTAAACAGCAAACTCACCAACAAAAAGCACAAAATATGAAAAACATGTGAGAGCTGAAATAAGAAGGCAAAAGGCTATTTTTTTTTTTTTTTTTTTGTCTCAGATGGGAACATGCCCTCTTAGTGGCTAAAATTTGTACCGTTCTGTGCATGTGAGCAATTGATCAGGAAAATGTCACAGGTATTGATTTTGAGGTTACAAAGAAATTTCAGCAAGTAGGTGAATTTGCAAATATGCAATGTCAATGGTGAGAATAAACTGTATGTTAATAAATCTACACCCCACATACCTTCCCTCATCCTTGATATCAGAATAGAAAGGGAAGAGAAAATATTTTGTTTTCTTCTATGATTGATTTTGAAAATGTTAACATTTACAGAAAAGTTAAACAAATACTACATTTCACCAAGTTTTTCCATGTGTTAACATTTTGCCACATTGCTAAGTCTATGTCCCTTTGCCCACCTCTATATCAGGACAGTTCATCTTCCAAGAAGTCAGCATGCTTTTTCTAAAGAGAAACATATTCTCCCACCAACTGCAATGCCATGACTGGGTTGAAAATAACATTTTACTGTGTCACCTATTGATATACAATCCATATTTAAATGTATGCAGTTGTTTAGAATACATATTGTGGTCTTGTCAAAGAGGGGGAGAATTCATCCCTAGTCTCTTAAGTCCTTTTGACTGATTTAATAATTAAGCTGAGTGACATAAGATAGATTAATAGGAGAAAAATTAATTTATATGCACAGAGGTCTCATAGAAATTGAAGCACTGAAGTGATCAAAGCAAGCTATTTATATAACAGTTTTAGAAAAAGGATCACTTATTTGGTAAAATTTAACAAACCAAAAGCTCCTGCTTGTGGTAGCAGATAATGAAGAATGGACAGTTTGTTTATATGACTTTCTTTGCCTTGAATTCCCTAAGTTTGGTCATAAGACTGCTTTCTAGCCTCCCGATATAAGAGGATACTTTCACATGGGAGATTTATTTCTCATTTAAAGGGGGAAAGGAGGTATTAGAGTTTTGTTTTTTTTTTTTTTTTTTTAATTATTAAATCACTTTTTTTTTCCGCCAGTTGTTTTTCAATTAACTTTAATTCAAAATAATCAATACTCCACTGAGGCAAATTTGGGGGCATCCTGGCCCCCAATGGCCTTTTAAATAATATGTTGATTCCAGAACCCAGTCAAGGCTTACATTCTGGATATGGTTACATTTCTTAGTTTCTTTTAGTGAAGAACAATTCTTTTACATTTAGTTAGTTATTTATGAAGTCATACTGTTCTTCATGACACCAACTGTTATGAAAAGTGCATGCCAATTGCTTTCCAAAATACCTTGCATTCTGTGCTTTTTGAATGCTGACTTCACATTAAGCCATTTTAGTAAGGGCTTCCCAAGTCGTTCAGAGGTAAAGAATCTGCCTGCCAAGACAGGAAATGTGGATTTGATCTCTGGGTTTGGAAGATAGCCAGGAATAGGAAATGACAACCCACGCCAGTATTCTTGCACGGAAAATTCCATAGGCAGAGGAGATTGGTGGATTATAATCCATGGGGTAGGACTGAACACTCACTCATGTACAAGATATTAGATTTTAGCAAGAATAGCATATAGCAATGTTGAGCATTTTTTAATTGAATCACATAAAAATATACAGAATATCAGTTTTTACATTCAAGAAGTTTTAAGCAGCTAAACTAAATAATTTGCTTCGGGGTTGTTGGCACCAAAGTAAGAGAGATTTTCTTATTTTGCTCCTGAAAGCCCCACCTTCATTGTCCTCCCCTGCCTCTCTGCGACCTGTGGCCTTCTCTGCTCTTCAACTTCCTCTTAATTCATTACCTTCATTTGAAAGAGAAATAGGTTTTCTAAACAGTTTTCAGGCTTAAAAATACCACAAATAGGCTCCAGTTTCATCCACCTCATTAGAAGTGATTCAAATGTATTCTTTTTAATGGCTGAGTAATACTCCATTGTGTATATGTACCACCGCTTTCTTATCCATTCATCTGCTGATGGACATCTAGGTTGCTTCCATGTCCTGGTTATTATAAACAGTGCTGCGATGAACATTGGGGTACACGTGTCTCTTTCCCTTCTGGTTTCCTCAGTGTGTATGCCCAGCAGTGGGATTGCTGGATCATAAGGCAGTTCTATTTCCAGTTTTTTAAGGAATCTCCACACTGTTCTCCATAGTGGCTGTACTAGTTTGCATTCCCACCAACAATATGTAAAATATCATGTATGAAACAAATTGCCAGTCCAGGTTCGATGCATGATACTGGATGCTTGGGGCTGGTGCACTGGGATGACCCAGAGGGATGGTATGGGGAGCGAGGAGGGAGGAGGGTTCAGGATGGGGAACACATGTATACCTGTGGCGGATTCATTTTGATATTTGGCAAAACTAATACAATTATGTAAAGTTTAAAAATAAAATAAAATTAAAAAAAAATACCACAAATAAATTTCCCTGAGTCTAGGACTGCAGGGTGTCACCTCATTCATCTTCTTTCTTTAAAAAGCATATTTCCTGAAGAGCCAGTCTACATGGAATCTTCAATTATTTCATAACTAATTCATTCTATAAACTCATATAACCTGGGTTCTGCTGTCACCATCCCTCTGACATGCTTATTGCAGAGCCTCAAAGTGTGCAGAATGGAAATGCCTCCATGTTTATTTCACCTGTACTTAACGTCATATTTATGCTATTAGCCATGTCCATATTCTTGCCACACTTTCTTATTCTGACTCTCTTGCAGGACTATCTTTTATTTACTTCTCCTACAGCCTCCTTGATTTCCATTCTCACTCTTCTTTTGTGATTGTCTTCCTCTGTCTTTCCCTAAAACTTGATTATCTCTAAGTTTCAGTCCCCAGTGCTCAATTATTCTCACTGTATAAAATTTCATTCATGTCCACAGCTTCCATGAACCTCTGTATTCTAATGATTTATATATCTGGACATTGGTACTGACTGTCTTCTAAAGTCAAGTTCCAGGTACCCAAATCTTAAATTAGGAGCAATTGTCCTACAAATACTTCAACCTTAAACTGTATTTTTATATCCTGCTTATATAACTTTGCATTATTTTGTGAGCAACTTGTCTGGGTAATTTTCCCATTTAATCTTTTGTTTCAAATATTTTTGAAACATATTCTGTTATACAGTGAAATACTCTGTTAAGTTTTATTTTAGGTAGTATCTACCATGTGTTAAGCAATGTGTCAATCCCTGATGATACAAGATGTCTAATAGTCCCTACACAGCAATCCTCATGACCATGACTATGGCTAATGCTGATTTCTACCAGGGAAGCAGAACTACTGTAGATACAAATAGACAGACATATCTATAGTGGTTACCAATGCAGACATATGATTACATTCTTACACATATGTAGTGGTTTTACTTTTCTGATAAATGCAAATTACACATTTACATGTGTACATGTGTGTGTACATATGAATGAATATATGTAATAGGGAAGAACAAATCTTACTACATATTAGATCTGCTCCTTTTTCCATGCTTAGTCATGTTGGCTCTGCATCCTTTGTAAAAGCACATTGCCTTCCTACAATTAAAATATAAATTAAAAAAAAAAAAAACACTGTACCCAAGAGCATAAACCTTGAGACCATCTGAAAGGATGATGCATAATGAAGGAGATACACAATAAAATACTGTATATTTTTCTAAAATACTGTATATTTATTCTGTAAATATGCAGAATAAAATACTGTATATTTACACAATGAAAAAAATAAAAGCATGTTCCCTAAAGCCTGAAATATACAGAAAAGCCCATTCTCAAGGCTCTGACCTTTAAGAGTCCTTTCATATAGAGACAAAAAGTTGTAGAACAGAGAGTAACAGACACAAACAGAATACTTCCCTAAACATCAGCACCCAAATAAACATTTTTTTCAAGTGGAGAAATTTCTCATAATAGTCCATATATTAGGACTCAGACAAACTAATAAATTTAAAGAGAGATGAATCATACGAAATTCTATTTCAGTCACAAGTGAAAGAATCTAGAAATCGATAGCAGGGGGAGAAAAAGAACTAGAAAGTCTACAAATTTGTGGAAATAACACATGGTTAAAAATGAATGAGTCAAAAAGAAATCCCAAGGAAAGTTGAACATGCGACGCAAAGATATCTTCAGACCAAAATGTCTTCAGACACCAAAAAGCTTGCAATAACTAACCAAGCCTCTCTCTCAGCTGACCTGTAATAATGATTTGCTGAAACCCTTTGAGAGTACCAGGAATTTTAGGCACAATGTACCTTGCCTGGTCTTGCAATAAACCTTTCTCTGCTCCAAACTCTGACATTTTGGTTTGTTTGGCCTTACTGTGTGTTAGGCCTTGCACTTTCTTTTGGTAGTGTGTGTGTGTGTGTGTGTGTGTGTGTGTGTGTACATACATGTGTATGTGTATGTATACACATCATATACATGAAGATCCATATAGATCTGTGAAGAGATTTGGTGCAGAGATATAGTTTTGTGCAATTGTGGAAAGTATCTGGTTAAGTGTCATGTCTGAGACCATTGTCATTACATCTGACTCTGGAACTTGAAGCCCTCAGAGCAGAAAGTTGGGATGAAAAAATACATATGAAAGTGGAAAATAGGGGAGAGAAAAACCCAGCTGGAACTCAGGAAAATGAAGTGGAGCCCAAGAGGATGAGCTGAAATGGGTGCAAATTCATCTCCTCTGACTTAGGTGGGATTGCTGGTCTGCAGAACCAGAGGCCCTTCAGCACGGAGTTAAATGCACAGGATTGATCCAGGAGCTGAAGAAGCTGAGTGAGGAGCCCTGAGGGAAGGCACTATTGGAGTCCTGGGCACTGACTCCTGCAATAAGGGGCCCCTATGGTCAACAAAAGCATGTGTGAATGATGGTGTCTGCTGCTGTACCTGCACTCTTCAAATCTGGCTTCAAAGTCTCTGAGTGGCCCATGCTGACCAGCAACACAGAGAAAGGAAAAGTGGGAAATGCAGTTCAGCAGAACAGAGGCCAGCACCTAGCCTTGAATTGAGATGCAGTGTGGGAAGCATCCCTCCATGTGGCGCTAGTGGTAAAGAACCAGCCTGCTAATGCAGGGGATATAAGTGGGTTCAGTACCTGGGCCGGGAAGATCACCTGGAAGAGGGCTTGGCAACCCAGTCCATTACTCCTGCCTGGAGAGTCTCATGGACAGGGCAACCTGGCCGGTTACAGTTCATAGGGTCGCAAACAGTTGGACACAACTGAGGTGGCTTGGCTTGCATACACAAACTGGGTAAGTTTCATGTGATGAATAATTATACTGGTAAGGTAAGCTAGTTAAAATGTTAATTGTTTCAGAAAGAAGGAACATGTTTTCTAAAGCATGAAAGAAAGGACTGGAAAATGTTCCATCCTTCCTAGTTTTGTAAACTAATCTATCACTGAAAGTTTAACTGGTAAGTGAAGAATTCTGTTGGTTTGAGGTCTTTCACCATATTTTTTTTTAATAAAGTTACAAAATATAGTTTCTAATATACCTGTTCTATCAACAAAAATTTGCCTCCACTGCATTTTCTTGAAATGTTGCTTAACTGTTCTTAATTAGAAAATCCAATCTGTTTCCTTCACTCCCTGGAATCCTGATTGTCTTTCCAATTAGTAAAGGAAAACAAGGTCCAATAAATTATGATATAACCAGGGAAGAGCATGCAATGAAATAAAAGCAAGATGAATTTTTGCAAAAGCTATCACTCATATTCAACTTTTGGAAAATGGGCCAAATATTTCAGGCAAAGGGTAAAAAGTTATTTCAAAGCTTGTCTGCTGATCATTACAACCACTGAGATCATATTTCCTATTACTCTTGAGGGTCACTTAAACTTTCTTGTCTGTATTGATTTCCTTTCTTCCTTTTTTTTAAGTTGCTCGTTTCACTGTTTTCAATTCTTCATTAATGTATTTGCTCATTTGTTCATTCTTGCAATAGAGATTTTTTTTGCAATGAGCAGTTGTTGGCAGCTCAATATGTGTCAAACCCCATGATTTAACAATACATGAAAAATGATAACATTATTAACATACAATATGTTGACAAGAACATGTGATCTCAATTAAATTTTATATTAACATAGTAAGTTAGTTATCATATTCAATTTACTTGGAGAGTTTAACTTAGATAATCAATTACGGAATTAGGATTCAAACATAGGTCTGTTCAAGTCCAAAACACTCTGTGACAATTAGCTCATAGTCTAACGGAAAGAAAACAAGCCAATAAATAAATAATTCTGTCTCTTAAATGCTCAATAGATTTATTTAGTTGCAAAATATAAGGAGACAATGGTCAACTGGCTTTACACTATAAGGTAGAACTTTAGCTTAAAAAAGTATCTTTATTGAAGTATAGGTCAATGTTGTGTTAGTTTCAGGTATACAGCAAAGTGATTTAGTCATAAATACATATTTATCTATTTTTTCAGATTTTCCCTTATAGGTTTTACAAAATATTGAGCATAATTCCCTGTGCTATATAACAGATCCTTACTGGTTATTTACTTTATATACAGTAGTAGGTATTCATCCCAAACTCCTAATTTATCCTTCTTATCTGCTTAGCAACCATTTATTAAGAGAGCAAAGTGAAAAAGACTAATTCCAGTAAAAAAGAATAGTTAAAATACAAATCAATGTTAAAAAAAAACATTTTAATTTTAAAATCTGTAAGCAATCTAGTGTGTAGAGGAATAATATTAAAAGGATCTGTTAATAGGTAAGGGCAGGGACCTAGGAAATGGATATCCTCCAAAATCTTTATTAGTCAGGTCAGGCTGTCTTAGCAAGATACCACAGGCTGGACTGTTTAAACAAAAATAATTTTGTCACAGTTATGGAGGCTGGGAGTCCAAGGTCAGAGTTCTTTCTGAGGGCTCTTCCTCTGAGGCTTATAGGGACAGTACCATCTCACCATGTCGACATGCATCTTTGTGCACAGACAGAGAAAAAGAGAGAACAAGTTCTTTGGTTCCCTTCTTATAAGGACACTAATCCTGTTGAATTGAGGCCCCATTCTTATGACCTCATTAGCCTTAATCATCACCCTATAAATCACATTTCTCAGTATCGACACACTGAGTGATAAGACTTCAGCATATGAATTTTGGAAGGACACTGTTCAATCCACAGCATTCTACCCATGGTCTCCTAAAATTCATGTCCTTCTTACATGCAATACATATCCCACCCCGACAGTTACAAAGACCTTAACTCATCCCAGAATCAACTCTAAAGCCCAATATCTCCTCTGAGACTTTTATGTCCCAGAGTGCACCAATGATTCTCCAACGACAGCTTGGTTGAGTTGTTGACAATGGAAATGGAGAAAAAAAGAGCAAATGTTTGCCGCCTGAAGGAAATGGAGTTAACAAGATTTAGGGAGTAGCTGGAGTTGAGGAATTAGAGGAAATGGAAGTCCACTAGATCACCCAGGTCTCCAGCATAGATGAATTAGTGTGTGGTGTTACCATTAATCAGACACAATGGGAGGAGGATAATTGTTGGAAGATAATGGATTTGGAGAGACAGCACACACAAATGTTGCCTTCACTTTTCCCTATAAATCTCCAAATCTAATGCATAGCTAATAGAGTCCATCAATTTGCTTCTTGTTTTTTATCAGCCCTTTCTGACCCCAGTATTTCTAACTGCAGAAACCTTCATTTGTATGGGTTCTTGACAAACTATAGTCTGAGTCACTGAGAAAATAAATGGGGCTATAAGGTAAGATCTTGTCTAGAAGATGAAACTTTGGAATTACACTATTGCCTGAGGCCAGAAATATGCACAGAGAATTCCTAAAATTCTGTTCATAAGCTAGGCCTTGTCTTCATGTTGTTTGGACAGGCCTTCAGCTCTTGTTTCTGACTGAAATCTCAATTCAGCTTGACCAGCTTCTCATGGCTGAGAATCACGGTTAGCAGGTAACCTGCCCTCCTCCTTTGGAGGAGTTGACATTTGTCCATCTGCATTTGGTTACCAGCCAGGCTTCAGTTTGAAGCCAGGTGGCCATCCCCATGTGCCCCTTCATACACACATGTATGAACAGACACAGATACATACAGAGACACACACACACAGGTTCTTTCACTAAGATATTGCTGACACCAGAATAACCACCACTCCACACTCCTCCTTATGTCCACTCCCTTTGCTAAGAACATCATCACATATGAGCACAGGTTCCTTCTCCCAATTTGACATAATTATTTAAACTGATTTGGAGATTTCTTGGTTCTTTATGGTTCAATCAATGCCTGTAGTTGAAGGCCCTCTAATTTTATAAGTCCAGATGAGTCAAGATGTAGTTTATATTGACACATTTTATTGTAATTTAGTTACATATTTGCTTTAAAGGAATCTTCTTTTCTAAGCTGTGAGGGTTCTAAGTTTTGACCTGCTGGTAAAATTCCAATTTTTCTGTTTTCTGTGTCACAAGAATGCTTGAAGTTTAGAGAAAAATATATCAAGTTAATAGACTAAATATGAAAAGAAATAACCATATGGATAATTTAAAATATATGAATAATTGGTTAAATGTTTATTTTTTCTCATGTTCTTTTATACCTTGTGCAGAGTATATTTTTGAGTTTATTCTTATTTGAACTTAAATTATAATGAATAAACAACTACTAAGTGATAGTCTAGCACAAATCACCTACAGAATAAGTGTACTAGGTTAAATATTCACATGCAGATTCTAGTAAATGTGCCATTTTGATTGGTACTCAGAATAGCACATGCATTCTGAGTCCCCTGTTTCCCTGACAAAGTTGATGAAGGCAGTAAAAGACAGAGCATTGCTAAGAGCGGTATTATCTCATTTCAATTATTACTTTAAAGCAATTAAAACTTTAATCATTTTTTCTGCTTTTTTGGACTCAGAGATGTATAAAATCGGAATATTAATGAATAATGATTTATCCTCTAGAAAAAAAAATTCCTTTAGGGTCCAAAATTATTAACTGCATTTTCAGTGATTGGTACTTTCATACAGGTTTTAGAATAGGGCTATAATTAGGATATAATTATACATTTTTGTGATTTGGTCAAATATTTTGCCTTACACATTTTGTGTGCACAATTAACTAGTCTAATAAGAATAAATGCGTTTAATTATTGCCATAAAATGTTAGTCCAAAACAAATACCACTTCTTTCTATTAGTGAAAAAGTAAGCAAAAAAAAAAAAAAAAAGGCAGAAAAATACAAAGGCTGAACTTACAATATAATACTGATAAATACTTTGAGAGCTATAGAAATGAGAATTTTATATCATTCATGTTTCCTTCTGAAGAAATTTATTGTTGTAGCGAGTATCATTAAGGACATAGTTTTTGAAATATTTTGTTCATAAAAACTTATACAGCTGTCCTGCCCTGTCATGTCTTTCCAGTTGAAGAATGCCTAAGAGGAAAACTGCTGAGAACATAGCTGTTACAAAGAAATACTTTTAGTTTTAACACACTGATCTTTTGTTTGATTGGCAACACATTTCTACACTTAGGCATACAAGACAGAGGATCAGGGAGGCTATGAATATGTAAGCCTTGTGGCTTCATGGGCACATGCCTTCTGGTGACAGCATCCAGGTCTTCCTGTGAGAAGCTGCTTCCTTGCTCTTTAACACAATCCTGCTTTGACTCCTTGTGCAGGGCTGGTTTTCTTCTGTCTGGGGCAGCCAGGACAATGCAATCACTTCTCTTTACATTTAAAAACTTGAGAAAAATAAGATATTACAACTTAAATAGTGGGAATATTTGATTCTAACAATGAAAGCGAAATTTGCTCAGTCATTTCTGACTCTTTGCAACCCCAAGGATTATACAGTAAATGGAATTCTTCAGGCCAGAATACTGGAGTGGGTAGCCTTTCCCTTCTCCAGGGGATCTTCCTAGCACAAGGATTGAGCCTAGGTCACCCTCATTGCAGGCAGATTCTTTACCAGTTGAGCCAAAAGGGAAGTCCAAGAATACTGGAGTGGGTAGCCTATCCCTTCTCTAGAAGATCTTTCCTACCCAGGAATCAAACTGGGGTCTCCTGCATTGCAGGCAGATACTTTACTGAGCTATCAGGGAAGCCCAGAAAATGATACCCTAAAAAGTCTGCAGTTTAGGACTCTCTTGGGCCCTGTCCTTCCAGACCTGAGTTGGATTTATCAAGTACCTATTTCCTCCCAATATACTGTTCTGTTAAATTACCCAGAGTTGGACTCTGTTGCATTTAATGAAAATCGTAAATGATACTTGAGGGTCCCTATTCATTCCTTCTGAAATTGCTGAAAGTAGTTTCAGGTTTCCAGGAGTATTTGCAATAGAGTAACCATGTTCTATGAAAGGTAGTTAGGCACATAGTGACAAAAGTTACTACCAGAGGACTAGAATTTGCAGGAATACAGCCAGAAGTCTGGCTTCTACTAAGATCCTTGCTACACCTGACCTTCATTAATTCACACAAGCATATTGCTTATTTTTGCCTTGAGTAGGGGTAACAAAGGCATGGCCATTCACTGTGAATGCTTATATTCAGTGTTTCATGGTCCCTGCACACAGTTTTTGCTCAATTAATGTTTGTAAAATGATTAAAATTTTATTCTACCTGCCAGCTAGTTAAGAGAATCATAGTAGACATGTCTCAGTATATTATCTGCCTAGTTTCTGAACCCTCTGCCTTGTAAACCTTGTTCATTGAAACAAGCAATCAGTTAACAAAGTACAAAGGACCTGAAAGGTTTAGAAATAAACTTTGGGCAACTCATTATAACAAGGAAAAGGGACTGTGACCCAAGCCCTGCTCAATCATATTTACCCATCTTCTGACCCTGAATCAGGGCTGTGGGAGGCAAAGAGGTAGGAACCAACACATGCTAGCATTTTAGGCAGTGCTTTTGCTGGAAACTAACCAGAAAACTAACCAGACTGATCACTTGGATCACAGCCTTGTCTAACACAATTAAACTAAGAGCCATGCTGTATAGGGCCATCCAAGATGGATGGGTCATGGTGGAGAGTTCTGACAAAACGTGGTCCACTGGAGAAGGGACCACTTCAGTATTCTTGCCTTGAGAACTCCATGAACAGTATGAAAAAGCAAAAAGATGTATCACTGAAAGACGAACTCCCCAGGTTTGTTGGACTGGAGAAGAGTGGAGAAATAACTCCAGAAAGAATGAAGATAATGACCCATATAACCACGATGGTGAGATCACTCACCTAGAGCCAGACATCCTGGAGTGCAAAGTCAAGTGGGCCTTAGAAACCATCATATGAACAAATGTAGTTGAGGTGATGGAATTCCAGCTGAGCTATTTAAAATCTTAAAACATGATGCTGTGAAAATGTTACACTCAATATGCCAACAAAGTTGGAAAACTCAGCAGTGTCACAGGACTGGAAAAGACCAGTTTCCATTCCAATCCCAAAGAAAGACAATGCCAAAGAATGTTCAAACTACTGCACAATTGCACTTATCTCCCACACTAGCAAAGTAAAGCTCAAAATTCTCCAAGCTAGGCTTCAACTGTTTGTGAGCTGAGAAATCCCAGATGTTCAAGCTGGATTTAGAAAAGGCAGAGGAACCAGAGATCAAATTGCCAAATTCTGTTGAATCATAGAGAAAGCAAGCGAATTCCAGGAGAACATCTGCTTCTGCTTTATTGACTAGGCTAAAGCTTTTGATAGTGTGGATCACAATAAATTGTGGAAAATTCTTAAAGAGATGGGAATACAAGACCACCTGACCTGCCTCCTGAGAAATCTGTATGCAGGTCAAGAAGCAACAGTTAGAACCGGACATGGAACAATGGACTGGTTCCAAATTGGGAAAGGAGTAAATCAAGGCTGTATATTGTCACCCTATTTATTTAACTTACATGCAGAGTACATCATGAGAAATGCCAGGGTGGATAAAGCATAAGCTGGAATCAAGATTGTCGGGAGAAGTAGCAATGCACTCAGATATACAGATGACACCACCCTTATGTCAGAAAGTGAAGAGGAACTAAAGAGCCTCTTGATGAAAGTGAAAGAAGAGAGTGAAAAAGCTGGCTTAAAACTCAAAATTCAAAAAACAAAGATGATGACTCTAGTCCCATCACTTCATGGCAAATAGATGGGGAAACAATGGAAAAAGTGACAGATTTTATCTTCCTGGGTTCCAAAATCACTGCAGATGGTGACTGCAGCCATGAAATTAAAAGACATTTGCTCATTGGAAGAACACTTATGACCAACGTACACAGCATATTCAAAAGCAGAGATGTTACTTTACCAACAAATGCCTGTATAGTCAAAGCTATGGTTGAACCAGTATTGATGTATGAATTTTCTAGTAGTCATGTATGGATATGAGAGTTGGACCTTAAAGAAAGCTGAGCGCCAAAGAATTTATGCTTTTGAACTGTGATGTTGGAGAAGACTCTTTAGAGTTCCTTGGACAGCAAGATAAAACCAGTCAATCCTAAAGGAAATCATCCCTGAATATTGAAAGAACTGATGCTGAAGTTGGATCTCCAGTACTTTGACCACCTGATGCAAAGAACTGACTCATTGGAAAAGACCCTGATGCTGGGAAAGATTGAAGGGTTGACAAAGGATAATATGGTTGGATGGTATCACTGACTCGATGGACATGAGTTAAGCAAGCTCTGGGAGTTGGTGATGGATAGGGAAGGCTGGCGGGTGCAGTCCGTGGGGTGTCAAATAGTCAGACATAACTTAGTAACTGAACTTAACGTTATGGGAAACATGATGTGTCAAGAAAACCCTAGGAGTGATGCTGGAAGTGGTGGTAATAGTCCCCTGTGGAAGGGACTGAAGACTTATCTCAGCAGTCCTTTAGTTTAGCATTTGTTGTGGCTGTAGTTGTGGTGGTGGTGGTGAAATACCTGCAGGAATCTACCTGTAAACTGGGCCACGGGAGTGTCTTCAAAACCCGTGAGTCTGGCTCTCTGCTCCTCCTGGCAGCAAGAGTATCAAAAGCAGAGTTTCTCAAGTAGCAGGTGACCAGCATCACCATCACCTGGGAACTTGACAGAAACATGACCTCTTAGGTCCAATTAATACTTTCTGAATCAGCAATTTGATGGCAGGGTATGGGGAGGGAAGCAAGCTAAAATTTAACCTTTCTTCCAAATTATTCTAGTGAAGCTTCAAGTTTGAGAATCACTAGCCTAAGAGCACATACTTGAGACTAAGCCTGCTGGATTCAATTTTTTACTACTATATCTATATAATATATAACATTTTTGCACATTATTTAATCTCTATTTTCTTAGTTTCTCACCAGTAGTGTAGGGATAATAACTCCTATCTATGAGTTAGAAGCCTATCTATCAGGGCTTCATTGATATACATTACATCCTTTGTAAATATTAGCTGTGATTATCTAAAATATCTTGAAAAACTTCATATTTCTTGCAGCTAGGTATTACAAATGATGTGTGTGTGTGTGTTGTTCAGTAACTAAATAGTGTCCAACTTTGCATCCCCATGAGCTGTAGCCCACTAGGCTGCTGTGTCCATGGAATTTCCAGGCAAGAATACTGAAATGGGTTGCCATTTCCTCTTCCAGGGGATCTTCCCTACCCAGGGGACAAAACCGTTTCTCCTGTGTCTCCTGAATTGGCAGGCAGATTCTTCACCACTGAGACACCTGGAAAGCCCCAGGATCATTAAAAAAATTTGGCTGTACTACATTTCACACTCACGGAAAGAAAAAGTTTGCAAAAACACTTATAAACTGCAAAGAGGTATACTGTATTCATTACATAATTACACCTCATCTGTCCCTTCCCCAGCCTCTAGAAACCACCTTTGTACTTTCTCTATGAATTTGATCAGTCTATGTACCTCATATACATGGAATCAAACGATGTTTGCATTTTTGTGACACGCTTCTTTAACTTAACATGTTAATATCCTCAGGTTTCAGCATCTATCAGAATTTTCTTACTTTTAGGATGAAACAATATTGAGTTGGCCAAAACGTTCATTTAGATTCTTCTGTAACATCTTATGGAAAAACCTGAATGAACTTTTTGGCCAATCCAATATTTCATTGTACAAATATATCACATTTTGTTTCTCCAATCATTCATCAATGTATGTGGCTAAATTGCTTCCATCTTTTGCTTATTGTAAATAATGCAGTAATAAAGACAAATGTACATATATCTCTTCAAGTCCCTACTTTCAATTATTTTTGGTATATACTCAGAAGTAATGCCAGTTTAAAAAAAATTTAAGGAACTAGCATACTGTTTTCCATAGCTGCTATACCATTCACATCCCCACTAACAGAGAACATGGGTTACAAATTCTCAACTACCTGCCAAAACTTGTTATTTTATTTTCCTTCTTTTTTGGTAATAGCAGCCATAATGGACATTGGATAGTATTTAATTGTGAGTTTGACTATATTTTCCTAATAATTAGTGATATTGAGCATCTTTTCATATGCTTATTCATCATTTGTATATCTTCTTTGGAAAAATGTTCTTTCAAGTCCTTTGCTGATCTTTAAGAAGATCATTTCAGTGTTGCTATTGAGTTGTAGGAGTTATTTAAATATTTTGGATATTAACCTCTTGTGAAATGTATTGTTTGCAAATATTTTTTGTCCATTCTATGAATTGCCTTTTCCTTCTGTTGATTGGATTCTTTGATGAAAAGAAGTTTAAATTTTGATGTATTTCAGTTTATCTATTCTGTTGTTCTTGCCTGTGCTTTAGTCTCATGTTCAAGAAATTACTGTCTAATCCAAAGCCTTGAGCTTTCCTTCATTTTCTTCTAAGAATTCTACAGCTTTAGGACTTATAATTAGATCATGGATCCATTTTGAGTTAATTTTTGTACATTGTGAAATGTAAGGTTTCAACTTCATTCTTTAACAGTTTCAAAACATCATTCTTCAGAAAAAAAACTCTTTCCTCATTAAATGGATTTGTACTCTTGTTAAAAATCATTTGACCATATATGCAAAAATCCAAGGTTCTCTATTACATTCTAATATATTCCATTGATCTCTATGTCTATTTTTATATCAGCACTGCACTGATTTATTTGCAATAACTTTGTTTGTGATGTATTTGGAATCATGAAGTGTGAGGCCTCCAATTTTGTTTTTCTTTTTCAAGACTGTTTTGTCTATTCCATATGAATTTAGATAGATTTTCTATTTCTGCAAAAAAAAAAAAGTCATCAGGATTTTGATAGAGATGTCATTGAATCTTTAGGTTTCTATAGCTATTACTGATATTTTAATAACATGAAGTCTTCCAATCCATGAAAAAGAATGTCTTTCTTTCAATTTGTGTATCCTTTGATTTATTTCAGAAAGCAATGCTTCATAGTTTCTGTTGAGCATTTCTTATTTGCCTCCTTGGTTAAACTCACTCTCCAGTGTTTATTCTTCGTCATACTATCATAATTTTCAATAGTTTTAATGTTTTATATTTGTGGAGAATTACAATTTTATGCCTATAAGAACATATCATCTATGAACAGAGGTAATTTTACTTCTTTCCTAAAATTTGGATGATTTTATTTCTTTTCCTTGCCTAATTATTCTGGCTAGGACTTCCAGTACTATGTTAAGTAGAAGTAGTAATACAAAAACTTTATCTTGTCCCTGACCTAAGAGAAAAAGTTTTCAACCTTCCACCATTGAATATCATATTAGTGGTGTTTTTTCCCCCTATTTGGCCTCTATTATGTTAAAGCCTTTTGCCACTATTCAAAATTTGTTGAATTTTTTAAATGAAATTATCATGTAATTTTTCTCTTCATTCTGTTAATATAGTGTATGTTTATATGTTGAACAATCTTTGTATTCTAAGAATAAATCTAAGCTGGACATGGTATACAATCATTTTAATATGCTGTTGAATTATGTTCACTACTATTTTACTGGGAACTTTTGCTTAAATTTTCATCAGGGATATTAGTCTGTATTTTTCTGGCAATGTCTTTGTCTGCTTTTGGTATTAGGAAAGTTCTTGCCTCTTAGAACGAGTTCAGAGTTATTCCCTCTTCTTCGAATTTTTGAGGAACTTGAAACAGAGTGGTGCTGATTCTTTGTCAAATGTTTTGTAGAATTCACCAGTAAAGACAACAGGTCTTGGGCTTTTATTGCTAGGATATTTTTGATTACTGATTCAATTCCCTTATCAGTTACAGGTTTGTTGAAAATTTCTGTTTAGTCATAATTCAATAAGTAAGCTGTGTGTTTTTAGGATATTTTTAGGTCATCCAAGTTTTGTAACACTGTTCATATAATTTTATATAATCCTTTTCACTTCTGTAAATTTGATGACAATGTTCCCTCTTTTATTTAGCTATTAGAGTCTTAGCTATTTGCTAAGATTAACATTAGTTATTTCTTTGCTCTTTTTTCCTTAGATTGACTAATGGCTTGCCAATTTTGTTATTCTTTTCCAAAGAATAACTCACTTTGAACTTTGTTGATATTTTTCTAGTTTTTATTTAATTTTATTTTATTTTTAAACTTTACATAATTGTATTAGTTTTTCCAAATATCAAAATGAATCCGCCACAGGTATACATGTATATTTATCTCTGTTCTAATCTTTATCATTGTTCTAATTTTTATCATGCTTCCTATATCTGCTGGATTTCAGTTTAGCTTGTTCTTTTATTTCTAGTTCATGAAGATTCAAGTTTAGATTGCCAATTTGAGATCTTTCTTCTTTTAAAATGTAAGCATTATTTGAATCTATAAATGTCCCTGTTAGCATTGATTGTACTGTGTCCCATAGATTTTGGTATTTGTTCTTTAATTTTCATTTGTCTCAAGATATTCTCCAATTTCCCTTGGGATTTATTTTTAGCTAATTGGTTTTTAAGTGTGTTGTGTTGTTTAATTCCCACAAATCGGCAGACTTTCTAATTTTTATTCTGCTACTGATTTCCAGTTTTTTTCTGCTGTGACTGAAATAGTCCTTTGCATGATCTATATCTTTTTAAATGTATTAATTCATTTTGTGACCTAACATATGTACTACCATAAGAAATTTCTCCAATTAAGAAAAAATGTGTATTTGAGTGCTATTTTTGAGTGAAGTATTCTGTATGTCTGTTAGGTCTCATTGTCTACTGTACTGTTCAATTACTCTATCTCTTTGCTGATTTGCTGTCTGCATATTCTATCCACAAGTGAAACTGAGTTACTGAAGTCTTCTACCATGATTGTAAAGCTATTTCTCTTTTCCATTATGCCCATATTTGCTTCATATATTTCAGAACATTGACATTGACATATTTGACATTGTATAATTTAGTTCTTTGTTTCTTTAAATGTTTTGACTTAAGATATTTTGATTAATATTAGTATAGTGATCGCTGCTGTCTTTTGGTGACTGTTTGCATGAAATATCTTTTCCCATGTTTCACATTCAACCTACATATGTGTTTAAATCTAAAGTGACTCTTTTGTAGATAGTGTGTAGTTTATCCTTGTCTTTACATCCATTCTGTCAAACTGTCTTTTAATTGAGCTGTGAAATACTTTGTGTTAATTACTGATAGGAAAGAGTATCAGGCATTATTCTGTGTATTTCTGTGAGGATCATTTTGGATAAAATTAATATTCAAATCATAGATTGAGTAAAGCAGATTATACTGTCTAATTTGGAGTTGGAGATTTACATAAAACAAAAAAGAGAACCTTCTTACAAGTAAGAGATTGTGAGAATCTCTTCTGATTGCCTGCCTTGGAGCTGGGACATGGAATTTTTCCTACCTTTGAGCTTGAAATGTCCCCACTCAGCGTAAAACAGACCTATACTATAGCTTGCATGAGATTTGCTCTGCTCCCTGTGGAATCAGGTGTCAAGGTCCACCATCCTTAATGGGAATATAGGCTGTTAAAGGATAGCTGACCAAACAAGGAGTGGTATGTTAAAAGCAATTAAAAATGCATTGTCAACTGTCTTTCCCCTGAATTCATGATTCATTTGGTTGCTGTAAGTCTTTCACTATTTTCTAGGGTTTTGACAGAGTTGATTTTGATTATGTTTGTTTGTTTTTTGATGTTTCTGTGGGGAGACAAGAGTTCCCAATTCTGCCATTTTGCTGATCTCACTGTTTGGTCACTCTTTATAGTAATATTTTGTGTTTGTGTATAAAATTTTCCTAAGGCTGGGCTCTTTCTTACAGTTGCATATTTTCCAAGAAGGCTTGATTTAAATGCTTACACGTTATCTTAAACTTTTATGTGTATGAGAAATCACCTCTAAAAATATGCAGCAAATCAAATGAATGAAGAGAACCTATTATGATTAACAACTCATCACCTCTGAGTCAGGTGGATTCAGAGAATAAAAACAAAAAGTCTCGCATAGTTTCTCTTACTTAATCCACAACCATTTAAAGAGCAGCTTACTAAAACTAAGGTCATTACAGTAAGTATCCTACATAAAAATGAATTTCATTCCAAGAGTACATTTGTAAGTAAATTTAGTGTGGAAGTCCATCAAAGTTAGCCTAAGAACACAACTAACAAAATCAGCTACACAGTACTGCACTATAGTAGGTTTATACTTTTCACACAAGTAATAGCAAACACAAAAATAAAGAAAACATTTTTAATCTTACAATACAGTACCTTGAAAATGCAATAGCTCACATAGGGGCTGACATTGAGTGGACAGGCAAAAAGAATTCCTGACTACATAAGGGAGAGGGAGAGGAAGCGGGAGATGATAAAGCTGAATGATCATCAGCAATAGGAAATGGAGGGTAAGTTGCTATTTCAAAAACAGTTGACAGTGATGGCACAGATTCTGGTTCCTTGCTGGATACATTTTATCTACCCTCTTGAAAAAAGTGGTGTCTGGGTAGTAGCACATTTGCATCTTTGGAAGTTCACAACGTAAAGATTCTTTTTTTAGGGGACTTACTGTACTCACCACTGATTGCTCTAATGATTGTAAGGACTCCCAGCAGAAGGGCTGCTGAATTTCTGTTATCACCATCGTTGTTTCTTACCTCAGTTAATGCCACTTTCTTTGACTATGAATTTAATAGTCTATTTCATATAATAGAATTTGAATACATTTAATCAGAGTTAAACTTTAGAAGTTATATAGAAAATATAAGTTTAACATTCATTCAGATTTCAATGATTAATATGAACCATGACAAAGGTTATGGCAAAGGCAAGCCCTTAGATCTTGAGGACCTTCCTCCTGTCCTTTGTTTTTACAATCCTCTGCACTCTCCAAAATGGCTTTTTTCTTTCCTATTGATATCAGTTTTTATAATGTGAGAGGAGTGAGTTTCCACAGAAACTCACAGAAAGCTACTCACAGAAATAACTAACTTTGACTGGAAACAAAAATACTGGATTTGATCTATATGAAGAAGAAAGGAACAAAAACAAAAGAAAAATGGGGTCTGTAATGGAGGTAGAAAATATGACTAATAAATAGGTAAATGGTATTATGGTAAAAGGGAAATAAGAAAGCTACCATTGCAAGAACTTATAGAAAAAATAATGTGACAGATGATAATATGTGTCCTTGTGGTGGAAAGGGAGACACATGAATTAGAAAGAGTTTAAACAGCCAAAATAAGAGACGTATTTCAGGAGCTATTCAGGAATTGAAATATTTTACCCAAGTGTGTTCATGTATTTTATACAATATTGAGCATTTCTAAAGTGGAATGGA